>NC_135444.1:19031774-19631774 GCF_051991255.1 Vanacampus margaritifer
TTTTTTGCCCCGTCCAGCCAATCATGTAATTGACCTTGCTTTGCATGTGATATCTAAGACATGGAAAGTGATTAGCATTGTTGAACCCGAGGTCATAAATCACATCACTAGCTCGAAAACACTTTCATTTAAAGAAGGTAGTCGAGATTTAGCTGATGCTATTAACGAAGTTCTTTTACCCCAAAGACGACACAATAGTCCCTCGTGTTCTGGCCACGTGCTTACAGCGGCGGGCAGAAGCAGTAATTATGGCCGGTACTATTATGTATCTAACTATTTAATTTTTCATGTTTAGTCTTCCTCCTGATAAGAAGAGACAGGTCAAATTGAACGGCGCCCAGAGTACGGTTACTGCGGTCAGTTAAACAGCTTGAAATATGTAGGCGCGTTCTCAGTTCCAAGCATGCACGTTATTGATTCCTTTGAGGCGACATCAATCACGGCGATAACTTCACCGTCGCACAAAGTATCAAGAGGCATCAGTCAAGACGGAGAGAACAGGAAGGGACAAAAATCTATCGGCTCTTTATCCTCCCAGTTTGTTTTACTTTGTCTCGTTGTCGTGTGCGCGCGTCTGTGTATTATTAGGAGCAATTGTCAGACATTCACAAGTCAGATGTGATGAATGTTGTCATCTGAGATTGCTTTGATAGTTCTTGATAACAACTCGGCACTGAGCCTGGCTTCTTTTTTTTATTTGGTTTGAAAATAAATTCGAATCTCGTGTTACATTAAGAATCCTACAGTAAGATACAAGTAAGTAAGAACAAACAATATTAGATGGAATAGAACGAACAATATCCAAGAAAAGTGGTTCTTAAGCTTGTTGGGGTCTACTGAACCCCACCAGTTTCCTATGCACAGTCACCGAACCCTTCTTCATTAAAAAATAAAATATGATTTTTTTCCCCACCAATTCAAGACGACAACAAAATGAACAGGAAAAGTAAGCAGATACAGTGAAAACATAAGAGGCCCTGGAATTGAACCCTGTGGAACACCATATGTACATGTGACTTCATATTGCACATATTCATCCGACCACTTTCTTTTTTTGCTCGGCATACTGTGAAGGGATAACAACCATAAAGAAAGGGTGTGTTTCTTGACCTCTGCCGAACCCCTCAAGCTAACTCATCGAACTCAGGTAAAAAAAAAAATAACCGCTGTCTCAGAATATCTGTATTATTAAAAACAAATTTAAATAAATGCTGTTTGGTCTGCTTCATTTTCTTCACTATCCTTTAGCTGTTGCACACATCCCATTGTTTATTCTCCGCTCAGCACCCGCCAAGAGTTCTCACCATTCTATTCCAACACTGCACATGCCAGAGTGCACTTTCTGCCACAAACCTGCCAGTTGCCCTATGGCTTCTGTAAATATTTATTGCCAGCTTTGGCTCTGTTTGCCGTTTGTCTCTTTTTTCCCCCTTTTTTTGCCCAATACCTGGTTTAGATTTGGGATACCTAAATGTTTTTGTACTTTTCCACGGTTTGTTAGACCTTAGCTTTTGGAAGTGACACATTTTCCCTACCTGGAAATCCATGGATGGATGGATGGATGGATGCATGCAAGGATGGATGCATGGATGGATGCATGGATGGGTGAGTAGGTTAGGTAGGTTATGTCGGTAGTGTTATACATTATTAACATTTTAATTCTTTATTTCATATATTAACCATGTTGAAATGTTTTATAGATGTGAAGTAGGTAAAGTAGTGTTGAACTCAGTATAATTTGACCTTAACCTAAGACACATTGTTTGGTCTAGAAGTTCCTTCTCTGTGCGAAAACACATTTTGTTTGTGAGATTTTTGTTATGGGAAAAAGTACGAGAAGTGCCTTGAAAGTATATTTTGTCTAGAGACGAATACAGCTGCAACTGTGTGCTGAGAATGCTGTTTTTTAATCTGTTTTTTCTATTATATTATTCATGAGGGGAGGAGTAGGAGGCATTGTTCTTTCAAACTTGATTGTAATAAAAAGCTGGCGCTTCGAAAGAGGGGGCGCATTATTGATCTGAAACTGTTTGAGTTTGATTCAATGATGTGACTGGAGATCTCCGGAATAAAACATCCTGCGCAGGAACTCTGTTCATGTCTTATCTCATCATTTGATTTATTGGACACGCAAAAGTATGGATTTTTAACATACCTCCTTCAGTAGGTAGGTAGGTAGGTAGGTGGGTGGGTGGGCGGTTGTATAGGTAGGTAGGTAGGTAAGTAGGTCGGTGTGAATTACGTGATCAATTCCGATTTGCTGTTTACATGCTCCACTCGGTTTATCATATCAGCCGTGTTATATCGGTGGGACAAACTAAGAATGATGTAAGCATCTTGATAAGAATAACTTCCAAGTACTTAAAATCACGTTCTACCGTTGAAGACGGGCTCGGTAAGACGCCGCAATTTTTAAATGTGTAAATGACAATGTAACAATGCATTTATGTCAAAACAGAGAATGCGGAATAACAGATGGAGGCTTTTTGGTCATTCGAATTCATTCTAATCGGCAGGCATGGCTCCATATAAGCCCAAACAAAACAATTATTTCATGGCAATTCTTCTTAGTTTAGCACAGATTCCTACACTTCCTTTTTGAAAGCTTAGCGACTCATTTTTGACAGCAACATCGATGTATTTGAAAATCTATTTATTGTATATCGAGATGAGTGACAGCTAAGCTGAAATTGCTGACACCGTTTTAATTGTGCGGGTGCAGTAAATCCCCGCCATCATGTACCGCAAACAGATTAAAACACAAAGATTGATTTGCAAGCAGACTTTGACCCGAGCTATCCTCACAAGCTTGAGCAAATGCCACTCACAAATGCTGCAGTGGGCTTGAAAGAAAGCACAAGGCAGCAGTGAAAAATAAATATTGAAGAGTGATGTTGATGTTTATGCAGAAGGTCTCTTTCTCTTGATACAAGCGGCGTTGCGTAAACAAGTAGCCATTGTCTGATTACTTTGCAGATGTCAAAGCTTTCCCTTGGGGCTGACATCTAATATTCATAAAGCTTTTTTTTTTTGTAGTGCATGTAAAGTAATCGGAGCCACTTGCAGCACTTAATGACAGTTCAAGCTTTTTAATCACACAAGTCAGTAGTCAGTAGCCCATTTATTTACAAAGTAGCCCTGCAATTTCAGACCAACAATAATACTAATGTTGGTAATTTAAAAAATATATATACTATTGAGATTTTGTCTAGGAAAAAAACAAGTGTTAAAATCTGGCACAAAATAATTTCCCTGAAAACAATATAAGTGTTTTTATAGATGGTTGAGCACTAAGAGGTCAAACGCACAAATGCTTGTGAGTTGCCAACTCTTAAGAAACCAAAATGAAAAATAATGCAAAGGCCAGCAAGTCTTGAAGAAAGCCCCAACAAAGGCTTAAACTATACTGTATGCTCCTACTGATGCCTTCCTAGCATGAAGGGATTTTGCAAACTTGGACACTGGGACAGAGAATCAAACCCTCCTAGGATAGCTTAGCGCTAGCTAGCTAGCTAGCTGGTTTTGAAAAACACAAACACACCCTGGGTTCTGCCATTGGCCAGTGTAGGGTTACTAAAATGGAAATAAGTTTACGTAGCTGCGCAATGGCCGCATACAATCTTAGTACTGTTAGAAAACTATCTTTGTCTTCCGCGTGTTCGTTGTTGTTCGGGTAGAGAGAATGTTGATTTTCTGAATACAGACTGGAGATCGGTGAACAGGTCCTTCGAAGGATTTATTTTACAGAATATTCCGGACACAAGCAAGTTTACAAACAAATGGCTGCAGTCCTCTCGCAAGTGTGACGTTACAGCGGACTCACAGCATTCTTATACTATCTTGAAGGCAGTATCTCATAAAACCGCCAAAAAGTGAATATGGGGCTTGCTAAAGCATTTTGGGCAAGATATGGTGCAGGTTAAGTGCACTCCATTTACCATTACACAATATGTTTAATGACGTTTAATACAAGAGCGTTATCAAATATTCTGCCCTTACAAAGGTAAAAATGCAGAGTTTGATTAACACTGTCAAGTAAAACGTTCCGATATTACATTAACAAAATGCTTGTTATATTGATTGTAGTTTGTAACATTGGTTTCCTCAGTTCCACAAGAGAGTCAAAGACATTCAAAACATCCCTCAGCTTTATATTCTTAATAGGTGAAATTTCAACCGCATGAGGTATTGGAAGGCTTGTTGTGTCTTCATAGGCACATCATTAACATGGTCTCCTGCTATGAGCCGCAAGGCTTCTGAATATGTCCATGCAAAAATAGAATATTAGCAAATGTCAAACATGCACCGACACTGCCATCAAGAACAGTCAGCAGGAGTCGGGAAAGAGCTTGCGGGAGACGTTGTGGCGAAGCTTGGAGTTTCTTTTACATTATGATGCGCCGCATTTCGGTTTATCAAGCATTGTCCACCCTTTGTGACGCGACAGACTTTTTGCCGCTGGCGCTTCACAGGAAGCCGTCTCCTCCTCGGTCTCTTCATTTGATTGAAAAGGAAGTTTTCAAAGATCATGCGTCAAATTTGAGGGAAAATGACATCCGGGCATCCGTTTTGGTACCACTTGTCGTCATTAGTGTGCAGGTGAGCTGGAGCCAAGGACAGATGACTCTAGGCAAGAGAAAGAAATGTTCGACAGTCAATTGTAGAGCACATACTAGACAATCTATTATTCTCACTCACCTTTACACTACCTACAAATTAGACTCTTCAAGTAAACGAACACCAACAACTAGGGGTGTCAGGTGATTTTTTTTTTCTAATCGTAATTAATCGCATGACTTCAATAGTTAACTGGTGCACGATAATCACAAATTTTATGCCTATTCTAAATGTACAATAAAATATATTTTTTATAAGTTTCATACTTTTGTTAACATAAAAGTGGAAAAAAATGTTAAACTAATAGAAATATGGCTGCATTTTTTTAGACATTGATCAGTAATCAGTAATCTCATTATAATTCATAAAATTGAGTTAAAATTAAAAAGATGTGCTGTACTGTAAAAAATGAGTGTGATATTGATTTGTGTTGAGATAATTTTCTGCCATTAGATGTCATAATGGAATTCCCCCAGTACAGGCTTTCCAAGTAAGAGGCGTTCATTAATCGTTAAAAAAAAAATTGTGGCGTTAAAGGAACTTTAACTCAAAATTAACGCACTAATTTTGACACCCAACATAATTTTATCACTTGAATCGAGTAATTTGTTTTCTACTGTTGTGTGAAAAATATACCTGAGAATACTTGAACTTCATCTTTGAAAACGAAGTAACATGGGCAGTTTAACATCTTTGCAAAGAAGTATGCAGCATAGTGAACATCGAACCGCAAGCACGTCTCAAGGGAGGATTTTAATTTGACAGTAAACTTCAGCTGGGAATTAACCATTTTTTTGTTTGATTAATTGTTCACTATATGTGCAAAATGTGTTGAATTAATTTTGCTGCCACCATTCAGTGCTCATGTCTTAAGTTTGCGCTCGCATGTCAGAGCAAACAACTCCTATCTCAAAAACTCTTAAATCAACTCGTATCTCAAGGCACCACTGCATTCCAAAGGCAGAAACGATCAAATAAAAAGCAAATGTGCTTTTTCATGGGAAATGTATTTGGAAAGCACTGAAGTGAATATTTGCCAGCAGCATAAGGTCAACCTGGACAGCTATAATTTAAAACCCAGACAATGATAAATAGTCCTCGCTTAAGGTTCAAGTTAACTGGGTTCCATAGCACAGAAAAGTGAGATTACGTGCACGGATTCTGTTAAATTATTGATAAAGGGAGCTGATCTGGGAGAACTTCAGATTTTTAACTTGATTCATTTCTAGGTATATTGTTGATGAAATGAAGGCCAGGCAGAATTGAACATCAGTTGCATGACCTTCCCTACCAGCAAAGCCACAAAACTCGTTGGCGTTTTGCTTGAACGGTTTCAGCACAATTAATGAGTGTGTCACATTAAGTTCACAGTGTCCTCTTCTTCCCTTTTGTTATACAAATCAGTGAATCTGTGAGATTCCTCTTCAAGAAGAAAAAGTTGAAAAGCTGAATTTATTACACATATCTTGCAAGTATTGCGTGGTGGAATTTTTAAGTTATAAAATCAGGGAATGAATACACATGCCAAAGATTATTTTGAGGTATTTCACAGTATTAACATCGAAATGTCTAACCAACCTGGTGACCACCTGAAAGACGGAGTGAAATTGGCTGTTAGTCACCATTTGATGCCTGATGTTAAAAGATGGCAAGTTTCAAGAGCAAAGTAAGCCCACTTTGTAGAAAATGCTGCCGTTGCCACCTTTGCACTGCGAAGAATCACAAACCTATATA
Source organism: Vanacampus margaritifer (assembly GCF_051991255.1). NCBI lineage: Eukaryota > Metazoa > Chordata > Actinopteri > Syngnathiformes > Syngnathidae > Vanacampus > Vanacampus margaritifer. The sequence continues at coordinate 19,038,126 of NC_135444.1, forward strand.
CTGTATGTGAATAGCAATATTGGAAGGTAGAATCTAGTCAACAACTTCAGTTCAAAAGAGGATGCTTTGGTGGATTATTTATATTTGGAAGGCAAGTGGACAATTTCGCCCTCTTGAAGAAAAGTTCACACTTGACCTTTGTATGGTCTCACTTGAGGTTGTCAATATCTCCAGATGGATGTGTAAATTGATGGCTGAAATTGGAGGTAGTGATTTTTAGCGTTGAAGTTCAATTCACAGTCTTTGCTATCTGAAAATTGCATTCTGCTTGTCGAGGGTCTTCTGCTCAGATTTAGTGATAACTGTTTTAGTTTAGTCATAACGGTTTTAATTTCCTCAGTAGAGCTTGGTGAATGTATTGAATGAGGTCTAGGGGGGCCTCCTCTATTTCCACAACAATTGGCCATTTGTCTGTGGTTGAAGTCAATGTGTTAGCATGATTTTTTGTAAGTCTTATCTTATGCTAGGTGACGTCAGGTCTGAGACTTACTATATTTCCACATCAAAGGGCCATTTGTCCGCTGTAAACACACACTTTGTCTGCCATTTGTCTGTAAACTTGCTTGTGTCCGGAATATTCTGTAAAATAAATCCTTCGAAGGACCTGTTCACCGATCTCCAGTCTGTATTCAGAAAATCAACATTCCTCTCTACCCGAAAAACAACAAACACGCGTAAGACAAAGATGGTCTTCTAACACACTACATCATGATAACGGTTGTAATTCCATTAATCGTTCATTCCTATTGGCCATCCTTACCCTGACTCATGGACTTATAACAGCACAATAGAAACTTTATTTTTTGAGAATGCTCAAGAAGATCAATCCGTCTCACCGATTGCTTGCGTCATTCTATTGTGTGGCTTAAAGTGCCGTGACCCATGCTAGCTATCCTGCCTGCTAAAGGCTCTGCACGGAGTTATTAGATGTGCACACACATAAGCGCAAAAAAAAAAACATTGTTACCTCTCTGAGACCTAAAGCATCCTAAAGGACTCATTCCACAGTAGACAGACATTGTTTGAAGTTTTGCCCTCAAGCAAATGGTTCTGAACTATAAAGGCTTGCAACACAAGGATGTCGAGCAGTTTTTGCCCTGCAGCCATTTCCAGACTGAGCACCATTTTAGTGGTGCAGTATGTCTATATATACAGTCATGCGCTTTATAGTCTCACATTTTGTGACATAACTCTTGCTGGCTTTATTGCAGTCATGTAAATAATCCACTGTGGTGTGAACACTATGTGTTTTGTACCATACTATATTGATAGGTAAAATTTACTTTAAAATAGATATTGAAATTATGTGAAAATCGATGTACTATTATGTAGTCCATCTTCTTTTAGGAAAAGTCTTGTGTTAAAATAAGCAGAATAATAAAAACAGTTACATGTATATCTATTGTATGCAACGTAATAATAGCTCTGCACTTCTAGAATTAGTTTCCGAGTGTTTCAGATTTCACAGAAGGGCAGCTTCAAAATCTTTAGAATGCTATCATCAGCAAAGTTTTATTTCTGCTATTGTCTTAAACTGGGCCTAATTCAATCAGCTCAAATATCTGTCAAGCAGCTCAGCGTAGGAATACCATCCGTACAAAACGTAACTAAAATAATCATAATTATTATTATTGATACATACAACCCCCCCCCCCCCCGAAAAAAAAAAGAATGACAGATAAATTTAAATAAAATTTTAAATAAAAATATTACACATAATAATACATTTAAATAAAACCTATATTTCTCAAAATACAAATTTGTAGCATTTTTTTTGTAAAATTGATCGTGAGAAAAAAAACGAGAATTTTTTTAAGTGTTCAGGCCACATTATACATGTGAATATTAATTGAAAAAAAAATCTACGTAACTTCAATGATTTACTATGTCTGCAGTGCATGATTTAGCTTGCCATATATATATATATATATGCTATGTTTAAAGCATTTAGCCTACAAGTACGTTTAAACGCATTCGCGAGTAGTTTATCAAATACGTAGTATTATATACGTACTGAGATTGAGTACGTATGTAATTACGTTCGAACGTACTTGCCAGTCAAAAATGTTTACTGAACATTGGCAATTCCAAGATACATGGTATTGGTACTCGCTCGTCCCGATCCCGATGAATAATAAGAAGAATAAATTCTTTACATTGGATTATATCAGTTTGCATTTCATATCAGTTCTCAAAAATATTTTTGCTCAAAGTTGTTCCACTAATTGTTGAAGCCTGAATTTTCAATTGACAGCAGAGCAAGCAGTAGCAAAAAAAAAAAAAAAAGCAAGAAAAGGAGGAAGTGTGGAGGTAACAATTGTGAGAGGAGCATTCAATCCACAGGGGCTCCTGCTAATTGCCTCGCTCATGAGTTTGTGGAACATTTTGCTTGGCTACTGGATCCGGATCTAACTCTGCCGCCCCAGGAGTGTTGGCATCTTGGTTGGCCAGACGACATCTCAGTATGACGTGGATTCCCCAACCCCGCACTCTCCCGCCGAGCCATTGCAGCTCGCCTTCCCTAGATGTTTACCCCCACCAGACGTAGCCTAGCTGTGATAGATTGGCATCCTGCGAGTGTCAAACAGCTTTATGTCTTTTTTAATGAGGCGATCAGGCACAGGAAGCTTCCCCAGCAAGAGCCTCCACTACTCCTTAAAAAGGAATCAAAACAGGTGACGTGTCATTAAAATTCTTTCTATCGCATCAAAACCATCTTTCATTTCAAATTTGTCTTGGACTTAGTCTTATTTCCATTTTAGTGTAATAGACTTGTGCGATTAAATTACATATATATCTAAAAAAAAAAATGGGGGCCTCCCCTCCCCTAAAATTACATAAAAAATATTATATTGTATTTTCAAAAACCTTGAAAGAAAATTTAACGTCAACACCATATGAGACAAAGTGTACATGCCTGAGTAAATATCTACGATTACGATTAAAGGCTCATGCATTAAATGAATTACTAAAGAATAAAAATGACATTTTTGCTATAATTATAATTAGTTTGAGTTAGTTTTGTAAACATAAGAGTCAGTTAGTTTTCGTTTTTTAGAAAGCATTTTCGTTTTTATCTTATTTTGTTGAAAAAATATATTTTTTTAATTTTAGTTTTAGTTTTAGTTTTTTCGATAGTTTTCGTTAATTGGAATAACTTAGCACAAGAAGTAAATACAATTGAGTTAACTGAGTTGATTTTTTTTTTAACGCTTTATAAAATTTTAAATAATCTCCAAGGTTAACAACACTTGACAGCCTTAAAATATTATTGTCATAATATGCTGTTATTGTCTTGTCCCCTCTCAAACCTCATTCTGTCCAAAAGCATTTTGAATAAATATCCATCTTAATATAGTAAGAGCAAAACAGTTCCAGCATAAAAATGCATAGCAAAACCGCATGACCAAGTAGCCGAACAGGATGAGTTGAAAAAATGAATTTAAAATAAATGTTCTCATTATCTTAAAATATGTCCCGAGTCTTGTGGCTGGACGTAATACGGTCGAGTTGGCATCTATTTGTTGTGAGGCTCTTTGCAGTCATGTGTTTGTGTGTGTGTTTGATCTGCTGTAGAGGTCATTCGCATACCCTTCACCCTGGCCCCGGAGAACAATCGCAGACTCTCAAAAGTGCAAGCACTGTCTGTTTAGCATGGCTTCGATGTCCTTAATTCATTTTGGGCATCCTAATTGCTATTTGCGCATTCTTTAGAATCTCATTTGTCTGGTTGTGCCACCAGAGACTTGCGGTTGGACGAGACACAGACAACTTAAAAAAAAAAAAAAAAAAAAGTGCCCCAGGACAAAGAATTATGTAGTTGTGGCACTGTTTTTTCGAAAATTTAATGCAAACTCACTGGTAAAGATTAAAAGTAAAAAAAAAAAAAACTTGAATTTATGATCCATCGTGCTCATTAAATATTTACTTTAACGAGAACATAGATAGTTTGATTTGATCTAAAGACTTTATGCCCCATGCAATACTTTCTGCAAGTTTGACAATGAATAGCAGCTCTTCCACCGCCAGCTCGTTGTTAATACTGAGATGTTGCCCTCCAACTTCGCTCATTTCCATCCAGACGTCAGCTATGATTAATCACCTCAGTGAGAGCCCTTTGCCAGGTTGTGCATCTGTGAAGACCAGACTCGCCAGCAGACTCTGGAAAAAAAAAAAGACAATTTCCATGGGCAGACTCAAACTTGAGAAATAACAGTGCAGGCCATGACAAAGTGTATTTATTAAAAAAAGATTGCCATCCGTGCTTCATTAAACAAAATTACTTTTTCCAATATATCAAATAATATGGAAGTCTAACTTGAATTTGTCCTTTTATTTCCTGACGTTGACGGATATTCCCGTCACATGTCATGTCCTAATAAATGTTTATCTTCTTCTGATCAAAAGCAAATTGAAAAACAAATAACTTTCACAGATTTTTAAATTGCTTTAATCGATTGATCTCTTGACAGGTAAATACAAACCGCATGCGTCACTTCGACTGAAATAATATAGAGATGAAGGGATAGCGATATTATGACGCTATCTAATCGACAAAAATGTGAGTCAAATGATTTTTTTCCAAAGTTTTTCCTTTTTTATTAATATGACTGCCTCTTAATTAGCTCCAAGGTTTTATACAGTATATGTATATTCAGAAAACATATTTATTTGTATAAATTGTATTAAAATACTTTCAAACGTATTTGCGAATATGTTGTAGGCTAAATGTTGCACTGCAGACATTTTCGAATGTATTGGTTTAATAAGGGCCAAAAATAGTGTTTTTATTTTCACTCGCACATGCGCAAATAATACCCAGTCGCATTATGGGAATATATGGGGTGAAATGTCTTTTTAAAACCATTAAATCCGATCGGTTAATTAGTTTCGGTTTGGTCCATTTGCGTTCCGTTTGGTTCTTTTACGCAACTCCCCCCCCCCCCCCCCTCCGCTTATGAGTACTAATCCATTATGGCCCCCGTCCATGGTTCCGCCCAATTCACACTGACTACGGAATGGACGCGGTGCGTTTTCCGTACGGCCGCCGCGAGGAATAGAAAGCATTCGAGTCTGCGTGTCAATTCACACCACCTGCCGTGCGGGCAGAGGGTCCTCGGGTTTCGTGACGCTACTAGGCTACGGTGCTACCAGGAGCCATCGTTCATTGCTGCCAAGTCTTTATTAATCCAACACAAGATTTGTGGTACATATATATATTATGGTACGGTACGATACGGTACGGTACGGTACGGTATGGTATGGTATATATATATATATATATATATATATATATATATATATATATATATATATATATAATACCAAAAAAAACACAAGCTCATTGGTAAGTGAAGCTATTTATTTATTCATTCATTTATTTTAACATTGCAACACAAAAACTTCTCACTGGTAAGCTATTTTTAGAGCTGGCCCGTGCGGTCTTTGGGGGTCTACCTGGTGCCCGCATCTATAGTCTCACACAGAAGCTCCAAGCTGTGGCCACATCTGGTGCCTTGAGCTGATATTTACACATCATCTGATGGTCCCAGGGGGCAATGTGCAGGTCCGGTAGGACCATCTGTTCTTTTCTGAAGGGATATAACTGACACTCATTTCATAGATTCTCACCAAAAAGTGAGTCAGGTGAGACTGAGGAGAAAGCAAAGTGACATGTCAGGTAGGCATCATTTTGTAGCAGTTCTCAGTGTGCACAGCTTTTTATGATAGGTAACAAGATCACATTTACATTTCCACACATAGAAATGTGAATGGAAAACACACAGGATACAAAATTATTCAAAATAAATTACAACTTAAAAAATGCAGTGGCAACAAATGATAGTGTCAACTTTGTCCAAGTTGATTTGCTGTCTGCTGGAATTATCTACCGCTGCCGCAAATGATGTATTAGCTTTCAAATTATTCAAGTAACGGTGAAGCAATCAAATGATCAATATCTGATTTAATGAGCTATTAGTTATTTTAAAGTACGGGCTGGTCTGTGTGATTTGCATGACGGCAGCCAATTTGTTCTGTCTTGTCGATTGTTGCTGTCTTCATACCCATACTTGGGGATGGGCGAGTTCTGAAGATGAATCAGAATTGTGGAATTTCCTTAAAAACTGAAGAAATAAATATGCATCATAAAACTACTCAATAAATTGAAAAAAAAAACATTAGGAAAAACAATGAGAAACCTCAGTAGTAATGAATCAACAATCCTTCGGAGGCTTTATACAGGCATGCCAGTATTGTTATGAAAAGTCAGCATAAGTTTTAAGTGTGTCTCATTAGAGCAGTCAAAAAAAGGGAGGATCTCTTTTGACAAAAGGTCACACATGACTTTCGTAAACCATGATTGCAGTCAGCAAGTGTCGAATGAGTGAACTTTGATTCATAAGTGGAGCAGGTCGTTGTCTTTTCATCAGTCAAACAACCTTGAATAAAGAAAAATCCACAACGGACACTGACATCACTTCAGTCAAATATTGTTGGAGCTGGAGGGATTGTTTCCAGATGAAAAGGCTACTCTTCCAGCTGGGAATTAATAGGCCAGGGGTTCTTTAAGAGAGATTGGATGGAAATTGCTGCAATAGCATCCCACTGCTGCACTGCTAGAATTCTCAGCATCTTCATACAAATCACTCGGCAAGTGATAAATCCGAGGGTTTTCTCTTTATTATGGTGGAGGGAGAAAAAAAACACACACACACAAGAGGGCCATATTATCAGCCGAGGGGTTCTTGAGGTTAATCAGAATTGTCCTTGGCAGTGTGAGAAGCGTGGACCTCCCTTCACGTCCTCTATGACTGTTTCCTAAAGGAAAAAAAATTAAAAAACACCCTGTGGCATCCCATGTTGACGAAATCTGGAAAGTGAATGACTCTAGTTCTGCTCGTGTCATGGGCACGATAACGATAACCTCAAACCAGTCGTTCAATTGCTTGGCCCGTCTTTCAGCGGAAAGTGTCTGGACTATGAAGAGAAAATCAGACTCGCTAAACAGAACCAGGAATGGATTAATTTACGTCACCAACATCTTTACCAGATAAAAATGCACAAAGCGCCAGTAGTTCGGATCGGTACAAAAGTATTCTCGGGAGTTTGTGAACTCACAGATACCACGATAATTCATCTTGCAGAGCGAGTTTATATCGATGTAGCTTTGCTTCTAGAAAAGACAATACAGTTATACGCAATGTGAATTTAAGAAATAAAAACTGTTGATTGGCATATTTTTGTTAAAAAAAAACACTTGCTACAAGTCGGTGAAGTTAACGAGCAAAAAAATTGCTCCACAAAATTCGAAAAATGCTCCTCAAATGAAGTCAAAATTCAAGTCATCTTTATTTATTTTTTTTAATTTCTGGAGAGCAATGATGATGACATGTCAAATCGGTAAAATTACCGAATGAACAATACTGAGCTCTCCAGGAAAAAAAAAAAGAAAAAGTCATCTTTATTTAGACAGGGAGCCCTCAAGTTACGACGTAGCCAAGCTACGGCGTTTCGACTTTACGGCACCCGTGCCTCATCCGTAGCACCTTCTTCTTTGTTAATTTCCCACAGTGCTCACGCCATTTTAAAGTTATTTAAAGTGTTGTGTTGTTAACTTCGAGCAACGGGGGTCCATCAAGCAGGTCGTGTTTAAGTCTCCATTAGCTCAGCTTTGCCGTCCGTCAGCGTTGAACGTCCGTGCAGAAACACGAAATATTGGTTACGGCATCTTTCGGGTGGCGCACATACGTTTGTTAAAATGACTGTACAAAGTATTTTGATGTAAATATCGACTTTAACAGTGAAAGCCGACTTAAGTCGAAATTCGGGTTACAATGCTAGCATAGGAATGATACTCGTCCGTAACTCTAGGACTCCTTGGAAAACACTTTCAAACAGCCCCGCTATCATAAAGCGCTTACAGAACACATACCATAAAGATAAATATAAGAAGATAGTATAAGAATGCTGTGAGTCCGCTGAAATAAGACACTTGCGAGAGGACTGCAGCCATTTGTCTGTAAACTTGCTTGTGTCCAGAATATTCTGTAAAATAAATCCTTTGAAGGACCTTTTTCACCGATCTCCAGTCTGTATTCAGAAAATCAACAATCTCTCTACCCGAACAACAACGAACACGCGGAAGACAAAAATAGTTTTCTAACATTATATAAACCATTATCATGAATGAGGCAGTGTTTATCTGTATTGTTCATTCTGTACATCTTGCAACTAATGAAGAATTCTCGGTCCTCTTCATTTTGAGAGTAAATCACGCATTGATTAATGTGGCTAGTGCTAATCCCTGACCAATTGCGATCTTTCCCAAAACATTTAAATACGATGTCAACAGATTTCCTGTTGGAAATTGGTTAAGCTAGCAGAGGCACATGAGTGGAAATGAGCCGAGTCAATTATAGAAAAGCACTAGGGTTAAACTAAGCAAGACTTTGAGCTGTAATGGATTTACACTTTACAAGTAATTAGCCCTTTTAAAACACTACGATAAAGAGGCTGATATAAAATGATAGTGAAGTGAGCGGTTCGACTTGGGGCCAGCATGGCGCAGGTTAAGATATACATAAAAAAGGGAGACGTATGCAAACGGGGAGACCGCTTGAACTTATGACTTCAACTTGCGTGATGAAAAGCGTATTTAAATGAACCATGACCCCACTCTGCGTTATATCGCAGTGGAGATCATCGTTTATGGAAGTAAAATATGGATAAAGCTTACCTGTAGCAGCTCTAGTGTAAACCAAGGACCTATAAGGAGGGGTAGGCAAGGTTCATTATACGTATCTTGCAAGTGCATTTTTCAAGTTACGTGAATGATCACACAAAAAAAATTAAAATAAAAAAGCAAGATGCAATGCTGTGGCCATATGTGGCACATATGTACTGTAAATTCAGAGTAGCTCAAGGACTGGCCTGCCCGTCTGCCAGTTCAAGTCAATTATAGCAGGAATGAGGACACTGAATTACAAGACAGGTTCAAATCTACAGTAGAACCTCAAGTTTGCTTACGTATCAATCTGAAATGTTCATGAATCAAGGTAATGTTTCCCATTGAAATAAATGGAAGTGCAATTAATCCGTTTCTACTCCAAAACTAAGTTATACATGTTTTTTTTTTTTGTTTGTTTGTTCATGGATGTTCAGAAGTTGAATTTCCATTGTATTTTCAATACATTTTATCCTGTGCTGAACTTGTATTGAAGACTGGGTCAATGGACCCATTCCAAGTGACTTAGTAGACTGTCAATAACATATAAATAAACAACTATTTTAGAGAGGGCACTTTCATCTCTTCCCGTTTTTGATAGACGCCCACATTTTTTCCGTATGCGTTATGACGCAAAGCCTCGTAAAAATTTCAATCTGAAATGTTCATGAATCAAAGTAATGTTTCCCATTGAAATAAATGGAAGTGCAATTAATCCGTTTCTACCCCAAAACTAAGTTATACATGTTTTTTTTTTTGTTGTTGTTCATGGATGTTCAGAAGTTGAATTTCCATTGTATTTTCAATACATTTTATCCTGTGCTGAACTTGTATTGAAGACTGGGTCAATGGACCCATTCCAGGTGACTTAGTAGACTGTCAATAACATCATAACAACAGCACCTCCGTCTCTTCCCGTTTTTGATAGACGCCCACATTTTTTCCGTATGCGTTATGACGCAAAGCCTCGTAAAAATGCTCTATGACGAGGCTTCATAAAGTAGATCCTTTAGACACGATTCTACATAAGAACCTCAAGTTGCGCACTTAATTGGTTCCGGGGGCCTATTTCAATCTGAAAACGTTAAGAAATCGAGGTAAGGCGCTGATTGAAGCAGTCCTTCTCAGTCCATGTATTTTTCCGATGCTTTGATGCTTTTCATCATTATAGCACTCGCTGAAAATCGATCAATCCATCAATAGTGGGCAGAGATGAGACAGGTTAACATTTGGTTTTAATTAATAGATCAATATATCACTGGCCTTAAAACACAGAACTGCACGTGGGATGTAAACAGATTAGATGGTTGACGGCAGCTTGTCTTCTTTCCATGATTGTAACTTGCTAAATTATCCAGATAATTATCATTTTAAAAAAGTCAATCTCAAATATTTTGTCATCACATTGTATAATTAAAATCTTCCGTTTCCCCAAATTGTTCCAACGTCAAAGTACCGCTGAAATTTAAGCAAAGTCTTCCTGTTGAGAACACATCAGAACTTGATAGTGCTTGAAAGTATTCAGCAATTAACACTCTTCCTTTATCCGCATCATTGCCACTTGGGAAAATTACATGCTTGTGAGAAAGTGATTTAAAAGACAATTACGGAAACCTTTGAGCACCTTTGAGTGGTCAGGAGTATTTTTAAATTCCAAAGAACAAAAAAAGTTGACTAGTATGCACCAATGGCGAGCAAAGAAGCTCATGGCTGGGAGGGCACGGGCATGACATTCAGATTTACCAAATTGAATTGACCCAAACAGAGACACGTATTTGCCTTTAAATTAGCAGCCTGACATTCAATTTTTTCCTACCTAACGTTTGAGGCAGATCTTTAATCTCCAGTGTTGAAAATCCTTTATTGTTTGTATCTCATTTACATTGATAGATAAAAATAAAAAAAATTGGAAGTTAGATAATATATTTTCCGTGTTTGACTTTGATTGGAGTGAAATTTTAGAACGCACCGCCCATTTTATTTAAAACACAAGTTACCTAACATGAAACAGAACTGCAATGTTTTACAACAAATTAACCCGTGGGCAGTATTTTATTTTGAAATGGCTTGGTCAGAACCAACAAAAAGCCAAAAAATGGTCACAATAACGCCTAGGGGTTAAAAACTGGATTCAAAACAAAAATCAATATAAATTTCAGACGAGAGAACTCAAATTGAAAATAATTTCTTCTTCTTCTTTCATCATTCATTGGGTAGACTTAAGATATACAGTGCACTGGTAAGTCCGTATATTTACATTAAGTCACTGCTGTTTTATATTTTAACAGCTGGGTGAGATTTGTGTTAATGTAGGCTATTCCCTTGCCCACCTTGTAAAATCTATCGATCCGCGTTCCGCGCTTCATATTCTCTGTGGTACGCGCTGTTTCTCTGATGATTAATGCTACAAAATTATGAATGCTAAAGTGTCTCATTAAAATTCAACCTTATGTTACAAAATGCTACAGAATGCAAATGTTGTTGAATATGGCATACATACAGTAAGTACACTTAAATCTTTATAATAACGTGTTAAACACACCACTCGGTTATGAAAACCTCAACAGAACATCACAAAAAGGGAAATCATTTTCCGTCCTCTTTTATGGCAATGCTTTTGCATAATTAGTTGTCGGCAGCTCATTAAGGAATATGTGAAGTAGTCACCTCTGATCATGGCGAGCTCAGAAACGGGTTTCATCTGTTATCGTCTGGAGTATTAAAGATACAGGAACGCTAGGTAATTGCCTTATAATGGCGGGGGGGGGGGAGGGGGGGACTTTTGTGAACGTGGTCATGTTCAAAAATAAATTTATGAATTGCATTTGGTGGCACATTAACGTTTTATTTCCATCAAATTATACTTTGGTCAGAGTGATAAGTGGACTGTTGGTGAACGCAAATGAGTTTTGTGTGTACTCACATTTGATTAGAATTTGCTACCATTGCCTTTAAATTGCAACCGTTTTGAAGGAGTCAGTGAAGCTCTAATTATAAATTTGATAGCGCTTGGCATGTTAAAAGCGGCAGTAAAAAAAAACATCCCTGAAAACTTTTACAGTACCTGTTTGATTAAATGAACGCTGATTAATTGGTCTCTCTGATGTTACTTTTAATGAACAGAGAAGTCAGTCCTTGGGGGGCAAAATTAAGTTTATCCTTGCTTTTTATATAACGGATTTAATGAAACCTCAACGGGCGAATATGAAGTATGCACCGGATCTTACCCTGATACGCATACTACACCTTCAGCAACGGTGCCTACATTTGCCCCAACGAAGGATGTAAAGGTTGCAGTACATGCAGTAAATCCACCATTAAATCTCTCCTGGAGTGAATCATCTCTCCGTTTCTGCCCAGGAGGGAGGCGCCAACTCTATATTTAAGCACAGTCTCCAAACTTTCTTTTTTGATAGTCAGCCAGGCTGGCGGAAGTTTGTCCTGAATCATCCTTGAGGTATGTTTCTTGAGACCAAACTCACCTCCACGTCCGTGTGTTTTTCATTCTCAATCTTTTTTTGTAGAAACTGCTGTCGCCCGGCAGCTCAGTATCAACACTAACCCAAGAACTAATATTAAGTGAGAACTAGAGCTATCGATTAATCGACAAGTAATTGATTATCAAATTAGTCGACAACTATTTTAATAGTCAAGTAATCGTTTGGAGGCATTTTTAACCCTGGAGAACCCAAGAACCCTTTTCTTCTTTGGAAAATTATGAATTTTACATTAAATGACTGCTATAAATTCACTGAACACCAAAATATGTTTTTTCAATGTTTTTTTCAATTTATTCCCTAATTTTGGATTAGGGCGAAATTTGACCCTTTGGGATTTAGGGGTATCATTTCGAAAAATCTGAATAACAAAAACTGTCAGTAAACTATTTAGAATTTAAGAAAATAATCAATCAAATACACAGCTACATTGAACAATATAATTTTTTTGTTTTATTTGTTGCATTTTAGCCATCTTGTCACCACCACTCATGTAAGTGCAATATTCATCCACTAGATGGCCCCATGCGGCGGTCAGAAGCGGCACTCAGGACTTTTGAAGTTAAATTTGTAAAAAAAAAAATTAAAAAAAGGTCTTTGTTATTTGAGTAGAAGAATTTATAGGGGCCAAATTTGACCCCGTGGGTTCGCCAGGGTTAATTTAACATTGTCCAAATCTTTTGATTTCAGCATATCAATAGCAATTGTTCATTGATTTCTGTAGTCTTTGATGAAAGAAGACTGATTATCTACTGTGCTAAATCAAAATAAGACATTTGCAAACATCCGTTTTTACTAAAACATCAACGGAACCGGTAACATACTACAACATCAATCCACTTTTTTTTTTTAATCACTGTACAAATACGAAGTACAAAATAAATCACCGGTTAATAAGCATTAATCAGAAAAAAAAAAAGTTTTTGTAATACACTTTAATGCAAAATAAAAATGAATCCGATCAGTCGATTAATCGGTTGAATAATTGATAGATTAATCAAATCTACAAATATTCGATCGTGACAGCACTAGTAAGAACACTGTTCGGTCTAAATGAAAAATGTCAGCAGAAAGACGTGTTTGTGTGTTAGCACGGTCACATTAACAGCCATTATACAAAATATGACATCACCTCTTTCCAAGAAACGATATGGAGCGTGGAATGCAAACCTCATAAAATCATTCTGCACATGTAATCAATATGTTAAATCAGTTGTGTTGAATATGGCATACATTTTCACCAACCAACCAGTTGGCTGTACTTTTCTGAAATGTGTTCAAGTCATCGTTGATCATATGTTACTATTGGATGTTACGAGTCACATACATGGTACTATGAAAAAAAGAATAGGAATACGAATTTTGAGCAAATACAGTGTATTGAGTTGTGTGCACAACTAGCATCCCTCCTTCCTTTTTTTTTCTGGAGAGCTCCGTATTGTTCATTCGGTAATTTTACCGATTTGACATGTCATCATCATTGCTCTCTTTTTTTTAAATGTATTTATTTATTTATTTATTTTATTATCATTATTTTTTTACCCTTTTTAAAAAAAAGCGTCCCTCTCTTTTTTTTTTTTTACATTTATTTATTTATTTATTTATTTTATTATCTTTTTTTTTACCCTTTTAAAAAAAAAAACGTCCCTCTCTTTTTTTTTTTTTTTTTACATTTATTTATTTATTTATTTTATGATCATTATTTTTTTTACCCTTTAAAAAAAAAAAAAGCGTCCCTCCTTCCAACAAATTCGGGGGCAGAGTAATGGAGTCTTTAAACAGGAAGACCAGCTGCTCCGCTTCCTGCTGCCAGCTGTGCACGGTGAACTCGCTCCTCCGTACTGTAGAAACAAACAATCCACTGGTGACCAACATTTATCGCTCCTTTTTTCCAAACTTATTTATGTACTCAATTTATTACTCGCCAAGGAAATTGGTCACCTTGGTAGCTTAACTTGCATGTGCTCGACATGTTCTTTCTCTTACTCAGCTGAAAATTAGTTGCTACTCTTGTGATATGTTTGCTTATATATATATTCTTCACGGTCATTTCTACAATGCTTATGAATAATAGGTGTTTGGTTGGATATAGAAAATTAAATATGGGTTAAATATGTTACTGTATATGTTTTGTGTTGTACAATTGTGTAGTGTAGTTTGTTTTATTAGCATATAAATACTCGAGGCAAGAGTAAAATACACTGAAATTCTCTGTTTCTTGTAAGTTTGATCTGTGTGGGTGGAAATGCCGAGGATCAAATATTCTGTACATGTGGGAGGTTTCTGTTGTTGTTTTATTGAGGAAAATATTTGGTTAACAGAAATTAGGAAACTGCGGATTTCTTTGGAACTATTTCCAACTTTGGCTGCTTACATGGTAAGAGCGTCAGATTATTCTTTTAAAATGATAACACTGCTCAGTTTTGGTGACGGTGATGATGTCATAACTCGACAATTGTCATATAGTGTGGTAAGAGTACCGAGAGAAATGCACTCAAAGTAAACATAGGAAGGCCGGGGGCTTGGATTCAAACCTCGAACCTCATAACTGTGAAGATTGCTGCCACAGACCAACAATGAATGCAAATTTGTAACATGAAGACCTCTCTGCCAGGGTGTAATGTTGGCCGGAGGGCTTGTACTGGATCCAATTTGTTTGGTTGCATTGGGCAAAAAGTGCAAAAGTGCAACTGAACATTGGGCAAAAAAAAAAAACTAAACAAACGTTATATGATTGCTATCTAAGCAAATTTGAGTGCATTTTAACATAAAAATATGGTATTGTGGAGAGATTTGACAGTTATTCAGTTTTATTGGGGATGTATTTGTACTATTAAAAAAAAAAAGATTATGAGTACTCTTGAGTACTAGATTACTTACGGTACTGATGCCTATATGATGCCATTACGTCTTGCAATAGTGATCAAATGTTTTTTAGGTGATTCAAATATTGATCAAAGCCATAAACTTGCATATGGTATGAAATTAACTTGTCAAAATCCTGTTTTGTTGCCGCTCTGCTCCCTCCCCCCCTAACTGTTGCAGTTTTCATAGAGAGTGTTAGTGGGCGGAGTCTCCTGTGTCACACATGCTGGCCATTGTCATCAGCACACAAGAGAGACGGAAGACTGGAGTTAAGTTATTGTTTCTTGTTTGCTTTTGCTACTCCAGCTTTTTGCTCCTCTTGTTCTTGTTCAATGTTTGTCTTGTTTTCTGACAGTTGATACTTTGCGTCCAGTGTTTACTTGTTAGGACTACTGTGGTTTTATGTTAGCCATTTGTTGCTTTGTGTAGGATTATCAAAAAACATTTCACTGTCCAAAACATCTTCCTTTGACCCAAAAAGTTTTTTTTTTAATATAAATATTTGAAATGGGAAATCTTTTACAGTTGTGTTAGATTTCAATCGATGAACAGACGCTAAGTGAAGATAATCAACATTTCAATCAAAAATCTGTTTATTCAACCTTTTTCTACATACACAGATTAGTGCCAATTATAACAAAATGCAACAATTCAAGGTGATCATATTTCTAATTATCAGGCTTTAACTCAAGCTGAAGTTGTCTATATTTGGCACATAGCACCCCCCACCCCCCACCCCGCAGTATAGAAATGAGTGGAGACAGACAGGTTTTTGTTTTCTCCGTTGAACCGCCTTCTTTGTTGTTTTACGGCAAATGTGTTGCCTCAATTCCAGCCATCTTCCTTTTTCCCTTGGCTTGGGACTCGCAAAAGTGACACCAAAGAGGCATTGTGCAGTATTTTTTTTTTTTAAATCCAGGTCAGGGTCAACCGCTGAGGGATCAAAATAGTCCAATGTGAAAGTGAGTGCCTTGACGGGTTTGAATACTTGCTCAACTCTGTGACCAAACACTTGATCCTACATATAATCTAGTCTAGTTTGATAAAAAATATTGCACATTTTGCACAGCTGGAGTAATATATTCCTCTTAATAATTTAAACATTAATATTGTTATGACAATGCATTTTTGTTTTCACACTGGAAAATGCGACGCTTTTATGTACTTGCTGTGCACATCGGTGGAATTAAGAGCCTTTTAGAGAACACATTATGATCCTCATATAGAATATAACGACCAACCTAAGCGGGTGGGATTTGGAGTGTCAGCAAAAGTAAGAAGATTTTCAGAGGACGCGGAAAGTAGCAGCGCGAAGGTCAAGGGAAATGCCATTCTAGCTAGTCTGTAAAAATCTGCTAATAATTTTCGCAATGTACTGTATTTATGGTGATGGTGACACAGAGGCATGTGGTAAACAAACGTGGGTCACAAATTTAATAAACTTTCAGTATTAGACATTCTCCTCCACATAGTATGGAGTTGAAAGTAAAATATTGTTTTTTTTGAAAGATAATTGCTTGGAGATAGTGTTAAACTCTGTTAACCTGTATTGGAAGGCTGTGCTTCCCCAGAAGCTGCAGGAATTGCATCCTCTGCTGGGTTTTTGGGAGGATGGATTGATGTTGGCCTCTGAAGAGGGTCTTCTGCATAGATTTAGTGATAACTGTTTTAATTTATTTATTTCCTCAGTAGAACTTTTATCTGTGGATGTGTCTTTGTAAGCGCTGTCGCAATTTCTGCTCGTGTCGTCATGTCTGAAGGACCTCGTCTGTTTCCACATCAATGGGCCAGTGTCTGTGGTTGAAGTCAATGTGTATTGGATGATATGCTGTAAAAGTCTTATCTACTTCCGGCTGTCGTCGTGTGTATTGAACTCATGGCTGGGGGTTTGGGGGGTTTGGAATACTGCTTTTCAAGATGCTGTGAGTCCGCTGTAACTACACACTTGCGAGAGTACTGCAGCCATTTGTCTGTAAACTTGCTTGTGTCCGGAATATTCTGTAAAATAAATCCTTCGAAGGACCTGTTCACCGATCTCCAGTCTGTATTCAGAAAATCAACATTCTCTCTACCCGAACAACAACGAACACGCGGAAGACAAAGATAGCCTTCTAACACCTCTCACTTCAGATTCTGAGAGACTATAGTTCCCAAAAACTCTACGGTTTCTTCGATTGACACAGAGAAGTTAGGCAGTGATGGGGAGAGACAGTCCTCCAATTAATACGACCACATAGGTCGTTTTGAAATGTGCCAAATTACAACCAAGTTTTACGTATTGTGGTTTAGCGACACCTATTGGCCATGTAAATAGTAAACTGTACCATAACAGGAGTTACTGGGACTCGAACCCGGGTCGACTGGTCGGAAGATGAGCGTATACCTGACTAAGCTAACATGCCAGTTATTGTTTTAGTGTTGACTACATGTTTGGTAATATCAACCATACTACAACCTCACAGCCTCTTCCTAACCCCAACCATTAGTATCTCATCCCAGAAGTGACGACAAATTCCCAAAAGTGACGATGAATTGACGTCTAGAGGGAGCATGTGCAGAACGTACCAACGTCTTGTTCGTCTTGTGACCAGAGGTGGCAAATCCAGGTTCGGAAAGCAAAAACCCTGCCACAGTTTGCCTTTATTCTCTTGTGCTAGCTAGCTAGCTCCCTAGCAGGTAATCGAGCACCCGGGGAGCTAGCTAGGGTGCTCGGTAGCTAGCACCTGGGGCTAAAGCCAAACTGTGGCAGGGTTCTTACTTTTTGACCAATATGGTCGGTCGTATTTGTTGGATGGGGCAGCTGTGCCAAATGTTTCCTGAAGTCCAGAATCATCTCCACAGTCTTGAGGTTGTTCAGCTTCAAGTTGCGCAGGTTGCACCAGAGCAACAACAGTTGTATTCCCGGTCAATATGCAGGCTCATTGTTGTCGTTAATGAGGCCGATGACTGTAGGATCATCAGCAAACTTTAGGGCTTTCATAAATGCGTTGAGATGCAGTTGTCCATCTTTGAGAGAGGTTCGTGTGGATGAGATAGGATCCCTCAAGCCTTAGCTTCTGTTTCCTGCCTGCCAAATAGTTATGAATCCACTGGCAAACGGTAGGAGAACCGCTGTAGTAGAGGAGCTCAGAGGAAAGGAGTTCAGGGATGGGACTGGTTCCTCATGTAGGTCCCTGCACCATTGACGTGTTCTAGAATGAAGCCCAGAGTCAACTGCATCCTCCACTGACCTATTTGCTTAGTAAGCAAACCGCAGGTAGTTACTTAGTCTTAAAATTGCCGTTTGCTTCAGGACTGGGATGCTAGTTGAGTATTTGAAGCAGGATGGGACATGACACAGTTCCAGAGATCCACTGATTTTCTTTGTCATATGGTTTCTGGCCCCACTGTTGTAGGACTCCTTCTAGGTGAAGATTGTCAGTGAAGCATGGCTTATGTTATTGAACGTGCAGAACATCTTAGTCTTCACAAAAGCTGATAAAGGAGGAAACCCAGCATGTGTTTATGTTCAGGGTCTCCAGATTGCAGTCATTGACTGTCATTGAAGTTTTCATTCCAAGTATTCAAAATTATGGATGCATCTCTTCAGACCAGAGCTGTTGAGGAAATTCACTTCCTGAAAAATGTATCTGAATTTTTAGCATTTTAAAATGATAAGAACATTACTGCGGTTAACACAGTGCGTATGTACTTATCTATCATATTCCAGAAATCTGGTTGCCCATAAAGGCTGAGGTCCCCAAACTAGTCGTTTTCATGTGAAGACAGGCTTTCAAGGACCGGCAAAGAGACAAATGAATTAATATACGATTTATTATTATCTACGCTTACAAGTGGGCGTATTGTGACAAATATTATGGTAACATAAGGGATCATGGGCACTTTCACTTGTAGGTGCCCTTGTTCCTCAAACGTTCGCAACGCAAACGAATGTTGAGTTCACATTTTTTTGCGACAAGGAAGACCATTAAGACTGTTTAGAGAATGTTTAGGAAACTTTTTTCTTCGAATTTTCAAGAAATGCAAAAATAAAACTGAAGGGAAACGCTAGAAATTTGACAAAGGGCCAAAAATTCGCAAAAAGGTTTTTATGCTTAGAGGGGGTGGATTTTGAAGCGTATCGGGGAAAAAAAGGAAAATGTGAATTTTGGCAATGAAATAACCCATGGCAAGACCGGATACGTACGTTTGTAGTCCCAAAACAATGTCGGACGATAAAGTAAGGCATGTTTGGGGGGACGACGAAACTTAAATCTTTTTGGAATTAATTAAAGAAGCAAATATTAATGCAAATTTAGATGGAAAACAGCAAAGAAATGCTACGGTTTATCAAGAATTACAAAAGAAAACTCATACGACGTCATCGCACGGCGAAGTTGCTTCCTGGTCTTTTTCTTCTTTTAAATTACTGGTGGAGCATGTCTCTATTGTGGATACCGCCACCTACAGCGGCGGAGTCCCATCGCAATATTTGCAAAAGAAGAACAAATAGAAACAGGCATAAGTTGCATGTCCATAAATTCGCTTAAAATTTTTGAAACAATTGGATGGAAACCTGGCTACTGTGACCATTAGCGAACCCTGATGTGTCAAAAGTCATGAATCATTCTCGAGCAAATGTTTGTCCCTCAGTGGGATACGTGCTTAAAGGTTGGCGACGATTGGAGTTAGCATCAAGTTGTTAGCTTCCAGCTAGGTTCCACAGCGTCTGCAATTAGTGTGTCATCAAATATATCTTACAATTATCTGCCAACTAATTTTTAATCTGTTTGAGCGATGTGACCCAAGATGTTTGGTCTGTTATGCAAAAACAATTAAGGTCAAATGTACAGAATGCTGACAGAAACTTCAAAGTTCAATTTTACAAATCTTTGAAATCTTTTATGTTTACTAATAATTCCATGAAACAAAAAAAAAATTAAATAAGCACTGTGCTTCCTCTGACAGTGAAATAAGATGTTTGACCAGCCTATACTGCACATTTTTTGCCGAATGCTTAACTAATCCTTGATAACGGGACCTCCTGCCTTTTCAGGTGACATTTGGTTCCACATAACTAGACCTATGGGTCCACTTGGCTCTTACTCTAGTTTACTGCGCTGTGAAATTACACACACAACCTTGAAATGATTCCCACAACAGCAGGTGGTGTTAGCAATGAAGAAAAATTCAATGTGTCCACTTGAAGGAGAGTGACAATAAATTGAGGTTTAGTCGAAAGAAAGTGAGGGAAAAATAAGATGTCATCTTATATCTTCTGTTTTCAAACTAATACAGTGATACCGTGATCTATAAAACACTTCTGGCAATTCTTCGCAAAATCATGCACTGAATAAGCGTCTGCCTTCATCAGTTATGGCACAGTGAAAACATGCTGATTCACTTGAAAAAAGGCAATGACTCATTCTCACAGCAAAGCCACATGATTAGTGACCGTACCATGATTTATGAGGTAAATTCAAACGGAACCATTTTGCCATTAAAGAGGACAATACTGAAAGCAACCTCCTCCTTTTCACTCCCAAAACCTCAGTGATGAATGATTGATGTTGATGCTGATGTGCTTGCTGCTCCCATTCTCATTGGCAGATCATGCGGCAACCGCTGCTGCATTCAAAAGCTAAAAGGTGGTAAATGTATGCATATCATTTATGATTTATATTAGTTAATAACTAACTAGAATCAACTTGCTGTACTTTTTTTTCTTTCTGCTTAAGAAATAGAGCCTGGACTCATCTCTGGATTCGATGTTCGCATATTTGTTTATTGTTTAACCAGCGAGTCTTGAATCAACTTGAATGGGTTACTCATTGTACATTTTGCTAAAATATACGTCATAGTCCCCCCCCAAAAAAATAATAATCTAATTTTATCATGATACTAATTGGAGTGTACTAATATATCTCTTTATCTACACCATATGTTGTCCAAACCGCTTTAACAAGCCTTATATTCACCTTTTTTTTTTTTTTTTTACATCTTTTAATACAGAACTACGGAAGCGTATTGCATTCACTTGAAAAAAAAAAAGAGTCCTGTTTTTCTGACAAATTTTTTGGGGGGAGCGTTGTTTTTTTGAATATTTTTTTCCTGTTTTTTAAAAAAAAAAAATTCAGTTTAAAAAAATATATATTTTCCTGTTTTTCAGAATATTTTTTTCAGCCTGTTTTTCTGAATATTTTTTGACAGAAAAAAAATCAGTTAAACTGAAAAAAATATTCAGAAAAACAGAAAGAAAGAAAAATAATACTCAAAAAAACAAAGCAACCCAAAAAAATTTTTTTTTTCCCCCCAAGTGAATGCAATCCGTCTCCGTACAGAACGATTCCGTATTTCAAGGGGTAAAAAAAAATCCCATCTCACCGACCACCAATTCGTGCACACGCAAGTTGAGTTCATAATTTTGTAGACAATGAAATAAGATAATATATATATATTTTTTTTTAAATAATAAGACCAGTTTTAATCAATGAAGCCTATAATTACAAAAATTACACGACTTCCCATGGCCTTACCTGTGAGTTTTCATTTTGTTGTATTTTGCTGGTGGAAATGTTGCACTTTATGATCATTAGCAGCGTAAGAAATACTTGGCAAACAGCTCCCACCAAGCTCTCTAATTATAGCAGACCTGGACCAGAGGCATGTAGCCCAAAGGTACAGTAAAGAAAGTTATATAGATCGCCCAGACGGGGAATAATTAGGACACATAATGATAAAAGTAAACAATACGGGGACGCTTAAATATTGAAACCACTTAGCAGTGTATTTTTACGAATGAAAGTGCCATTGTGGTAACCTAAAATGTTTCCGTGTATTTCTCCCTTCAATCTTTGGCAGTGGAATTCTTGAGGGAGACACGACAACAAGCGTGTTATAGAACAATCCGCCGCACACACATGATCAGCACTCTTAGTAAAAGATGATTAAAGGCTAAATCCACCACGGCGTTCGTACAGTCGATACGCCGCTGTTAGAATTGACACTGGTGAGTCATCACACAAATCTAACAAGGTCACTGTGAAGTTACGGCAGCGCACTGTCGCTGACAATTTGTTAGGAGAGTTTTAACAACCAATTCAATTACATATGACCAGCCAGGCGTGTGTGCCGTGACACACACAGTTACATATAACCGCACCACAGTTAACACTCTTCCACTTGAACGCTGTTTGGTAAACAAATAAAAGCCCTTAATTATTCTTTTGGTTTCCAAGGTTAAGGCTGAAATGCACCCCTTTGCCTTAATTCTTCCTTCACATATGGATTTATTTTTGTCACTCGGTTTATTTCAAATTATTTTCTCTTCGCCCTTACCCAACGCGCTTTTTGCTTCTTTTGTTCTGCACAAGTTTCACAGATGGAGTGACTCGAGGCTGTGGCAGTTATGCATAATGTGGCTCTAATGAATTCAGGGATCCCACGATGAATGTCATAAAGGGAATTGAAAGAACTGCAACCGTTGTGAAGGTAGAGAAGTACATTTTGCATTTCATTGTATGAAAGCATGGAGGTCATTTTTTTTTTCTGTGCGTGGCTACAATATTAAAATACACACAAAAAAATGCAGCCAAACAAAACATTTGGATGACATTTTTGAACTTCCCAACCGATCCATCAAATATTTTGTGTTAAAGGTCATTATTAGTATTCAGATGTTTTGCTTTTAAAGCAACAGGTCATAAAGTGACAGTGTTGGTGGCTGTTTTGGCCACAATAGGAAAGAAACAACTTTTTGACTACTGTTGGAATGACACTCTTTGTCTTCCGCGTGTTCGTTGTTGTTCGGGTTGAGAGAATGTTGATTTTCTGAATACAGACTGGAGATCGGTGAACAGGTCCTTCGAAGGATTTATTTTACAGAATATTCTGGACACGAGCGGGTTTACAAAAGCACAGGTGCTCCTCGCCTAGTGTGTTATTTCAGCGGACTCACAGCATTCTTATACTATTTTGAAAAGCAGTATTCCAAACCCCCAAGCCCCCAGGAAACAGCCTTCAATACACATGACGACAGCCGGAAGTAGATAAGACATTTTACACTTTTACAGCATATCATCCAATACACATTGAGTTCAACCCCAGACAAATGGCCCATTGATGTGGAAACAGACGAGGCCCCCTCCCCAGACCTCTTTCAACACACTCACCAAGCTCTACTGAGGAAATTAAAACAGTTATGACTAAATCTAAACAATTCTAACTAAATCAAAACAGAAGACTGTCAACACTACCAAAAACAAAACAAAACAAAACAAAACACAAAAACCAAATACAGCTAACCCTCTAAACCGCTAATTGTTTAGGTCTCAATCCTTGTTCTGAGACTGTCTCTGTTTTTTCTCGTTTAAGTAAAGTTCCTGCTCCTGGGGGATTTTATTGGGTCTCGGTCTCCTCTGAAAGATGTCTTGAGATACTTGCTCTTGTGCTAGATAGAGACTCTTACTATGAATAACTACTTTGATCTGTTTTTGTTGTCTAAAAACAACCCACATAAACGGGTCTTTATAACGGTGATGGTATGTTTTCTTTCCTGCGGTTCACCTCATATTGACTAACATTGCTGAGATGGGGGGGGCGGGAAGACAGATGTTGCAACTATAATGTATGCAGGTTGTTAGTTTCTCATGTTCTTGTGCATGGAGGTGATCCGTCCTCTCTGTTTGGCTGCCTCATTTGTACTAGGCAGAGAGCATGTTGCGCT
The DNA here is from genome assembly GCF_051991255.1 of Vanacampus margaritifer. NCBI lineage: Eukaryota > Metazoa > Chordata > Actinopteri > Syngnathiformes > Syngnathidae > Vanacampus > Vanacampus margaritifer. Next base: position 19,061,917 of record NC_135444.1, read on the forward strand.
TAAGGTGACGACAAACCCCCTGGAGTTCCACCAGCTGTACATAACATTTGCCTAATGCATTTTATACATCAGGCATGTGAAAAATGTCAATTTGCGAAGAGGCGACTTTTATCAGGCGCAGAGGTGAGTAGAGCCGCCAAAAAAAGTACTTTTACTTTAAGTAGTGAGTGAAAAAACTGATGTGTAACTTTTGATTTTAGTTTTAGTTTTTCAGTATGAACATCTACGGAAGCGAGAAGAAAAAAAAAATCCCTGCTTTTCTGACTTTTCGGGGGGGGGGGTGTCTTTGTTTTTTGTGTATTTTTTTTCAGTTTTTCTAATTATTTTCTGTTTTACTGAATTTTTTTTCTGTCATAAAAATGTTTTAGAAAAACGGGGGAAAAAATATTCAGAAAAACAGGAGGAAAAATTAGTCCCAAAATCAGGAAAACTAATTCAGAAAAAACAGGGGGGAATTATTTTGTTAAAAAATAAATAAAAAATACTGGAAAACAGAGCGGCTTCTGGTTTTCAGATATATATATATTTTTTTATTCTGTTTGTTTGTTTGCTCCCCCCTCCCTGAATATTTGTTTCCTGTTTTTCTGAGTAATTTTTCCTCCTGTTATTGTAACTTTTTTTTCAGAGTATTTTTTTAGACAGAAAAAAAATCAGTAAAACAGAAAAATATATTCAGAAACACCCCCCCACCACCACCACCCAAAAGTCAGAAAAACTGGTGTTTTTTTTCCCAAGTGAATGCAATATGCTTTCGTAAAAACATCAAATAGACAAAAATATAATACACAAATGTGTTCACCAGGCAGAATTGTTAATTATATAAGTTCAGCGTGGAGGTCTTGTCGGCTGAAATGTCGACATTTTTAGACGGACGCAGATGGCAGCACATAACATAACACAGCTGTTCTTTTTTCTTACTATGGCATTGCCCATCACTAGTTATGGATGTTATTATTATCTAGTTGAATTACATTCACCGTTTTCTTCGATGTAATTTGAATAATTGGTCGTGAATCTGTTTAATCTTCCTCTTCAAATAATTGGGACAGCCGAAGCGGTATGGTCATAGTGGGATTTTGTTGCGCTTTTTGCGAGGTTACTGTACAGCAATATATCTGGCCCAGCACCTTTTATATGTAAAGTTGTCTGTGTGCAGAATAGCACCAGCACCGTTCTGTCAAGACAGTAAATGAATACAAATGCCTGCCTGCGTGTCTGCCTGCTAACATTCTGGGGATTCGAGGGGTAGGACTGAAAAGCCGCATTTAGTTGGTCACAAACTTGAAGTGTTTCGTTGTTTGCCTTCGTCGGCAAAGACAGGCGGATCTATATGGTAATAAAATGTTGCTAACTATTCTTAGTATTTAATAATCATTATCTGTTTGTAATTTAAATCACGCTAATATTTGTCTGATCAACGGGATCAGATGATATTTAGCATTTTGTGCACAATCAGTGATCGGCTGTAATGTCTTGATCATCTTTGCGAAATAAGGGGAAAAATTAGCTGGTTGAGTGCTAAGGTGGTTTGATGCCAATTTGACCATTTCTTAAGATATTATTCGTATGTACAATAAATAAAAACGACTCGTAATTCTTCTCAAGTCAGAAGTAATACGCATGATGATTTCATGCATAGGAATCAAGGTGATGCATAGATCGATACAATACTGAGGGTGTGCGTGCCGGATCATAAATTTCCTAGTTTTGGGAGCTATTATGCACATTTACACGGAGACAGGATGTTGATTGCAGGACTGCAGAGTTAGTGAATGTCGCAACGGGGACATTCGGAGAGAGACAAAGCACTAAAGAGTTCACAGCCACATCTGCATGAGGTCATAAATCTTTCTCAAATGAATAAGCACACTTTTTATTTCTCTTCCAAATCCATAACACCTCCCCCTCTGTGTCTATTTCCCCGCTCGTTGTGGCTCTCTCCTTCCTCCCTTGCTCACTTTCTCCAATTGTACTCGCTCATACTTTTTAGTGGCAGTATCTGATAATGAGACCGAGGACAATAAAAGTTTCATTCTCGCTCTCCATCCATTTGGAATATTATCGAATTATGGTTGTTTTTCGCTAGCCCGAGGGGAGAAGAAGGCATGAAAAATTGTCATAACAAAGCCCAAGCAGTAGGACACTGTCAGGTTTTGATCTTGCCTTGCTTTTCACAGTAAATTTAATTTGGCCTGACGCTCGTAACATGTAGGCTACAGTACATTATTGTGTATTATAAAAACTAAGTAGCCATTTAAATCATTTAACGCGGACAAGGCAGTAAATAATTGTTGCAGTTGATTTGCTCTTTCTTGGTGACTTTTGATTGGTTAGTCCGGGGTTCTTAAATATGATTGTTTTTTTTTCTTCAAATTTAAGAAATAGGTATACCGTTTACTAGTGAATAAAATGAAGGGGGACAGAAGCCTTTTTATTGAATCTGGCTCGCTGGCTGTGTTTTTGTATTCCCCAACTCCATGATAGTGGTATATAGCTAGTATTAATTGACGTCACGGGATCGAGAGTCGGCCCCTCATGGTAACTCACCGAATGTTCTTTTGTTATTGATGAATGTCTGCCACAGCTTCCTCTAACGTTACTTGTAGGCAAGACGTATGCGAAAGATTTAGCTCAACACTCCTTGCAGCGGTACACGTTGAAACGTTTGAGTCGTATCGCAACATCACGAATGCTATGAGGTAAGATGACTCGATCCCAAAACACGGACATTCTTGCGTCTTCTGTACTTTTGGCTTTTGTTGGTTTCATTTATCATTCATGAGGTGAAGAATCTCGGGTTATTTTTAAACCAAGTTAGCTAGTCTCCCGACCGTGCTAGCTACTAGCGCTAGCATGTTACATCAAAAACAACAACATTGTTGATTCATCACTTATTTCCATACACTTTAGCAACAATTTCAACTTCTGCGAAAGGAAAATAAGAGACCTTAAGGAGGGTATTTGGAGAGATCTCTAAATCCAACATCTTGACCACCAGATCTATTTTTAGCCAGAGCTAGCCACGACTAGTGGCTCACATACACCCACGATTGCATTATGGTAAAAGCATTTTTACCATCTTACAATGACACTTACCTTAATCAATATCATCAGAACACACTTTGGTAGACTTTGTCGGTTGGAAATCCTTTCGATTTATCTTTGCAATTCCGGACACTTGTTTTTCTGTTCCCATTTGACATTCCGTGGACTCGTGAACGGCACACAATGTGGGGCACATGACGTCATGTGAATACTATCTACTGTATGTTCATAGAGGACCAGCACTGTTTTCTTAAGATGACAATGAAAACAGCAGAGGCCCCAGAATTGAACCCTGTGAAACACCATATGTTCCGTTATACATTAATCAATTCATATTGCGCATATTTACTCGACCACTATCTTTTTTTCTTTTTTTTTGCTCAACATAGTTTATGAAGGGATTACAATTAAGACAGAAATCTTGAACTTGAAACTTGAATTTTGATCTTGTGCTTTTCTACTGTCAATACCCATCAGAGGTTTAACTCTAATTACTCAACTAAATGTTGCCTCAAAAAAATGTCATGCAAATGATCCTCAGCCAAATATTTATTCATTTTTCTACCCTAATTAAATTCTCAAGCACCCTCAGGATGAATGGCTTCCCCATTCAATAGAACACTTAGTGACCAGATTAAATTGCTTTTATACACACCCAACACAAATATGAAATATGGGGAACACTGCAATTATATTTAGTAACAGAAATGTTAATGAATGAATTTCGAAGTGTAATAAATCATGTGTCATGCTAGCGGAAGGTCCATCTCGCTCCTTGGAAATTGGCTACTTAATTCTGTAATGTCGCTATAAGATTTGCCGCGTCAGCCCGATGACACGTCCGGCCCGACCCACATGTTGTGCCCGCTGACAAATTGTCCGCTTCCACCAGATCAAACAGATCAATTCTGAAAAGATCACGGCAGCCACAGCGTCTCCAAAATTGAAAGAAAGTTGCAACAAATGTGAGAGAGGAAAGCAATCTCACAAACACAGGCACCTGATGTTGACCACAAAAAAAAAAAAACATGAATTAAATCAATACTGTCTAACCCCAGGAGGGGCCACTGTCGTGTATGTTTGATATCAAATCACAATCTCCTTTACAAGCCTTCCGAAGGCTCATGATGGAGTTATATGGGCAGAAACAACATATTACGGGGCCCGGGTTATGGATGTTGTCTGCTTGTGTTGTGGTCAGTTTGCACAACTAATGCTGTTTGCAGTTCAATACTTGAGAAGATGAAATGTCATCGTCTGATGTTTGTCCTTTCTTTTAGTCTCTCTTGTCTTCAGTATTGCACATCTTCTGGCTTGGAAGACACTTGCGTTTTAGTTAGGGTAACACTTGTTTTGGAGCAAAATGAATCTGAATCAGTTTAGATCGATAGATGGGTAAAATTAGCAAGAGACTGATTATCGACACCGATATTCAGTATTTTGGCAAATATCGAATCATACAGCCATTAATAGATCAATATAAAACCGTGTTAACTTCAGGGAACTATTTACTGAAATGTTCAACTTTATACGAAATCCGGCTTGGATGGCGCTGCACCTTCTCTTTTTGTTTAAAAATAAGATAAGTAACAATTTTACATTTCAGAAATTATGAAATTTTGGAAAAGTTTATTTACGTTAACTTTATGTACTGCAGAAACATTATGGAGGTCTTAAGTGTGTATTTAACTTTTTAAGACATGCTAATGATCCTGGGAGAATTTTAAAACAAATATGTCGATTGACGAAGATAAGCAAAGAAAAAAGCAAAAAAATATACAGATATTTTTTAAAAGTTGTTCAATAAACATAAGCATAAGAAAAATAAAAAGTCATTATTTTTATTTTATTTTATTTGATGTCAATATTTTCCCTGAAAATTGGCCCTGCAAAAAACACATCAGTCTATCTCTAGTTTAAATCATCGGTTGCCCCTTGCCCTCTCTTGAGGTCTTACACGCTGCAAGAACCAAGACGAAGGGCAGGCAAAATCCTTTTTGGACCCTCCACATCCGGGTCACCACCTCTTCCATCTCATTGTCTCAGGCTGGCGCTATTGAATAATGCACCTTTATTGTCATAAATTCCTTAAACAATTGACTGAAAATTACATAGTGGCACCTTGCAAATGTTTTCCTTATTTATTTATTTATTTTACTGTATATTGCTTACGAATGATACCCTTACATGACGTAAGGACTCTCTGTAGTAATATGTCATAACTATCATAGTTATGCTTGTTACTGCAGTAGTAGTGTAGCTCATACTGCTGGAGACAAATTCCATGTGTGTTTTTATATAGTTGGCCAATAAATCTGACTCTGAGATCAAATCCACATCAAACCGCATCTAGTCATGATTCGATAAGAACTCTATCAGCATGAAGCAGTTCTTATCTAGCAACACTCCACTGCCCATGATTTGCTTGGAATCCTCATTTGTGTTAATCTGTCAACTCTGTGACTGACAGGTGATTTGGGAGCACCCGCCTCCGGACCCGCCGCATTACCCCGATTTCAAATAAGTAGCACAGAAAGCAGATGAACGGTCGGAATCCACATTTCTCAATAGATGTGTTGACATCTTCCGATCTCGAATCTCTTTTGTTGTGTTCCTTATTGCAAGTCAACCTGGTCACTGAGAAAGAGTGATTAAATAATAGCTACTGGAAGCCCTTTTATTGCTTTTTCCCACTCAATTTGACAGTTGGTATCGCCAACCCAAGCCGAAAGCCCCCAGAAATGAGAATCATTCTTGCTAAAATGTATTCTTGCAACAAGCTGACAGGTTGGCTGCTATTTATGTCAGATAACGTATTGCGCACACTTGACAGGCTGTCACAAGCCGGATATAAATGAGGAAACAATACATGCAAAACAAATACGATGAAGAGGAACAAAGGCCGTGATGTCCATCAGCACTTACAAGGACTGCATGATGTTATTAACCGCAATAACAGGCAACTAATTAAATTTCACACTTGTTTGGAAGCATACTTTTCTTTCAATCGGCTTGTTTTGTCAGAGGAAGAAAAATGCAAAACAAGCTGTGCCTTCGATTTGACTTTGATTAACATTTCTGGTCATTCCTATTGGGGCCAAATTTGTCGCAATTAATGAATTACAGTAGAAGCTACATCATGTTTTTATGTAAGCAAGAAATGATTGTGGAAGAATGTTTTCTTTGTAAAAGGCTCATGTTGAAAATGAATGGTGTTCTTTTCTGAACGGACTTTTTTTTTTACAGCAAAAAGACTAGCTCATAAAGAAACAATACCTGGCCAAGGACAAGCACAATAGCTATTTGTGTGAAGCCACTGTGTCCACTGGAGCATCATATTACCAAGACCGAGCATTAAATAGATATTGACACTATTGGCCTGCCGCTGGTCAGCTCAAACAAAACATGTTCAAGCGCCTACTGAAGCTGAACAAGGTCGTGTGTAACTCACAATGGAACTCATTTAGTGTCTTTTTAGTCGCGAGTTTTTGCCAACTCTTCTCAGCCTTGACAATCACTGTGAATAAAAGTCATGAGGGTTTTTTTCTGAGGTTGTTTAAATGGGAACGTCAGGCCAACATTTTCTTTGCCAAAAGTGTTTTGTTAAAATGAAGGCCTTAAATACACTGCAAAAGAAATACTTTCGTGTTAAAGTACAATTTTTAACTGTCATTTTAACAAGATTGTATGTAATACAACAGGTCGCGTGAATATGTTTTTTAAAATTACTGTACAAAGTATTTTGATGTAAATATCGACTTTAACAGTGAAATCCGACGTAAGTGGAAATTCGGGTTACATCGCCAGCGTAGGAACGGAACTCCGTCATAACTTGCATTACTTTTTTTTTTAACAGTGTAGCATTAAAAAGCATTAAATACAATTTGCAACAATCCCATTTGAAAATGACGTCTAAGTGCCCTCGGGCTCGCATTGCAAACGTCACGAGTCACCTGTTTTTTTGCGATTGGTTACGTGATGTTCGCGTTACAAACCTGAGGGCACTTAGATGTCTTTTTCAAATGAGATTGTGGGAAATTGTATTTAATGCTTCTTAATGCTACACTGTAAAAAAAAAAAAATTGTAATACAAGTTACAACGGAGTTCCGTTCCTACGCTGGCGATGTAACCCGAATTTCGACTTAAATCGGATTTCACCGTTAAAGGCGATATTTACATCAAAATACTTTGCACAGTAATTAAAGAAAAAAAAAACATATTTGCGCGTGTATCGTTAGATGGCATGGCAACGCATTCGCTCATTCCTTTTCAATTATCAAAGATATCCACACGTGGAATCCCCGAAATTTGAGTATCAGTATAAACCTGACGAGTGACCTTTTGCTAATTTCATAATCAATGCAATAATTTATTTGTCATTATGAGCTAAAATCCATCTGGGAATCAGGCGGGATTTTCCATAAACAAACTACAATAACCTTTAGTCGCTATTCTGTGAGTTCATGACCCCCAAATTTGACCCATTTGATTGGTCTATTGCTATCCTGTTGGGTCACAATTTTACTATAGTGGGTCATATATATCAAAAAACTGTCTTGAGTTTTGATTGACACTATAAAATGGGTATAATTGAACACGATGATTAATTCAAATCAACTGCATATTACTTTTTTTTATGCTAGTATGATATTAGATGTCACTGCTAATAGAAGAACCAGTTTGATTAAAAAACAGCTCTTATAAAACATTTTGTAGTAGCTGGTGAGCTTGACAGAATTCTGCCCACATTTGAATAATTCATTTTCACTTCATTGCACCTTCAGTCAAGAAAATGAAGTTTTCGCATAGATTCATTTGAAGTTTTAATTTTGACTGAAAGTAGGACAACATTAAGCCTCAGTATTTCATCCAAAACAAGCGTGTTGGGTCAGAATGGCTCGGACGTCATGCACAAAAAACAAAATCATATTGATCGATAAGTCCAACAGCTTTAAAAATATGAGTACTTAAGCATTCATGAAGAAAATATACAAGGGTTGATGGATCTCAAGTGTACTACCCTTTTCTCTCACATGGGTCAATAATGTGTTTACAAACGAAACAGAAAATGCTAACAAAAGAGCAGCTCCTACACAGACTTCAGTTTTCATCACACACACACACACACACACACACACACACACACACACACACAAAAGCCAAAATTTCCCAAGTGGGCTGAGATAATAATCAAGGAATGTGGATCAGTCTGACATCAAAAATCAAAATCATTCTGTCAACTGTTGGGATTTGGACAACAACAAAAAAAAGCACAGTGAAAAGATGAGCAGTAGACGCAAGCATTACTGGTAAATGTTGCACAGAAATATTGGACAGTTGCCTCCCTGTCACACAAACAAACTGAGTAGGTCTCAGTTATAACCGCTTTCATATTTCTGAAAAGGTTTTCTATAAACACTTTTGCAATGCATGCTTTTTCTTATCCATTCACCCACAACAGCGTCTGCGAGGTCAGAGTTCACTGGCAGACCTGACTCAATTTCTGTTCCAGCTCATTCAGAGGTTGAGGTCAGGGCTGCATTTGCACAGAACGGTTAAAGCAAACAAACTGCGAAGTCATTTTTAGGATTCGGTTCGAAATACATCGAATGTGTTTAAAGGTTTTCTGACAAATTTTTGATGGGGAGCTTTGTTTTGTTTTTTAAATATTTTTTTTTAAAGTTTTTCTGTTTTGCTGAAATTTTTTTTCTGCTTTACTGAATATTTTGTCTGTCATAAAAAAATATATATTCCCAAAAACAGGAGGAGAAAATATTCAGGGGAAAGAAAAGGGAGGGGGGATTTTTTTTATTTACTATTATTAAAAATGACTCTGAAAAACACAATATTTTATCCCTATTTTTTTATATTCCCTGTTTTTCTTAAAGTTTTAGGGTTTTTTTTCAGTTTTTCAGAGTAATTTTTCCTCCTGTTTTTCAGATTTTTTTCCCACCTGTTTTTCTCAATATTTTTTTATGGCACAAAGAAAAAACAATTCAGTAAAACAGAAAAAAAACGTCTGAAAAACAGAAGAAGAAGAAAATACACAAAAAAAATTGGTACCCCCAAAAAGTAGTAAGAAAAGCATAAGTTATTGTTTTTTTTCAAGTGCATGAAATATGCTTCCGTAGAGTACATAAGCTTTTGTAGTAATAATTTTAAATGTTTATTTGTAATGGCATATGAACTGTAAGAAAAGACCAAACAAATGGGACTAAAACAAGCTTTTAAGCAACTTTGTGATGCAATTATTGTTGGCCTTCCGCCGCCTCAAAGTCCAAACATTACATTGAAGCTTTTCATGATTCCTTTCTGTGGACTCGGTTCCCCATAGACGATGTAGCCACGGTGTTTTGAGAGCTTTGAAGATACGACTCACTACTTCGCTCCCCACTCTGAAGCCCCCCCCTGACAGCCCAATAGGCTTGAATGCGCCTTGGCAAAACCTCAACACTGCCAACACTCTGCATCACTTCATAGACCTTGAAGCACTCGGATGTCACAGACAGTTTTTTTTTTTTTTTTTTAGTTTATTGTTTGTTAACGTGGCATAGCCGGCTGAATGACTTGAGGGAGTTGTTTGAATACACTTGTGACAATTTCGAATTTAGATTCAATCTCTCGCTGGTGAAACCTAAAACTATACTCTTGGCATGTTTTTCTTTTTTTGGGGGTGGGGGTTGACAAGCAATGTGAAATTTCGCAATAGGAAGCTGCCATCCGTTGAGAAATTGAACGTCAGGTAAGTGGGTGCACAATAATCAGTGAACCTTACAGTGGCTCGTATTGTTTAATAGTTTTTTTTTTTACCCAGCAGGCCATCTAAAAATTTTGTGTCTATGCCTCATATGGTCTGTTGAACTCAAATAAAGTCAAGCTACAGTCATTCCAAGCCCAGCGCATAGTCAATAATAATGTGAGTAAAAGGCACAAATGTTTACTCTGGCAATAAGTGTGTGATTGCCATTTGGCTGGCATGCGGAATTGCCCCCCTTTCACCCAGCCTCGCACACCCTTGCACCTTTTTTTTCCTGTCAGCCAAGACTAGTGGGGACAGAAATCAGTCAAACGAAACTGATGTGGACATCAGGTGGAGGATCCACTTACAGCTCGTCTCGCCCGAGCTCCCCTTGACTGCTGGTGCACTCTGACACGCTTCCATGCCTCCGCCAGACAGCTCTATATCCCGGGCTCCCCTGAAAGGTGTTCAGGAGTGACTAAACACTCCCAAATGACCTTATCAATTGTTTTATTATTTCAGCGTAGGAGGGCGTGTTGGTTGACAAGGTGGTAGACGCATTTTCCGCTCAGAGATTCCGTGTGAATCTCATTTGCCCCCCCGTGGGGTTTGCCGCTGTGTAATTACGCCCAAAGTTGGTCATTTGCCTGACTCGTAAGTAAGGGAACAAGAGATGCTTTGATCGGGACTTCTAAGGTTACCTTGATTTTTTTTTTTTTTTTTTTGAAAGGTCATTCTTTTATCCGTGTTGCTCTTTTGTTCTTTCATCATTCACTGGATGTAAGTACCTTGTGTTTGAATCAATGAATAATTATCACTGTAGTTCAATAGGGGTGAAAGAAATATACACAAATGCATGATGGTATTATGAGTCACATGCGCAAATATGAAACATGGCAAGCAAGATTCAACTCTTGGTTTGCCTTTTTTTTTTTTTCCTTTCTCTGGGTTAGGGTTAGGGTTGTTTCCTTTGCCGACCAAATACTTATCTGTATTGCGTGGTTGGTGTACCAGCTAAGAACTACGGTACTCATGCTAGCGGCTGCAAAATGTATTGTTACTGTGTGTGGTCAATAAATGTAAAAGCTACTTTCGATCTCCAGTGCCAACAGGTCGGCCTATGTGAGGTCAAACACAAGGGATGCATTTAAGTGCCTGGGGAAATCTAGCTTCTGTGGAAATGACCGCGTTATGTAATCATGAAACTAGCTACAGAATTGAAAAGCAATTTGATATTAAAAACAACAACGTTGCGACCACGCTACTGAGAAACGGAGTTAAACTAGAAATGCCCATAGCCTATAATTGTCATGCCCCAAATTTATTTTTATTTTTTTTGAAAACACTTCCTTTGACTTTTAACCTGTGTCTGTCAAAACAAAACAATCAAATTTGTTATTTTCATTATAACCCCTCAAGGGTAAATTCAAATTTGCATTCTGTTGTGTATTTTTGGGTTGCACAGAGACCAGATAATTAATTGCCAATATACAAGTAGACGCATAGACCAGCATCTTTCCAATAACTAGTTGTTGTCATTCACAGAATGACTTGAACAAGGACCTTAGGGCGCCAAATCCCTTACAGGTGAGCTAATGTTGCTATCTATCTAGGAATTTTCTATAGCACTCATCCTTATTCGAGTTGCGGATGAGCTGAAGCATATCTCAGACGTGTTGGGGCGATTAAAGCAAGGTGCTTCTCTTTTCGGTGTGTGCCTTCCTTCATCTTTGACGAAAACTCACAAAGAGACGCAGGCACTTATTAACATACAAATCCCTTCAATATGTGAGCTCTGTTCACCGGCATTGCACAGTGGCAGTGAAGGGGAAATTGGCTTGGAGATTTGCAAAATTAAGTCTGAACTCTACTTTAAGTGTGTGATACGGTATATTCTGTATAAAGTGACTGACACTTTGTGACCATCGCAATCGTCCAACATCATTCAGTGCGTTCATGGAGAATTTCAGTGAGCTCTTGGCGGTTTTTGTGTACAGAAATTAGGGACTTTTTAACAAATTCCACCTTTTTATACACTGCCATTTTATAAATATTAGAGACTTTCCATATATTATTTAATCATATAAAATTAAAAAATCGGGTCTCAAGATAGACCCCTGTGGTACACCACAAGAAATATTGAAGCACATTGAACTATTTGGACAAATATTTCCCGTTACAAATGTTACTTTACGACCAGGTAATTTGAACCCCTCTTACACCATACCCCTCCATTTTCCGTTTAGCAATATCCCATGGTTAAAAGTGTCAAAATCCTTCCTTAGGTCACGGAATACACCCACTGCAATGCATCCTCTTATTTCTTCCACTAGCTCCATTAGAGCCCATCTCGACGATCCAAAACCATAGTTATTGCCCCAAGGTTTTAATGTTACGTATTGTCCTAAATTTGAATTCTGAAAAAAAATAAAAAAGGTCTTCCATGATGTCTCTGCATTATTAATATTTTATTGTTGGCATTAAACTAAGTGAAGAATATGTTTGTAGACACAAATGGCACCTTTGTTATTTGGAAAACATATAGAAGGTGATATTTTTTTTAAAATTATTATTGTTTTTTTTATTATTTGTATTATTTTATTATTATTATTATTATTATTTTTATGTTTTAATTTTTTAATTTTATTTTTTTTATTTTTATTTATTTTTATTTTTTTAAATCTATGTACTCCGTTCCAATCCAACTAGTAGTGACATTTTAAGATTTATAATGCGCCAAACCAATTATACTGGCCTAGTTGCTATATTATTGTGAGGAAGATTGTAAAACACTTATCGTGGATGGAGAGGTGATTAGTGGTTTACCCTTTGGTCTTGTTAAGTGGGAAGCTTAATTACAACTGCACGTTTTGAAGAGAGAAAAACAAACTGTGTAAGAGACAAGTGTTGCATTTTGGCAGCCGCCCACCATAACATATAGTTAGACACTTATGCAGCTTAATAACAAGTATTGATGCGTGTCTTCTTTTCATACCATTTGATTTATCTGTTTAATACCACATAGTGTGCACTGTACAGTATTTCGAAAGATTGCAAACCAGTAAAACGAGCCCATGCATTTGCATTCTATTTTTTTCTTTCTCCAATTTGTTTATATGCAGTATTTACAGAATATTACTCTTATCTTAGCTGACTGGTATTGCATCTTGATTTGAATTTGATTTGAAATGTTGACAGAAGAACCCACCCAACCGAAGCTCGTCTTTTGTGCGTCTGAGCCAACAGGCACAATATGTGAGTCTTCTCAAGCAGATAGATGTTGGCGTTTTGTGCATGAGGGCAAGAAGCCAAAGAGACAATGAATCTCGCCGAGAACAAATCAATGTATTGTATTCTTGTGTACAACTGTTGCAGGTTAATTTATTTGAGGTTTTTAATTATTAGCCAGGCCACTTACGCATGCTGTTGTAGCTGTAGAATGAACATTGTCGCTCGCCATGGGCGTGTCTAACTCATTTTTGGGGGGTTGCTCAAGCACCCCAAAAATGAATCCAAGCACCCCCAAAATTTGAGCGTCATCTTTATTTAGATAGCCCTTAGAATTAAACTGTGTCCTTAAACAATATACACAATCTGGTGCAAATAACAACCAGTACTTGGTTGAATTGTAATATTTTAACAACTAAACAATTTTAGCAAGCAATTTGTTATTTTTCATTGATATTATGACTATGAGACTAAAGTTATGAGTTATTGTACTGCATGCACTGTAGTTGTCTCTCTGTGTTCGATTTGGTTCCACTAGGAAACAAAGTGCATTTAATTTGAGCACATTTGATTTTAGAGGCTATAATAGTTCTACCCATGGGATGGATTGTAATTTAGTCAGGATTTGAACATGTAATGTCAAATGCATTAAGATGCTCTCATTCATACTTTATGATAATTAATGCAGCGACCATTATGGGTCCCTGTTGGCAATAAAGATTTACACTTCCTATAAAGTTAACACAATGGCAGTGATAACTGTTTTCTGCTCAGAGGGGCTGTTCACACCACCTAAAGTCATTTAGGAGCTCTTTGATTGCATTATTATTACTATTATTATTAACTCTTTGACTGCCAAAAACGTTAAATAACGTTTAGTAAAATCCTATGGAGGAGTGCCAAATACGTTAAAAGACGTTTGTTTCAAAACAAAGGTGAAACTAAGCATTTTCTATTGTTGATTACTCAAAAACAGAATAAGGTAGAAACAAACTTTTTTTTTCTGGTGAAAGATGAGAGTCCAATGTTTCGTTTAGTAGTATGTGTGTTTCCATAGTCCAAACACATCATTTTCTGTGGACCTTGAAAGATCAGTCAAAAGATCAGTCAAAATGCTTAAATCGGCTGGCACCCACGGCATCCCGTCTGAAAACGTCTGGCAGTCAAAGAGTTAATATTGTTATTATTATTATTGTTGTTGTTGTTGTTAAGACGAGTACTAGTATTAGTCTAATATATTTAAATATTCTCGCTACTGGTCCATAAATCGTTGAATGGTGCAGACTTGCGTCAATTAGTAGAGCCCAAATTTAAAAGTAAAGATGGTGACGCAGCATTTAGCTGTTATGCTGCGCGCAATTGGATGAAGCTAACAATCAAAGTGAAGTCAGTATAAATGCTCAAATGCCAATACAAAAAAAAACACCAGTGTTCACCACTTTTTTGGTTAATTCTATTTGGATTTGGAATTTTTATCCACCAAATAATAGCTAGCGGGCTTTCAATCATGATGTGGCCGTCGACAAAAGCTACACAAATTTTGTAAATGATCCTTATCATAATCCCAAATTGTCCTTTCTGTTTCCCTTTGAACTGTTTATATGGCAAAACACTTCATGCGCCGTAGCAAACAGAAAAACGAGTGGTGTCGTGTTTAATCCACCTTTTAATTAACATGATTGGAAACATTTAAATGTAGAATGCATCGACTTTAATCATCTGACGTTTATGAAGACAAACACATGATTAGCACAAAAGTGTTTTAGAAAAGGTCTCTGCCATTTATGCTGACCTGAATCAATGATTGCAATCAATAAAAACAAACATGCCTAATGAGAAAGTTCAACATATACAGACAGCCCCATTCAACAACAAAATAAAAAAATGAAATTGAAAGCTTGAGTACTGTGGCTGGAGTCTGTCCAAATATGAATCCGCACCCCTGGAGCAATTACGGCGATCTATAGAAGGGTGATGACTGCAAGGGAAATGAACTCAAGATCAATCTGAGCATTTATCAGCATATGAGGGAGTCAGTCCAGGTTCAAGGAGACTTCACTCATCTGTTTGTCACTGAATGCAAAGTAGCTTGGGCTGCTTGAAGATGGCCAATCACGCTTCACCTCCTTGCCAGTCCACGTAATTATGTTGCGCCTTTCCGTTCTGTAGTTGGAATCTCACATTTGCATTTTTCAAGTCACAGCCTTTTTGCAAGATCCAAACAAACCATTTTTCCTACTTTCTTTATAATCTTATTTTCATCTACACTATGCGCTGAAGTTTAGATCCTCAGGATTCGATCATGCAAATCTCCAAGGCTCTAATGATTGACAGTGACCTTCTTCTATTTGACTCTGTCCACATTTAACATTCTCAGCTCTTATTATTATACTTGACGGCGGTGTCACTGCTGAGCTGCATCAGTCATACTAACACACTCAATCACAAATGCTTATATTATGCTAATTAAATGCGCGAGAGCATTGATATTTATCATATCAAATATCATATCATCACCCTCTTAAAATATTTTTTTGCAAAAAAAAAAATTTTTTTGCCTAAATGATTTCCTCATGATGCAAATAGTTCAATTGTTTGTGTTTCCTGATTATTTTTTTTAAAAAATGTCTTAGGCGATTATTTTGAGAAGGCGTTGATATGTTATATACGTATTGTTATGCTAAGTTACAATTTGGACATTATTGGGAGGTTCGTTATTGGATTGACTGGGAGTGGAAAAGTGTGCTGCGGTCTGATGAGTACACTGATGAGTATGTTGTGTCCTCACGGCCAAAGAAAAAAAGGACCATCTGGATTGTAGTTGTAAAGTTCAATGTTTGCTATGTTTGTTATATCAAAAAGATTTAATTTAGAAATATTAGACTGACATCATCTGAACTGTAGATTAAAATCAAAGTGTAAGTTGCCTTGCTATGAAAATGTGGATATCATGCGAATTGAATGTTTACATGCAAAAACATTTTTTACATAAACTTCATCAGTTATTTCATAATGAGTTTAACACAATTCCTTACACCTAAAATATTGATTAACATGCATTTGTGATAGTCCTAAATTAATTCCAGACTCTTTCCAACGTATTTTTCTCTTTGGAGGAAATGTTCAGACTTCCCAGGCCAGATTCCTCTCCGATTAGTTTAGCTTGGTCATTTGTAAATGGCTGCCGGGCAAGAACAGGAAAACGACCTTAAGAAAAACACATTTACCAGGACACCTTATTTAAAGTTTAGGCAAGGATAAAAATCAGTGCTGTCACTAACCACTCAAGCTTCTCTACAGAGACGGGCATGCCCTTGAATGGCTTCACTTGCTATGCAATCTTTTAAACTTGTAGTTAAGTAGCACGACTTGCATTTGGCCTTGCCAAGTTTTTGGTTAACATTAGCAATATATGAAAATGTGTCATATGGTACTACTGTCGAAGTTACTGCTGTACATATTTAGGATACGTCACCTTCGTAGGAACGGAGCGCCTTCGTGAGCCAAGGACATCTTGTACTCAAACATTGCATTAGAACCAAAATCTATTCATTTTCTTCTCTCAACACACTTTCTTTTTCAATTGACACGGCTCCTTCTTTTGGAACTGGAAGTTATCATTGCAGCTTACAAAACGGAGGTCTCACAGGGCAGTGTCACACACGTGATTTAATGAAATTACGGACTATGGCCTACGGGGCAGTAATTCAATGTGTGATATTGTATGTAATAATTTACATTGCAGATTAAATGGTGGTTACGTTTAGAGGAAAGGGTGTCAAATTTAGTTTTCATTGCTGGTCACATAGTTGTCATGGTTGCCCTCAAAATGATGAGACAACATAAATGAATAATCACTGCATAATGGCATGCCAAAAATCCTGATTCGGTATGTACTTGATTTAAATTTTTTGTAATGTAATTATTTTAAAAAAAATTAAGTCATGGTTCGGTTCTCAATTGTTACGGTGAGGGAACAAAATGCAATGATTTTTATTTCTATTTATGAATTTTTTACTGAAGGAAAAAAATGGGTCAAATTTTCCCGGGCTGCACAAAAGGACATGGAGGGCCAGATCTGGCCCGCGGACCTCGAGTTTGACATCAAGCGTTTAAACGACTGCGTCGTCTTCATGAGTAACTCAACCATAAAAGTGCTTCACAATTTGAAACATGTCGTGACGGATGCGCTTTCACAGCCCGGAATTAAAATGAGTGCGGCAATAAATCATATACGACGCGATTTCATTCAACGCACCTTTATTTGACCCGTTTCTTCCTCATATTCCTCGTCAATGAATATGCTGTGGAAGTGCGAATAATAAATGCCATTATTACTCCGAATATTGTCAGGCTTCATGTTGGCGGAATTACATCCTGATTATGCATGTCTGCCCTGCAGGTTCAATAAGCTATTTGGAGAAAACTCAAATGTGTTTTTTTTTTTTGCTCGAGTCGGCTCATGAGTGGCCTTAAGCGAAGGGGAAGGCACCTCTGCGAGAGGCTGCAGTGTAATTATACACTCTTGCTTATATTACCACTGTTTAATTTTTATGCTCTTTAAACGTTTTATGAGCGAAACAAACCTGTTTTCAGTCGTGCCCAAAATTGTTAATAGACTGAGAGGTATGCTTTAAAGATTATAATCTGCTAGTTTGCATCTAATGCACCACTTCTGATTCTCATAATCAGTTTTAAATTGAAGGGACTGCATACTTATCTTAACCCTATAAAGCCTGGCCTGAACCATGAAATATATGAGAGAAAATTCTGATTCTTTGTAAATAATTTACCACGGAGGCCCTAATGTGGCATGGGGGGGGGGGGAAAAAAAAAAAAATATATATATATATATATATATATATATATATATATATATATATATATGTTTCTCGTCCGAACGAGAACATTTCTTGTCCTAACAAGAAAGTTTCTCCTTCAGACGAGAAACTTTTTTTTTAATTCTCCCATGTCACTTTAGGGGCTCCGTAATTTACTCGTCCTTTACAACATTTTTTTTTTTTGGGGGGGGGGGGGGGGGGGGTTACTAACTTCCACATATGACTTTTAATTTGTGTCATGTTTGATACATCCGGTCACAAATCTTTAAATTTGTACATTTATAACTATGAAAAATATAATATAATAGTTTGGACTTATTTCATTATTGATACAATAATAGGTTAATGTGTTTAAATAAAAGAAAATGTATAAACCTTGTCATGTATACAAGTGCACTTTGGCATGCGTTTTGCCAGCAACATAAATACATAAAATTCATAGGCATATACCATAATATATTTATGAATCATATCCTCATACTCACATGTACAATTTTCATTACACTCATACTGATACATCTTTAAAAAAAATAAAAATACAACATTTATGCAATTTTAATGTTTTTTTTTTAAACTTTGCTTTTAACGTTTTTGGCAGCCCTCATTTGGTTTTTACTAAACGTTATTAAACGTTTTTGGCAGTCAAAGAGTTAAACAATTTTTCATTTCAAAATTATTACCAAAGAAAATCTATAAAAGAATGCAGGGGGGTGGGGGATCAACATATAATAGAGATACATACGGTGGATTGTTGTCACGCTATTAGGGTGGTGCCAAAAGGAAAGTGTGTGAGCCATGAGGAGGTGGTTTAAAGATGGCGACTATAACACCATCCGAATGTGTGAAAAGGAAGGTGAAATGTGCCATTACATTGCTCAACTTATCAAGAATGTACATTCTCCATGGTAAAAAGAAGAGTTTCACTTCTACGTGGTCCTCTGGCCCAAAAAAGTTTGAGAACCTCGAGGAGCACGATGCAAACATTTTCAATTCAAATAATACAGCTGGTGAAATAATACAGCAAGAAGTCACACAATCAGATTCCAACTATCCAACATAGTTGACATTTTGGCCATTGGTCCACCATTGATGTTGAACCCTGTGAAGCAAAATATATTTATATATATATATATATATATATATATATATATATATAATATTTTTCTATTTTAAAATCCACTCCTCAACTACAAAGGCTTTGATGCAAACTAAAACTAACACATACTGTGATTTTTCTTTTCCTGTAAGGGAAAAGGGCTTGCTCGCATAAAAATCCCCCACTCAGAGATGGCAGAAAATTGCTGAACAGCAAACTCATTTTGTGCTCGTTGTAACATTATCCCATGTTTGTCCTGCGTGTCATTCATAATCCCCAAATATAATAGGCTGACTCACTCACCTGGATAAACCGGCAGTATAGGGCAGTAAAGTTCGTCCCCTCTGCCAGCCATCCGTCACAACAGCCAATTAAGCTTCCATATGCATTTGTAACACTACTTTAAAATCCATGTATTTGAAGGACACAACTTTTGTTACTCCTCACGCATTTGCATACTCGGTTCGGTTGAAATGTTCAAAGGTGTTCCTAAGCAAGCGAGGCAGATTCCTATTTTAGCTGGAAGACACCATTTTCTTGGATTAATTTGGTCCTGGCTTCGTGCCAGATCAGCTCTCAGATCAGTTCTTTTGTTGGTGAAGTCCAATCTGTTGGGTAGGAGTTTTGAAGCGATGACTGCCATCTAGGGGTGAATATTGTTATTACAACATAAAACTGCAGAAAAACATTTTTATTTTCGAAAAATTAATCGAAGGTCTTACGTAGGAGGTCTATACATATAGAATCCACGTGATGTTGACAAATATACAAAAATATTAGAGACAAGTTGTTGTTGTTTTTAGCCTTAAAGCTCCCAGAATTGCCACCCCTAATTTATTAATACATTGATTTCACTACGATGGCATCGCCTCAAAAGTCAAATGCTTTAGTTTTCTGAACAAACTCGGAGTTGAAATTAAATTATCATTGGCAATTATCATTAAAACTGTGCTCATTTAACAGTCCGTTTAATATCCTTGAGGCTAGTCACAAATGAGGAAATTTCCCAAACTAAACACATTGAAACTGTTCACATCTGTCCTCGAGATGGAAGAGTTAAAATTGAGCAGAGCCCGGCAGTTTTGGCAATGTATTCTCCAGAGGTTAACAATACTGATGGATCCCAGATTAAAAAAAAAAAAAAAAAAAAACATGCAATCTGGATTGCTATTTAAAAGATAATGGTGAAGCAAAAAAGCAATTAGCTTTTTGGTCTGTGCTGTCTGCCGCTCACAGCTGTTGTCATTGCAATTACGGGGTCAGTTCTGAAGTCAGGTAGACGACTATATTGCCACATGATCCAAGATCATTTGGAATCCAAACTAATTATGGAGATGATTGCTAATTGGAAGTGAACAAAATTGTTTAAAATCATGCGTGCACATTAAAAAAAAAATCCTATTACGTCTTTGTTTCAAATATGCAAATAGCAAAAGGTTTGTTATGAATATTTGTTTTCAAAATATTGAAATTCTTTGCTTTCACTCATTCAATCAATGCCGTCAGTGACATATTTGCAAAACATCGAGAGGTGATCCTGAGGCTTTAGACTGAGAGGCTGACAAAAAATAGAGAGAAAATTGCAACAAGCTAACATTTTTTTTAAACTAACATTTTTTTTAAAGGAGTCTGTACTTGAAGATCTTTTGTGAGGTATGTTTCAAAAATGAAACCTTGAAATTGAACAGAAATCCTGACACCTTGAGTTGAATTGCAAAAAAAATATTGGTTCCTCTTAATTTGTACTTACTTTCCAACGGAAGCGTATTGCATTCACTTGAAAAAAAAAAGTCCTGTTTTTCTGACTAATTTTTGGGGGGAGCGTTGTTTTTTTGAATATTTTTTTCCCAGTTTTTTTGAATATTTTTTTTCCCTGTTTTTTTTTATAATTTTTTTTCCTGTTTTTTTTTTTTTACAAATATTTTTTTCCCCTGTTTTTCTGAAAAAAATTCTCCTGTTTTTCTGAAAAAAAATTTCAGCCTGTTTTTCTGAATATTTTTTGACAGAAAAAAAATCTGTAAAACTGAAAAAAATATTCAGACAAACAGAAAGAAAGAAAAAATACCAAAAAACAAAGTAACCCCAAAAAATTAGTCAGAAAAACAGGATTTTTTTTTTCCAAGTGAATGCTTCCGTATTTTCCCCCTTTTTTAAAAAAATAAATAAATAAATGATTTGCATGTTATTTGGTAAAATTTCATGATGGGTTTTATACATTATTTTAAGGCATCCAAATGGTACCAGGGTTAATTTACCAGGAAATAACATTACCATGTTTTGCAAAAAAACACATTTGACAAGTATTTCACAATCTACTTGAAAGACATAAGCATTAGCACACAATGGGCTGTCCGTAATGTTTCCAAGCATCATGTGAAAACTGTTGCATAGCAGCAGGCATGCAATGGCTTTTGGGACTTTCAAGTCGGCGCTGACAAATGGCTGGAGCAGGCAGTGGATCAGTAGACTCCAGGGCAGTCTGAGTTATCGCTCCACCAGCAGACTTCATCACAGCCACTGGGCTTGTCCACACGCTCTATGTGCTCTTTCAGACTTCCTCTGGAAAATCTTGCACTATTTTATTCACTGGTCAATCTTTTTCCACATCCTGTCAGGTGCAATTCTCGAGTAAAAAGTAAGTGGGGGTAAAGTTTTATTTCTGCAGAATGAACAGCAATCCCCCACACCTCAAAAATATTAATAAATTAGAAATCTGGCTTTGGTCACTTTTGGCCCATTTGTAGTTTAGATCATTTATTCATATCTGCAGGTGTAAAACAAGAGCCTTCTATTCATATTATATTGAACTCATTCACTGCCATTGACGACTATAGACGTCAAAAATGTATGCGAACTATTTCTATTAGTTAAAAAAAATTTCATTTAATTTCATTTTTTTTATTGTATATTTATAAGAGATATAAAATTATCATGTGATTAATTACGATTAAACAGCCCTTATTTTTTTATATATTTTTTAAATTAGACCCGTCAGGCGATTACATTTTTTAATTGTAATTAATCACATGACTTCACTAGTTAACTAACGATTAATCACAAATTTTATATCTGTTCTAAATTTACAATAAAAAAAAAATCATACTATTTTCATACTCTTGTTAGCAAAAGTGAAAAAAAATGTGAAACTATTAGAAATAGCTTAAATGAATTTTCGGCGTCTATAGCCGTCAATGGCAGTGAATGAGTTACAAAAAGTTTTTTTATCGAGACCCCGAACATTGGGACTCGTCGTTACCTGATGTCGATTTAAATGTTTGATTTGATTTTCTGAATTAGCATGGCCTTCACGATTATGTTTGCTTGCTATTCTGCTGCTGGTCTGTACCAAACTTGGAATGCACTGTAAGTATCTTCAATGTTGGTTTCAGCAAATCATATGATGATGTGAAGATGTGATGCATTTGTAGAGTTCTGCAGGGCTGAAAAATAATCGAATCAAATCATCATTTGGATTTAATGGCAGTTATAGAATAATGCCATAATGCCACCTGTTTATTATAAATGAAAATGCTCAGCTGAGGGACAGCACAGTGGCGCATTAATTATCACTGCTGCCTCACAGCTAGAATGTTCCAGTCGAGATTTGCAGTAGGTTGACTGTGGGTTCTCCCACAGTGAGGTTAATTGAACACTCTAAATTGCCTATAGGTGTGAATGTGAGTACATTGTAAATGTGAATGCTTTTCTGTCTTCATGTGCCAGCCCTGTGATTAACTGCTCCACCATCCCGGGTTGGATTCCGCTTCCTGTCCTGAGGGCACCTTCAATTTTTCACAAGGTTCAAATAGAGACGACAATGTCGTCAAAACAACATTTGTGGACCTGCGACAAATAAATGACTGAAAATGTTGCAATACAACCTGCAGGTCTGCCAACAGTACAGACTCTCAGCATTTATCCAAAAGTATTTTAACTCTTTCACTCCCAGCCATTTTCACTGAAGCAACTCCCTTATTTAGTTTAATTTTGACTGCCGGTAGCTCTTCATTTCTTATGCCACACGTTGAAAAATGAACAATTCACACTTGGATTGTGGCTGCTCTGATGGGCTTTTGGTGGTACAAATTTTGAGCCATCAGCTTTCATCAGCTTGCTTGAAGTTGACTCGGAACTTCTTAAAGGGATACTTGACTTATTGGGCCATTATCTACTTCCTAACCAAATGTGATTTTGACATTGTGAAAATGGCTCAATGAGTTAAGTGTCCCTTTAACTCATTCACTGCCATTGACGGCTCTAGACGTCAAAAAATCATTTTAACTATTTCTATTAGTTTCATTTTTCCCCACTTTTGTTAACAAGAGTATGAAAACCTAGGGAAAAAAATATTGTACATTTGTGATTAATCTTGAGTTTAAATAATTAAGTAATCAAACAAAAAAGAAAATATCATTAAAAAATTAGGGGCATCAGATGATTAATTTTTTTTGTGTTATTAATTGCATGACTTAACTCACGATTAATCACAAATTTTTAAAAAAAAATTAATCGTCTGACGCCCCTAATTTTTTAATGATATTTTCTTTTTTGTTTGATTACTTAATTATTTAAACTCAAGATTAACCACAAATTTTGTATCTCTTCTAAACGTACAATACAATTTTTTCCTTGGTTTTCATACTCTTGTTAACAAAAGTGGAAAAAAATGTGAAACTAATAGAAATTGTTCAAATGATTTTTTTACGTCTATAACCGTCAATGGCAGTGAATGCGTTAATGACTTAACATTTTAATGTATTGCATATATTAGATATAATCTGAGTAATTTTAGTGTGACAAAATGTACATATAAGCTCTGTTATTAGGCGGTTCTGATATTTACACACCAATTTTTGATGACTAAAACCCAAAATTATTCCACACAATGATGAGACACTTCATCAGTTGTTGGCATTTTGACATCAACATTCTTCTTTCAACATTTCGAAGCGGAAAAAAAGACGAGTGTGAATGGGCGTAAAAGTATTAGCTTGGAGAAAGAGGACAGGCAAAATGTACCCAACAAATAAAGCAAAGCCAGTTACAAGGATAGTTCTTTGTTGCCGAATGCGTAACACGCACGTCAAATCGAGATGTCCCACGCACGCCGAAATCAATCCGCAGACAGCTTTTGGCAACGCAGGCTGTCTGAATAGAAGTGGATATATCTTACGCGCAAATCTTCAAACAGCCGCAGCCCACTCGCTGCTATCTGTAGAAACATGCATTTGGCTTGAAAGCTTGTTGGCAAGAACAAGGCAGGCTCCGCTGCACCTTCTGGATTTTAAGGTGACGATGGCCTGGAGCTACCTTTAATGATCAGATGATATGCATAATGTATATCGCAAGATGGCAGACTGTCAAGAACCTTTCACTGTTAGCGCTAGCCAGGGATCTCTCTTTTGTATTAATTAACTTTGAAGTAAAATAATTATTCATTTAAGTTGTTAATATAACATTCTCAAGTTGTGTCAAAGGTCATCTTAATTTATTGCCAAATAAATAAATAAAAGTGGAAAACATTGCACATTGACGACACAACATCAGAAGCAATCAGGGGTGAAGGGTCAATGTAGCCCGCCAATAATCTAACATGTGCCAGGAACTAAGCCATGCTGCCTCCAAATCGATCAACAGCCACCTCATCTTGGGACCAACATTCTTCAGTGGTTAGTCTTTCTTTTACAGTTGACATTGGGGCAAGTATAGGTTTGTATTTTTTACAAATGATGTCGCTCTAAAGGCTTCAATATATGCTTGAAAGGGAATTGATTCAATACAATTTAGATAAAGCTACTTTCAAAGCTTTACTGATTTAATGTGGTCTTGTCAGGAGACAATCTGGCACAGCAAAAGTGCTTATCGCAACGGAATCTGGCTGAAAGGATGCATTGGGAAAAGGAAGTTCAGAGTGAATCATTATTAAAAAAAAAAAAAGAAGAAGAAAAAAGTCATACTTTTACCACAGGCTACACAATATGCGGTGAAAAGACAGCACTTTTGGGGGAATTATTTTTAACATGGATCAAAAGTAGCAAATCCCTGATTAACTCATTCACTGCCATTGACGGCTATAGATGTCAAAAATTAATTATTTCTATTAGTTTCACTTTTTTAAAACTTTTGTTAACAAGAGTATGAAAAGCTAGATTTGTTTTATTGGACATTTAGAACAAAATGTTTATTCATTTATTTAATCTTAGACAATTGTCATATATGTTTTACAATTCTAACAAAAACTTCAGGGAGCTCCCACAGTCATAAGTTTGTCTTAAAAACTAAATAAAAACCTAAACAAGTAAATTTCATAGCTTCCTATAGTTTTCTACAATAAATATTTTTTTCCCAAATAACTAAAATGTTAAACTTTCAGGTATCTTTGTTTTACTTTCAAACAAAAAAAAAAGATGCAGCGAGTTTCTAGGGTCAGCATGGCATCTCTTTTAAAGCGACCTGAAAATCTAAAGAAATTGTTTCCTGAGGTCAACACAGTTTTATATGATTCTATTATCGGCCATCAGATAATAAAAAAGAAGAAGAAACCGATGCAATATTCGTCAAAATACCAAATATTGGTGCCGATAACCGCCTGGCGGATAAGCGGTCTATCCCCTACAATGTGCTATCGCTCTCTGTCGTTACTGATTATGAAAATACAAACATAAGTTTTTAGCAAATAAATCAGCACATATCAACATAAAATGGAGTAAAACTGACGTTTGTTGATGACATTCAACTGTATTAAAAGTATGATCCTCATTTGCATGATGAAAAGACTTCTGATGCATGTGAGAACTGCTTATCAAAGCCAAAGACATGTCCAACAAGTCAGCAGTCTAATCTTACATGGTCATAAAAGTAGTGAAGCGTTCCGGGAACATTTTCTGTTAGCTGTAGATGCTATCGCTAATGTATGCTACAATGAAGGAGCAACATCGCAGAATACAAAAGAGGAGCCGCTCGGCTGCAGAGTCGTTTAGGGCGCAAATGAATGAGCTCAAATGCAGGTTGTAGCGGACGGATGTTGGAAAGCTTTCACATTGCGGTTAAACCGCTCTTGAGTGCATTTGCAGTGTTTTGATTGGTTGATTTAATCCGCACCAGAGTTCCTTTGGGTTGACTCCGGGGCTTTGGGATGCAAGGGAATGCATGCATTACCAATCACTCATGTATTACCAATCAGTCTACCACTCAAATTTGTGCCTTTAGCATCTGTCCACTAAATCTACATTTACAACCGATTCATGCTAGTCTCTCTCTCTCTCTCTCTCTCTCTCTCTCTCTCTCTCTCTCTCTCTCTCTTTCATCCAATGGAGATTTCACAAATGACATTCCACATGATCCAAGAGTTCCATGTCCTTTAGTAATTGCCCTCTGGTAATCTTGTTTACAACTATATTAGTATTCTGTCAGACAGGTAGCATATGCTTGCTATGCTAAGTAAATACAAAACTCTCAACTGTCGAGAGCCATCTGGCCTCATTTGGTAGCAGTTGTTATCTCACTTAAAATACTGAGTGAAATGAAAAACAATGTCCAGTGGTAATTGTTCGTTCGAATTCTCAGCGGGGTTGGCAAGGCAGAGTTAAAAAGATGAGATTTTGTTTACAAAAATTTCACAGTCACAGTCACAATTTTTTTTTTTTATGCATAATGAACACAAGAGGCTCAAATTGTGAACAGACTAGCAAATCACTGAAATTGATCAGATTGACGTGAAAACATGGCACACCTAGACAAGAAAAATGGAAGTGGCCAATATATATGTATATATATATATATATATATATATATATATATATATGTGTGTATATTTGTCTGCCAATTAATATGATATAATATGTCAACGTTGGAACACATTCAGAACATTGAGAAGTCGATGAGCATTCTGGACCAGGTGTGTCCCGCGCCACTGGTATGAGTCAGCTGTCGCCGGGTAATGAAGTCAAGAATAACCAAACAAACAAACTAGTAATTGAAACTCACCCAACTGGAACTTGGGGCTGAATGTTGCAGAGATGCTCATTTAACTGCTTAGCACTGATGGGTCAGTAAACGACAAGTTTGAATATTTAAGTGTTTTTGCTCCCCGTTGTTCTTTTTTGTCTTCAACCTGAGGACTCGGCTCACACTCAACAAGTAATTCACACACACACACACAGGAATCAGGCTAGCCTCTGGACAGACAAAATGAGTGGCAGTTGTAAACTGAGCAGCATTTAAATGCATCAGAAAGGATTCAAAACATGTCAAATATAAAGTGAAAAAAGTAAGCGCATCAGCTACTCAAGTGGAGGCGATGCGGTTACTCTTAATGTCAGGATTTTCTTAAAGTGGATATTTGTCTCCGCCACAAGACACATTGACTGAATGGTCTGTTCTGCTTACTTGTTTGGAATATTTTCAGATATTATTTTGTTGAATTTCATCCGTCGTGGTTATTATTACAGTCATCTTCCTTATACGTTTTATTATTGTACTCACGACTATTTTCCAGATTCAAATTATAAATAAAATGTTCAGTGTATATAACATAATATTAATAATAATAATAATAATAATAACATAATTTTGGTTTAATTTATTGTTTATTTAACCATCCCGTTTTTTCTCATGTATACTTGTCAATAACATTTGTTTCAACGGGACTAGATGGGGAGAATCTAATTATGCTCCACTGTAAATGTTAAACTTGGATTTTTCTACTGTCAATTATAAAAGAACGGGACAAGGCAGAAAAGAGAGAGTCTATTCTGTCATTTGGCAGATTTGGTTTACATATAATTATGGAACGTAATATCGTGTGAGTATTGAAAAATTTGAAATGTTCTAAAATGGCTGGCAGTGAATTAGTTAATTTGGAAAATCTGCTTCACCCTAATCTATAATTCTTAATTACAATATTTTGGAGAAAATACATGCCAAAACCATGCTGTTAAAAGTCAACACAAAAACATTTTCTTGACAACAATATGTTCTATGCAGCCCCACTAGTCTAAATACGGTATTCTGGTTAATATTGCGTTAGTGGAATATGAGTTAAGCAGCAAAATCCAGCCGTTTTAATCAATAATAAAAGGCGGCCATTTTGACACTACTTGTCAAGTGAAAATGACATCACAGGTGCTCAGGCAACGACCAATCACAGCCCAACTTCGGAAAACAGGTGAGCTATGATTGGCAGTTGCCTGATCCCTGAGCAACTGTGATGTCATCTCCAGTCGAAAGCAAGTGGCAAAATGGCCGCCCCCTGAGATGGATAAAAAAAAAAACGGCTGGATTTTGCTCCATAACTCATATTCCACAAATGTAATATTAATCAGAATGTCATGTTTAGACTAGTGAGGTCACATATAACATATTATTGTTAAGAAATGTTTACGGTTGAATTCTCCTTTAAGACACCTGGGAATTGTTAAAATGCGAAAATAAGGCCTTCAAATGGTGAAGTATGATATGTACAGTATCAAAAAGTATGCGTGCACATTACAATGTGCAAGTGGTCTTATTTTTATTTTATTTTTATTTTTATTTTTATTTTTATTTTTATTTTTATTTTTATTTTTATTTTTATTTTTATTTTTATTTTTATTTTTATTTTTATTTTTATTCCTTTTTTCCTCTTTTTTTCTGTGCAAGTGGTCTTATCATGCATAGCTACTCAGTGTACAATGTTGCTCGAATAAATCTGAACATATTGCAGATTGAAAGGATATTTACATTCTACTGTATAGTGTCTCTGTGCTGGTATAATGGAAGCATCTGTTTTGCAGAGGGATAATATGTAAACTTTCCTGCCTGCCCCCTGGAACTTTATAGAAGTCCTCCAGTGACTATTTTGCACCCTATTAACCAGAATGACCCACAAAGCATGCGGGAGAGCATTTATTCATCTCACTGTTTGCACTATGGAGCTTGCTGGGAAAAAAAAAAAAAGGTTATTAAAAACCCTCCCCAGGACATACAGTTTGTGAATTACTATTGGCCATAAGTGTGGGGATAAAACATTTTGTCGTCTTTTTTTTTTTTCAGCACAGACCACCAAATCAAAAGGGAATTGTAGGACCTCAGTAATTGTTACACTATGAACCTTTTGAATTTTCATACATACTGAAGAGATAAACAGAAGTAGGATTTCTGCGGGGAGGTTCGACCCTATCCTACCTTAACGTAGGCAAACCTGTGTTGTTGCTGGCCCTCCATCATGCAAACGCAGGCCTCTGGGAATTGACTGGTCCAGAACTGAACGGCGAGATGTCTTGGATGAAATATGATGTGAATGCGTACGGCGAAATGGGAAATATCACATTACGGCCGTGCTGTGTATTTCTCCGTACCCTGAAGATATACGGGTTCATTACGCGCCATCTTTGATAGATCTGAACGAATTTCAATGTTTAGCATGTTTTCAGTCTCTTCCTTCACCATCACATCATTTTTGCTATTCCCACTTTCAACTCTATATGGTATGTAAAGAACGTTATGTCTGTCTGCGTTGCTACTTTTTCCTCTACAGCAAATAGTAAACCAAAAATGGTTTCCTCGTACCCGTTTGTCGGGATCTGTGCCCGTTTAAAGAAAACAAGGAGCGTATTCAATGTTGTCATCGTCATTAAGTGGTGAGATGGACATCAGAATGTAATAGGTCCAATCAGAACATTTTAAGCGGGATTACGCTCTCAACGCTTCCACTTTGATGAGAAGATCGGCACGAAGGTCACACAATAGCCTTTTAAAATCCTCTCAAGGCAAAAGTGTTTCTTTCTCGCAACACAGCAGACGAACAAATTGGTGAATGACATGAGCCAGGGACGACACCATTATTTTATGTGAGGTGGACTCCAACTCACATATAATAAATATGAATGTCGGAGCCCTTTAAGCACATAAGCTCAAAATCGTTTTCTAAGTCACAGTCAGCCTTGAAATCTTTGACGCTCGTTCCATGTCATATTTCGCCCTCGACACTCCCATTTTTTTTTATCATAAATGTAAGCGCAAAGCACTTTTGTTTTGCTCCCATTTTTTATAAAATGAACTTAAAGAGGTCTCAAAGAGGTCGTAAAGAGGTTCTTGAGGTCTCCCTGATTTGTTGGAATTTGGATGTTTCTGGGGTTGGTGAAGGACTCTGGGTGGTGGGTGGTGTCCGGTCGGTGCTGGATTTTACTTTCCTTTCCTTTCTTTGGTCCTTCCTCGGGTCTCCTGACGGCCTCACGACTCTGGCTGGAAGTGTTCGGTTTAGGTGAACGGTATGGGATTTTTTAATAGGTTTTAAGTAAACTAATGAATGCACACTCACACGCACATGCACATACACAAACTCACCCAGATACAAAATAAAAATTAATAAAAAATAAAAGAGAGCAATTCCGATGACATGTCAAATTGGTAAAATTACCGAATGAAAAATACTGAGCTCTCCAGAAAAAAAAAAAAGATGAACTTTCCACATACACATCGGCATGTCTCTCAAATTTTCTTCACAAACCAGTCTAATGCTGTGATAGTCAACACTTCTCCTTTGCCAAGATAATCCATCCCACCTCGCAGGTGTGTAGTGTTCATTTTATCAGACATTTTTAAATTTAGTCTCAGTTTTAGTCCAGTTTCAATCACGCTTGCTAGTTTTGATCAAAATTAGTCAACCTCATCCCGTTTTTATTTAGTCAACTTTTAGTCAACGATAAATCTAGCATTTTAGTCTTTTAGTCCCAGAAAACATAATTGTATTCGTCTAGTTTTAGTCAACAAAAACTGTCAACATTTTAGTCTAGTTTTAGTCAGGACCATCAATCTCTCTCACTCTCATATTTTTGATTTAAAAAAAAACAGATGCTAATTAGACACCATGATTAGTGCACAGGTGTGCCTTAGACTTCCCACAATAAAAGGCCACTCTGAAAGGTGCAGTTTTGTAGTTGTAGTTTTCTGCCCCCCCCCCCCCCCCCCCCTGTATACAAACAGTGTCTTAGCTTGTGGCGAGCAAACATCATGGTTTAAAAAAAATAACAATAAAAAGTGATATAAATGCAATTCCCAGCAGCCTTTAAGTAGCCTCTCACATGGAGCCAAAGCGATAACAAATGCCATTATTTGTGTTTTATTTTCTAATGTTTCAAACTGTCCCACTTGTCCACGTCATTCATTTCCTACAAAGAAAAGCTTTAAGCAGTTTTTGTTTCATTTTAAATTCATTAAATATGTTCCTCTTCAGTCACAAGATAAGCAGTTTGTTTCCTTACTGGATCAAAGCGGGATATTTCTTGTACCGCTACACGCCTAGCGATTGTACATTTATGTGGTTTCATCATAACCGGGCCGCCCGAGGGCAACCATAAGATGAAAACACGCTTGCCACCGTGTAACTCACTGTGAAATAAAAACACAAGTTAGCATTGATAGTGCCTGTATTAAATACACCCCAAATAGTGCGCGACCAAAACGACTTCTTGCTTTGTGGGCTTCTTTTATGGTTATTTGTTGTTTGTTGTTTTCATGAAAGATGGAGGGAGAGGAATGTTTCATTGTGGAGTGCTTGAAGGTTGTTTTTTTTAACTCTCTGTTGTTGCTTCTCTGCTGCTCTTTGGTGGCAACAACAAGTAGGGTTGCATTCACTTGAATGCAACAAAATGTTGTTTTTAATGATTGACCAAATTCGGCCAGAAGATCAAGAAAGTGGCGGTTGCTTCGTCCTTCAAAATAAAAGGGACTATTGCATAGCCTTTGCTTGAGAGTGTCCGAGCAAGCGTAGCATGTTCGAGGGCAAATATGTGTTTGGTGTCCTTGTGTTTGTGACATGTGCAATGAAAAACAACTCCCAAGAGATGACGGCATACAAAGTCATCTATAGAAGGAAAGATGCGGCTTTGCCCTGATCAAGCAGGCCTTGAACTAACAATCATAAAAACTTGCTACCCCACATCAGCTTTACATTTAAATTGCTCGTTTTAAAGCTGAAGTTGTTAGAAGACTATCTTTGTCTTCCGCGTGTTCGTTGTTGTTTGGGTAGAGAGAATGTTGATTTTCTGAATACGGACTGGAGATCGGTGAACAGGTCCTTCGAAGGATTTATTTTACAGAATATTCCGGACACAAGCAAGTTTACAGACAAATGGCTGCAGTCCTCTCGCAAGTGTGTCTTTTCAGCTGACTCATATCATTCTTATACTATCTTGAAAAAGTATTACAACTCCTCCTTTTCCCCCAAGCCCCCAGCCACCAGCCCCCAGCCAAGACAGACTTTTACAGCATTCAATACACATTGACAGATGGCCTTTTGATGTGGAAATATAGTAGGTCTCAGACCCGACGTCACCTAGCATAAGATAAGACTTACAAAGAAATCATATTAACACATTTGCTTCAACCCCAGACAAATGGCCCATTGGTGTGGGAATAGAAGAAGCTCCCCCAAACATCATTTAAACACTCACCCAGCTCTACTGAGGAAATTAAAACAGTTATGACTAAATCTAAACAGTTATAACTAATTCTAAACAGTTATGACTAAACTAAAACAGTTATAAATAAATCTGGGCAGAAGACTCTCAACATTGTCTATATTTACCAGGGATACCATGTATCGGTGCAGATACCAGCCTTATTTTAATACCAGTATCGGCCGAACTCTCGTGGCTGTTTTACAATCAGGAACTATAAATCAGAAATTGCAGGGATAAAAAATAGCCATTAAATTCAAGCATTTTTTAAGGAAAATAGTATTTTTGTATTCAAAGGTCTTTCTTTAAAATTATCTGTGATTTTGGAGGGGTGGATTTTACGTAAAAGTGGTATCAGTAACTGGTATCGGTATCAGTGACTAGTACGCAAGAGTTTGGAATTGGTATTGTTGGTATCGAACATAACTAATATTTACTGTATTTAGTCGCATAGTTTTATACAATTGTATTTTATTTTTGCACTTTTGAGGTTTACTAACTATAGTTCAAATGAATTTTTGACATCTATAGCCGTTGTTAGATATTATTAACATTTAAATTCTTTATTTCATATATTAACCATTGTTATACATTGTTAACATTTTAATTCTTTATATTAACCATGTCGAAATGTTTTATAGATGTGAGATAGTGTTGAATAATTTGACCTTGAACTAAGCTGGAACATATTGTTTGGTCTAAAAAAATTCCTTCTCAGTGTTCTGTGCGAAAACACACATTTGGTCCTTGAGAACAGAATCTGCTTTGAACACACACCCCTGACTCTGTTTGCGCCATCGCTCACGGAAAAGTACCCAGAGAGTATGTTTTGTCTACAAATGAAAGAGAGGCGGTCTGTTTAACTATAAGAAGCCATTTGCCACACGGAAGAGACACATTCGGCACTCTGAAATTCCACCTGTTACGTGATGTTTGGAGTCTGTCACGATGTCCAGAGATCTCTGTTTTTTTTTTTAATAAATCATCTTGCAAAGGTGTTTTTTCTTACAAGAAATCTGTCTTCATATTTTTTGGAACACGCAAAGAGGACAAATAAATTTATTCCTCTTCACCGTCAATGGCAGTGAATGAGTTAATGACGACAGAAGGGAAAACGGCAAACTTATAGCCAGGCCAACGTTTCTCGGGAGTTCAGCAAATCACTCTCCGCCTATCAGGGGGAGATCTAACTGCTGTGACCAGATTACATGGGGGAGCCCATGAGGCCCATTTTTAATTACTTTGCTGATTAGAAAAATAAGAGCCCTCTAACAAGCTCTGTCAATCACGCGTGCACTGTTTTCCGAAGCCGTTATAGAGAGAAACGGCGAGCCTTTTCTGTCTTATTACCAAAATTACAGCTGTTGCTGGAAACATAAATGCATTTTCACAGTAATTTCCACAAAGAACACATGTCGAGCCAGCCAATTTATAAACACGAATCTGAGCTTCACCCAGAACATGTGTTGATGGCTACAAGTAATTGGGTTTTTCCTCTTATGTGTGCAAGCCCCTAACGGGATCAGGCGTGCATTGTGTGTGTGTGTGTTTTGTTTGTGGCCAACACGGTGTGATGCAAAGCCAGCCAATCCCGTTCAATCCAACAAAACGTGATTGTTTGTTTTTTCCCCTGCTCAGGTTCATTCTCATACCAATCCTTAAGAATTATTCCGCTCCGTTGTTTGGGTCGAGGCGCCCAACTTGATAGCAAAGGAATTAAGCCTGCTGGTGTGTCACTGCTGGACCATTAGGTTCGACTTGCCACATTGCGCGGCGAGCATGTGAATCTTTTAAAGAAATAAAAGGAATAAATAAGGTCTAACCTGAAGTGCTGCATTTGAGGAAGGGCACGCTGGCATTTAAGATAAATGTGACTCCATTGCAGATGCTCTTAGTAGAAGAGGTAGCGAGATGGAGAGGATGTTCCGAATAGCGTCCCGGAAACAATCCATTGTCAAGCCGCAAATAGGGAATCTGTCAAACATCTGCTAATAATAGAGGATTCATCTTGAAAAGCAGGTCTACTTTTCCATTAGTTAAATGGCTCATCCGACCTTTGACATTGACATGACATTGATGAATATCTTTGTACCACTGCTACCTAAATTCACATGATGTTCGCAGTCTGACTTAAATGGAAGCAACATAATTATTTTGGCGTCCATTGATTTTATACGGTTTATCCTTTTCAGAGTGACTAGCCGATCAAGCTAATTTTGGGTGAGCATCTTGGAAATGTCATGAGTTAATTACAGGTCACGTTATAGACAGGCAGCCATTAAAACAGACATTCACAACAGTGGGGAAATGTAGTCTCCAATTAACCTAACATGTATGGACTGTGCAGTACCGAGTGAAAGCTCATAAAAAAACGTACAATTTTCTAGAACTGATTTGCTGTGAGGAAAAATATACTTAGGAGGTGTGTCAGGCGATTACAATTTTTAGTATCAATTAATCAATAGTTAACTCCCGATTAATCGCAAATTTTGTATCTGTTCTAAATGTACAATAAAATGCACAATACAATTTTTTTTTCTAAGTTTCATTCTTGGAACAAAAAAACAGTAAAAAAAAAATAATTAACTAATAGAAAGATTGGTGCATCTTTTAATCACTGATATAGTAATTTCATAATAATTCATAAAATTGAGTTTAAATTTAAGTGTGATATTGATTTGTGTTGAGGTTGTTTTTCTGCCACTAGATGGCGTCATTGCATTTGTAAGACGTTGGTGACAGTTCGGTACATTTTTCTTTCTGCACATTTTAAATTTTTTAAAAATTTTGCTTGACCCCAGTCTCCACAAATATATATACGTGGTTATTACATTTATTATTGCTCAATTTTGACATGGACGTGTCTGCTGCATTGCGACAAGAATTCCCCCCAGTACAGGCTTTCCAAGTAAGGTGAGGTCATTAATCGTGTAATTAAAAAATAATAATCGTTAACTCAAATTAACTTATTAACTTAAATTAACTCAAAATGAACGCACTAATTTTGCCACCCCAAATACTTAGCCACATGAAGGTGGTGTACCCACAGTTATTAACATGTCACCGGGCTTTAAATGTTAGGTGAAGCAACTGTAGACATGTCTCAATTGGCATTTTTATCCAGTCTTATGATAATTAATCACATGACTTCAATAATTAACTCACGATTAATCCCCAAAAAATATCTGTTCTAAATGTACAAAAAAAATTAATTTTTTAGGTTTTATGCTCTCATTAACAAAAGTGGAAAACATGTAAAACTAATAGAAATAGTTCAAATTAATTATTTACGTTTATAGCCGTCAATGGCAGTGAATGAGTTGGCTTTCAATAATGTGCAAAACTCCCTCATGATTCAATTTATTATTCATGTTATCCAATAATATAATGAGTTTCCTTCATGCAGACTCAGCTTCTTTTCCATCGCGTGCAGATGATGAGTTAGACAAACGGTTGTACACACCGGTACATCTGTAGCTATTATATAGGTCAGCTGTAATTGGGCACAAAATAATAACAGCAACAATTACAAACACTTAATCAAGATAATTACGCACACATTTCCTCCATTGAAAAAAATGGTGGTCAATAAATACATTTAAGCTCTTTTTTTCAGTTTGTTTGTGTGTGTACTGCCTGAAAACGGACATTAAAGCAAATCTTATGACCTAAAAAAAATAAAAATAAAAATGTGTATACTTTGTGGAGTGTGGAATGAGGTGATTATTGTATTAACTGTAGAGAAGACTTAAGTGTGTTGTGACAGATGTGTGGTCATATTGTTTGCGGCACTTGTGCATGACAGGCGAGGCATTATTCTGACAGTATTATTTGTATACATCTGAAGCTTCCTGTTCTGAATTTTTATTTTATTTTGTTATCATTTTTATTATTATTAGGCTAATATTATTTTTATTACTACTACTACTACTAATAATAATAATATTATTATTATTAATATTAATAATGATAATAATAATATTCACAGCCATAAAAACTCAAATATTGTATAAACAGTTCAATATTCTAAACTGCTGATGTCTCACATGAATCACCTCATTAGTCGAAACACCTGCAAAGGCTTCCCGAGCCTTTAAATGGTTTCTCAGTCTGGTTCATGCACAAGAATGCTGACTCGACTCTTGTCCAGAAGACGATCATTGACACCCTCCACAAGGAAGGCAAGCAGCAAAAGATGCTGGCTCTGCTCAAAGTGTATAATACCGAGTTGAGTGGAAGAGAAGTTTGTTTGAAAAAGACTACAATAAATGCTTCCTTGACAATATTGTGATGCAAAACCCGTTCAATCGTTTGGGAGAGCTTCACAAAGCGTGGACTGCGCTCTGCAAAGACATATCAGTCAGTGGTGTAATTCAGAGGGCAGAGTAAGGCGGGTCATGTCAAGGAAAACGTACCTTCAAAAGTTCCCCCAAGCCACAAAGGTAACCCAGAAATTCAGCTCAGGTAAACTCATTTGCGCTCGTACACGGGATACTTGATCGCGACGTGGGTTCGATTCCCGTGGTGGACGCTACCGGTTACACGCTAATTACATGCTTTAGCTAAGTTTTAGGCATACTTGATTTTTAAGTATCGGTAAATTAAAACACAAGAATGTGGACAAATAGTTTAAGATCGAGCACAAAATAATACTGAAGTCTAACCAGATTGTTTTTCACTATTTTTGTTCATTGTTCACTAATATTGTAATTTTTTTTATAACATAAACTTTATGTTTTCCTCATTATGAATACATTTTACATTATTTCAGGTTGCTTGTGTTACCAAACTGTCATCATCATTTATCACTGTGAGTCAGGACAAATGACAATTTTTTTATTCTTACATGTCACTGTTTCTAAGAAGAAATTTTCTCGACTACTCAAAAAAAAAAATGTTAAAATTGAGTACACCCACTTCTCCAGGGATCACATCACCACTGGCTAAGTGTGACTTAACACTTTTTCCCACTGCTATGAAAAGCTGGTTAAATAACCATGACGAATTTCTCGCGCTTGATTGGCCAGAAAACTCACCAGACCTGAACCCTAAGAGAGAATTGATGGGGTTGAAAAAGAAGGAGCTGAGAGACATCAGACCCAATTAGGGTCGATATTTGGCATTTTGATGAATATCAGTATCGTCCTTCTTTAAAAAAAAATCTGACAGCCGATAAAAGGTCAATCTAAAACCATTTTAATCTCAGGGAAATATTTATTTAAATTTTCAATTAACTTTATAAGAGATGCTGCTGACCCTGGGAACCTTCTGAACCTTTTGTTTTCGTTCAACATTAAAACAAAAAAAAAAGTGAAAGTTTAACTTTTCAGGTATTTTAAAATTTTGGAAAAATAAATCTTTACTGTAGAAAACTATAGAGCTCTGGTAAGTACTTGTTTAAGTTCCATGAATATTTTTGTTAGAAATTTCAAAGGATGCCTATTGTCTAAATTAAAAAATATATATTTTTAAAATTCAACATTTTGAAAAGTCTGAAAAGTTGTTCACTAAACTTGCTTTAAGACATTACAACAAAGAATAGAAAAAATGAATATCGGCTCCAAATATCGGTTATCGGCCTCCTTGACTACTAATAATCGGCATCGGTATCGGCCCTGAAAAAAAAAAAACACACATATTGGTCTCCCAATAAAATAGATGAGCTGAAGGCTGCAAAGTTCTTCGTTTTGTGTGTTTTGCTATGATTGTCAATGAGAGCAGGATGACAAAGATCCTCTTGAATACTGTTTGGAAATATGTGTCTTTTAAATCAATTCCAACATATATGTCGCTCCCCACCCACCACCAGCACACCTTCCCGTTTCCCTTCACATATTAACCACACATCTCACAAACGGGTAGTCCAAGCAGCGGAGCTGTAAAACAGTAAGGTCACAGAGCATTATTGAGCTCTTAACATTAACGACCACGGCTGTAGCCAGTGAGGGAGACAAAGAAAAGTAAGAAAAGATAGAAGGAAAGGTTAAAAAAGAGGAAAACCAAAAAAGCAGGCAATCACAGAGACACAGCTCCCCACAGTGGAGTTGCATTGCACAACCAACACAATGCTTAAAAAAAAAAAAAAAAAAAAAAAATGAAACAAGCTCACATCCTCACTGCAAATGTAACTCTATTTGAACATTGAATTCATTATCAGGCTCAGTATTATATGCAATATAAAAAAAAGAATAGGAGCCATGATTAGAGTTGCACCACAAATACACCCCCCACCCCCCAAAGACTATTTTGTGATATTTTTCAAATCTTGCACGTCACAGGGAATACTACTCAAAAGTGGCGCATGTGAAGTCAGCATTGAAAAGGGCAAGTCATGTGTGCGCTCAAATGGAATGGAATTAGAAAAACAGAGAAAGAGTCCAGCAAAGATTTTTGGAATCGTGCGCCATCAGTATCCGGGGGGTCAGACGTGAAATAGAGAGGGGAATGACATTGATTCAAAATAAAGATTCCAAATCAATTATTGTGTCCTTCTAATCCAAGTTAATTACAGTCTTTTTAGTCATTATATTGACATTTTGCATTGAATTCTCCAGTCTTTTTCCCTGCAATGCCTGACTAAATAGTAAACAGGCACTGCTTCAAAAGTATTAGAACCCCCCCCCCCCCCCCCCAACCCCCTTTTTTTCTCCTCCCCCTCTATTTGTATGGTTGTAATGGAACTGCCATTATTTTCCATTTTACTTTATTTGGTCATTGTATAAAGATATGAAAACTATGCATGACTTTACGATGTGAATGTACATGTAAACAAAAGGAAATGTATGTTGTTAATAATAATTGTTAAAAGCAACAACAAAAATTAAGTTAAAAAAAGGATTAGAACAGTGGAGACAATCCTTTAATTTTTTAAAATTATTATTATTATTAGATGATAGATTCAATTATCAGTATGTTCGCAAAAGGAAGAATGCTAACATTTTGGTACGCCATTAGAAAGATTTGCAACTAAATATTGAGTCTTGTGCACTTCTATACTTGACTAGGAACTTTTCTTCTAGTATGTGTTTCTGTTGGGACTCATTTAGAGACGGACTGGTCAGCCCTATTTAAAGGAGTGGAAATCTTTGGAAATGTTTCTTCAGTAAGTCAAAAACACGGGGGCACATGAGCAGCAGGTAAGAAATGTTTGTTGATTTTATCTAGCACTTTATGTTATATGTATGTATGTATTGACATTTGTGAAATCTGACCATCTGAACACATCTGCTTTTTGCACAATGCAATGCTTCATTTCCACGGCATATTGTGTTTCTTTTGCCTGTGACTAGCAAACAGTTGTCGTTATCAACATGTCAAACGACATTTCATTACATATTCCAAAAAAAAAATCATCCTCACAAATCAAATTCAAGCTCCAAAATCCAATGCTTTTCAATGAGCGGAGAGCTTTTAAAAATTATAAAATGTTTTAAGAATAAAATTAATTTATTTTTTAGAAGAAAATATTATTATTTAATTAGGGGGCGTCAACCGATTAAATTTTTTCGTAATTTATTTATTTTTTGTTTTTAATAATCTTTTATTGATAAAAAAAAAGATTATTAAAACTTAAGGCCGTCATAATTAATCGCATGACTTCACTAGTTAACTTACGATTAATCACAAATTTTATATCTGTTCTAAATGTCCAATAATTTTTTTCTATGTTTTCATATTCTTAACAAAAATGGGGAAAAAAATTAACTAATAGAAATAGTTCAAATGAATTTTTGACGTCTATAGCCGTCAATGCCAGTAAATGAGTTAAAAATCCCTACAAGCAACCTTATTTGACAGACTCAACTGATTTGATGAAGTGGTATATACATCAATATAATTTAAGTTGTATTAATTTCTTCATTTAAATTCAAATTATTTTTGAGGATTTTTAGATAGTCAATAAAAAAATTGAAAATCTGGGTGAAAAACTCATGAGGGCTAATAATTCAGAATTGTCCAATCCAATGCCAGCATTTGGGAGCCAACAATTTTCAGTGCCCCAATTAGAAAGAATGAACGAGGAAAAAAAAAGTCTGCTCCTGTCATTAGAGGCCCCATTATATAAATGTCCTATTCTAAGTTTGTAACGTACTCTTATGTATCCTGATGTAATCAAGTGGCAGAGGCTGCATTCGAACACCACTCCACGCTTGCGTTTGACAGCCATTTGTTGTGAGCTCATACGGTGAGAGTCTCCAGTCGGGATAATTACACATGCAAATGCCGGTCACAGCAGAGTTTTATGACACCAGGTCTTGTTTTGCAGGCAGCCCAGACAAGTGCCCCGCTGAGAACTTGCAAATCAAGGCAGAACTCGAGAGATAGGTGGACAGGTAAGCGTGCTAAGCTGTCAGCGTTGTCCCTCGCCGCCATTTGCTACCCGCTTCTCTTTGCCTGCCATGGCAGAGCTGCCATTTGAGCTCCCATCAGTCATTTTCATGGCCTCATCCCTCTTCCCCTTTTCTCTGTTTGTTGGCTGCCTACACAGGCCCCCCCACCTCTAACTGATAATTGAGCATCTGCTTCCTTACGTTATGGGCTGTCTGTGGAGAGCTTGACGCTACAGCTATTTATGAACTGGGTCACGTGGTCTCCTCATTCCAAAACCAATGTATGGGATTTTGAAAAACATGGATCCCAATAAGACAGTGAAAAGTTGGTGCTACTTCTTCAGGTTTGAGATAAAACGGTGAAATGCCAGCCAAAGTCGTGCAT
This sequence comes from Vanacampus margaritifer, assembly GCF_051991255.1. Classification (NCBI taxonomy): domain Eukaryota; kingdom Metazoa; phylum Chordata; class Actinopteri; order Syngnathiformes; family Syngnathidae; genus Vanacampus; species Vanacampus margaritifer. The sequence goes on from NC_135444.1 coordinate 19,103,021, forward strand.
AAAAATAGGATATATTTGTAAATAAAAGACAAATGAATTGAATAAAATATTTGAATTGAATACTGTTTAAATTGAATTTGAAATAAACTTAATTAATTTTCAATTTGAATTGTATACAATATTTTTGAATAGTGATTTGTTTTAACATTAAAAAAATATATATGTATACAGTATATATATATACAGTATGTGTGTTTTTTAATATATATATATATATATATATATATATATTTATTTATAAAAAAATAAATATATATATATATATATATATATATATATATATATATATATATATATATATATATATATACTTATGTGGGCGTGGCTAGGACAGTATCACTCTAAAGGATCTGATCAATATTCGTGAGTTGGTTTACACTAAAAGACCCGTTTCTTGACTAAAAGTTGGGTCAAATTGACCCAAGTAGAGGATCGGTCCATTTTTGACCCCTAGTTAGGTTATTTTTTTAACCAACTGTTTTTAGAGTATAGAAGAACTAGCAACTATTTTGGGATAGATTAGACCTTCTTCTGCATATTTCAGGAAAGTCTCTACGGCTGTGTACTTGATCTTTTTGACATCCATTAAATAGTTCAATTGACAAAATACGATTGTCTGATAGTTAGGGTTAGTAGAACGAACATTAAAGATGGACCAGATTGGTGGAGGTTTAACTACAGAAAATCCGCCTTTCTGTTGGTTGGTGATCATGAAGATAAGGCGTTTGTTTTTCCTGCATGAATACATGTTCATTTAAATTTGCATCAGTAAAAAGTGCAATAAGGCCGCACTTCTTCGCTTGTCCTCTTTTTAGGTCCATCGTTCATTCCTCGCGCTTACTTGCCAGTGCAAGTGAGCATAAAACAATCTCCTAAACAAGAAATATGTTATAATGCATCCATTACTTCCGCTTGTCAAGTGTGTGTAATTGGGATTGGAATGGGCGCTGGTAAAACTCACTCGTGTCGTGCAGAGATAGGGGACTCGAACCCCTCACAAGGTAAAACCCAATTAATCTTTTTTTTTTTTTCGCAAGCAAAATAGTTTGTTAGTGGCAGATACTTAATGTCGTTGGCAAACTCTTAATGAGCAGAATTTAGAAAACAAAACTGGCACACTTGAGCTTTTTATCGGCACTAGAACTGGTAGGGATAATTTATTACTCGATCACATTTTAGTTGTGCTAAATGATTTTGTTGCAATGTGTCGGGCTTGTTCCAAGACCCTCCCTATGTTCTTTACTGTTCATTTCTTGGAAGTCCACATCAAATTATCATAAATTTGCAAAAAAATAAAAATAAAATCATTAATTGTTGTCACATATGACCTCAAATAAATGTTTGTGAGACTGGCTCATTAAAAAAAATTGGCAGTATGTGATTGCTTTTTGATTGTTCATTTTTGTTGCGCAAGAAATATATGTAAATATTTTCATTTTTATTGGTTCAATGAAAAACAGACGCGCACATATTTTAAGATGGCCCTGGGAGCTCTTTTCGTAATAATTAAAAAACAAAAAGTCTATTGTCTAAGATTAAAAAAATAAATAAAATAAAATAAAATAAAAAAAACATTTTTGCAAATCTGAAGTTGTTCAATAAACGTACATGCTTAAAAGCATTTCGACAAAGTTAAGAGTTGGCGTTTTTTTACGCTAATATTTTCCCTTTTAGTGACAGTGAATATTGTCTCAAAACATTGCTTATCGGCCTCCTTGACTACTAATTACCATCTTAAAAAAGCCATATCGGTGAATCTCTACCACTTTTACCCAAATTTGATGTCAAGTGGGCCGGACGAGTATAAACTTTAAAAATAAAAAAAGTTTTTTTTTGGGGGTGCAAATAATTACAAGTACATTCTGAAACTATTTCCATTTATTATTATCTTATTGCAGAGTAATCTGAAATGTAATTTCACCCTCCAACCCCGCGTTGGTCGTCCGTGCGCCCTCCAGTGGCCAAAATTAGCAACAGTTAATTTTAGTGAAAAAATGCCCTTTGTGTTCTGTCCTCATTGGCCAAATTGAACCCCCGATGGGCCGATTCTGGCCTGCAGGCCGTATGTTTGGGTTTAAAGCTCTTGGATTGTACATGCAAATGGAAAAAAGGAAATGCAATGATGATGACATGTCAAATCGGTAAAATTACCAAATGAACAATACTGAGCTCTCCAGAAAAAAAAGAAAGAAAAGGAAATGCCATTTAATCATAATTGGTCACTCAGAGCTGCAGTGTAAATACAGGCTTCGCTGTCTGGCACAAATGATTGAAATGTTTGACTTTGCCTCCATTCAGCCTCGTTCTTTGCAATGAAACTCTCAGATCCGACTCAGCTCGAATGCGTGTCGCTACAACCAAAGTGGGATGTGTTTTGTGGATGCTTGTCTCTTTGTGGGGTATCTTTTAGCGCTTCTGCTGTGATGTGTGAAGTTGTTATTGAAAGTTTCTCCCCCTGCGTTCTGGGTTCGCCTCCAGCTGTATTTCTTTTCCTTCATCATCCCCACGACAATAGGAAAAAAAAGATCAAAAAGATATGCGAGACTTCTTTGAGCAGTTTTTTTTTTCCACATGACGCAATACAAAAATGAGCTCCCACATTAGAACTGCCTCATTGTCGATTGTTCTTGGAGACTTTTTGATGCGACGCTTTACGATTTCTGAACTTGTAAGCAGTTTCATCTTTAGTTGAATTGTTTTTATGTGTGTTTTTTTTTATTATTACACACATCAAACTTTTTTAAAGGTTTGTTCGCTTCCAAATAATGACAAATGAAGTTCGGAAAATAGTTTATGAAATCCGTAGACCAACCGTAGTTTCGCTTCCTCTTGCCCATGTTTATTGTGGTATACACCATGTCACCAACAAATGACTAGTTGTCAACTTTTAACCTAGTTTTTGTTTGATGTTTCATAAGTTTATTATTTTTGGTATAATTATTTTTGTTGAACCACAAGTCGATTCTTATTTTCATTTATTTTTATGTAAACTGCATGTTTTTTTAGGTTAAAAAAAAAAAAAGCTGAATAAGCAAGTAAAAATAATATTTAATAAGCAAGTAAAAATATTTGTTCACTTGTTTATTTGGCACAATTATAGCGACCCTACCTTTTTTTGGGGGGGAGTAGTAAAAAAAACTCAAATTTGCCACTTTTTTTAAAATTTATTTTATTTTATTTTTTATTTTTTTCCTGGAGAGCTCAGTATTGTTCATTCGGTAATTTTACCGATTTGACATGTCATCATCATTGCTCTCGCTCTCTTTTTTTATTTATTTATTTATTTTTTATTTTTATTTTGTATGTGGGTGAGTATGTGTATGTGCGTGCATGCATGTGAGTGTGTATTCATTAGTTCACCTAAAATCTATTAAAAAAATCCCATACCGTTCACCTAAATCGAACACTTGCAGCCAGAGTCGTGAGGCTGTCAGGAGACCCGAGGAAGGACCAAAGAAATTTGGTAATAATTAATAATTGGTAAATTTGAGACTTTATAAAGTGGCAAATTTGCAAGAAAAAACTCAGAAACTTACGAGAAATACACGTAGCGTAACTATAGTCTAATGTGAGTATTCGTTGGTGGTTAATGGGGCACTGTTTATAAAATGAAAAAGTAGGATGGAGACAGACAACTTTACTCTTCATACACGGCAGCTAGAGCGACAACACTTCCTGATCCACTATCAGCTAACTAACACTAACCAATCAGAAGCTAGCATACTTTAGGTAAATGCAAGTGAATGACGGAGAGCAGCAGATTCGACACATCAACTTAGCTATAAAAAAAATGTATGAAATTCTATGAATGTGTAAATAATTATTCTGGAAAAATAAATGTACAAGTAGATATACATTTTAACAAATTACCTTAAATCCTCCTTCGCAAAGTGAGGTGTCTTTTTCGCCGGCAGTACCCAACGCTTTAAAGTGTGAATGCTTGATCTCTGCTAAAGCAATGAATTAATATCTCTATTTGAAAACCCGACCGAAAAGTATTGGCACAAACATCAGAGTACGCTATGCGTATTTCTTGTAAGTTTTGAGTTTTTTCTCGCAAATCTGCCAGTTTTTTTCTCAGACTATTAGCCCCCCCCCCCCCCACAAAAAAAATATATATTTATACCTGGCCCTAATACACTGTTGTAGAACCTAACAATGCATTTAAGTGTGTGGTTTTTTTTGTTGTTTTATTTTTTTACTGCTCCTGTTGAAGGCCATTTGGCTTCAACTCACTTCATTATTTTCTCCTATTGTGGCAGGAAGAGCATTTGTGAATTCAATCACTCTCGAGTCAAATCTCCCAGACGACTTTTCAGGAGGATTAAGGATACATTTTGCCTTTCCGGTTTATGAAATCCATTTGGGGATATATTTGAGGTGAGCGTGTGACACTGGCAGAGATAAAAACTTGTAATCTGACTTGCCTCACTTATAGATGCAGTAGGATGATTCCAGTATTCACTTCTAAATCTGGCACTTACTGATGGCTTTCACCTGACCGTATTGCAGGCCCGGTTATTTGACAATGACTGACGGGAGAGCCTGGTTCTATTTGCCCCCCCCCCCCAGCACCCCCCCCTCTTCTTTCTCTCCCTCGCTCTCGCTGCAATCTTCCCCATTTCTCATTACAGTCCTTAAATCAATTTAGTTGCCATGTAATATTTCAGTCTGTTGCCCCCCCCCTGACCAAGATGGCCTGTCCTCTAAATGATGAATTGTCTCGCATCGTGGCATTTTGATGACATTCAAAATATACATTGAGGTCTCACGGGATTACAAAGCGTCAACACTGTTCTGACAGTCATATACGGCGACAAGTCCGCAGGGCGGCAAAAGAGCCTCTTAATCTTATTCTTTGTCTCGCTTGTCAATCGTTTTTTTTTTTTTTTTTGCCATTGGCTGCAAACTTGTGTGCTTCTGTTGGTGATGGTAATGTCATCGCTTGGGCTTTCATGGCTGGTTCTGGAACAGGCTCACTCATGAATGAATTCTGAAGTCTAAAAAAACAATTTACATAAATATGCATCCAAACTGATTGTGGGAAGCTTTCATTATGCATCGAAATGATGACCCAAAACATTCACTCAATAGAGCATGTATTTTAAGTGAGAAACCCCCAGAAACAATCAAGAACTGAAAGAGGCTGCAGTAAAGGCCTGGAAAAGCATTTCAGATGAAGAATACAACCGTCTGGTGAAGTCAGTTGGCCAAAAGATGTCAAAAGTTTCTGTTATGAGTTGTTTAACACATCTAGATATAAATACCATTCAATAAAACCTGGTGTTTAGACATTTTATCTCATTTATATTTTTGTTCTAAAACCCAAATGTCTTCAGATCACAACAACAACAATAAAGTGACCTTGTTGTTCCAAAACTTTTGGAATGCCCTTTAAGTGCTTTGACCTGTTTAACCGAATGCGGAAATTTGGTCTCTATTCTCCAACAACAAAATCGGAGAAACCCGTAGCCACAGTTGCTGGTGAGCATAAATAAATACATAAATAAATAAACCAAATAAATGTGAAACCCTGTACACAAGAGTGCTGAATGAGAGAAGATTTCAACAAACTGATGGATGTGGTGATACCGATGATGTGCGATTTCAAAAAGATGGCATGTCAACATTGGAATGAAACGTAACGGTGCTTTGCAATCACCTACTCACTCTTCACAAATCCATTTTCATGCACCATCTAACTTGAATAATGTTTGCGCATCCAAGCTGCCAACAACGAGCAGTTATGAGGACGGGATCAACTGCTGGTGCAAATGTTCAAATGATAGCTTTAGCGTATAAAAGTCTTAATTATTGGAACAATAGTCAAAATGGTGACCTAAATTTAATATACTGGAGGAACACTGCATTTTTTTGTTGCATTCGGTGTTGGATATCAGCCAATTCGAAACGCCTGAAAATGTGGCGCTGTATACTAGAGAGAGACCGATTATCATCCGGGCCGATTATTGGTGCCGATATTTGTCCAAATGCTAAATATCGGCATCTGCCTTTTTACGAATCTGAAGGCTGATAAAGCTCACTGAAGGATGAATACTTGCAAACGCTGCACATTTATGGATTTATTTAAATTTACACTTTATAAAAATGATGCTGACGCTGGAAACTTCTTTTAATAAAAAAATGTCTATTTACAGTAGAAAACTTTAAGGAACTATTTACTTGCTTAGTTTTTAATTTAGCTTAACACATGCTGATGTGATGAGCCTTTCTTTATACGTTTGGAAAAAAAAAATTTTTAACGCTAATATTTTCTCTACTGCAAATTAATCTCCGCTTGAAATATCTATATAAATACTAATAATCGGTATCAGTCTATCACTACTAGTTCTTCTTTTCTTTAATCAAATCAACCTCAATATAAATTTTGACAATCTCAAAAGAAAAATAATGATTGCAACTATGTTTCTGTCAGGCTGCAAATCAGTTACATGAACTGTCAAAATTTAGTTTTGCCTTCAACTTTTCTTTGGCAGTGCAGATAGTGTGTATGGGATTGTGAAGTCCCGGCAGAGAAAGTAAGTCCAGCCAGCTGGACGTCCACACTGATATATGATTAAACTGCTGGTAGCCAGCATGAGCTTATGTGAAGGAGATACTGTCAGATTGCACAGGGTGATTTCGAAATGATCCAGTGGAGAAGGTCAAAAAGTTGCAAGGTAAAGCGGAATGCGAGGAAACAGTAATTGGAAATGCATCCGAACCGTCTGGGTAGGTCGGAACCAGAGATGTGATGTGAAGAGACAAAAGCATCACAAAAGAGGGAGCGATATTGCTATAACAAGGAAGGAGAAGGAAAAGGAGTAGTCAGTAATGATGGGGGAGAAAGTGTGTGTGTGTGTGTGTGAGGGGTGTACTGAGGGACAATGAGATGGAAAGAGATGAAGGGTGATGAAGGTGACAGCATTATGGGAGACAGGCATCGGAAGACGCAAATAAGTCGAAAAAGAGGAAATGAAGTCAGTGCCAGGTTGGAAAGGACGGCAGGGAAGCAGAAAATGACGCGATTGAAGAAAGCGGCAAAGGTGAGGGGACGGGGGAAGGCCAGACGGACAGCCGGCGCCGAGGGAACGCTTGGAGGCAGCAAAGCCCCAGCGGCTTCCGCCAATGTGAGCGGCGGAAGCAGAGATAATGGCATGGGACTTTGGCGGGCTCGGCGCCATCGTTTGCGGCGGGTGTGGAGATAAGGCAACCGGGCTTTTGCTGATTGCCACAAACGGATCACAGAAATCCAACATGGTCTCAACGCAGAAACACCGACAGATGGTGTCATTCTGTTGCAAGGACATCCAAAGAATTGCAACTCAAGATTATCTTACCAAGAACATGTGTACGGTGAAATTCAGAGTGGAATAGTGTCGTGTCTGTCATGGAACATGGAATGGGCGTCAGCATGCAAAATTAAGCTAGACACGTCAATAAGTTTCAGTCCCCAGTGTTTGGTTTGAGAGGGGGAGAGAGATGGCGGAAGGGGGAAAGAGAATGTGGGGGGGCAAGTGAGGGCGCGAGGGGGGGTTAGAGTGTGAGAGGGAGAGAGGGGGATGGCGGGGGAGGGAGGGGGAGAGAGGGGGGATGGCGGGGGAGGGAGGGGTAGAGAGGGTGGACGGCGAGAGAGGGAGGGGGAGGGAGTGAGAGAGTGTGGGAGGGAGGGAGGGAGGGTGAGAGAGAGCAAGAGGGAGCGGGTGAGAGAGAGTGCGAAAGAGAGAGAGAGCAAGAGAGAGAGGGAGGTAGGGTGAAGGAGAGAGAGGGGTAGGGTGAAGGAGAGAGAGAGTGGGTGGGAGGGAGGGAGGGTGAGAGAGAGAGAGAGAGAGCAAGAGGAGCGAGAGAGAGAGAGTGCGAAAGAGAGAGAGAGCAAGAGAGAGAGAGGGGGACAGAGAGGGAGAGAGAGGGAGGTAGGGTGAAGGAGAGAGAGGGATAGGGTGAGGGAGAGAGAGAGAGGGAGGGAGCAAGAGAGGGAGGGAGCGAGAGAGAGAGAGAGTGTGGGAGCAGGTGCGAGGGGGGGTTAGGATGAGAGAGAGAGGGAGGGAGGGAGTGAGAGAGAGGGTGGGAGAGGGAGGGAGCGAGGTACAGGTACAATATTTTTTTTTTAATGGACAGCTTGATCATAGTCCTCCTCACAATGAAACTTTACCTCAAATTCCTGCACAAAATGTTTTCAATATGCAATAATGGCCACTGGATGGAGACAGAGGTCCACTGTTAGCAAATAAACAGTCATAGCTTGAAAACCTGTTCATACCTTCGTCATTCCATCAAGACAGAAATCACATTCAAACTTAATCAGGTCATTAAATGTGGAATCAAGCACTGGGTTAGTTAAACTCAACAGTTTCCCATGAATCCTCATTGTGTCAAGCTACTTTGGACTATTTTTGTGGTTTAAAAACTTTAATTGCCAGAGGCCCAAATTTTTTTATATTTTCTTCTTATTTTTATTCATTCATTGCCATTGACGTCAAAAATTCATTTTAACTATTCCTATTAGTTTAAAATTTCCCCCCACTTTTGTTAACAAGAGTATTAAAACCTAGATTTTTTTTATTGTACATTTACAACCGATATAAAATTTGAGATTAATCGTGAGTTAACTAGTGAAGTCATGCGATTAATTACAATTTTAAAAAATGATCGCCTCTTGCCCCAATTTTTTTTAATCTTTTTTAAAAATGAATTTATGGCAGTGAATGAGTTATAATTGACGTACCTCCAGCATTTCTGAGGATACAAATCAATGTATTTACTCTTTATTACAGACCACCGAAAGACCACAAGCCCCTGCCAAGTCTTGAAGACGTACTGCAGAATAAAGGTATCATGTAGCTAATGACACCAATTTGATGGGCGCGTGTATTTCCTTTCCTTTTTTGTATTTCCTTCCCGATGTTTTCGAATGACAAATTGTTCTTTCTTTGGCTACAGTGTATTTAGCAGCCTTCCACTGCTATCTGCAATCCGAGTTCAGTGATGAAAACATTGAGTTCTGGCTCGCATGTGAGAACTTCAGGGCAACTGCCTCCCAAGATAACCTCCAGTGGAAAGCCCAGGGGGATCTACCGGGAGTTCATCCAGCCTGCAGCCTGGAAAGAGGTTTGTTTCTTACCCACAGTACATTGCAATCAGAGATGTCAGTAACGCGTTGTTACCATAAATTCAGCACATTTTAAAGTACAGTAATGACTTTTCCCCTATGCATTCGCAGGAGGACCCCAAATTTAATCTCTATTATTTATAAACATTGTACATTATAAATGCTGAGTTTATCTATTAAGCATGAATAGTTATTAGTTTAATATGTAAGTAAATAAGATCAATAATAAATGTCTATTTTAGAAATAATTAAAAAAATATATTTATATATTTTATTTTTATTATTATTATTATTTTTAATGTTAAAAACAAATAGCAAATGTAAGTGGAATCCAGAAAACTGTATTTTTTGAACGACGTTTTAGCAGAAGTGTGTAGACTTTATATATCCACCATATATTGATATAATGACAGTTTTGAGGCAATGGTGTATATTTATCATCCTGACTGACTAAGTGAAGGCATACTGACGGGTATTAGTCAGAAGAGAGTTTCCACAACTGGCCCGGCACGGATATTCTGTTTTTAGTCCCATGTCAGATTTATCCTCTAATTAGACACAGAGATTACACTGCACACCAGCAAGAAGGTTTACCAAACTGGAAAAAGGTAACCCTTCAGTAACCCTTGATCTGATTCTGCTCTGTAAACGGCCTTATTCACAAAAAAATGTGCCTTAAAAAGGAGTAGTGAGGCAGCTAATAATAACTTGCGGGGCTTAAAGGACAGCGCTGGAGTCATCAGACAACCTGAAGCGGAACACATCGGCCTCAATGTGCTGCCTTGTTAGGGGAATAATCGCATCACCATCTGATGGCGGACAAATACAAGTGCTTCCTGTCACAAAATGTTGTGCGGTTTTATTTTGTGCAAAATAGCGCACACATACTTAAAAATATCATGATTGTAAATGATGGTTGTTTTCACTTTGTGTTATTGGACATTTTGAAGCTTAAATCCATACCCCAATAATACTGGTCAATGTATTATTATTATTATTATTATTATTATTATTATTATTACAAAATAATCAGATATGCAAGTAAAATTTTCTGGATTTTTTTTTTCATCCATCCCCCACGAACACTGGTCAACATATGTATTTTTTTTATTTTTTTTATTATGTATAACTTATTATTATTATTATTTTATTTTTACAAAATAAACCAGATATGGAAGTAAAATTTTCTGGATGTTTTTTTTTTCCTTCTTTTTTTCCATCCATGCCCCAATAACACTGGTCAACTTATTTATTTATTTTACTTTTTAATTTTTTTTACATTTATTTTACAAAGTAAATCAGATATGCAAGTAACATTTTCTGGCAGAATTTTTATTTTATATTTTTTAACTGGTTTTGAAACTGCCCTCATTTTTTTTCTAGCACATCAGCTTTTCAGAAACAATTTTAATATATGACAACAATAATATATGTAATATGTGTGGATTAAGGGTTGAGTTCAGCAAGGTGGATTTAAAAAAATTTAAAAAAAAAATTTTTTTTTTTTTTTATATCATAGCTATAAATGAAAATGCATGGTAAAATCAGTATTGTATATATTAATCATGTGGAGGGTTTTTTTTTTTCAACTAAAACAAGACTTCAGTGTCAATTCATAGATCCACAATAGCAGAACTGAATTGTATCCACAAGCTCTCAACAGTCCAAATGTTGGCCGTTAAATAACGACTTATTTGGGTTGATTCACCTTCTTAATTGCCTTACGTTGGCTCAAAACATAACACTTCCTGTACTTAAGTAACAGTGTACAGAAAAACACCCACTGATAGATATCGATATCAACAAAATCAATATATCGGTGTTATTACCAAGCTAACCCAAGTTGCGTTAGCCGCTGTCTATATTGTAACGTTAAAAAAGAAGCAGAACTTGCCACCAATATATATAAATAGGACTTTTGATGGGCACACCAGTTTTGTGTACGGCAAATGTCGAGAGTACACGGAAGGTGTCGGGGTTGTTCCTGATAAATGGCAAAGGTCTCACGTCTCCCACAATATTCCTCGCACACAATCTGTCTGTTTTCTCACAGTCTGCCAGTTACCATGGCAGCCAAAAGGAAGTGAGTCCCGTCAATGGTCAGAAAGAGCCGAATTGGGGAACTTCATCACCGTTGCATAAGTAACGCAACTTCAAAATCATATCTCATTAGTAAAAGTCCACTTTTCACACAAGAAGATAAGCCGGGTATATTTTAGGAGACGTGAACAAATTGAAGGGCAGCTTTCAGTTGTGAGTGTTGGGTGTCCGTTCGTAACGCCTGAGTTCTTATAACCGTGTTTGGGCAAAAGGAGGGAGACCCACATGAGCGAGGCTGAGCCGTGGGCCAGATTTGGGAGCAGGGGCAATCGCAGCTGGGCTCAACAAAAGATGGATTTCACACGTTTTTCCATCTTGTGCTGGGCGGTGGAACTTTTTTCCATTCACTTTCTTTCTTGTCTCTCAAGCTCGCGTTTGTTGTGTTGTTTGGAAAGATGTCAGAATGGGGGGGGGGGGTGGACGTGGGGGGGGGGGTACAGGTTTCTTGCTTAAGTGCAACTCGGCAATGTGATCTTTTTTTCTTTTCAAATTCATGACATAGGTATAGGGTTACTGAAAACAACAGAGGCCTCCGAATTGAACCCTGTGGAACACCACAGGTTCCGTTATACATCAATTCATATTAAATTCATACCGCACCTATTTATCCGACCACTTTCTTTTTTGCTCAACATAATATGAAGGGATTCAAATAATGAAGAAATCACACGACGTACCATCACAACAGTCACAAGTCAACGACTGAGCGCACCGATTGGCCGGGCAACGTAGCGTGATCGCCTGCAGCCAATGATGGTCAAGCGGGGCGTGTCATCACGAATCACATGAGTCAGGTGTGGGGCTTGACCTCCGCTGAACCCCTGAGATTGACTCACCGAACCCAGGTTAAGAACCACTGCCGTCGAACTGCCAGAAGGTGCAAAGTTACAGCATTTCAACTTCCTGTGGGAAGATTTATTTTTATGTTCACATATTTGTTAAAAGACTCGTATTGCCTAAAATTGTGCAAAAACAAACTCAAGGCTTATTCGTCACAACGTAACACCACCAGAAGAAAATGTGTATGTTGTGTGTGTGTATATATATATATATATATATATATATATATATATATATATATATATATATATATTACTCACAGCTGCTTTCATTTTACTACCGTTTAGAATGAAAACGTATCTATTTTAAGGTGAGTTAAGAATTTTCCAGACACGGCATTTGGTGTCATAAAACTGTCAGCCTGCGCGTGGGCCTGTCGGATCTTCAATGTAATTAGAAAAAAAAATCTGTCTCATGGGGTCTAACATTCGTCATAATATGCCTTTCGAATATTAGCAGTAATGAATGGTTGAAGTCAAATTCGTCATAGTTACTGCTGGTAATAAACATGATTAACCGTTGTTGGCCGTCTTCACTTTTCTTCATTTTGGCCGGCCCAAAACGGCAACTGACCAATTGAACCCGAACGAAAAGCAGTCCATTTTGATATCAATCCAAACAATAACAAATAAAATATGCAATTACAGTTGGACACGACAAGACCTCCTTTTCAGAGTGAAATCATATTAAAACCCCTTCAGACCCATAGTGGGCATGACATAGTCACGTGTCCAAACCAATAATAATAATTTTCCCCAGCAGAAAAAAAATGTGAGTCTGAAGGGGCTACCATTACGTTTCTACGGGTGTCGGAATTAGTGTATTAATTTTGAGTTCCTTAAACGCCACACATTTTTTAAACCCGCGAATAATGACCACCCATTACTTGGAAAGCCTATAGTGGGGGAATTCCAGTCGCAAAGTCAAAATGTAGCAGTAATAAATATAATAATAATGCATATCTTTGTGTAGACCTGGGTGACGTTGTATTTTCCAATTTAAAAAATGTGCAGATTTACACAATTTACAATTATATTGCTCTTAATATGAAAAGAAAAATGCACTCGGCAGCCTGTCACCAATGTCTAACAAATGCAATGATGCCATCTAGTGGCAGAAAAATGGCCTCAACACAAATCAATATCACACTTGCTTTTTTTTTTTTACAGTAGATTACATCATTATAATTTTAACTCAATTTTATGAACTATTATGAAAATACAGTATCAATGATCCGTATTTCTATTAGTTAAAAAAAAAAATCCACTTTTGTTAAGAATATGAAAAAAATATTTTATCGTACATTTAGAACAGATATAAAATTTGCGGGTGGCACGGTGGCTGATTGGTTAGCACGTCCGCCTTCCAGTCCAGAGGAGTTTGCATGTTCTCCCCGTGCTTGCGTGGGTTTTCTCCGGGTGCTCCGGTTTCCTCCCACATTCCAAAGACAATGCATGGCAGGTTGATTGGACACTCCAAATTGTCCATAGGTGCGATTGTGAGTACGGTTGTTCGTCTCTGTGTGCCCTACGATCGGCTGGCAAACCAGTTCAGGGTGTGCCCCGCCTACTGCCCGAAGCCAGCTGGGATAGGCTCCAGCAACCCCCGCGACGACCCTTGTGAGGGAAAGCGGTTAAGAAAATGGATGGATGGATGGATGGATAAAATTTGCGATTAATCATGAGTTAACGACTCAAGTCATCAAAAAATGTAATCGCCTGGCACCCCTAATTTCTAACAATGTAAACACTTTTAGGCAAAAGAACCAAACAGAGGCGCCGCATCCCTTCAACGAGAAGGTCACAATTTGCCTATCACAGTCACCGTTTCTGTCATTTGCATCTGTTCTGCAGACTAAAAATAATGTCAACAAACACAGCGCGCATTCACTCACAGCCGGTTTGGCTTGTCGGAAAAATCCGTGGCAGGAGGGGGGGGATCTGAAAAAAGATAACGAAAGAACAAGAAGACATACTGTACAAGGGAGTCAAACATCAAGAGGAAGGAAGGAACACAGCACAGTGCGAGTTTGTGTTCTTTCCAACGGTGAGGGAGGAGGAGGAGGAGGAGGAGGAAGAGGAGGAAGGGGTGCTTCCTCTTCAGTCTGGGCCGAGCTGCTGATGCATCCCAGCAGCCTCTGCCTATAGCAACAGGAGACCTCGGTATAAAAAGCGGCACGCTCGGGGGAAGCCTCCAAAGTATTCCTCAGCTGCAGCATGACCCGGACCGAGAGGGTGCGAGTGCGGACTTAACAAAACAATGCCAAGCCTAATTGCCCAACCGCCCACACAGCACTTCATCATGGACAGAGATGACAGGAAGCGAAACAAGAACATGTGAGTAACTGCCTTTTTTTGACAGCAACTCCGGGCTAAGTCACACTTGTTAGTTGACATTTCACCTGATTTACTTTTTTCCAAGTCGGACTTTTTTCCAATGCATGCACTGCAATGTCAAGGATATCTGAAAATAAATCCACTTTTGTTTTTGTTTTCCATTCTTTACGATGCCGCGTGCTTATAATAACATGCCCGACATTCTTGGACAGATTCACTTGAAATTAATTTGCACGACGGGTAAATCCAGGGATATATTGATGTTTTTCTTGTATCTGCGCAGCGGAAAGAACTTCATGTGCCGACTCCAGTGCATGTTCTCACACTCGTCGAGTTCGGAGAGGTAAGGAGACTTATTGAGTGTTTTGCGTGGATTTCAGTTTGAAAATAGCCGGCCTTCTCCTTTTCCTTCCCATCTATGGTCGTATGAAAGCATTGAAAAGGGACGACGCACCGTGTTTGCTTTGGCGCACCGACATGTCCCATCACCAACATGTCACTGGCTCCGTTTTCTTGATGAGCTCCCAAATGCGTCCAAGCTTTTCTCATATAGCCTGCAATATTTTCGTTTATTCTGCTTGCGTAATGCAATTTGTGTTCTTTCTCTCTCTCAGTAGGCTAACTTTGGAAGATACCCAACAATGGTCACAATCTTTGGAAAGGCTTCTGGATTCAAAATGTAAGTTTTTTGGGGTGTTTTTTTTTTTTTAAGCAACATGAAGCCAAATTTCATGTGTGTTTCTTGTGGGTTTTTTGCGGTCACCGCAGACGGCTTAGCTGCATTTCGCAACTTTCTGAAATCCGAATACAGCGACGAGAACATCGAGTTTTGGCTCACTTGTGAGGACTACAAGAAGATCAAGTCTTCGTTCCGAATGGCGTCAAAAGCCAAGAAAATTTATGAACAATTTATCAAAGCGGAATCTCCCAAAGAGGTAATTTCAGTGAACAACCGCCATAAACATTCATAAATATTGACTGCTCTGTGGAACATATATACGTACAGTACCGATACCAAGCACAAAGATCATCGCATGAAGAAAAGGTCGACATCAAGATGGCTGTGTTGACAGTGCTATGGAACATACCAGAAAACTCCTTCCAGTAATGCAAAAAGGCTTGGCAGAGAAGGCTGGAAAAGTGCATTTGACTCGAGGACAAACATCCCCAAACCTGGTCCTACAGATTTGAGATGTTTCAAAAGATCAGGATCCTAATCAGGCTTCTGCAGATCCTGCTGAAGAGCTGATTATATGAAGCAGGTGTGTCAAAGTCCGGTCCTCCGGGGCCTGAGTCCTGCATGTTTTCGCGGTTTCCCACCTTCACCACAGCTGATTCATATTCTGCAGGAGTCCGATCATGATCTTCATCATTGAATCAGGTGTGTTAGAGTAGAGACACCTGGAAAACATGCAGGACTCAGGCCCTCGAGGACCGGATCTTGACACCTGATCTAAAACCTGCATGATTCTGGTCCTCCAGGACCAGGGTTGGGGAAGCCTGCTCTAGGGCAGTGGTCTGAAACCTGCGGCTCCCTGTGGATATCTAAAAAGAGATTTTTTTTTGTTACATATTTGTTTATTTTTTTTAGATAAAATATTCTTCAAATGAATTAATAATTTTGATTTTTTTTTTTAAGAATAATTCAATATTTTTGAAAAAATGTCAGAGATGAAAGGTAGATGAAAAAGTTTTAAAATGTCCAAAAAGTGAGCAAATTGCCACAAAGAAAATCTATTTAAATAAAACATTTTAAAAAAGTAATTATAAAATCTAAAAAACAAAACAAAAGAAGAAATCCCGAAAATTACAATAAAATGACCACAAAATTGCCAAAAAGTTTATTTAAGAAAAAGCAGGTAAGAAAATGTTCACAAAGCAACCATAAAACGTACAAAAACAAAAGAAGAAATCCCCCAATTTACCTTAAAATGTCCACAAAATTGTCCGAAAATTGCTAGCAAAAAAAGTAAAAAAAAAAAAAAAAAAGTCCAAAAAATAGCCACGAAATGTCCACACAAAAAAAGAATTTAGTCAGACAATTACCAATAATGTGGCAAAATTGTCGGAAATTTTACAGAAAGGCAGAAAAGTCGCAAAAAATCCAAAACTGGAAGACGAATGGTAGAAAAAATGAACCTCTACGTATTGGATGCTAGCTCTTATCAGTACATTAGACTCACACAAACACATTTGTTCCTTCATCACAATCTTCAAATGTTTTATAGCACCAGACAGATTGGCTCTTTTGATAGTTTGCTCACCCCCGGTTCGGGTGATTACTTTGAAAGGGGAAACGTCTAGCTTCTATTTGAAAACACATCTTTTGCGACACCAGTCCTAGAACTTTTCTGACGCATTTTCGACAAGCGCGCACCTGCTAATGTCCCCGCGTCTGCCTCATTCCAGATCAACATCGACTATCACACTCGAGAGCAGATCAAAAGAAGCGTCAAGAGTCCCACCCTATACTGTTTTGATGACGCTCAGAAGATGGTTTATGGGCTGATGGAAAGAGACTCGTACCCACGCTTCCTACGCTCGGACATTTACAGGACTCTGCTGGAAAACCTTTCGGCCGACGCCACAAAAGGATGAAAGCAATCGGACGCTGCCTGGTGGACAAACAACTCACGACTGGAATGCTGGAGCCCGATTTCAGCCAGGAGGATTGATATCGTCGAAGGGAAGCAACGCCTCAGAGACAAAAACGGGAAAAGTCGTCACTGAGCCCTCAACTCTGCCTTCATCCAGGATTCCCACGCTGAGCACCTGTTGAATGTGAACGCAGACGACAGCAACCAATCCAAAATGGCTGTCGTTGCTTTTGGCATAAATGGAACCTCCCGAGCGAGTCACACCTGCTCTGATCGATGAGCTAACGACACACGCGCGCACACAACAACAGACCAGACCTCAACATCGAATCACACTCATACAAATCCTTGTTTAACTCATTCACTGCCATTGACGGCTATAGACGTCAAAAATTCATTTGAACTAAGAGTATGAAAACCTAGAAAAAAATATTATACATTTAGAACAGATCGTGAGTTAACTAGTGAAGTCATGCGATTAATTATGATTAAAAAAATTAATCGCCTGACGCCCCTAATTTATATAAAAATAAAAAAATTCTACGTTTTCATACTCTTGTTAACAAAAGTGGAAAAAAAGGTTAAACTAATAGAAATAGTTCTAATGAATTTTTGACGTCTATAGCCGTCAATGGCAGTGAATGAGTTAAAGAAACTAATTGCTATTTATTGACAATTTGTTTTAATGTTGTTGCAATTGACCGAACCTTCACCTTCAACTATTGGCAATGTTGAGGCTGCTGTTTTCTCTCTGTTCATTGAAATACGTGATCCTCTGGGTTAAAAGTGCTCATATTAGCAACGTGACCAGATTTCCCCAAAGTGCTGTTAGAATGGCCAATAATGTTGAAATAATAATGAAGAAAACCCTTTCAATTAGAGTGCTACGGTTTAACGTCATTATTTCTCAACGTTCTTCTCGACACTTTCGTGTGGTCTTCTTTTTGGTGAACCCTCTACTTGGCTAATAGCAGTATTGGCCGCCCCCTTGTGGCTGTTTTGCAATCAGGAACTAAAAATTTGAAGAATAGAAAATCTTCATTCATTTCATGCAATTTTAAGGGAAAGGTGTTTCTTTAAAATTATCATTATTTTAGGGGGGCTGGGGGGGATTTTTAGGGCTGGGTATCGATTCTAATTTCCTCATTCGACTCGATTTCGATTCACAAGAGTTTAGTTGGATTCTATTTTGATTGTTTTCAATTCGATTCACTTCAATTCAATCTGTTATCGATGAATTATAGCGCATTATTCTTCTTAAATGTCAAGGATATGATTAAAAACTCCACAAATATTAAATTCCAAAGTAAATTTTGCAGAGGCACTAATTGGTCAAATAATTTAGTTTATTAATTTAACACGTGTTAAAATCACTTAAGTGTTACACAAACATTGACCTCAACAAGGATGAGATGAAAATATTGTCATAATATAATTCAATAATTGTAAATATAAAGTAAACGGATTCAGAATTTTCTTAAAGTGCAACAAGTCAGGTCTTTCATAAATGTAAGAAAATACTTTTAATGTATGCGAACAGTAAATTTCAAGAAAGATACAAATTAATTTGGCCTTCAAAATTCTATTTTCTTAAGAATTTATGACAAAAAGGAGAATAATCGATGAATGGTTTTATGAATCGATATCGGGCTTGAAAAGGAAAATCAATGCAACATCAATCATAAACTCAACCCTAAAAGTTGTATGCATCAAAACAACTACTGGTATTGTAACTTGTGAGTACTCGTACTGGTATCGGTCTAGAATCTCATTACATGTTTGTTTTTTTGGGCTTCTCGTCACGTTGCTAGCATGTCCTCGTTTTGAGCTCAGAAACTTCCATCCGTTGGTCATTTTGCACTTCTGAAGACATAGTTTAGCTCAAACTGCAATTGTTACATTTCTTTATTAATGTGACACTTTAACTCACTTTTGAGTAGAATCTGACTGAAACGTTGCACTACAGCATCTGAGACGGCGACTTTTCTTTTCTTTTTTTTTTCTTTTTTTTAAAATAGTATCTTTACTGTTTGCTGACTACTGGCCATAATTGAAATCTACGGTTACTTTTTGCAGCACAGAAATGTCAACGCTTGATTTCATGTATGGACATTGCACGTTACACTGTTGAAATTCAATCTAGTCACCGTTTAAAGCACGCTGTTGAAATGCTCATAATTTAATATGTACATTGAGAAGTTAAATATTGTATTATTTATTTTTAAATCACACAATAACTTGGCGTGTTCGTGTTGGTGAAGTGTTTTTTTTTATGTTAATGATTATAAGTAGATTAAATTATTACAATTGCCATCTTCATCCCAAATGAACTCCCATCATGCTTAACATTTTGTTTGTCTGTTATTTATTATTATTACATATTTATTATGTCATGTGTGTGACTTACGACATTTCCATGACACATACTGGGCACAATTCTAATGAGTTGCGCCAATTAATTTCAGCATTTAAAAAAAAATACATGTTAGGTGTGCAGATCTAGTGTATCTGTCAAGATTTAGTACATATTTTTTGTTGCTCAGCTAGCTGTGAATCATAACATTTTGATATCTAACCATCCACGGTCTATAATTGGTATAATTGTTGAGGGTCCGAGGTTGCTGGAAGTCACTGGACTTCGTCACGTCAGCCTCTCACAGGCCACACGTATAGTCGGACAACTGTTCACATGCCAGCTGTCATCGTCACGTCATGTAAATCACCCGCAAGCCTCAGATTATATCATTCTACGTGGTTATCTCAGGCTCGTCGTCAGTGTCTGTTTTCGGTATGTGTGATACGTGAGGTGGCGCAGGGCGGCATTTCAATCGTTTCCGTTTTGTATACATATTTGACATACACTAAGGATGTTTTCGAGGATTTTGCTCATAAACATTGAAATGAGAAGAGATGTTATTGAGGAAGTACAACAGTTTCATTATTTAACTCATTCAACCATTTTCACTGACGCAACCCCCTTCGCTCCTCTGCTGTTTTACTGGATTTTGACTGATTTGGCAAGGCCCACAGAATATTGTGTTCTATTGCTATAAAAACATGGAGCCTACCAAAAGAAAGAGTAGAGTGTCTTCTTTCATCAGAAAAAAAAAGAAGTATTTTTGTATCTGTTTCCGTTTTGCAGCAATTAGCATTAGAATATAGCTAAGTCTCATCATTATTCACAAATCTGTTTAGAACTGTGGGGAAATCCACTTTTTCAACATGGCCCTGGTTGATCTCTTTTGCTCTGCTGCCACCTTCTGGACGTTTTTTGTAATAACTACCACAAGTACCTCTAGCATAAAAAACATTTTTTTTTAAACAACATATAAATAATTTTTGGGGACTATGGCAAAATTTAAAATAGAATGTTTTTATACATTTTTGGGAGCCATTTATCGTGGCGATGTTGGGGAAAAGTCACAGGCACTTATGGATTTGCTGAACTAAACATTCTTTCTTTCAGGGTCATTGGTGGTATGTCCCTGGAGAATTGGGTATAGGCTACTCTAAATCCACCCCACCACCACTTTTTGTTGTTTTTGTTTTAGAAACAGTGTAAGAAAACTCTGAAAAAACAAGAAAAATTATTCTGACTTTATTAAGGGCATTTATTTCTAGTAAACAAAGCAGCCATAATTTGTATAAAATAGGCTTATCACGAGACAAATATATATTATGAATAATGTTGTAACCCTGGACTACACTGCCGGGGGGTGGGGGTAGTTGTAGGGGTGTGTGCGCACGGTGTGACAATCAAGCTAGGACCACCCCTGCTAGCTATTAAATCATGTTTCCGTAGGTTTTCTCTAGCTTGCCCTCATATTGGAATAACTAAATAAACTATTACAAGATTCTAAATTGCCATTAATGTGAGTTTGAATGTTAGTTTGTATGTACTGTATATGCCATGGCGACCTGTCATTGTAAACATCAGGGGTCACCAACAGGGTGCCCATTAGCACTAGGCAGCCCCCAAACGCAATCAGTGCCTTGTCTAAAAATAGCTCACCAGTGTGATGCGGCTAATTTATTTGTGCTGCATTGGTGTAAAATTGGAAACAACTATATATATATATATATATATATATATATATATATATATATATATATATATATAGTTATATATATAGTTATATATATAGTTGAAAGCTCAATTCAATATTGTTGTGTATGAACAAGCTATAGCGTTAGTGGCAACATGCTAACGAGCACAACATTTGACGAAGAGATATCGTAAGTTGAGCATTTTTTTAAATAATTAAGTATAAATGGAAGTGGTAGCCTTTGGCATTTAACAGTATGCAATAAATAGCTCTTATTTTCAAAAAATATTGTTGACCGCTGGCATAAATGCAACAAGTTCATGATGACATCACTGTCATTAGTGTGTTGAGGAATTCCATGAGTCACCCAGACAATGAAGCCTTGGGGCAATTTGCTGGTGATTGTGCAAGATACTGTAAGATACAAATAATGGGCCTCATTCACAAAACAATTATTTGAGATATTTATTTCACAAAAGTCGTTTAAATTAAATGGAGCATTATGATCCTTGTGAAATAAATACGATTATGTCACATGTTATGTATGCTTCAGCCTTTGGAAATGAAATTATGAAATGACATTTATTTAAAAAGTGAAAACAGCACGTTTGAGATGGAAGGAGAGCCAAGTCGGACAAAGAAATTCTTCATACAATCCTGCCCAGCTTTCTGCATTTGGATTGCTGTGCCTCCACGTTACATTGTGAAAAAACACTAAATCCGTATTTGTGTGGGTCAAATCATATTGAGCTACTTCCAATACAGTACTTCCCATTTGAGCTGCTCCACTTTCCCTGCCCTCCTAAACCTATAAAACCCTACTTTGAAACCCTAACCCTAGTTTAAAACCCTACTTTGACACCTAACTGTATTTCAAAACCCAACTTTGAAACCCCAACCATAGTTTAAAACCCTCCTTTGAAACCCAAACCCTAGTTTAAAACCCCACTTTGAAACCCTAACCCTAGTTTAAAAAAATACTTTGACAACTAACTGTATTTCAAAACCCAACTTTGAAACCCCAACCAAAGTTTAAAACCCTCCTTTGAAACCCTAACTCTTCTTTGAAACCCTAACCCCAGTTTGAAACCCTACTTTTAAACCCTAAACCTAGTTTAAAACCCTAACCTTAGTTAAACACCCAAACCCTAGTTTGAAACTCCACTTTGAAACCCTAACCCTAATTTGAAACCCTACTTTGAAACCCTAACCCTAGTTTAAAACCCCACTTTGAAACCCTAACACTAGTTTGAAACCCTAACCCTAGGTTAAAACCCTAACCCTAGTTTAAAACCCTAACCCTAATTTAAAACCCCACTTTGAAACCCTAACCCTAATTTAAAACCCTAACCTAGTTTAAAACCCCACTTTGAAACCCTAACCCTAGTTTGAAACCCTAACCCTAGTTTGAAACCCTACTTTGAAACCCTAACCCTAGTTTAAAACCCTACTTTGACACCTAACTGTATTTCAAAACCCTAACCCTAACCCTAAGGGTTTAAACTAGGGTTAGGGTTTCAAAGTAGGGTTTCAAACTAGGGTTAGGGTTTCAAAGTAGGGTTTCAAACTAGGGTTAGGGTTTTAAAGTAGGGTTTCAAACTAGGGTTAGGGTTTCAAAGTAGGGTTAGGGTTTCAAAGTGGGGTTTTAAACTAGGGTTAGGGTTTCAAAGTAGGGTTAGGGTTTCAAAGTGCGGTTTTAAACTAGGGTTAGGGTTTCAAAGTAGGGTTTCAAACTAGGGTTAGGGTTTCAAAGTGGGGTTTTAAACTAGGGTTAGGGTTTCAAAGTAGGGTTTCAAACTAGGGTTAGGGATTCAAAGTGGGGTGTTAAACTAGGGTTAGGGTTTTAAACTAGGGTTAGGGTTTCAAATTAGGGTTTCAAACTAGGGTTTGGGTTTCAAAGTAGGGTTTCAAACTAGGGTTAGGGTTAGTTTAAAACCCTAACCCTAGTTTAAAACCCCACTTTGAAACCCTAACCCTAGTTTGAAACCCTACTTTCTTCTTCTTCTTTTTTTATCTGTTGGCTCTGTGGAGGCCCCTGCTTGCTAAGGGGCGCCAAGCAATTGCCTGCCTTGCCTAGTCGCAAACTACGCCTCTGGCCGCCTCGACCAGGTGTTTTGTGCATGGGATGTTTTTCTTCACAGTCCCCGCTAGCAGCTACCCTTGTGCTTAATTGGCTGTTCTTACATGTTTCATCGTCTTTTATTGGCGCAATACACATCCTTAAAAATGAGTCGGTCAAAAAATATATATACCTTGATCATCAAAAAGCAAGGTTAGGTTGCCACAGGCATGCATCCAACTATCGATCGTCCCTGCCTCACAGATATACTGTCATTATTGTTATTGTCTTATGTATTGTCTTATGTAAGATAATATTGTTATTATCTTATGTGTCTTATGTAACATTTTGGATGTACACATTCCTCATTGAGTCGGACTTGTGAGGTGTCAATGCTTTTGAAAGGTTAGCTTTGTGCTTTGTTGGGGTGGGTGGTAGATAAACCAGTCTTGCTGCAGTTAAGTGCGCTTCAATCTGTTAGTCAGATGCTTTTAAATGGGAGCGGTTCCTATTTGCTGCTCTTAAGAATGTATTGGCTCGCTCTCTGCGTAAAGAAACCGGGCTCCGCCGTTCCTGCGTGCAGTTGGCATGTTCGGCTCGGTTGATTGTGTCGGTTTTCACCCTACATGCACGCAAGGTTGATAGGAGACCTTAGGTGTGACTGTGAGTGGAATGAGCTTCCTGATTGGCTGGCGACAAGTTCAGGGTGAATTCTGCAAATACAAATAATACAAATAATACAAATAATACAAATAATAAAAATAATAAAAAATATAAAAAAATCATAAAAATTATAAAAAAATATAAGATATTATAAAAAATAATACAAATAATACAAATTTAAAAAAAATAATAATAATAAATAATACAAATAATAAAATGTTTTAATAATAAAAATACAAATATAAATTCAGTCAGGTTTTAGTTCATGTTGATTAAAAAAATTATAGTATTAGAGTATTACTGTCTTCAAAATAAACTAATTTCTTGCTGCATGACATAAGAATAAGTGAAAAATTCAGGTTTCATAAAATTCCACACACAAATTTGTCAGGACTATATTTCTTCTTCTTTTTTTTTCTGGCAAATTTGGGTGAAAATCAGTTTCTTCTCTAGTTTTTGAGATATGAATATTTTTAACAATGAATTGATTGATAATTTATGTGCTTTGACAGTTTAGGAAATGAACTTTGGTCTTTACTAAAAGTAGTGTTTGTGCTTTGGTCGTACCTGACCCCAGCCTAATTTATGAATTTTTGCTTTGTTTTTTTACATTAGACATGATTTGCTTGTCGAAGGCTCTCTCGCAGACAGATTGCTGACTTATATATTGCATCAACATGAAAGAATATTGTGGACATGCTTGAAAACACAGATACAGTCTCGTCGACGTTATAGCATATAGACAATATCAATATTTTGAAAATGAAATAAATACAAAATATATCAAAAACCAGAGCCAATTTGGGACAAAATGTCATTTTTTGTGTTTCGTTTTCCTTGCATGATGGCGTTCCAGAAAGTTGGCCGACCATGTCCCAAAAAGGCAACGAGGAAATAGCGGAGTGAAGCTGGACGAATGGACAGTCAGATGGTAGTGAGACATGTCGAGTTTTTTTTTTTTTTTTTTTTTTTTTTAACTGACTATTTCATTTGCTATAAAAAGAGAGTTCTGCTGTAAAAATAATTCTCATGAGTCAATGCGCCAATAAAATACCACTGAAGCTTAAGTGGGTAAAAAGGCGGCAGGGGGAGAGGCACGGCGTGGTCACCATCGCCCGCTGACCTCAATTCTGTGTAGAGAACCTTCCATTTTCTGATGTGCATCTATGACTAATTTTGCAGCAACAACAAAAAAAAAAATTACTGTCGTCATCAAATGGCTGCCAAAATGGAAGCAATAATTGCTGTTGACCGTAAAAGGATGTTCACTTCTAAATGTCATTGCCTATTTAGGAAAATGACCCACAACAGTACATGCCTCGTCATTTGGGACACGCTGTCTTAAGGTCACGCAGGCAAGTATTTGCAACCGAAAGTAGAGCAGTAGTGGCACAAAAATGCTGTCGGTGTGCTCAATTGCATCATCTGGTTTCAATTCATTAGCACAAAGCTCATCAGAAAGTTGTGTCTGTAAGTAGTGACGATACTCTTATTTTGGATGAAAAACTTTGGAGTTTGACGTCAAACCATGAATATGAGACAACTTCTCAGTTTCGATTTGCCACACAAAACCTTTAGGTTGAATATCAGCTAAACGACTGGAACACTGGCATTCAGGGCAGATGCCCGATGGGCTGACATTTTTGGGGTCGATGCAGTGCTTTTTAATGATTATTTTCCTTTCATTTTACCACAAGAGACTGGCCCGCAAGTTTCCAAATTCCATGAATCCAGTGGTGCCTAAATCCGGTCCTCGAGAGCCCCCTATCCAGCCTGTTTTCCATGTTTCCCTCCTTCACCGCAGCTGAATGTACTGATCAGCTCAACGATCCTGATCATGAATCAGGTGTGTTAGTGGAGAGAAACATGGAAAACAGGCTGGATAGGGGCTCTCGAGGACCCAACTTGGGCACCCCTGCATTCATCCATTTTGAATATAGATAGCACACTGAAACATCAGTGGCAGAACTACTATTAAGTTAATCCAAAAATAATCCAAAGGGAATATATCAAGTTTAATAAACTCATGATTAATTCATCTTAATATATTCGCTTTGCATTAATTTAATTCATTCGTGTGTTACCAATTGAAGCAATTTTATTAAATTGGTCAACAATTCAATTGGTTAATCCAAAATTAATCCAAAGTAAATATATTCAGTTTAATGAACTCATAATTAGTTAAAATTTGTATCTTCACTTAAAAATGTGTCATCTTAATTTTGTTCAATAATTCTATTTTTAGACGGTATCATTTGTCAAAAGGACATGCCATGTTTGTAAAAAAATAAAATAAAAATAACCTTTTTATATAGGACTATTGACTGTTTTTTTGTTTTGTTTTGTTTTTAATAGCAGACGGCAGAAACTATGTTACACCAAAACTCGCCAGCTTGACTGCATGACTGAGGAAATCAAATGTCGTGTGCGGCTGAAAGGAGGAAGCTGCAGAGGAAAAACCCGAGGTTCATTATGATACCAACCAGGTTAGGTTCATAGACTCTGTTACTATGGTAACCGAGGAGAGTTGAAGTGACCTCTTTTTACGAAACAGGCTAGAGTTACCTCTTTTTCTCTGGTGTCAATTACCTCCCTTTCTGAAACGGAAAACACAGAGTTTCCCACATGTCAGGGTTAACAGACTCAGGGTTATCAAATTCAGGGTTCTCACAAAACCTGCTGAGTGAAATTGACAAGTTTTGCTGCTACAGTAGAGATTAGCTTGTTATGTATATGCTAAGTAAAATATATTTTTGAAAACTTTGTTTACTGCTCTTATATATTTGTGCAGCTAACAGACTTTCGATCTTGGTTTTGGATAAGTCTATTTAAAGTGTGTGTAATCAACTACTGTATATCTGGTTCGTGTACTGTAATTCCTGGTCAGACTATTTTGCATGTGGCCTTAAAATAGAGCTTTTCAAAACAAAACAAAGAGCACAAGTGAACACGACGTCTACAATGTGGCCGGCCAGTGCTGGGAATCACCTTTTGGTCTGCGTCAGACTCGGAGTCTGTTCCTCGGTGGAAACTTGGCTCTGCTCAGCATCCACTTGTAAACATACCACTGCTTACACAAAAGTCTGCACGTCATAATAAACAGATGAGGTCAACCCAACGCCGTGTTTTCATTCTGGTGGGGCCCCAACTGCCGCCACGCAACAGGTGATGCAGACGGGTTATAGCTGCGCGCATCATCTCACATCATGCGTGATATTCGCCATAACGTGTCCTCCTGCTTTGACGCCATCCGGGATATGATGTTGAAGACGTATTGGACTGGAATTATAGTTCACAAAATGGGCAGAGGGGAATTTACATTCTTTGCGAGAAACAAATGTTGCGTGCGTGCATATTTGCTAGCGATAGACCGATATGTTTTTTTTTTTCAGGGCCGATAATGATTATTAGTAGTCAAGGACGCCCGATAAGCAATATTTGGAGCCGATATTCTTTTTCACTAAAAGGGAATATATTGGCATCCCAAATTATTTTTAAGCATATGTTTATTGCATTAGTTCCCTGATCTATTATCGGCCATATGATTCTTCCAAAATGGCAGATGCCGATATTTGTCAAAATGCTGAATCGGTCTGTCCCTAATATTTTCATTAAAAAAATACATCTTTACCCTCTGAACTATTTAGGCTGTGCGCAGTCTGTGGCCCAGTCAACAGTTTCTCAGCAAAGTGCTGCACGTGGAGCAAAATTGTTCAAACAACAGAGGCCCCAGGATTGATCCCTGTGGAACACCATATGACAGTGGGGCAATGCAGCACTGACAGAAACAATTTTGTGAGTCAAATAGGATTTAAACCACTCTAAAGCGCAAACTAAATCCCACCACCAGAAGGTGAATAGATCATGCAAGTGTTGCAAAAAATTAAAAAAATCCACAAGCTTCACTATTTCATTCATTAGTACTTGTGAAATTGTAAATATGTTTACGTATTGTTGTAAGACAATTTATTTGCAACAGAAAAGTGACTCATGACCACTGCAGTACTTCTCAATTTTTCAATCTTTAATTTTTGTTATGCACCCCCATGAGGAAGAAGAAAATATTGCGGCCACCTCCAAGTCTCCATGTGACTATAAATACTCCACTTTATTTATCTATAAAATTGTTGTAATTCCACCTCTGCAGAGGAGCTAATACTCCTTGCACACTCTCTGACAATGAGAGCGCCACTGCCACCTACTGCAGCGGATATGCAATTACACCTTCTTCTAGTAAAGTCAAATATTCCCTGGGGTGACACTCCATCCCCCCAGGGTGAGCTGCCACATTATTTGAGACGTACTGAACTACTCTAATGCTGAATTCACTATGAGTAACAAGCGATCAAATTAAAATGCAAATTTTTCACGTCGTAAAATTGCAGCTGTAATTACGTTCTTCATTAGCTTGAGGTTACCTCAGGTGAAAAGCTGGAGCTCAAGCGTGCCGCCTTCCTTCCGTCCCTGCAAATTGCCAAAGTGACACACACCTCTCGCTTGGGTTTCCGCCATGTAAACATCGCAAGTTCAAAGTTGTGCGTCGAGTAAAGTTGCCGCCCAATGAATTAACTCATCGTACAATTTTGATTTCAGAACATGCAAAACGGCACGGTGGCTGACTGGTTAGCGCGTCCGCCTCCCAAGTGCTGAGGACGTGAGATCGAGTCCGGGCTTCGGCCTTCCTGGGTGGAGTTTGCATGTTCTCCCCGTGCTTGCGTGGGTTTTCCTCCCACATTCCAAAAACATGCATGGCAGGTTGATTGGACACTCCAAATTGTCCATAGGTGTGATTGTGAGTATGATTGTTCGTCTCTGTGTGCCCTGCAATTGACTGGCAACCAGTTCAGGGTGTGTCCCGCCTACTGCCTGAAGCCAGCTGGGATAGGCTCCAGCAACCCGGGCGACCCTTGTGAGGACAAGCGGTAAAGAAAATGGATGGATGGAACATGCAAAACGTGTTTTTGTTTTGGTGTTGACGAGAAAACTTTGTAAGCTTGTGCCTAAAACAAGCACACCGGTAAGTTTTCTTTGACTCCGCTTTGGGCACAAACTGTCAAGGCTGTGGTATCACTATCGTTATGACAACACGTCAAACCTGGACTTGATTCATGATGCGCCTTGTGATTCATTCCATTTGATTTCCGCACACTGTGTTCAGAGACACAAGTGAGGAACATTTTTTTTTTCAGCTCATTGTCAGATATGAGGACAACTCCTTAGTCACAAATTCTCAAGCATGCTACTAATGGTTGTTAGGCGTGTGCGGGCGCACACACACACACACATCTCATTCAATGTGCTAATTTCTTTATTCTCATGAGTGGTTGCATTGTAGATTCTCACTGAAAGGCATCAAAACTAAGAATGAACACGTGGAGTTTTGTACAACAAAAAAAAGGTGAACTAATTGACAACATTCTAGTTTCTAGTTTTTTCAAAATAGTCACTCTTTGCTATTTTTGAAAAAACTAGAATATTAAACGTGTTTTCAATTATTTCACCTTTTTTTAAAAACATAACTCCACATGTTCATTCATAGTTTTGATGCCTTGAGTGAGAATCTACAATGTAAATAATAAAAGTGTCAGACGATTAAATGTTTTAATCATAATTAATCGCATGACTTTTATGTGTTAAATACAATAAAATAAAATATTTTTCTAGGTTTTCACACTCTTGTTAACAAAAAAGTGGGAAAAGAATGTTAAACTAATAGAAATATGGCTGCATCTTTTAGTCATCGATACAGTCATTTCATAATTCACAAAATGGAGTTAAAATAAAATAAAAAGATGTACTGTAAAAAATTGTGTGATATTGATTTGTGTTGAGGTCATTTTTCTGCCACTAGATGGCATAATTGCATTTGTAAGACATTTTTTCTTTTAATACTAAGAGCTATCTAATCGTTCACATGAGGTAACTTTTGAAATTGTGCACATTTTTAAAATTGTCAAACACAACTTGGCCCCAGTTTCCACAATTATATGCATTATTATTACATTTATTCCTGCTAAATTTTGACGTGGATGTGTCTGGGGGGGGGGGGGGGGGTCATCAATCGTGCGTTAAAATTTTTAGTGGCAGTTTAAATTAACTCAAAATGAATGCACTAATTTTGACACCCCTGGTAAATAGTCATGAAAATGCATTGCATGAGAAGGTGCGTCCAAAATGTTGGCCTGTACTTTATGTGCGTCAACATTAGAAAGCAGCACAATTGTTTGTTTTTTTAAATACCATTTTTCAGGTCAGAGTGGAATAAAACTTCCTGCAAGTTTGGTCTGAATTTCGCAATAGCAACTTGTCACTTGTGAGGAATGCTCGCGCCTCTGCTGCTGCTTGTGGCTGTTTAAACGTGAGAGCCAATTGGGCCCGCCTCCTCCTCTTATCAGCTGCCGGAGGGGAAACTATAAAGTCGGCCGCTCGGCAGCAAGTCAAAGCAGAAGCGAGACGAGACAGAACCATGAAGGAGGACTTGCTGAACGTGTCCCAACGCAGCATGCCTTTCACTGACTGCAGCAAACCCACAGATCCGGCCAAAGACAAAAAGAGCATGACGTGAGTTATATTTACCATAATGTATGCAATGACCTTGTCTGTCTGCCGTAAAAGTAAATACTTCTTTTTTTTTTTTTTTTCCGCAGGGGGAGAAACTGGAAAAACAAAATAGGACTCCTTTTGAAGACCAACTCAGCTCATTCGGTCTCTCATCTAGTAAAGAACAAATCGCGAAGGTGCATTTATTTATTTATTATGCATCACATTTGATACCAACATAATGTATTAGAATTTTTTTTCTCCAGAAAAAAAAAAAAAATTCTCCAGATTTTTTTTTTTTTTTTTTAAATAATAAAAAAAAAAAAATTTGAAATAGAAAATGTGATTTCATTTTGACTGCTCTCTTTCCTCAGGCCGACTGTGGAGGATGTGACCCAGTGGGCGCAGTCGCTTGACAATCTCCTCGGTCATAAATGTAAGCATCTTACAATTACGTAAGCGAGTCTCAAAGGTCAGACGCTTTCCGTGTGCTCAGCGGCGGCGCTTTTATTGCCGCCATTGAAACCGCGTCTGCGTCCGTGATGAATCGACCGCTCACAGCTGCGACTTTTTTTTGTTTGCAGACGGAAAGATGGCCTTTTGCATCTTCCTGAAGACCGAGTTCTGCGAGGAGAACATCGAGTTTTGGAACGCCTGCGAGGATCTCAGGATGCTCTCGTCGCACCAGGAACTGGCGTCCAAAGCCAACAGCATTTACGAGGAGTTCATTAAAAGTGAAGCTCCTAAAGAGGTCAGAACCGCAGCCGGAACTTCGATTAGGACATGCACGAGTACTTTTTTTTTTTTTTTTTACGCGTTTGTCTTCTGTTGCAGGTCAACATTGACTTTTACACCAAAAACAAAATCATCCAGAGTCTCGGTGAGCCGAACGTGGCCAGCTTTCTGGCAGCCCAGCAAAAAGTCTACAGCCTGATGGAGAACAACTCCTACCCGAGGTTTATCCACTCGGAGCTCTACAAAGAACTGTTGAGAGGCGCGAGAAAAAGACGTTAAGAGTTTGAGACTCGCAACTTTGTGAAAGGACACTTTTACTGAGCATGGACACTCAAAACAAGAGTGCAAAAGAACTGAAGCTGTTTTAAGCTTTTTTTTTTTTTTTTTTTTTACATAAAAATGTTGATGACGTTTGCATGATGAAGCAGGATGTTACAACCTGATGAGATTCATGTTGCTTTGTTATTCTCATGACTGGTTCATTTCGCTCGACTACTTTGAAATTATACTGTGATTCTAAATGATTGTTGCATCAGCACAGTCGATATCTTCGAGTGTTATTCGACTACTTTGACAGCAAACAATGTGATTTTTTTTTTTTCTCTCTCTCCTCAATGACTTCATGTGTTAGCATAGCAGCATTGCAAACAAGGAGTACAATTTAACTTGACTTAAATGCATTATTTTCACAATGTAAACCTCCAGAAGACATCTTGGAATGTATTTCATTGTTTGTTATTGTATTAAGGTACGAGAGCAGGCTCACTGGATAATTACATTAAATTGTATTTTTCAATTGTGGAGCGTTTCTGATTATGTTTATATATTTATATTGCATGAAGCCAGATCACCATTTTATATATATATATATATATATATATATATAGTAAGTATATACAGTAAACAAAAAAGCGTCCATCCTTATCCCTGAAATGATTTTTAAAAAATTAAAAAATTAAAAATAAATAAAATAAAATAAATTTAAAAAAAAAATTTATTATAATTTTTTTTTTTTCCGTACCGGACGATAGATGTGTCATTACATTCCACGACAATAACATTTCCCCTCCAGCTGCTTTGTCATCCCGTACAAAAATAAAATGTTTATATTTGAAGTGGAGTGCGAAAACCCCCAACTGATGGCAGACTGTCCCCCCCCCCCGGGCCCGCTGCACATCTGCAGTCTGATCCGGAAGCCACAAACTCATAAGAGGAGGATGACAGTGGCCAGACACGGGTACGAAGCTCATAATGTGGCCACAACTGATGATCTTCACTTCACTATTGAAATCACCCCTGTGAGGGTACGATTCTGTATATCTTGGAGGTGACCAATCAAACACTAATAATATATTTGTGTTATTGTGATTTTCAGTTAGCACCGTTGTAAAAAAAATGTGCGGGCATTTTCACCTCAGTACAGGGCAGATATGCCCGGTAGGCCGATGCGGTGCTATATTATTTTCCTCCATTTTACCCCAAGAGACCAGCCCATAATTTAGAGGGCGCAGCCTATTAATCCATTCACAATATAGACAACAACCACTGAACCAATTAACATCAATGGCAGAGAGCGCTACGTGCTAGCCAGAAGTCATCTCTGAATACACATTTTATGATAATCTGTCTTTAGAATAAAATGTTTGATTCTTGTAGTTAATTTCACACTGTAGAAAACAAACAAAAATCATACCATTCAGTCTCGGTTTCATGAAATAAAATTAAATAAATATATATATATATTTTTTAATATTATTATTATTTGAATTATATTATTTATTTATTTTAAATGTTATGAATTGTTATGAAATTACTGTATCAATGACTAAAAAAATGCAACCATATTTCACAAATAGGTTAACATTTCTTCCCACTTTTATGTTAAGAGAAAAAAAATTAGGAAAAAAATTTGTATATTTTATTGTAAGTTTAGATATAAATTGAGATGTAAAAAGGTGCGATTAATCGTGAGTTAATTGTTGAAATCATGCGATTAATTACAAAAAAAAATTAAATCGACTGACATCTCTAAAATAAATGAATAAATAAATACATATATACATACATAGATAAATAAATAAATAAATAAAAAGTAGCATTTGTGTCATGTTGCTTTTTAGATCTGATTTGAATGAACGGCTCTGATTGGCTATTAGCTAGCAAATGCACGAGACAGAAGTACACGGTACGCTATAAAAAAAAATAGCAATAGCAAATAAAATGGCATCATTACACTCAGCAAAATGTTACTTGTACTTGTGAATGTGTGAATGTGAATGCGCGGCGGGCCGGTCGCTGTAAATCAAAATGCCAGTGTTTTTTTTTGGTGCCAATCCAATCCAGTCCTGATGCCAGGTACATGCTCTGGCAACCATTAAACGAGGGCGTTCCCGGTCACAACAAAAATATTTTTGGCAACTCACATTTTTCACCAAAATAAAACTCTCATGAACTCATTCACTGTCATTGACGGCTATAGACGTAAAAATGTTCATTTGAACTATTTCTATTAGTTTTACATTTTTTCCCACTTTTGTTAACAAGAGTATGAAAACCTGGGGAACAAAATTATTGTAGTAAAACAGATATAAAATGTGTGATTAATCATGAGTTAACTAGTGAAGTCATGCGATTAATTACGATTAAAAGTTGTAATCGCCTGGCGCCCCTAATTTTTAATAATCTTTTCTTAAAAAAAAAAAAAAAAAGATTATTACTTTTTTTTTTAAATATATATTTATATTTATAAAAAAAAGAAAGGATTAAAAATTTGGGGCATCAGTCTTAAAATTATAGTTATAACATGATAACTCATTCACTGCCATTGACATCAAAAAATAATTTTAACAATTTCTGTTAGTTTAACATTTTTTTCCACTTTTGTTAACAAGAGTATGAAAACCTAGACTTTTTTTAATGATATTTTGGGGGGGGGGGAGATTGTTAAAAATTAGGGGCGTCAGGCGATTACATTTTTTAATTGTAATTAATCGCATGACTTCAATAGTTAACTCACGATTAATCACAAATTAAATGTACAATATCTTTTTTTCTAGGTTTTCATACTCTTGTTAACAAAAGTGTAAAAAAATGTTAAACTAATAGAAATAGTTTAAATGAATTTTTGACGTCTATAGCCGTCAATGGCAGTGAATGAGTTAATATAACGTTCCAACAATGATGTTAATCCGACCGCTAACTAATGTTGGCTAACTTACTGGCTCATAGCATGGAGCCATAGTAGCCACTTGTTGATTATACTTGTAATTGTGTGGCAAGTTGTTTTCATCAAAAAGATTCAATTTTTTTTTTTTTAAATGTGAAATAGTTTCAGATCCCAAATGTTCAACATGATCTGCTGACAATTTTTTTTTACAGGGGTAAAATGATTGTCCTGACTAAAATGTTGACAGTTTTTGTTGACTAAAACTAGACGAATAAAATGATATTTTTTGGACTAAAATAAAGACCGAAATGCTAGATTTGTAGTCGATTATAAAAACGGGATGAGGTTGACTAACTATGAAAAAACTCAATTAAAAATACCCGATAAAATGAATACAAGTGACAAGCTATAATGTAATAATTTCCTGAAAATATAATAAAATTAACTCGGTCAAGCATGTAATAAAACCCAATAATGTAATCATTTCACCAAAAATGTAATAAAAGTCTGCGTTGTGCTTAAAGATTTATATCCCCTTGAGATATGTAAACTTATGTAAACATTGCAGCAATAATTCACGGTTCTCTCAATGGGATGGCAATGCTGCTGCCGAAAAACCTCCCGACCAAGCATGATTCATCAAGTTTGGAATAAGGTTCCAAATTGCAAGGTGGAATGTTGTCAAGCATTGTGAATACTTTCCATGATTTTGCAAAAAAATAAATAAAAATAGACTCGCAAAATAGTCAAGAGTCGCAATGAATGCGTACTTTGTTTGCTGTCGGTGCTGGCTGACGTCACGCCTGATCATGAAACCTGCAGGTTTTCATTTCTTCCCCTGACTTATCTTGACGACAGGCCAGTGCGTCCGAAGATGTGTGTGTGTGCGTGCGTGCGTGTTTCAGTATGTAAACAACGATGCCAAAAATAGGTTCCGCACACAGTGTGCTTTGTAACCCCAAACGTGCACACATTGCGCACACAATGTGCATGGGTTGATTTTTTTCCGTAGACGGGCGTAGGTAGAAAGTGGCATTGGCACCGTTGTGGGAGTGAACACAGCCAGCTTACTTCTCGGCCAATGAAAGCGGCTCCACTTGATCCCTTTAAATTCGTTGCGGGAGAGGCGTGCACGGCCTTTGTCATTGCGTAAGGGGAAATAGACCAGGCGATGTCTGGTCGGAGCTGGATTTCACTTTCCTTTGATCCTTCCTCGGGTCCCCTTGACAACCTCACGACTCTAGCTGTATTCTGAAGTATTCGGTTTAGGCGAACGGTATGGGATTTTTAATAGGTTTTAGGGGAATTCATGTGTACACACTCACACACGTGCACATACTCATGCACATACAAAAAAAAAAGAAAAAGAGAACAATGATGATGACATGTCGAATCGGTAAGATTACCGAATGAACAATAGTGAGCTTTCTCTAAGAAACAAAAAAAAGGAGAAATAGACTCGCTGGAGAGCGCTCATAAAAAAGTGCAACGGCGTCGGGTTCAACGAATTGATTTTTACAATAATTTTGAGGGTTCAATGCCACCACACACACATACACTGAGCTCACAATCTGACTGCCTGTGCCTGAATCAAATTCACCAAAATCACATTACGCCGCCTGCGCCAGAATTTAGACCTGCTCCGAGCTGGTCTAAGGTCTAGTCTAATTCTTTCACCAAATTGTCAGGAAGGGAGCCTTTTGTCTGACCAAAATCACGTTATGTCACCTACGCCTCAACTTAGACCTACTCTGAGCTGGTCTAAGATCTAGTCTAATTTTGTCACCAAATTGTCAGGAAGGGAGCCTTTTGTCTGACCAAAATCACGTGACGCCACCTGTGCCTCAACTTAGACCTACTCTGAGCTGGTCTAAGATCTAGTCTAATTCCGTCACCAAATTGTCAGGAAAGGAGCCTTTTGTCTGACCAAAATCACGTGACGCCACCTGTGCCACAACTTAGACCTACTCTGAGCTGGTCTAAGATCTAGTCTAATTTTGTCACCAAATTGTCAGGAAGGGAGCCATTTGTCTGACCAAAATCACGTGACGCCACCTGTGCCACAACTTAGACCTGCTCTGAGCTGGTCTAAGATCTAGTCTAATTCCGTCAACAAATTGTCAGGAAGGGAGCCTTTTGTCTGACCAAAATCACGTGACGCCACATGTGCCACAACTTAGACCTGCTCTGAGCTGGTCGGTCTAGTCTAATTCTGTCACCAAATTGTCAGGAAGGCAGCCATTTGTCTGCGGTCTGCCAATTTATTATACAAGGTAAAACTAGACTTGCATGAAAATGAGCACGTTTTCACGCCGAGTGCATTTGCGCTGTCTACGAAAATAGAACATTGGGAGTCTTAGTTTAACAATGGCATCACAATAGGCATGTCTACACAGTATTCTTGTGAGAATGTTTGTAATGTGTCGACAATATGTGTAAATGAGTTTTGACATATCTGCAACGTCATTTCGACTAGGACAAATGACAACACCTGTTCCATTCATGTCTTATAGATACGGATCTACAATTTGGCTAGATCATTTTCCTCTTCCATGTGCGTAAGTCAGAAAAGGCATGCACCTGCATGCTTTTGTGTCTGTTTGCATTCCGTTCACTCAAATCTGTCATTTACAAGTACGTACAAAGAAGCTGGAGTAAGTCCAGTGTGCCGTGAAGTTGAAACATCACACTTGACGTTTTAATTCAGGTAAATGCTCGTGCTGAAGTTGTGGGACACATCTGGCCCAACTGCGCTCACCACCTGACATAATCTACATTGGATTATATAAATTGGCCAAGAATATCGGCGCCAGAGGACTCGATCACTTTTGTCATCGTAGCTTCCTGCTTTAAACATGCAGCTTGAAAGTGTAGCATGTATCAATTTGAATTAATCTGCCTTAACTCATTCACTGCCGTTGA
Source organism: Vanacampus margaritifer (assembly GCF_051991255.1). Lineage (NCBI taxonomy): Eukaryota > Metazoa > Chordata > Actinopteri > Syngnathiformes > Syngnathidae > Vanacampus > Vanacampus margaritifer. The sequence continues at coordinate 19,140,134 of NC_135444.1, forward strand.
CGGCTATAGACGTCAAAAATCCATTTGAACTATTTCTATTAGTTTAATTTTTTCCCCACTTTTGTGAACAAGAGTATGAAAACCAATTTTTTTTGGTTTGTATTAGAACAGATATAAAATTTGTGATTAATCGTGAGTTAACTAGTGAAGTCATGCGATTAATTACAGTTAAAAATTGTAATCGCCTGGCGCCCCTAAAAAAAAATATATATATATATATATAATAAATAAATAAATTTAAAAAAAATTTGTTTCAAAGAAAAGACTATTAAAAAATTAGGGGCATCAGGCGATTAAAATTAATTAATTAAAACTCTAGTTTGAAACGTTTCAAATAATCACTAAGAAGTTGTAGATATGTTTTTCAACTAGATTTCAACTAGTCACAATTACATTCCGCATAGCTTGAATGAAAATTTGATTAAATGTTAATGCTTGGTAGTCAAACCTAACATCTACAATTCTGTTGCAGGAATTTTTGTATTCCACATAACAGATATCTACAAATGAATTGCAGTACAGGTTGGATAATATGAGAGAACTCAAGAGACGTTTCTGCTCATTGTAATTCCTCTCATTTACCACTAGGGGGCCATCAAGTAACATTACATGCAACTATCAAAAACGTTGGAAATATTGGGAGTCGCTAATATTTTAATAAATACTTTCTTGAGACCTGCTGACATCAAACGTCTTGACATTTTTTTTATTATGAAAATAAGACAATTTGAGCATGTTTCCTTCAATCATGCACAGAATCTGACTAACACGCACGCACGGAGAGTCTCTCTGCTACAGCTGCAATGCTTCTCTTAGGTCTGGATGCACACAAACAAAAGACCGGGAAGGACGTGCCGCAGGACACCCGTGGCCATGGATGTGAGAATATGGCAGATTTACACGATCTGGATCAGGCTCACAGGCAAAAAAAAAAAAAAACAGGATGATGAGGATTTTGTTTACTTGGCCTCCTGGGCTTTTTTGGCACTCTGTTTCTCCTTTGCCTGGTGAAAGAGAATTTTTTTCCCGCTTGTTAATAAAGCACAAAGTGTGGCTATAAAAACATTTCCAAGCAAAGTTTCTATTCACGAATGCAATAGAATGCAAAAAATAAATGAATAAAAAAATGCAAGTCACCTTCTCCACCAAAGGTATTAACTGCTGGTGCTCGGCCAACGTTTTCAATAACTCCATAATGAATGGAAGGTAGTTGTGCTTCCGCCGAATGTTTTCAACCTGTCACGTAACAAAAGCAAAGGAAAAGGCACAACTAAAAATAAGACTCACGAGGATAAAACAATGACTAACCAGTTGTGATTTATGGACTGGATGCGCACGTGCGTACCAAAATAAAATGCCAGCGTCAGCACGTGGCAAAGGACAAACCAAAACAGCCGAGGGGACACGAACCTTATATCTTTTAAGTTTCTGACTTTCTTCCTCGATGAGGAGGTGGTACTTGGCAATCTCTGACTGGATGGAGCTCAGAAACGTGCTGCTCTGGTCAGTGTCCATCGGCTCATCCTGGAAATGGAAGCTTAGCGTCAAAAAGGCATATTTGCGTGCGTCCAAATAGGATGGAAGGGTTTCAAAGTTCGGGTCAACGCGGGCCAATCGGTGCGATTCCGATGCTGGCTTTTTACGCCTCAACACAATAACAGAAAATAAAATCAAATAACGATTCTGCCCATTTTCAACATCTTTCATTGGTCACTCTACTTTCATTGAACATATGCAAAGAATATTAGCAAAAAAAGATAAATAACTATAAATAAATAAATAAAATAGTGTGTGGGGGGGCGGGGGGCAGTCTGCTGACCTTCGGTGCTTCATGCTTTCACCCTGCACAACTTGTCAGAATGACTGTGCAAGATGACACTTGTTATGGAAAGCAGGAAGACATTTCAGGCAACACCCAGCTGTGCTGCTTGGCAGTGCTGCGAATTGCGTAAACAAGTAACGCAGGGTTTTCTGCAGGTATCAGCAAGTCTTTTTTTTTCTTAATGCAACCTTGAGTGCATACATACATAAATATAAACTATCGCAATTAATTAAATATAATTAATTAAATTAATAGCACATTATATCTGTTCTTAACATAAAACGGACAAACATCTATCAAATAAAAATGACAGTCATTTTATAGTAATTCATAAAGTTATTTAAAATTAAAAAGATTGAGGTAATTTTTCCACCACTAGGTGGCATTAGTGTTTCATGTTGGACATCGGTGACAAAAACAGTACGTTCTTTCTTTTCAAATTCAAAGCAATTGGTGTTTGAAACAAGAAGCAACTCGTGGAATCTAGGCCATTTTTGCTCATTATAAATTAAAACAAGTCAGCAGTCCCCACAAATGGAATTTTTTTTCACCTTTATCATTGCTAAATTACGTTAGAATCAAAGCCTGTTCACATTGCATATGCTTGTCTTGGTGTTTGCCGCTTTGCCGAGCGCACAAGAACAGCAGCACCCGAGCACGTTTGCCCATATTTGGAAGCAACAGGGAGGCTTTTCCCACCAGATTGCTCCTCGTAAATATACATTTGTCATTGCTGCAAAAGAAAGCGAATGGGGAACTAAACGCAAAGCTTCGTGGCCGTGTTACTGCTGACCAAATAAAATCAACCGCAAGTGCGGCGAGCAGCCAAAGCTATTTCACTGCTAAATACTCCAACAGCCCTAAAGCATAAAAACAGGTTCAACAGGTCACTAGTGCCAGCGTCCACTTTTCGCACCTCAGTAAGCTGGGTCTGAAGTTCTGCAATCTTCCTCTCGTAGATCATTTTGCGGTCCGACACGATGGCCATTAGATTGAAACGGATCTCTCCTTCGCTGTACCTGAGAGGAATGCAATTGTGTCACATTAAGACAAAAAAAAATAAATACACAAATTCATCGGATGATCATAAACTACAAAACAATGCCAATTAACTCATTCACTCCCAGCCATTTTTACAGAAGCAACCCCCTTCGCTCCCGGCTGTTTTACTGCATTTTGACTGATTTCGCAAGATGCAGAGAATATGCTGTTCTACTATTGCTATAAAAACATGGGCACCTACCAAAAGAAATATTAGAGTCTGTTCTTTCATCAGTTAAAAAAAAAAAAAGTATATTTGTATCTGCTTCCGTTTTTGCAACAATTAGCATTAGCATATAGCTAAGTTGTCATCATTATTCACAAACCTGTTGAAAACACTGGCAAAAAGAGCTTGTTGCAACATGGCCCTGGCTGATCTCTTATACTCTGTTGCCACCTGCTGGACATTTTTTGGTAATAACTACCATTGCTTTAAGTGACCTCTTCAGGTCAGAAGCTGTATCAATGCCTTCTGTAAGCTCTAGCATTAAAAAAAATAAAAATAAAATAAATTATAAATATGTTTTTGGGGGTGCAGGACAAAGTATTGAAAAACGAATACGTCAATTTTTGGGTTTGAATGAGTTAACTCTTTGACTGCCAAAAACGTTAAATAACGTTTGGTAAAATCCTATGGAGGAGTGCCAAAGACGTTAAAAGACGTTTTTTTTCAAAACAGAGGTGAAACTAACCATTTTCTATTGTTGATTACTGAAAAACGGAATAAGGTAGAAACAAACTTTGTTTCTGATGAAAGATGAGAGTCCAATCTTTCATTTGGTAGCATGTGTGTTTCCATAGTCCAAACACATAATTTTATGTGGACCGTGAAAGATCAGTCAAAAATGTTTAAATCGGCTGGCACCCACGGCATCCCTTTTCTGAAAACGTCTGGCAGTCAAAGAGTTAAGGATCATTGGAATGTGGGTGTTAACTTTTGAATAACTGATAAGAAAAAACAAACATGGGTGAGAAATAAAGATAATTCTATTCTATATGCATGAAAGTGTGTGTTTAATGGATATATTCACTTTTGTATTCTTTTCTCAATGACTGGACGGACAGCACTGATCCAGTCATCCTGATTGCAGGCACCTGTTGAAAAACGCAAACAAAATTAAATATGCTGGAAATTGTTCATCAGTCCTCGGTTTATGGTGTCCTTGACATTCATACAGTACGTTCACTGCCATTGACGGCTATAGACGTCAAAAATTCATGTGAACTACTTCTATTAGTTTCACATTTTTTCCCACTTTTTTTTAACTAGAGTATGAAAACCTAGGAAAAAAATTGTATATTTAGAACAGATAGAAAATTTGTGATTAATCGTGAATTAACTAATGAAGTCATGTGATTGATTACAATTTAAAAAAATGTAATCGCCTGATGCACCTAATTAAAAAAAGAAAAGATTATTAAAATTTAGGGGCATCAGACGATTAACATTTTTAATTGTAATTAATCGCATGACTTCAATAGTCACTCACGATTAATCACAAATTTGATATCTGTTCTAAATGTACAATAAAAAAAAAATCTACGTATTCATACTCTTGTTAACAAAAGTGGATTTTTTTTTTTTAACTAATCAAAATAGTTCAAATGAATTTTTGACGTCTATAGCCGTCAATGGCAGTGAATGAGTTAAGAAATGCTTGTAACTGGCATTTCTGAATAAAGCTCATTTGGGAACTCTTCTCTTGCATGTTATTTTTATTTTTATTGTAATCAATAATGCTGCTGAATTCATGCAAATCTCTACATTGTGGGGCTAAAAAAAACTATCTTATATTATAAATAGTATTTATATATCACTGTGATCTTTTAATCTTATAGGCCCCTCCTCTCGGCTGATTAATGGGATGACATGCAAATTTAATTCCAGTTTCCGAAGTAGTGTTATTGTGTATTCTTTTTTAAATTTATTTATTCTTATTAATTTGTCCGTTACTTTGCATGTTTTATTGAAAGTCATGTCAAGTCAAGTGATTTCATTGTATACTTTTGAGTTCATTTAAAAGAAAAAGAGACAAGGAATGAGGAAGATAGCTATTAGGCAAAGTCTTTAAATTTTCTTCCACATGCCTTCCTTATGGCACTGATACGTTGTAAAACTTTTTTTAAATTTTTTTTTTAATAATGCCACGAACCCGGTCATGACACTTTTATGTCCTCCCTGCATGCTTACCTAGGTCAATCGGTCCTTCTCGAAGTCCGTCCAACTCGTAAAGTCGACCGTTTACGGGAACATAACTCACAAAGTGAAAGGCGTCCTCGTCCTTTGCGGACGACTTTGCATCAAACTCAAACATTTGCTGCCTGCAAATGAAAACAGCGTTACAAATAAGATCAAGTGAGTCGGTGCGTGCGTGAAACAAATGAAATGTTTGTCTTTTTTTTTTTGTGTCGTGTCAATCCGTGTGCCGGATAAAACGAGCAAGCGTCAAGTTACCTGGCAAAGAAAAAAAAAAGCCAAAAAACCAAATATCAAAATTTATAGAAACATGGTCTACGTATATAGAATTTTTTAACCTAATTCTGGTTAATTAATTCTGTCTGTTAGCGAGAGCCACTACATCGTAATAACTTACATTGATGTTTCTGCATTTGGCAATTTATTATTATATTATATTATTAGTATGGGATTTTTTTTAATGGGCTTTAGGTGAACTGATGAATACACACACGCTCGCACATACACATACTCACCCACATACAAAAAAAAAAAAATATATATATATATATATATATATGTGTGTGTATAATGTATATATATTAAAAAAAAAAAAACATTTATTAAATTTTTTTAATTTATTTGTTTAAAAAAAAAAAAAAGGAGAGCAATGATGATGTCAAATCGAATGAACAATACTGAGCTCTCCTGAAGAAAAAAATAAATAAATAAAAAAAATAAAATAAAATAAAAAGAGCGCAATGATGATGACATGTCAAATCGGTAAAATTACCGAATGAACAATACTGAGCTCTCCAGAAAAATAAAATAAAAAATTTAAAATTAAAAAAAAGTTACCTGGCAAAGCCGTTGTGAACTTGTCTGATGACTTCGGAGTTGCTCAGAGCCAAACCTTTCATCTGAGGGACAAACGTGACGCCGGATTATACGATTTGACACTTTCTACATTTGCGCTGTAGTTGTTCGTGGAGGGCAAAAATTCTAACGTCGACTAACTTTGGCGTAACATTAATAGTAAGTAAAATTGAACATACTGCAGCATCAAAACTCTGCGAGAACTCTCTGAACTCGGTGAGTGTGTCTCCAAGCAGCATGTCGGAATGCGAGCAGTTGAGCAGAACGCTGACGATGGCCTGCGTGGCGCACGCGTTGTTGATGACCTGAAATGACACGAAGTCCATCAAATTACGACAGTCGGACCCGAGTTGGCCGTCTCGGAATCATTAACCGGTGACAAATTCGCCAACGTTAAAAGAGGAGTGAATTATGGAAAGTGATGAAATACTCAATGGCAGTTTTGTGACAAAAATAACCATAAAGTAAATGGAATAACGATATCTAATTTAAACAAATAAATTCATGTTAAAAGTATTGTGGAAATCAATTTCAACTTGTGATGTAAACAATTGTATTCTAACTTTTTAAAATGGATAGATGTAGACGACCAAATTATATTCCAATAATTCCACTATGCATTCTTACATTTGGATACCACAAGTACTAAAAAAAAAGTTGCATAACAACCACATAACAGTGAATAGTTTTTAGCGCCTAGATTGATACAGTAGATCAAAACTTATTGAACTATTACACTTCTATGCATGGTGCTTTGAAAAAGTATTTGCCACATCTGATTGTTTTACACAATCACATTCGCGCAAAAAAATCGACATCAAACCAATTTTGTTTTCTCACAAAGACAACCCAAGTCAATATGAAAACTCTACTAACTGGTTTCGCCACTTTTAGTAGGTGATCAATGCTTCGAATTGTTGTGGAGACATTTTGGCCCACTCTTCAGATTTTTTATTTTTTTTTAATCAGTCATGCTGGAGAGTTTTCAAGTACTAACTGCCTGTTAATGTGCGCTAAGCCCTTTTAACATTTAACAAAATTATATCGCTAAGTGCCCAAAGTACATAGTGTACAAAACCGCACCTGTTTGGCAAAGAAGATGTGATCAAGTCTTGAATCCTGTACAATGGATCCTGCCGGCTCCTCACCCGCTTGCCACTTAAACAGGAAGATCAACCCATGGACAGGCCTGGAAGAGATCTTGTAGATTAAAATGCATTTCTTCAAGTCAAGCCCATGCGAGGGTCAGGATTTTAGCATACTTTAAATTGTCAAAGTTCTCTGGATCCATGCTCCATATCTCTTCAACCTGTGCACCTTTGCAGCCTAAAATGACACAAAAGCATGTGCAATTCAATTGAGTCGTCCTGTATCACAGTATTGACAAAAGGGTGAAGATACAAAAGGTGTTTGAATTCGTAAACTGCGTACTTTAACGTGAGTCGTTGAAAACCATGAGATGGTTTTCACGCGCCGTAATTTTGAACGCTGAGTAATGCTAACCAATTAGCTCGTTAGTTTATTGTTGCCGGGGCTGTTTTTGCGATAACCTTCAACATAACAGCTAAATATACAACATAGCTAGCAAGAATCTGCATTGCGTTCCAGTCGGGTTTGTTTCATTTACGCAGTCGTTTTGCAGAACGCACAGCTCATTTTGCAGTTACCTTTAGCTTCCGAGTGCAGCAGGCTACAACAATTAGCAACAAGAAATCACCACGACTGAACGTGCATAGACACTTACCGAAACCTTTTATCAGCTCCGTAAATACGCCAGGGTCGCTCTCCATGAGACACCACTCGCCCGCACTTCCAGCCATTATGAACGACGTTATTCGCTCAAGATGCAGGACACATTTACTGGATGCAAAGCTAAGCTGCTTCTTCCAGTCAAGCTAATGTCACCGCCTGCACTCGGGGATGCAGACCGTGACTGCGCAACGTTGGGAAAGACGGGGTGCGCTTGTTTTGCTGCACGGCGTACACAAACCGGCGGTGCTGGCGATTTCACACACTGCTGTTTTCATATTCGGTAGGTGCCGTAGACGTTTTCGAACAAATATTAGAAAAACATATCGATTCAAAAATACTGTAGAATAGAAAAATGCGTTTGTGTTACCATTTTTCTCACTATGTACATTTACTGCTACCAAATGCACAAAGCATTGCTTTAACGGAAGGCCTTATCACAACACCAATTATAAAAGCTAAATAAGAAGAATGCAAATATATGAAAAAACGCCCACACGTGAAGATTCAAGCCATTCATTCCACACACACACATTCATCCATTTTCTCCTGGGGTGTATTATAACTTTTAAAATTGTATTATTATATAATTATATTGTATTATGAATTTTAGGGGCAATCTTTTGCAGGTTAATCCCAGGGACCAGAATGATTTATTAAACAATAAAAACACGTTGCAGCTATTAAATATGTCCGAAAAATAACAATTCCCCCAATGGCTGCAATTATTCGCAGATTTTTGCCATTGGCTTTCTGATCCGATCCCCAAACCCTGTGAACAGCGGGGGTCTACTGATCTTAAATTATTTCTGAGCCAAAGCAGCTTCTTAAATCCCTGCACAGAAAGCCAGTCAAAAGTAAACTATAACACCGCACAGTCGCTTCCTTTTCAATAACGTTTTATTTGGATTACGAGCCCCGTAAAATATACTTGTCATATAGGAGATGTACTATTTCATTTATTATACATCAGAGATAATCCCCTGGCGTGAAACAATTTGCATGGAAATAAAACAATAACACCTATTAGGTTTTCAATAACTACCAAAACCAAGACTGTGATGATGCTTAAAAAAAAAAACATGTGAAAACTTAAACAATATTGTAAACTCTTTTACTGATGAAAATGTGATGCATGACAAATTATTCTGTGCACTTTGATAAATAAGACAACAGTCTTCAACAATATACAGCTTTAAGTACAAAGATTTAGCAACCATTTATAAATAGACAATTGAAAAAAAAAAAAGTCCAAAGAACGGTTAGTCATTTTGCAGATTCAAACTGTCCACTCCCCGAACCTTCGGAGTTGGAAGCGCAGCAGGGGGCGCATTGATTGATCAGGGGCACTAACTTGCCCTGCTGATGGAGCTGTTTGGTATCCGAGCCACCTCCGATACAGTTTCCATTGATGAAGACTCTTGGCACCTGAACAGTGAACACATTTTCTCGGTATCGGACATGTGCATTAGGCAGCACTTTTAAAACTGGATTTATAATATATTTATTTATTTCCAAGTGTCCAGTTCCGATTTATTGCTTATATGCTTCTATTTATATTTTTAAGTGACATACTCAATATGGTTGTGTTTATGCTGACGAAAACACATTAAACATCCACAGCTTCCTGTAAACCATTTCTAAATTTTACTTGATGTATACAATTATACCAAACTGTATTTTTCACACCTTCTGATTTTTTTTTTTTTTTTGTGATTTTTTTTTTGTGTCTGATTAGGAAACCAGTAGGAGCTCACAACTTTTCTTTTTTTTTTCCTTCTTTAAAAAATATTTAAAATACATTTAAAAAAAATAATAAATAAAATCAAACAGAAGCATAATGAGGTTCTTACTGTTCTGGCACCAGTCATCTGAGCTAAGGCCTCTTGTAGTCTCCTCCCGTCATTGTGCTCATCAAGTTCAATTACTTTGTAAGTCGCGCCAATTTCATTGAACACATTTTTGGCCATTTTGCAGTACGGACATGTGGTCTTGGAAAATATCACAACGCAGTTCTGTGACACCAACTCCTGCAAGGTTTAAAAAAAAAAAAAAATGCATTGCATCAGTGAAAAATATCATGCTTCAGGTAGTATGGAATTTAAAGAAAAAAAGAAAAATAAAGCCAAAACTGATCATTCCAGACAACTCCCCAAATGCAATCCTCTAGCACACTACACCTGTCGATAGATCTCACAACAAGTTAGGAAGAGGCACCTTTCAAATGTGAGAAACTTGGAGGTGTTGCTAAAAGAAGAGTGGGCCAAAATTCCAGCAGATATGTGGGAGAATGTGTGATAATTAGGGGAAGCAATTGATTTCACTTAATTTTTTCAAAGTGTGTGTGACCAAATATTTACTTAATTGATTTTTCCCAGTCTGTTTTTTTTTTTGGAGTTCTGTATGGAATAATCAGATGTGGGGAGTTTTCTGCTTTCTCTAATGCAAACAAAAGAAATAAACATGTCCCAACGAAAAAATGGAATTGCAACAATTTTTTTGGGGGGGGGAAGTAGTACATTATTTAACAAAGATGTTTTACAGCGGTTGCTTTATTCACAGCTGCCCTGGGGCAGGCTGACGGAAGCGTGGCTGCCAGTGTGCGCCTACGGCCCCGCCGACCGCCACCAAACATTCGCACCTTCCATACACCAGTGATTAGCACTGGAGGCAATGTAACTTAGCTACATAGATATATATTAAATGTCGGGAAGGAATCAGGGTTCTACTTACGTGAACAAACTTGACACAAGCTGTACTTGATCCAGCTGTTGCGGAGGATGCAAAATTTCCCATTCTGAAAGCAGACAAAATGGAGCTACTTGAAACAAAACAGTCCACAACATTGACTTCTACGACTAGCATAGAAAGAGCTTCTCATAACCTTGAAAATGTCGCTTTTTCGCAACATTTGGTGAACGTTAGTATGAAATATAAGCACAGAATTGCTGGTCCTAACTTCCATTGATCCATTATGACTTCGGGTAATGTCGCTCACCGCGTTGTTTCACTCGTTTCCATGTCGTGAGCAACTGCTTTGCACAAGCGTTCTGCATGTGCTTAATCCAGGATTAGAAATTAAAGAAGTGTGTGACGTGCTCCGGGCTCAACACCTTCAAACCTGTCCAGCACCTCACGATGGAGCAACAGAGATGCCAAATGTCTCAAATGTCCGACCCCTACGTAACAAGGAGGGCTCTGCCGAATAACTAATCTTTTCGTAATCGATTAATCGGTGCTGTTTTATTAAATCCCTTTATCTGCATGGGCTAAATGTTAAGTTATTAAATGATCAGACGCGATAGATGTTATAGTAAATGATTTGGCAAATAATGACCTTCGGCAGCCGGTCCATGCCGCTCGAGAAAAACATCCAGCTCGAGGAAACATCGATAACAACAAAAAGACTATAAATGGCCACAAAATATCCAAGAACTGAACCGGGTGAAATATGCACTTAGTGTAAGAGGATGAATGTTGTCACTTGTTTGTTTACATCCTTTGGTTGAGTTAACTTGAAGCCTACCTTGCATGACATGAACACCGGAAGTAGTGACTGAACGTCTTCCTTCAACGTAGCGAATGACGTCACGACTCACGTGTGGATCATGTGTCGAAGAGGAGAGCTGTCATTTGGATTTTTATTTACTTAAGTAGTGTTATCATTAATATTCGAATTGTAATTATGTAAAACACTGAACTGGAATGTCTGAGTGTTATATATTTCCGTTGTTGGTTCTCATTTGTTGTAATATTGATTGGATTTGTTACTAGAAAAAAATAGTGAATTACATTTTTTAAACTTTTTATTCGCACAGTATTTTTGTTATAATCTCGATTAATCGCATTTTCAATGCATTTTTTTTTTACCTACTTGAGTAATATCTTGAAATTAATGTAGTATACTGAATATATATGGTTAGTACGGTTACCACATACTGAATATTAAAAAAGTGTCTGTTGATTCTACATAAAATTAAAAAAAAATAAAATGTGATTTTAATGAGTGGAATCCATGTCTATATATATTTTTTTTTTGTAAAGATAATTTAACTTTTTTTTTTTTTCAGCGCATACTCCTGACAGTTCAGAGGTCGTGGGTTTGAATCCAGATTCCGGCCTTGCTGTGTGGAATTTGCATTTTCTCCCCGTGCCTGTGTGTTTTTTCTCCGGGTATGCCATGCAGTTTTCTCCCTTACTACTACTACTACAACTAATAATAATAATAATAATAATAATAATAATACAATACATGGTCAGTTAACTGAAGGCTCTAAATCACGTGTTGGTGTGAATGTGTTTTTTATTGATTTCATGATTAATCAAAATTCTAAGAATTCTAAAAAAAATAATCGTTTGACAGCTCTAATATATATATATAAATATATATATATATATATATATATATATATATATATATATATATATATATATATATATATATATATATATATATATATATATATATATAATGATCAAAAAGCGAGAGTTCACTGTAACATGCAAAAAAGAATATTGAAGATTCACCACAAAGCAGTACTGCATTTTAAGAGTCTTATTTTCATGCCTAATCGCCAAAAACCTTGTGATGCCTTCTTGAGTTCTGCTACATGACATTTAGCGCCGCGTCTACGTGTATTGACTCGACTCTTAACCGCAGCCTGTATTGACCGACTTTTTGCAGCTAAAAAATGTGATTTGAATCTTCAACGACTGAAGTCCTGCTGTTTGACAAGAAAGAACGCCGAGTAAAGAAGCTTAGCTGCTTGCTACAATGAATCAAAAGCCAGCAGACATTTCAAACGGGGCACTCAGTTCGGTTTGTTGTTCAGTCCCACATTCTGTCAGCTTTGCTTTTTTAGCATCTCATGTGATGGATTGGACGTGGCTTGTGTCAGGCGAAGAAGGCCTACCCCGTTGACGGTGACATTTGTTTTTAGGGAAGGTTACGGCAATGTGTCAAGTTAGTTTCTCCTTCCTGCCGTCAACACCAATTGCCGCTTTTGTCGAAGGGATGTTGGGAAGGGGGGGGGGGGGGGGGCAGGTGCCACAAATCGGATTGGTGGCATGTCAGGTTAGCGTTTCCACGTGTGCACGCATATCTCCGTGACGGTTTGGGTCGGGCCTTCTTTTAATTCAGGGTGGCCGCTCGCCAGCATGTGTTTCTCTGATCGGAGAAGCGGACGGCGCTTGTTTCAGAGGCTCAAGGTGTCGGAGGAGATTTCACAGCTCCTTGAGCACAGTAAGCCTTGAGATCTTGATACAAGATGGCAAATCAAATGGCCCCGAGGAAGAGGCTGAAACACTTAGCGAACTCTACTCCCGCTCATCTGTGCAGTTTGCCGGCCAACGAATAAGGTCAACCGCGCTGTGATATATGGAGGCGGCTTGATTGGTTACATTTTTTTTTTTTAATCGCGCATGAATCCCGGCACCTCATTAAAAAACGGGAAGTAATACGTTCAGTTGCAAACTCAAAAAGAGAAAGGAAGTTTTTATTCTTAGATTTCCACTCAGATGAATCACACAATTATGAGTCATGATTTTGTCATGATGAAAAAAATGTGTACTTTGCTGACATTTGTTAAAGGCAGCGCGATGACCTAGCGGCCGCTGTGTCTGAAAGGATGCGAGTCGCTTCTTGACAGTTGAAAGTGTTGAGGTGCCCTTGAGCAACGACGCACCAGCCACATTCTAATTGCAGCCCTGCTTGCGCAAGTGCCTCTTACTGCCTATCGTCTACAACAGGAGGCGCCAAACGTGGTGTCCGCGGGCACCGAGGCCCAGATGAGTAGTAGCTTATTCTGAAAATAGCTTACCAGTCATAGGACAAATGTTATTTCCCAGGAATGTTGTAGTAGTGATTATTTGTAAATGTGAACATTGGCAGAGGGTATAGAAATGAAATGTTGCATATTGGTATCTGTTCCCTAATTATTATGAGAAATATTTACATCCGATATGGATTTTTTTTTTTTAGCCTGATGCTAATTCTGACATCTAGCAGAATAAAATTCTGTAAAAAAAAAAAAAAGGATTTAAATTAAAATATTTGACAGTTTTACAATATTTTGTCCTTTAGTTTTTGTTTACAACAGAGAGTAACATCAACAACAACAACAAACGCCTATTTTTGATGTTTGAATGTATTGTCGTGTGTTAATGTGTACTCAAATAGATACATAAATAAAAGTAAACAATTATTATTATTATTATTATTTGATGATTATTGACTGTGAGCTAATATTGGAAGGCAGCCAATCACTTCTCAATAAGTAGCTCTCAGTTTCAAAAAGGTCGCTGACCCCTGATCTACAAAGTGTGTCCGAAAACTGAATCTCAAGTTCAAAATATGTTCCACTGTGACTCCCTTGTTTTTGGGAAAGACGGGAAAAAAAAATCACATCTGAGCCTTTTCAGGTGATTTGGGCGGTTTGTCCAGCACAGTGACAATGTCTCAGCCAGGAACTGCCGGATGCTCGCGGTGATGTGAGTTGGCGTGTTGTCATGATCGAGCGGCCTCACTTTTTTCCTTTCATTCAGCAGTAAATGAGTGATGCAGAGCAAAGCAAGCGTGATGATATGTGCAATTTCCTTTTTATACACAAGAGGGCACCATTGCGTCGTTGTGCTTTATCCACTGTTAAGCTACAGCCACACCACATTTGGATGAGGTATTTAGAAATAATAATAATAATAATAATAATAATAATAATAATGAAAATTAAAAACTAAAAATAAAAAAATATAAATTAAAAAATTAAAAATTTAAAATTTAAAAATAAATACATTTATCAATTCATTTCATTCATTTAATTAATTGTTCATTATGCTTTTTGCATGGGCTAACTGATTTCTTTTAATTCAGTGTGCCAGTCTGAATCTGTGTTTGAAAGTAAAAAAAAGAAAAAAAAAGAAGATGGTTTATGTAGTGTGGAGCCTGTATCTGATGCCGCCTTTATCGCTAATAATCCTGAGCCCCGAGGCGCTGTAGGCCAAGGTAGATAAGTAAACTCCGCCGCTGTTTGTGTGTGAAAGGCCTGCAGCAATCGCTGATGTTTTCCTGTTGGCTGCGTAAGTCGGCCATCTATCTTGCACCCAAGTCTCTTCCCTGCTTCTCTTGTATTTTCTTTAACAATCCTTCCCCTATGTGTAGTTTTATCAGCTGCCTTCAGAGGCCCCAGAGCCTGCCGGTGTTCACTCGGATTTTTTTTTAAACTACTGCAAGAACTTGTGCCACAATAAACATTTTATCAGAGGTCCAATAATCTTTTTGAGATAGTACAGGGCCCCAGACAGGAAAAAGTTGGTGGAGGATGCATGCGGTGTTAGATTGCTTTTGGCTCAGAGTAAGATAATGATTTTGAAGCAATATTGATCTCAGGGAGATATGTGCACGCTTAATTGGAACAATTGCTTGCATTCATAACTGCTGACGAGAACGAAACACAATGGACAAATATTGCAGTGCATATTTATAATCAGGTAAAAGAATGCAGATCATGGAAAATTGTGGTTTATCATCTGAAGCAACATTACTGGAAATAAATCCTTTCAAGTTGCCACACAATTGTACACTGTAAAAAACAACAACCCTGTAATATAGCAGAGTTTTACTTTTTATTTTACAGTTTTTTTCTTTATTTTAAAAATAATTATTTTTTATTTTAAAAATAATTAATTTTTACTTTAAAAATAATTCATTTATTTTTGTCATCTAATTGACAAAAATAAACTCCTATTTTACATGTCAACATTAAATCACTGTAACTGCAAAAAAACACAATATTTCAGTTTTTTACAACAACAAAAAACTCCATTAGAAATACATGTACTGATTGTTAAAATCTGTTCACAAATGTATCGTAATTCCACAAATATTTGACTGTTATGTAATGGAATAAAATGTAAACATATATTTTAAAACCCTAAAAAAAAAGAGAGAGAGGGGGAAAATTATATCTACTGAGAAATTAAAAGTTACATTTTCTTTTAATTTTACCATAATTTCTTTGTGAATTGACTTTTTTTTTTTAAGCAAAAATAACTACAATTTCTGTAATGTCCTAGAATCAGGGACATGCATTGTATTAACAATTATTTTAAAAGGACATCTAATGAGATTTAGGGAAAGGGGAAAGCCAAATATTTCAATAGTTATTGACCATGTTTTGAAACATTAATCCCATTTTTTTTTTGTCATATACTGTTATATATACTGTTTAATATTAACACACGCACATGACAAAAGTATTCTTTTTTTTTCATTGCAATTCAAAAACAACAGCGAAACTGTCTGACCACGTGTTCAGTTAGGAAAAATGTCAGCGAGCTTCTAACTAAATAATGACATTAAAAATTAGGCCTTGTTATGATAACAATGTGTTGATATTGAGTAAAGTTCAGGGTGTGCCCCCGCGTCTCGCCCGCAGTCAATGGGGTCGGCTCTGCTGCTCACCTGTCATCCTAATGAATGATGTGGATAATATGAACTATGGAGCAGCAATTTTAAATTGAAACTTGCAGCAGGAGTGTCACCGATAAAGGAGCCAAATCCAAATGATCCTGTTTTTTTTTTTTTTTTTATCCTTCCATATCAACAGTATTGCATTTTGTGTACGTATATGTTTGGATCCACAAATGAGCTGTGTACCCCCAACCATGTCATCCTCGCTTTCCATCCTCCACTGCTGCCTCTCAGTCATTAATATTGTTTCTCTCGCTGCATAACTCGAGGGATCAATCACCGGTTGCCATGGAAACGAAATCAGCCGCGCAGGTACTGTCTGGTGTGTTGCTATGGCTTTTTCCTCGACACCAGTTCAAATACCGCAAAAGACTGCTTATCTAGTCGGTGTGAAAGGCTGAAACCTGCCACACTGGGCCTCCTCTTCTTCGTATTTGCATGGATTAATCTGATGCGGTACACGGGCGTCATCGGGTTTTATGGACGGGGCGGGTGAGTAATAAATCTCATGGCCTGCACATTGACTGAAATGTTTCATATTTCACATCCAATAGGGATAGAGTGTATATGCCAGTGTATTCTTCGTCTTCTTTTTATTATTATTATTATTATTATTATTATTATCATTATTATTGTTATTGTTATTGACTGATGATAATACAGTGCTTGAAAGCTCAACTTGGGTTTCAAGTTGACTCAGCAAACAAACAACCTTCAACAATGCAATTAAGACCAACCATCCATTTATCATTTACCAGCTTATATTGAATTTATAGGTAAACAAAACATTCAAAATAATAATGATAAAAAAACAACAACTTTTGTTAGGGTGGCTTTAGAATATGTGCGGTGCTATCTTCCCCCCCAAAAATAGGCCTAGTGACGCCCCTGCTGCAAATCTAACTGAAAATGAAACACTATACTGTACGCTGACCTTATTGAGTCTCATTTGATTATTTTAATGTTAACTTGACAGAAATATTTAGTAAATATTCTTTACATAATTGCTGCCATGTAGAAGAATAGAAATCCTACAATATTTGCAGTTTTGGTCAATTTTTTGTCTTCTACAAAATTAATCTCCTCTTGCTATTGTTCCTTCCACATTGCAAAGTAAGTTAATGGCGTGCGTTCAGAATGTATTCAAGGTGCTTAGTTTTTTCCTCATACAATTTGTTATACCCTTACTCCAGATTATTATTATTATTATTATCATCACCATAATAATTATTATTATTTTCTTTCAAAATTGAACACATCCCATAATTGTGTTTGTGTGTGTGTGTGTGTGTGTGTGTGAGGGGGGGTTGGGGGGGGGTGTATTTTTGCAACTTTTGTAAAAAGAAAAACATTATTAAAAAAATATTGGCAGCCTTTGTCATGAATCTTACAATTAACTAATTTGCTCCCAAAAACGAATAAGTTCTATTTGACGTGTTTTATGTTTTTGTTTTTTATGCTAGAGCAGACAGAAGGCTTTGATGCAGTCTCTGGACTGCAGAGAACAGGTGAAGCAATGGTAGTAATTCCAAAAACGGCCAGCAGGCAGCAGCAGAGTATAAGAGATCAACCAGGTAAGAGATCAACCAGGGCCATGTTGAAAACAAGCTCATTTACCCACAGGTTTGTGAATAATGATGAAACATAGCTACATTCTAATGCTAGATGCTGCAAAACGGAAAAAGATAGAAATATACTTTTTTTTTCCATGATGAAAGAAGAGACTCTAATCTTTCCATGTTTAGATAGCAATAGAACACAATATTCTGTAGGCTTTGTAAAATTAGTCAAAATCCAGTAAAAAAGAGCCGGGAGCGAAGGGGGTTGCTTCAGTGAAAATGGCTGGGAGCGAATGAGTTAACCTCAGGTGCATTCTCTTCCATTCTTGATCTTTTTCTACAACCTAAGTGGAGTCCACCTCTGGTCAATTCATGATTTGGAAAGGCGCCCACCATCAAGTCACAGCTGACAGTGCCTGTCAGAGCACAATCCAAGCATGAAGTCAAAAGAATTGTCTGCAGACACTCCAAGACAGGATTGATTGGAGGCAGAGACTTGGGGAAGATACTGAAACATGTCTGCCACGTTGAAGGCTGGAACCACCGGGACTCTTCCTGGGGCTGGCCGCCCATCTCAATTAAACGATGGGGGAGAACCGCTTGAGTCAGGGAAGTGATGGTCACCCTGTCAGAGCTCCAGCGTTCCTCGGGTGATGTGTGTAGAATTTTGTGAGGGGAAAATAAATATATTCCATTTTAGAAGACGACAACAATAAACAAAATTTGTGAACAGCTGTGAGTTTCTCTCCTCTCCAACTCCCCTTTTCCATGCAGTTGATTTTATCAGCTCTGCAGGACGGCAATGGCGAACTGTAGCTAATGTTGTACATCACGGGGAAAAAGCTGACCTTGCGAAGGAACCATTACTTTGCATGACAATGAGAACAAGCGAGGGCCGGAAGAGATGGACGGTCTCAAATTCATAAGCGCCAGCATGCGTTCAATAAACACAACACTATAATCCGAGAAGATGAATCACGGAGAAAACAGTGGCGTGCTGCGACGGAGATGAAAACAGCAACATTGACGACACGAACTGAATCTTCATCTAACTTGATTGGAGAAAATGAAACGAGCGAGGGATCTTTGCAAGGCTTCATTAAAGTATGATTATTAAGATTACCCGGCCTGTTAAAAAATGATCATACCATCTGGCCACTTGTGTTCACCTCACGTAATGTATTGAAAGTTTCCAAGGGTGTCTCATTTGTTCAGACTTTGTCTTCATGGCAATCCAACTGAAGGGCCCAATAAAAAATAACTACATCACGATATCGAGATTTTAAAACTACCACAAAAAAAGCAGCACATCTGTTGAAAAAGCAGTTCTAGCACCCTCTGGTGGATAGTATATTAGTGCAGTTTAATTTAATTAGGCATGTTTTTGGCTACTCGAAGACCCGCGCTAATGTAACGGAAGACATTTGAGTTCCTCCACAAATGCACTCAATTCACAATGTGTGCGTTTATTAGCAAGTAAGTGGCTCAATATTAAGTGGCATCAGCGTTTATATGCATTGAGTTTCATGTTCTCTTTGAACTACAGTATATGTATAATTATGAACTCAGCTAATTAGCATTGTACAGAGGAGACATTTACGATTAAAAAAAAAAAACTGGCCAAGCCTATTTATTTTTTGTCATTGCTGTTTTGTGCAAAAACACAATATTGTGCTTTTTTTTTTCAATATGAGCTTTGTTTTTTCTTCTTTCTTTTTTTTTTACAACATATTGTGAGTTTTATACAATATTGTGAGCTTTTTTATTATTATTTTTTAGATCAAAAACAACACCCAAAATATCGTGATAATTATCGTATCGTAAGGTTTGCATTGTAATAATATCGTATTGTGATGTTTGGCTGGATACGTAATAGAGGTTTTTCATCTGTTTACTCAATTGATAATCCAAACAGACAAGGTGCCCCTAGAGGCCACAGAGAGAACTGCAGGCAGTCTCGAGTCGTAAACATCGCTCCTTGAGTGTTGCTAATTCACACTACAACAATAAAGATTTTTTAAAATACATTTTGAACGATATTGCTAAGCAGTCATGTTTATTATTGCTTTTATGATAAGCAGGATGCAGGCTCATCATTTGTTGAGAAGTCAAGTTTGAGACTGAATGATTACAAAATATGGAAATCTGAAATTATTGCTGAAGATATGTAAATTCTCACTGACAATTAAGGGCCCTTCAGCAAGTCATTGAACATTTCTCTGTTATAGCCCAGTTGCAGAATCCACAAAAGAGCTGAAGTTTGATTGCAATATTTTTTATAAATCAGTTTTTGGAATTGCAAGTTCCCTTCCGCAACCGTTGCAGTATAAATCCAGTTGAAAAATATTTCTTACAAGGTCCAATAAAACTGGGTGCTTTTTTTTTTATACTAAAATATGTACCATGTTACGGTTGAAAGAAAGCGTCTGATGCAATGAAAGGAATTTAGCAGGCTGTGTTTTCCACCGTGCCAGAAGTCAGTAGTGCTACTAATGCACTTAGCTTACAATTTGTTCTTGTTTATATTGCTGTGGGAAAAAAAAGCAACAGATTGTTTTCTTCACAGCCTTTCATGTGGGCGAAAACAAAAAGGATCAAGCAGAGCAAAGTATGGCTCCAAATGTACAGTATGTTCATCGACTGTATTTTCAATATTGTGGCAAATCAAAAGTGAACATCTGTCTGGTCGGAATTGGTCCTCAGACAATTTAGAGACTTCAGTCAACCAAACATGATTTTGGAATGTAGGAGAAAAACGTAATAAAACAAAACTAAACATGCAAGCACAGGAAGAAAGTGTAAACTCTACACAGGAAGGCTGGAGCAAATCCATGACCTCTGAACTGTGACTTCTGCTATGCGAACTAGTAGATGCTGCCGCTGACATGTTTTCCGCATTCTCACGGAGGATTTTTGAAAAACACTGCATACGGTTTATACAGGAGCTGTGTTGAGGGCGGGAAAACATCAGACACGCCATTTCAAGACCGCAGTTCCTTCACTTCGCCGACCAACAGGATTGGGGGGGGGGTTACTTTAGAAATGTAATCCATTACAGTTACAAGTTACCTGCTTAAAAATGTAGTTAGTAGCGTAATCCAAGTACCATAATATTAAAGTAATGTAACTGGATTACTTTTGGATAACTCCAATATTGAGTATGCTCATGAAGACAAAATATTTTTCACATTCAAAATGAATTATCCGACTGATGCATTTTTCTTTCCCCCTGAAAGTTAAGTGAGACTTGTGCAGGGCGTGCGTGAACACGATGGCGAATGACTTTCAGGCTCTTGTTGCTTCTGACCCTGAGACTTGTAAGGCAGCATCCATTATCACACTCACAAGACTTTGAAACATTTATTTCCCTGCTGCAGAAATGTTCTAATGGCCGCGGCAAGAAAGGAAACGTATCATTTCCCGCGTCACATTCTTTTATATTTCACCTCAAACTTCCATTAAGGTTCATCGTTCATCGGCAAAGGAGAGCTATTTGTCAGGCTACAAGCGCGGCTGTTATGGAAAGGTCAAGAAATTTGTCCGGTTCCTGAAGTGTATGTTCTCCTCTCGGATTTGTGAAGAACAGTGAGCTCCGTTGTTGAAGTTGGATCGCCGCCTTCACTCCATCACGACAGACATCTCAATCCATTTCCACTGCTAGCCTTTTATTCTGCGTTTACAGCAGCACAGCTTTTCAGTCACTGCTCTTTTCCCATTCATTCATCAACACCCCCCCCCCCCCCCCTTGACCTCCTCAACCTTCTCTTTTTTCCCCAAATATATCTGCTTTTCTACGCTCCCTTATTTTCACCTATACAAGCCGAGAGCTGACTTTTGGCGCTCGGGTTATTCTTCGCACCCCTTTTTGGTCTCGCCCATTTTCATTATTTGCAGAAGGGCTGAGTGCAGCCGGATGGAGGTAATCTAGCAGTCTGATTGCGTACGACATGCATGAGTGATACCTACTCTTGTTCCCAATATCCTCTCTCTTTCAGCCATGACTTTTATCATTGCTAATGGCGGGTGATGAAAACCTGGGTAGATTGCGCCATGCGGAATCAAATGAGCTTTGAGAAAGTTATTTGGACTGTCCTTGACAATTGGTTTGTTATTCGAAAGGCAAACATTGAAAGTGCTCATGCACGGTGTACCCAGTTTGTTGACTTTGACTTGATATTGGTGTGTGTCTACTCTGCACAGATCATTCACATTCTTTTTATGTGTAACACAAATGATTAAAAAAAATAATATGTCCGCGAGTGTCTCTTTGCCTGCAGTTTTAAAACGAATCTATTTCTTCATTTGTGATATTTTTATAGATTCTCACTCATCTCTCGCAACTTCCTTTCTTTTGTAAAGATGCCTCTCTGAAAACATGACTACTTTTAAAAGTCTCAAGGAGAGAAATTCATCAAAGTAATGGTCCTGTCCAGTAATGTTAGGTCCCAAAACAGATAGCTAAATAGTTAGCTAGCTAACGGGCCAGCTAGCCAAAGGGTTAGCTACACTGATCTGACTATATGACTGGATAGCCGATAGGCCAAGACTTTTGAAGCCGCGAGGCCGCCATATTACTCCTCCCAAAAAACGTTTTCGGCATACGATCCTATACATTTACAGTATTGAAATTGGAGAACATTTGAAACAGTACTTAGTAGAAAAGGCATGATTTATGATGTTTTAAATTTGTTAAACATAAGTGAACTTCAGACATTTTACAACTTGCCTTAAATACATGTATAAATTATATGCTTAAAGATGTTTACAGGAGGAAACTTGTAAAATAAAATAAAATAAAATAATTATAGCTGTAATTCAAAAAAAGGTGCCTCTGCTTAATCTAATTGGGGTCTAAGCAACTGAGCAATAAAAGAAAAAGGGGGGGGGGGGGGGTCTTCAAAGCAGCACATACCGTCCACTTATTTTTTTTACTTGCTAAAAAATAGTGGCCACCCGCCACAACCCCCACAGCCCCGGTCTTATACTAACTAATCTATACGTATACAGTATAGTTTATACAGGAATCTGCTCCGTGAGATGGGAGGAGCAAGATGGCCGCCCTGTCGCTTCAACGGCTAGCACGGGCGTGCTATTCAGTCATGTATTCAGATCAGCAGTGGTTAGCTAGCTCACTAGCTAGCCAGCTAGCTAGCTACTCTATGGAGTACATGGCCCACCCTACTGGACTTTTAAGTGCTTGTATGTGTTATTTTTGTCACCATCATAAACATGAAGAGCTCATTTCCGAAACAAGATGAAAGCCAATTTGATCAATGGGCTCATCATGCCATTCCTTGTGTACACTACAGATGCTTTTGTTTGGTTGCTGAGACAACACTGCCAGCCTTTAATTTCATTAAAAGCTCAAAGGTGTGATTTTCAGCAGAATATTGTATACGACCTACAGACAATGACCTTAATGTTTAATTTATTGTTCATTACTCAGCCTTGAGATAAGAGCCTCACGTTATGCATAATTGACCAGAACTTGGGAGTTTTTGAGTTGTTTTTTCTCTCCTAATGTAACACCCACCTTTTTAACATTAAAACAAATATTATTTTTATCATGGGTTACTTGTTAACATCAGAGTCACTGTTGGTCCACTCACCTGAGTTCTGTGCAGGCGTGTGCTCCCATTTGGTGAAAATGTGAAGAAGAAAAAAACAAAAGGGAAAAAAAAGGTGGTCCATCTAAATACAAATAATTGACCGGTGACATATCCATGATGTCTGCCTTTTGCCTGATATCAGTTGGGATAAACTTGTGCTCCCATGACCCTGAACAACATAAAGTGCAGAAAGTAGATATATGGATATTTTTGTAAATCTTGAGCAACCATGTTATCTCACTTTTTTTTCTTCCGGTTTTAATTGAGTTGCGCAGGTAGGTCATATTTGCGGTGGAAAAAGTTATCATCTTATCTTGGTCTACATTATTTTATATAAAAAAAAAGGGCATTTGAACTTCTTTTTTTTTTAATCCACTATTAAAAGCAATATGGCACAATTCCAAATTAGCATGTGCTGCACAGAAAAAGAGATGGCTGATATTTATATCACTCTATTAAAAGAAAGCATTTGATGTTGCAATTCAAAGAGGGATGTTCAGAGCACCTTGGCTATTATTTATCTCTCTTGGTTTTCTGAACCCTTCGAACGAAGCTACTCAAATGCGATAACAGAATTCATATTAGCTGCTCATGTCGCGTTGGTTCAGTTCCCACTCTGCGACGGTGCCAATACGAATGTGAATGCTTGCCCGTCTCTACGTTACCATGTGACTCAGAACAGGATAAGACACATAGAATATGGATATAGCTTTGTTAGCTTTAAAAAAAAAAAATCCAAGTGTAGTAATTTTGTGTGCTTTTATGTTTATTTTTTTTTAGATAAAATACAGGATATGGCAGATAAACCTTTCGAACTTGTGATGAAACTGGAAAGTAAACACTGACAGACAGAAAGAGGTCAGAAGGAGTGGTCAATGCCAAAGATATTTTCATTCATATTTAGGTAGTATAACTCTCAAGAAAATACATATACATTTCCCTTTGTCTGTGTAAACACATTGGTGTCTTGTGAAGCTTTTTTTTTTTTTATGAGATTGATCTGTGTGGAATACTCTTCTAACTTTGAGCCTTTCCATCCTCACTTCCAGCGTGCACCATCAGGGCCCATGCGCCATATCGCAGATGCGTCTGCCATTGCACCTTGTAGAAGTACATGTATACAATACTTGACATTTCTCTCCCCCCCCAAAAATGGTTTGAAACATCAACTGTACACAATACCCAAAACAATATGCTTTTCCTACACATTAGATTCTGTAGAGTAAATTTGACCCTAGAGTGGGACCAAATAGACTCAGTTTTTAGAGTAATATATACACTTGGAAGATAGTAAAATAGAGAATTGAAAATAAATAAATAAAAAATACAATAAAAGTCACTCAAGGGTTGAGGAACAAACTCACGGCCTTCAGTTTGGGAGACTGCCACACTACCACCTGAGCTATGCCCCTCTTACTTTTTGCTTATATCCAAGAGACCAAAACAATTGGTCTTGGATTTAGGAAGGTTCCAGCTGACACGAGCGATATACTAACTCGCAGCAGGAGCTGCGTAGCTCAGGGAGTAGATCAGTTGTGTCCCAAACTGAAGGTTGTGAGTTTGTTCCTCAACTCTTGAATGACTTCTATCCAGACCCCACCCCCCATTCTTTATTTTACAGTCTTCCATGCGGAAGAGTATTAGGGCCAGTGAAGAGAGAGAAAAAAAAGATTGGCAGAATTCTGAGTTTAATCACATAATTCTGACTTCATTCTCAGAATTCTGACTTTAAAGTGATAATTTTGACTTTAATCTCCGAATTTTGACTTTAATCTCAAAATTCTGACTTTAATCTCAGAATTCTGACTTTATTCTCAGAATTCTGACTTTAAAATGATAATTTTGACCTTAATCTCAGAATTTTGACTTTAATCTCAAAATTCTGACATTAATCTCAAAATACTGACATTAATCTCAGAATTCTGACTTTAAAGTGAGACTTCTGATCTTAATATCAGACTTCTGACTTTTTCAGAATTCTGACTTCAATCTCAGAATTCTGACTTTATTCTCAGAATCCTGACTTTAAAATGAGAATTCTCAATTTATTCTCAAAATTCTGACTCTCACGCCACCCCCAATTCATAGCTCTACGTCACAAAATCAGAATTCTCACTTAATAGTCAGACTTCTGAGATTAAAGTGAAAATGTTCACTTTAAAGTCAGAATTCTGAGATTAAAGTGAGAATTTTCACTTTAAAGTAAAAATTATAAGAATAAAGTACCCTTTTTTTTCCCCACTTCACTGGCCCTCATCCTCTTCCGTACTTCCAAGTGTAGATATTACTGTAAAACTGAGTCAATTTGGTCCCACTCTAAAGAGAGTCAAATGCACTCCGCAGAATTTACTGCGTATGGCGAATTGTGCTGAGGTCCCAAAATGTCCTCCATCAGCCGTCCAAATGCACACGTGTCAACCCACGAGCTCTCAAGGAGGCCGCTCGCCGTGGAAGCGCCGTTGCCTGTACCTGCCGTTCTTCTCCTTGGCCATGTTGATGCAGGCGTTGTGCTTGTTGCTCTGCAAGTGGTTCCAGTACTTGATAAGTTCGTTAGGGTGGAACTGATGCGAGGTGATGAGGTGGCTGTACTTGCAGCTGGAATAAGACACCCTCCAGTGGTTGAAGACAAATTCATTGGGAGGCGGAGTCGGGTCGATGCGCAACTTTGCAAGGCATATTCCCACGTAAACGTCCTCCAGGTGAAGCCTGCGTATGCTGAGGGAGGCCTGGTA
The DNA here is from genome assembly GCF_051991255.1 of Vanacampus margaritifer. Taxonomy (NCBI): domain Eukaryota; kingdom Metazoa; phylum Chordata; class Actinopteri; order Syngnathiformes; family Syngnathidae; genus Vanacampus; species Vanacampus margaritifer. The sequence continues at coordinate 19,166,165 of NC_135444.1, forward strand.
GATCAGTTCCGCCATGTCCCCTGAGAAGACGTACCCTGTGCCGGAGCAGAAGGTCGGGTAGCGCTCGCTCGGGTACAGCTCCGGCGGCATGTACCACTTGCTGTCCTTGTTCCGGTTCGGCGCGTAGCCCCTCATCAGGTAGCCCGTGAAGTACCTCTGCTTGGGAGGCAGCTCGGGCTTCAGCAGCTTCTGGATGAGATACTCGGTATTGACAAACATGTCGCTGTCCGTCTTCATCACGTAGGAGGCCTGCGGGCAAAACGTGGCCACCCAGTTCATGGCCATTAACGTTTTGATGGTCAGGTTGTAATATGTGTCCTGATATTCTTGCTGGATGATATCGCGGTGAACGCGGCTCTCCTCCTCGATGCTGCTCTGGAGGAAGGCGTCGGAGCGCTTCCCCATGCCGAGCAGGAAGAGGCGTACGAAGCTGAGGCCCATGGCCACGCTGTCGTTGCCCCACGTCTGCCGGATGGCATTCCGGGCGTCCGCCTGACCCGGTTCGGCAGCGATGAGCAGGACGAGGAAGGGCGTGCTGTCGCTGCACTTGAAAGGCTGGTTCAGGATGTAGCGGTACGGCTGAGCGCTCAGCTTCCCGCCCACATCCATCTCCTTCTGTAAACTGTTGTTGGCGCTCATGGAATCTTCAAGTCCCATTCGGACACCCGCCCCTCCACCGAGTCCCCCCTCCCCGGCCGCCCCTTCCACCAGCTGAGAACTAAGATTGAGCGGAGGCTTCGGCGCTACCAAACCCGCCTCCCGCCAAAGACTCCGAAGGGAGCTACTCTGGTTGGCTTCCCCCCTGGGATTGCGGAAACCCCTGACAGTGTAGGCCAAGGGGTTTTCCCGCGGCCCCGTGCGGCCCGGCAGCCAGTCCTGGCGGCTGAAAAAGGAGAAGAGGGTGAAGAGCAGCGCCAGGGAGAGGAGGCCCGCCACATGGGTCCGGAAGAGCGAGCGCTTGGAGGTCCACGTCATCTTGATGGGACAGCAATGACGCCGTCTCCACTGCATGGTGCAGGTTGGCCTTGCAGGGGGCGGCGGCTGCTGCACGAGAATCGGCGGCGGCGGTCACATCCAGTCGCCTCAAACATGTGGTTGCCAAAAAGGGAAAAGTTGTTTTAGCCGGCAGATGAAGTACAAGGTCTGCTTGGAGTTTTTGCAAGTTCACGTGGTGGAGGTCAAATGTGCGGAGAAGGCAACAGTTTCTTCTAGAAACTTTATAGATTTCTTTTTGGAATTGTAGACAAGCAGGTCATGTTCTCTGTCTTGCCTCCTTCAGGAAATGATCATCTGAAAAGAAGAAAAAAAATCAGTACAACTCATTTACTGGGAATTAGTTCATTTTCGCTAGGATCAGGTTGGATGTTAATTGTCTTGAGAGCTATCAAAATTAATCGATTAATCGAAAAGTAATTGATTATCAAATTAATGGACCACTACTTTTATAATCGAGTAATCGCTTGGATCCATGCTTTAATTTTTCAGCATATCAACAGTAATTGTTCACTGATTTTTGTAGTCCTTCATGAGGGAAGACTTATTATGTTCTGTGTTTAACTCTTTTACTGCCAAAAACGTTAAATGGCGTTTAGTAAAAACCTACGGAGGGCCGCCAAGGACGTTCTCCAATTTTTATTTTTATTTTTTTGGAAACGGGTGGAGAAAAGCCTTGGCCAGCTGTGGTGAAAGTTTCAAGCAGATCTAGTTAGCCTAATGACTATTTTTGGCCCCTAGATGGCAGCGATGACTCTCTTTTGACAAGATTGGGTAGGCGTCAGTAGAAGACGTGAGGCGGAGCTAGAGGGGACAATGGCTAGGGAAGGGAAGAGAAAATGGCGACTGGTTGCAAGCAGCTCACCTTGAGCATTTTTTTCAAAGACGAAAAGCATCGACCAGTGCTAAAGAGCACATTGATGATGACGATGATCATCATCGATGATGATGATGGTGACTCGACGACGTCATAAAGATGCTAACACCGGAAAACGCGGAGCACAACCGAGCATGCTCAGGCGGACGTTCAATCGGACGACGAAGAGTGCCCCGAGTCCAATGCATATTCATTGGAGGAGTGTGTACAGTCTGCTACTTGCTATTCCCCGGAAAAAAAGGCCGTCAAGAAAGTGTAACGTCTGCACGCGAAACGGACAATCGAAGTGAAACTACTCTGTTGTGCAAATCCTGCTCCGTCTCCTTGGACGCAGGAGAGCGTTGCAAAAAGAAAAACTGTATTTGAAACATCCACATAATTGTAAATAGTACCACAGTTGCACACATTTGTAAATAGTTTGCGAAATTGTTTTGTCAAATTGTTACACTGTTGAATGGAAATAAGCGTATTTTGCAATCTGAAAACACTTTTTCATTGTTGGTGGTGGTGTATTACAGAAGTAAAGCACTATTTAGGTGTTTGTGGCATCATTCATGGACAAAAAGAAGTGTACAATTCACTAGAGTGCATGAAATAACATCGTTTCACAAAAAGCTCTTTTTCTCCGCTTTTTGTTTCAAAACAGAGCATTTCGGTGAAACTAACCATTTTCTATTGTTGATTACTGAAGAACGGAATAAGGTAGAAACAAACTTTTTTCTGATGAAAGATGAGAGTTCAATCTTTCATTTGGTAGTATGTGTGTTTCCATAATCCAAACACAACATTTTCTGTGGACCTTGAAAGATCAGTTAAAATGCTTAAATCGGCTGGCACTGGCGACATCCCGTTTCTGAAAACGTCTGGCAGTCAAAGAGTTAATCAAAATAAGACATTTGCAAACATCTGTTTTTACCACAAAAAAACAAATGACTGAACCAGTATCATAGTATAACATCAATCCTCCTTTTTTCTAATCACTATACAAATGTGAAGAACGAGATAACCACAAATGACTGGTTAACAAACAGTAATCAGGGGGGAAATGGTTTGTAATACACTTTAATGCAAAATTAAAATACAATTAGTTGATTATTTGATTGAATAATCAATAGATTAATCTATTCTAAAAAATATTGGACAGTGACAGCACTAATTGTCTAATTCTGTTTGTGGAGGGGATTATACTTTAGGGTATTTATTAGGGCTGGGTATCAATTCTAATTTCCTCAATCAATTCGATTTCGATTCGCAAGAGTTCAGTTCGATTCGATTTTCGATTCACTTCACTTCAATCCGATATTGATGCATTTGCTTTGCTTGCTTTGCCAAATGCAATTCTTATTGCAATTTCACTCAGATAAAAGGTCCAAACTGTTGACTTCTGTGTAGCCTATAAATTGTAAATGGCTCTCTGGGATAACATAATTGAAAATGTTAAAAGAGAGAAGAGGCATCAATATGGCAGCATCGTAACAGCTTTGATTGGACGAGGGCGGAGAACGCAGCAAGACTCAAGGGATGTGGCTTAGCGAGAAGAGCAACATCCTGGCGGGTCTGTTGGAAAAGGGACAATTGCTCTGTGTCACAATTCTGCATAGTAGAAATAAGCACATTTACAAATGAATCAAATGACACTTATTGAATTGAATGTCAAAATGGAAGTATAATCTCAATGGGCTTAATAGATGTGATGTGTCTGCCGCACATGATGATATGGCGATTCGAGCATGTCATTTAAGCGTGATGCCTTGGGTATAAGTCTAAATTGCAGGTTTGCTCAACATGACGCGGACTAATGCTACGTTGCGGCGCTCGGGCGGGCGAATGTCATCAGCCCCCTGTCGAGTCGCGACATCCGGGAAGGAAATGCAGCTGTCAGAATGAGTTTTCAGGGTCCGGCAGGCAACGGAGCTCAAGCCAGTGCCAGCCTGTGGTGATCGCAATCTCTTCCCGCCAGTCGCCTTAAGCTTATCGACATTGCCTACCTGTCTAAATGAGACCGCCCGGGCTGCCCAGTCTGCAAGCACAAGCGGAAGTTGATCACGTTCAGTACGTGCCCATATACACCAAATACTGACATTTAAAATGGAGTATGTTGACATGAAACCCTTTTAAAACCCGAATATTAATTATGGGACTGCTGAGCGTAGCAAGCAGCACATATTACTATCCTAGAAAATGGGTTTATTATTATGGGACTGCTTGCGAAGCAAGCAGACACAATTACTATCCTAGAAAAAGGGTTTATTATGGGACTGCTGAAAGCAGCACATATTACTCTCCACCCTAGAAAATCCCGAGATTTTTCCGCAAAAATGCGGCCCGTACCGTAGATCGCACCGGGACAAATGAGGTATCAAATGATGCGGCTCGATCTGACTCGGTGCGGCATTACTTTTCTAGGAATTCCGAGTTACCATGGCGACGCAATTCCCCCAAAACTCCCAAAAAACTCCCATAGGAAATGAATGGAGAAAGGGGGAACAAATTACAGATCAAGCACCTTTTTCCAAGACACGCTGCGCACGCATACGTTATCCGACCGATACGAATTTTAGCTCATTTTGTAGGAATTTTTCCCATCTTTAGCTCAGTGTCGAAATCTTTTTTAAGGAATGAAAGCTCTCCCCCCTGTGCGGTTTCAAAGACAGTGAGTGAATTAGGCTTCTACCGCACTCTGTTGACCAATTAACTTTAGAGTGGCTTGAAAAAAGAAAAGTCTACTTCTATTTGCAAAAGTTTCACTTCAACTCGTCACCATGGCCACAATCTTTGCTCACTAGACATCAAATTCTCACATTTTGTAGTCACGAGTGTCTTCTTTCAGACAAACTAACTTTTATTTGGCTAAGGTGTCATTTAGTACCTTTATTTTCACTTTAAGCTAGGACAAGTCGGACAAACTCGCCTATCTCTTCCATGTTAAATTCAGGCGCCTTTCGCTCTTCATTTCTGATAAATCATAAGTTTTCAACCTGCTCTCATTTGTTCATTTTTCATCCGATTAAAAAAAAATGAGAACATGCTCGTGTTCCCCAAACCCTTGCCGTTCTAACGAGCCATTTCTTGAATCTGCATCTTGAACCGTTAAGTCGTGAGAGGCTTTTGTTCAAGGGGTGCGTCTTTCATGCAATCTCAATGGAATGTGGTGCGCGTGACGGCTCCAAGTCAAAAATGGGGTGTGCGCTCTTAAAGGGACAGTGAGATATTTTTAGTTTCTGTTGATTATGGTTAACTTCCACATTTCTTGACCGATTTTTGTCGTTTAAATTTTAAACTCTTCAGCTCATTTACATTTTTTAAAATACATTTTCAGGGACAGTGAGATACTTTTAGTTGATGTTGATTATGGTTAACTTCCACATTTCTTGAGCGATTCCAGTGGTTTAAATTTTAAACTGTTCAGCTCATTTACAAGAGTCAGCAGTCCCATTCAAAATTTCCGCAGGAATTTTTCTAGTTGCCAATATTTTGCAAGGCCATGTAAAAAATAGGGGTGGGAATTTTTGAATGTCCCACAATTTGATTTGATTTTTGGGTCTGCGATTCGATTCAGAATCGATTTTCGATTGCGAACGATTTTTGATTCAAAATGATTTGATTGACAATGATTTTTGCTTCAATCTATAGATGTGCAAGGAATTGTAATGATCTACTCCCCCCCCCCCCCCCCCCAAAAAAAAGTAATGATCTACTCCAGTCTGACTCGCTAATGCTAATTAGCGCGCTACTCGCGGCACTTTTATCACTCAAAAGAACGGCTCCACGCTGGAAAAAAAACTACTTTTATTGGAATAACTTGATCGTGACTTTTTCCTTCTACTCTCTAATGTGGCTACAACTTAACAGTGTATTAGACTGTGTGGAACCACACTCCCCCTCAGTGGCCAAACCGGGTACAACATGAACAGCGCTCCAAATAAAGGCACACACAGACAAAGGCAAGACAGTATGAAATAATTTTAATAAAATCGATTTTGGGACATTTAAAATCGATTCTGAATCGTACTAAATGAGAATCGTGATTCTTATGACACCACTAGTAAAAACGCACAAAATCCCGAATATGCTCTTATTCGACGAATTTGGTTCTCTGTTCTTCTTTTTCACTTAATTCTACACTGTAAAAATGGGGAGTGATTTTACTTGAAAATAACTAGTAACGTTTTTTCACTGAGAAATTCTAAGTAAATTTTACAAGGAGAGTTTTGAGTACATTTTACTAGTTAATTAAAAAAAAAAAAAAGAAGCTATGTCAACATTGAGGAACGAACTCATGACCTTCAGCTTGGGAGACAGCCATGCTACCACGTGAGTCATGCCACTCTTGCTGTTTGCCACGATACTGCATTGCCGGAGTGTCCAAAATGTGACCAAAAGCCGTTAGAGGTACGAGGATTCCAGCAAAATACTAACAAGTAGAAGGAGTGGCACGGCTCAGGTGGTAGAGTGGCTGTCACCCAAGCTGAAGGTCATGAGTTTGTTCCTCAACGCTTACATAGCATCTTCTTCCTTTTCTTTTCTTTTCTTTTAAAATATACTAGCAAAATGTACTCAAAAGTCTCTTTGTAAAATTCAATAAAATAAGAATTTCAGAGTGAAAAAAACTTCAGCCTTCAAACGTGAGCAGCTTGTTAATGAGGAGGGGATCAAAAATAACTGTTGACGGGTGCACAAGTCTCACGGTTACATCAATTGATTGCACCGATTAACTCACAAGGTTGTGTATAAAAATATGAACGTCTGTTAAAGAGCTGTATCAAACGCTCAAAATATACTAAGTTAATCATGTTTGGTTTGATTGACACTGTCAAAAAAGATGAGCGTTCTTTCGCAACATGTAAGAAGGTCAATTCTAAACCAAACACCTTCATGAACACCCTACGCCCGCATATCGTGAAATCAATTAGGGGGTCAATCAAAGTGACCGTAGCTGTCCCTCAGCCACGTTACCAACTTGCGTCAAAAACTATTGAAGTCATGCGATTAATTACAATAAAATAATAATAATCGCCAGACGACCTAATTTTTAATAATCTTTTCTTTTTTTCAAAAAGAAAAAAGAAAAGAAAACAATCTTTTTTCAAAAAAAAGAAAAGATTAATAAAAATTAGGGCTTCAGGTGATTACATTTTTAACTGTAATTAATCGCATGACTTCAAAAGTTAATTTTATATCTGGTCTAAATGTACCCAAACAATTCCTAGGTTTTCATACTCTTGTTAACAAAAGTGGAAAACATTTTCAAACTAATAGAAATAGTTAAAATGAATTTTGGGCGTGTATAGCCGTCAATGGGAGTGAATGAGTTCATATCCATATTTACAATATCTGCCAGCCTTGTTCAGGTGTGGGACTACCGTTGTAACCGCTGTTACTTGGGCGACGCCCCCTGACTACGGTGGCCGTACTTAAACCTAAACAGCTTGCCTTCAGATAGATTTTCTGACATCGCTAAGAATTACAGTTGCGTAATTCTACTCTCGATGAGTTGATAGACATTTGAAAGGCCCGACTATGCGTACAGAATCAATTGAAGTCAGTTTTTAATTCATTTTTATGGTCTAGCTCAGCTGTTGGCAGCACTTCCCTTGCGTGATCCGTTGCCAAATACCTCCGAGAGCATCAGATACTCCCTGGCCTTTCCTCTTGGCAGGGCCCCGAGTGCCCCCCCACCCTCGAATTAATACTGAATACATTTGGTGCTGGTGACGGATCCTGCCAAAACTTGCTTCCCACTCTAGCTAGAGTAGTGGTTCATAACTTATGGGAATTTGGTGGTCAGTAGTTGACCTGTGACTGTTGTGATGGTACATCGCGTGATTTTCCCTTTATTGATCCAAAAAAGAAAATGGTCGAACGAATTGTGCAATATGAATTAACAGGGTTTAATTCTGTTGTTTTCATTAATTGTATCAGCTGCCACTGGGTTCCATTTAAAAAAAAAAAAAAACAGGAATTACATTGAAGTACTCTATAAATATAAAGTTGCAGAGTCAGCGTGAGCGTCCTAACTGCATGATTTGCAATGCCAAGTTGAGCAATTCTATCCAGAGAAACTAAAGAAATGTTGCCTTAATCTGCACGGAAATGGGTAGTACAAAAACACGCTTTCTTTATTCAAGGTGAAGACGGCCAGATTTGATTAAAAACCTGCTCTACCTGTTCATTTTGTTTATCAGTAACCCCTATGCCTTGAATTAAAAAAAAAATAAAAATGTTTGTTTGTTTTTTTACGTTGAAAATTGACGGAGTTCCGTCCCTCCAACAAGGTTTTAAGAACCACCGAGCTCAAGAATAACTGCCACAGTTGCACGGGGCGACATACTCTGCGAGGATGACGAGAGGAAAAAGCCAACCAACTCACCTGGTTGAGCACCTGACCCGGGGTAGTTTTTTGGGAACCAGTAAACGCCGGCACTAATGCACGCAAAATGGTCGAGCGCCTCGACGGCGCTCGCGCCTGATGCGCAAAGGATGACGGCTGAGTGTGACAGCCGGAGGGGAGAGAAGTGGGTGGGGACGGGTAAATAAATGATGAGGATGTTGAGGACTCACGAGATGTGCAGTGCAGCGTCCCTCCTCTTCCTCATGTTGCCGCTGCTCCTGCCGAGGCTGCGATCGGCCGCCTTGCTTTTAGTCCACTTCACCGCCTCGTCCTCGCTTTAAGACGACACATCGCTTTCTGTGGCGGCTCGCGGCCACCCATCCCCGCAGGGTGTTGAATTCAAGCCTGCGGCTTTTTTTTGGAAGGCTCCCCCCGTTTGTTGCTGCTGCGGCGGCAACTCCTCCTTCTCCTCCCTCGCCCGCTCTCCGGCGCACACCACAGCTTCCCTCCGCCACTTCTTGATAAATGATCCTCCTCGCCGTTGTTTACCGCTCTTGTCCAAGTTACTCCTTCGAGGGCTCGTTTTAAAACATAGGACTCACTCGGAGCGTGACCAGATCGAATAGAGCGATGGAGAGAGAAAGAGAGAGATAGGGAGAAAATAACAGTACAATTTCCTCTAACAATGGAATCCAAAGGGACTCATCACGGTTGCGTCTATGTGAGGAAAACAAAAATGTTCTCCCGAAATGTCTGGTTCGTGCATCCTAGCCTCGGATACGACCACAGTCGGGGTTTGGGAGCAGCTGATGTCAGACACCGCCACACTGACGGAACTCTCCCACGTCATTGCATTTTTAGACCAGCGTCTCACGTGACCTAGTTAGACATTCGTGATGTGTTCACTGAGAGTAGGAGAAAAAAAAAAAAGACTGTCTTCTTTGCACGCTCGACACTAATTTCTGCTCGTATTCATCACTGCTGTTTTTTCATTGAATATTCTTAAAAAAAAAAAAAAAATCTGTTTTCATCATAGATGCCCCCAGGATTTTTTAATCGTAAGTAATACGGGTTCTGAAAAAAAAAAGTGTAAATGAACTTTAGCAATTAGAATACAAAATAAAATGCTTTCTGAAACGGCCATCCCAACTTAAACCTTGTTCTGCAAGATGAATTCTCTCGGTATTTGTGAGTTCACAAACTCCCGAGAATACATCTTGTACCGAGCCCGTCAATTTTCACTGATCCGAACCATCACAGAGCGACATTGTGTTTGGGGGCGGGATATGCAGCTGTGACAATACCAGAACGTATGACACCGTGAGAAACAAACAATTGCAACAAATTCAGTTTTTGCAGTTCCGCTTTTCCCACGTCCAGTAAATGCATCATATTTCCTTCCCCTTTACCCCCCCACCCCTCCCTTTTTCCTCCCAAGCCAGTCACTCGCCTCTCGTCTCTGTGGGCTGAAAAAGGGGATTTAACTGTAGTGTGAAAGCACGGTGGCCAGCGGTTGTCTGGTAACAAGCGGATTAGCCGCCATGGTGCTCTTTGTCCCGCAATGCTGAGACAACCGGACAATTAAAAATGGATAAACAAACAATGCATCACGTCTTTTGTTTGTCAGAGTTTGCATGTTACTGCAATTCGCGTGTAGCGGACACAAAATTCCTTGTGTGGTTTTCCATACTTGGTCATAAAAGATGATTGTGATGCATGATCATGCTACAATTAGCTCGTTTTGTAAATGTAACGTTGTCATTCACGTTTGTGCATTTCGCCAGATTGGCTTTGGGCCTTTTGCAGCATAGCAAGTGTATCTTTGACAGGTCTACTTTGGAGGCCATTAGCCCAACGAGAGCATATTTGTCAGGCGGAAGTCACGTAAGGTAAGTGATTGATTTCATGTGGCTGCCAGGTTCGAGGCAGGACTGCCCCGGACATTAATATCATGTGGCATCTATTAGAAAGGTGACTTCCTCACCTTGTCACACCCGCTCTCCCATGCAAGGAATTGGAAATTGTCTTCATTAATTGCTGGGGCTCCGGAAATATTGTTCTGCTATATTTCGGATGGCCCTAAATCTTCGTAGCTCATCCAGTGGGTGATGCATATAAATGCCGTTATTTGGCATTTTGAAAAATATCGGTACCGGCTTTTTTACGAATCTGAAGCTGATCTCTCACTCAGCGGTGAATGCTTGCGTAGCGAATTTAGTGTTTCACAGGATTTATAAGATGTTTACAGACAGTTTTTACTTGTCCTAAACACATTTCGAAACATATTCAGACAATTCTTCACTGCAAAGATCTTTTGAAGCCTTTTTACGAACCGAGACGAAAACCCCAAATTAGCTACATTTACATGCGTTTGTCGCTCAGTGAGATACACGGAAGTTTTCATTTCTGGAACTATTCAAATTTCCACTTTACAAAAAATGATGCTGACACTAAGAACTCACTACACTTTTTATTTTTTAAAACTTTAATTAGCTTAACACATGCTGACTACCCTGGAGGCTCCCTGCAGATTTGGTTTTAATTAAAACAATGTTTTAAAATCATTTTTATATGTTTAAAAATAAAAGAAAACATTTTGTTTTTTTACACCAATATTTTCTCTTTTACTGCAAATGAATATTGGCTTGAAATATCGGTTATCGGCTTCCTTGACTACTAATAATCGGTATCAGCCTTGAAAAAAACATATCGGTCCATCACTAATTCCTAAGATGCAGAACTCTATTTTCGTGCCCAGTCTAATTGTGTGCACAGATGCAGTTTTATTTCTTTTCTTTTTTTTTTTTTTAGATTATCACAAAACGACTAGGGCATTTTGCCTGATTATGGGATGGAACCCAGCCGACTCCCAGCTAATTGAAGCGGCTATCCAGCAGCCCCATACCATCACACATTACAACATGTCTGCTGAATCTGCCTGCCCGCATCTTGGGATTAAATCCACTAAAATCGCGTTACCCCCACTTAGACCTGCATTTTGCAAGTCTAAAATCCATTTTGTCAACAAATTGAATCGATCAAATTCACAAACTCTCCTGTATAATTCTCCCACATGCTTTGAAGACTCTAAAATGTCTAAAGATGTGTGAGCGGTATGTACCTAGGCTCTTGAATTATGGCGGGACTGATAAAACTATAAATAAATAAATATTTAAAAATCACCTAAACTACGTTATAACTAAAGTTTATGATTGAATAAGATGTGTGTATTTTCTCTTCTATATTGACAACAATCAAATACAGTTTAATATATTGTGCATACATTTTCATTCTATACGCTAAGGATAACATTTATAGGCTACTATTAGGCCTTAATGAGAAATAGAGATTGTAACAAAAATGGTAGAAGCCACCAAACGCATGAAAGCAAGTGAGAGCCCGACCTTATCGTGACCTTTATCGCACAGGAAAAGAGATGACGCATTTTCTACCTACGGGGCCACAAAATGTCGCTCATCCTGCTAACTGCAATCGTACACGGGGAGAGCGTGACCAGTGTCGCCTGCGCCGCTTACGTTGTTATGGCAACTAACTTGCCAGAACCAGAGAATTGACGTTTTCACTCGGTTACAACGGCCTTCCCTTTTACATCCTATCGTTATTTAATCTCATGGGGGGGGGGGGGGGGACCTTCTTCCTTCCTTCTTCGCCTTTTGTAAAAAATAAAATAAAAAATTGAGAGAGTGACTTGTTGCACGTGCAACCACTTTTTCTTTTCTAATCACTGAATTGGTTGGTTAAATATCAAAATCAGTTGCTGAACTTTGGGCTGCGTTTTCATTATTCTTGCACGTACGCTCGATACTTTTGATGCGTGACTTGTTGCGAAACTTCCTGTAACTGTTGTTTTATTGTATTTCACCCCCACCCCCACAGCAACTCACTTCTAGCCAAGCTGGCTTCTTGTGGTAAATGTTAACACCCTGTACGCACAAAGAGGGGAAGACAGAACATTTGGGACTTCCTGAAACCCTTATTTTTATTTGATCAGTTTAGTCACAAGCATGTTGTTATCTTGCGTAACAATGACACACTGAGAATTTCTTCTCGGATTCTGGACCGGTGTTCCAATTTGAGATTATGGGTGCAGACCAAACCACCAAAACTGTGAAATGCCTGATTCTTTATGTGTGGTATCTGTCAAAGATAAAACATCTTTTAAGATGTGGGAAAAAAAAAACCTTGTGTGTGTACCGGGCTTAACTTCCATAAGTACCATCAAAAATATTATGGCACTTCCTTATTTCCGATTTAGAATTCTAAAAACAGGAATCGCATGATGTGATTGTCAGTGGAAAAGAAAATGCTGTCTAATGCTGCATTCGAGGATGCTCGGAATTCAGACTTTTCCGACTTCAAACCAGGAAGTGCGTACGGGAACACCACTTTGAACTCGGAAATCCCACAAAAAAAAAGTACCCCGACCTCACCGACGGACTACAACGTGGCGTCACTCTGCAATGACGAAAACAGAATTGACTTGAGTATAAAACTAGATGACTTTCCTTATTCATAAATATTCAACATGACTTCACGTAACACAGCGTACGTGACAGTATGCTGCTACTGAAGAGGAATAAAAAATATTTGTCCTCTTTGCGTGTTCCAAAACTTGAAGACAGATGTAATGTAAGAAAAAACACCTTTGCAAAAATGATTTTAATCTAACAGAGATCTCTGGACATGGTGTCAGGTTCCAAACATCACATAACAGGTGGAATTTCAGAGTGCCAAATGTGCCTCTTCCGCGTGTAAAATGGCTTCTTATAGTTAAAACCGACCGCCTCTCTTTCATTTATAGACAAAACATACTCTCTGGGTACTTTTCCATGAGCGATGGCGAAAACAGAGTCAGGGGTGCGTGTTCGAAGCAGATTCTGTTCTCAAGGACCAAATGTGTTTTCCCACAGAGAAGGAACTTCTACACCAAATAATATGTCCCATCTTAAGGTCAAATTATACTGAGTTCAACACTACTTGCTTTACACGTCTATAAAACCTTTCAACATGGTTAATATAAAGAATTAAGATGTTAATAATGTATAACAATGGTTAATATATGAAAATAAAGAATTTAAATGTTAATAATATCTAACACTACCTCCCTGCATGAAATTATATAGTATGGAATGCTTATGAAACAGAACAGGCAAGTTTGCTGGAGGTCAAAATGTGTTTTGAGGACCAAAATAAAAAAAACAATTTATCACTATCCGCCATTTTGGTTGTTTACTTTCGCCTCGGAACACTTTCAGCTCGGAACTGGGAAAAGTCAACTGGACCAAATCCGACTTCCCACCATCCTCGAATGCAGCATAAATCCTGCTCTAAAACATTTAGATGTGCGCCACTTCCTGCTTTCATTTTACACTGGCCAATGGGGTGCCTGCATTAACTATACAGGAACCCAATTGGCTGCCTAACCCAAGTGATGATGTGACCACGCCAGATTTACTTGAAAACAAAAGCTAGCATGTACGCTAGCATGTACGCTAATTTGTTTACGTAAATGAATCTTCCAATTAAAAAAAAAGAGAGAACTAATGCAAATTCTCACTGATATTGCGTCAGTATTTTAGAGGGTCAGTGTAGTAGGTGTATGATTAAGCATGAATCCACCATTTTGTGCCAGCTCGGGTTTGATGGCTAAAACGCAGAGGTCAGCTCTCACTTTGAAGCATGCCGGTCCTTATCTCCGTCACAAAGTCTAATAGAGTAATGAATCAAGGCGAAGAGCGCTTTTCTCCCCCCCCCCCCACCACCGACGACGCTTTCCGTCAAGCAGCCCTGGTGCCTCCATAAGCATCTTTTGCCCTCCGCTGTTGTTTATGGGTGGTTGTTAGACGCACCCGAGTTGCGCCCGGTGTCAGTGGCGCATTTATAACGCACGAACCACATCTTACATTCAGCCACGGAGAAATGGAATGAAACGTCTCCAAAAAAAAAAAAAAAAAAAAAAAAGACGGTAATGGTCCACTAAAAAAGTTGCGACTTTCGATGATACGAACACAAAGTAGACGCAACGACGGTTGACCAGCGAGATTTGCTAAAAGCCGTCAACGCTGCTGGAAGGAGAACCAAATATTTCTGAATATGATTTTCAAATTTCAAAGGAGCAGCGCGAGATGTACATGTGTCGGTTTGTGTGTGTGTGTGTGTGTGGAGCAGATAAATCCTTTTTTATATGCACTCCTGCCAAACTGGCCTGTAGGCAGGCTTTGCGTTTGAAATGTACAATTAGTCATCCCTGTTTACTTTGAATAAGAACATTTTGGAAACATCAAGCAGGAGGACCCGCGGGAAGAATGACAGCGCGGGGCGGATCCATGCATTGTACCTGCTTGCTGTTTTTCTCTTTGTCCTACCACTTCCTAATGTTCTGTAACTTCCTTAAATGGCTTGAGGACACTGGCGGAGTCAGACTTTTATAAATGGGGGGTTGCCAGGATACTTCGGGGTATCCAAAGATGATGCCAAGTAATGAGTTTCATAAAAAATACATTTCAAAAGGAGTCTCTAAATGTTTTTTAAGTACGTATTACGCACAAAGGAGATTTTTGCACATAATATGCTGTTTATTAACAATGTACAAAATGTACAAAAATCAAAGTCTATGATGAATTAACATCAGTGTTTAACATGAATGAAATGTGCACGCATACACTTGGTTAGTTTTAAATCCTTTTAAGGAACAATCATATTTTGCCCCCTTTTTTCATTTTCCACACACCCTAAGAAACAAAATAATAAATTTGTTACTCCCGCTACTACTTTATTTACAGCCACATAATGACATTCATTTTTTTTAAATCCCCCACTTTTAGACTAAAAACGTTAGTGTTAAGCATTCTTCAAGCTGGTTTGTGTGATGTTTTAAATATCTTATTTTGAAATCCATGCTTTTAATTTGGAAGGCCGCTCCGTACTTCTGTTTCCTGTTTCACATCTCCGTTCGTCATTCAGCTCATGCATTTGTTTTTAACAACATCAACTAACTAATTGATGTCCGCCCAAAACAATCTATCTGAACACAAAAGTTATTTTAAACTTTAAACTTTTAAATTTTAGACCAACATGACATTTCCAAAAACGTCATCTTGATTGGACTCGGGAGATTCTTCTTCTCCAGACACCTAGTGAGGTAGTTTACAACATTTTTGTGGTACATAGCGCCACCTAGTGTCAAGGAGGGGCATAACAATTAGTAGGCGTCATATGATATGTCAATCATTTGACACCTGGGGGGGTCCAATCACATTATCAGTGCATGAGGAAGGGATGGATTTCTATCTGTGGGCTTTCTTTACTGCTGCATGTGTTTTGTTAGCATGAATAAAAACGTTCTATCCAGAGAGTTGAGCAAAAGCAGTAAATGGTGTAAACAGTGCATGTGATCATAAGACTTAGCAGCCCGCCTGTCAGCCAGCATTCAGGTAAGCGCACATTTGTGCGTACTACCTGCTGGCAGCGCTGACCCTCGCTTTGCCTTCTTGCTAGCGCGCTTCATCTGCGAAAAGACTCGGGGCAAGAAACACGGAACCGCTTCCCGTAAAGCCTGTTAAGAGGAGCTTTTTTTTTAATCTTACTAAGTGATCTCCTGGCGAATGGAAAGCTTTTTGTGAACTTCCACTGAAGGATAAATAAGTCGTTGAACGTGCTTAACAGTCATTCTCAAAGGACGATCATACATTTCAGCCTTGTCATCTGCCGTTTTGTTTTTTTTAATGACTTTCCCTTTTCGGCTCTCCTCGACAAGACGCGAGGGATTGCGAGACTGTTTAAAGTATATAATAGCGTAATAATTTCCGTCTACAAGCGCCCACGGCGCGGAGATACGCGGCTGCTCACCTATTAAATTGCGTCTGATGTTTCCCTCAAAGCAGGTGTGAAATTTAACTTTAATTCACTCGTAAAACCAATGGCGCTGTTGTTCCTTGGCTCTTTTTCAATGCCGATTGCACAGTAAAGGAGCGAATGTAGCCACACATGCAGAAAATAATTGGACAATTTCTGCTTTCGGCACACGTTTCCTCAAGGATACTTTGTGTTTTCATGGCCTTTAATCCTGATGGAAAACACATCAGGAAGGAAATGATGCTGACGGAGAAAAAGTCGCCTTCTTCCTTATCGCCGGGCGACAATGTGCAGAATCAACCAGTGAATCCTAAACGCTTTTAGAAGCAGCGAGGCTTTTCAGCTCGGATTCCAAACGCGTATTACTGACTAGGCGAGAAATATGAAGTATAAGGCGTTCCCGAAAATGGATCCAGCTGACAAATCTGGGATCGGAAAATGGGGAGGGCAGGCCTTCAAATGTTCCAAATCTCCCGAGTAAAATATATCCAGGTTTATCAGGTCACCGAACAGAGAAAATATACACTAGATTCAATCAGCTGTCAAATATTTTTACCTTAGAGTATGTTTCCTATCACTGGCTGCTAAAAACATGACCAAAAATACATTTAATTAAAAATCGTAAGGAAACCATATTATAATTTTTTGTTAGGAATCAAGACTAATGAAAGACAAATGCAGGTTTCAAAAGACGTAGACATTTGAATTGTGGGGTTCTTAGATTGAGCTTTTTCCCCCTCAACTTGTCAACTAAAAGCCTTCCAGAGTCGTGTTTTAAGCACAATCGGGTTTATGTTCTGCTTAAATGGTAAAAAACGGCGACATACACACGGTCAACATTTCTTTCAAATGCGTGCATTTTCACAGATGGATTGCTGTTCCATAATAACACTAACCTGTTTCTCCCGGTCTGTAACAGGATTATAATAGTTACTCTTTAATTCATTTTTTGTTTTAAATTCAGTTAGTTTTAATTAGCCTCATCTTATTAACTCATTCACTGCCATTGACGGCTATAGACGTCAAAAATTCATTTGAACTATTTCTCCTAGTTTAACATTTTTCCCATTTTTGTTAACAAGAGTATGAAAACCTAGATTTTTTTTTATTGTATTAGAACAGATATAAAATTTGTGATTAATTGTTAGTTAACTAGTGAAGTCATGCGATTAATTAGGAATAAAAAAAAGATTATTATTATTTTTTAATTTATTAATTTAAAAAAATTATAATTTTTTTAGAAAAGATTATTGAAAATTAGTGGCATCAGGCGAATTTGTAATCGTAATTTATCGCAATTAACTCACGATTAATCACAAATGTTGTTATATCTGTTCTAAATGCACACAAAAAAAATTATAGGTTTTCATACTCTTGTTAACAAAAATGGAAAAAAAAGTTAAATTAACAGAAATAGTTAAAAATGATTTTTTTACGTCTATAGGTGTCAATGGCAGTGAATGAATTAATAGTATTTTATTTATTTTTTATTTTTTTAAATAAGACCTAAAAATGGTTCACAATTATTAAAACAAGAAATATTGTCTCCGCGAAAGCTGTTTTAAAATTTCTCAAAATAAGAAACACGGTTCTGTACTTACATGTTGACTGACAAGTGCATTGTTAACGTGTCACATTGCACAGTCAGGATGATGACACGTACTTAAAGGCTTTATGCCTTTCACGATTGATTCTCATCCTGCCGACATTCCTCCTGTTTGCTCTTGACAGATTGAAAACAGGCTATATCAGGGATGGCAAAATGTCGTGATCAGTGAATTGAAGCTATTTGACTCAATGGAGCAAAAAAAAAAAAAAAAAAACACCATACAGAAGTTAGCGTAAGTCTACACTAACATTCAAACGTCTTCATCAGCTGAGAGACTTGACCGAGCTTCATTCATCCTTTTAGCTGCATTACATGACAACGTTTTTGTGATCCATAGTTTTTTTTTTATGGTTTAAAACAAGGGGTGTCAAAATGAGTGTGTTAATTTTAAGTTAATTTTAAAATTCCTTTAACACCACAATTTTTTTTAACGCACGATTAATGACCGCCTCCTACTTGGAAAGGCTGTACTGGGGGAATTCCAGTCGCAACGCAACAGACACGTCCACATCAAAATTTAGCAGTAATAAATTTCATAATAATGCATATATTTGTGGAGACTGGGGTCAAGTTGTATTTTATCATTTTAAAACTGTGCAGAATTTCACAAGCTGCATGTGTTAAAAATTGGATAGCTCTTCATATTAAAAGAAAAGAGCACTGAGCTGTCATCGTCTTACAATTGCAGTTATGCCATCTAGTGGCAGAAAAATGACTTAAACACAAATTAATATTACACTTGTTTTTTTTTTTACAGTACAGTACATCTTTGTAATTTTAACTCAATTTTATAAATCATTATGAAATTACTGTATCAATGACTAAAAGATGCAGCCGTATTTCTATTAGCTTAACATTTTTCCACCACTTTTATGTTAACAATAGTATGAAAACTTGGAAAACAAATGATTGTACATTTAAAACAGATATGACATTTAATCGCGAGTTAACTATTGAAGTCATGCGATTAATTACGATTAAAAAATTTAAGCGCCCAACGTTTAAAGTAATATAGGCATAATATAGGCAGTTACAATTTTTTTTGGGGTGGAGTGGGGGTCAGTTTTTCACAATTTTTTATTAATCAGTGATTACAATCTATCTAATAACAATCAGTTTTTTCATTGGTGTTTTTTTTTTTTTTTTTTTTTATAAATCAAAGTATCAAGTAAGATAAAACAAACTTCATGTTCCAAGAATAATAATTCAGTCGCATTTGCTTTTAGGCCATCGCATGCCGATTACCGACGCACAGTTGACATTTTGCGAGTTGAAAAGTGGCTTCAAAAGTGTAGCTCATGCCATTCCGTTTATGGTGATGCGTGCTTAAAAGTAGACTAATGGATACACAGGCGCAATCTGGGGAGCTTCGTCTCATAAGCTCGGCAAAGAGAATACACAGGATATGTAGATGTTGCATATTTGATGAATGGAGCACTTGGCATTGGGCTGCAAGTTGCGGGCTTATTAATCAAAAGGCCATGTTGGCTCTGTGAGCGATGTGAACTGTACATTTGGTCCCGGCGGGACGGCTTTTATTGGAGCAGCTACATTCTGCAGATGGGGCACACTGAGCAAGTATTTGATCTAAATAAAAAAATAAAATCGCTATATACAGTAAGGCTCATGACACTGGTAGAGAGAATGCTTTTCATCATGTTATAGTGAGACGATTCTAATTGCGATAATAATGCAAACGGATTTTAAGTCAAGTAGTTATCCAGTAGAGTGGATAATGTTCGTCCTTTTCTGTCTGACTCTATTCAGTCCAATTTTTTATTTTTTTTTTAATTTTGTTCTGTACTCCCTCAAGATTTATAATTCAGACCACTGTAGAAATAAAAATATACCAGGTGCGTCAGGTAATCAAAATTTTTAATTAATCACATGACTTCAATGGTTAACTCACGATTAATCACAAATTTTATACCTGTTCTAAATGTACGATAACATATTTTTTTCCCAAGTTTTCATACCCTTGTTAACATAAAAGTGGAAAAAAAATGTTAAGCTAATAAAAATTTGCCTGCATCTTTTAGTCATTGACACAGTAATTTCATATTAATTCTCGATAATTGAATTGAGTTAAAATAAAAAAAGATGTAGTGTACTGTAAAAAAATATTGATTTGTGTTGAGGTCATTTTTCTGCCACTAGATGGCATAATTACATTTGTAAGACGTTGGTGACAATTCAGTCTATTTTTCTTTTCACATTAAGAGTGATCTAATCTTTAACATGAAGTGATCTGCATTTTTTTTATTGTAAAATACAACTGGAACCCAGTCTCCACATATATATGCATTATTATTAAATTTAATACTGTTAAATTTTGACGTGGACACGTCTGCTGCATTGCGACTGGAATTCTGCCACTACAAAATTTCCAAGTATTAAAGGTATTAAAGGAACTTTAACTCAAAATAAACGCACTAATTTTGACACCTCTAAAATATACTTTGGTAAACCTGCATTTATTAATTGACAAAGAGATAGAGTTGTCTGGACTGTTCACCAATCTAACTCTATGGGATTTATTTTCTACACACAGCCGACTTGAAGCCAGGAATCGCAAGCAGACGTCCACAGGTGCCAGTGCGCCGAGATCGAATTTGCCAAAATCGAGTTACACTACTTGAGCCAATATTTAGATGTGGGCCAGCAGCCGTAAAGTGTCGTCGACTTCCAGCGACCAAATTAAGCCTTCGCTACACCGAAACGGAGCCGTCTGCCAAATTCTCAAATACGCAAAACGAGGATTGCATTGGCAGGAAATTCAAGATGCATCAGCATTTATGAGGGTTTTCATTTCTAAAGCATTTTGCCTGAAGTACTTTCAACGCATAATAGAAATAGGAAATGCTGCTACTTGACTTTAACTTCACTTTGCTCAGTGAGTTAAACATTTTTTGTCAAATCTCAAATCGAAAGTGAGCTCAGCAGGAAACAATATTGCAATTGCTGCTAAAATAATCTGTCAACGTTGAATGAATCTGAGTGACCCTGACCCTGAGCTTGCTTGACTGGATGTTGTTGAGATGGACTTTTAGCCAGACAGATGCTTCCAGGTGGAAGTGGACCAGGGGGCAACTCAGTCTTTCTGGACTACTGCCAAAAAGTGCTTCATCTTCACTTAGCTGGAGAGCGCCAGACATTGGAAGACGCCTGGAGCTCCTTACGTGCCCGCTTTATTATATATATATATATATATATACTGTATATATATATATATACCGTATATATGGTTATATACGGTATACCATATACGTGTATATATGGTTATATACGGCATACCATATACGTGTATATATGGTTATATACGGCATACCATATACGTGTATATATGGTTATATACGGCATACCATATACGTGTATATATGGTTATATACGGCATACTATATATATATATTCCCTCCAAAAGTATTGAAATACCTTTGTTTTTATTGTAAACTGAAGAAATTACGGTTCAAATCCAAAGATGAATATGAGACAAAGAATATGAGACAGAGCACCTTTTGCTTGAAGTCACCCATTTTTCACATGAACAAAAACATTGTAACAGACATTTTGAAATGTTACTTCATAACATTTAATATTAGATTTTTTAAAATTAAACCGTACTTGCAATAACTGCGTCAAGCCTATAATCCTATGAACTCTAAAATCGATCCTATAGAAGCTCAGTAAAAAAAAAAAAGGTTGTGGTTGAAATGTAGCAAAATGTGAAAAAGGGGGTGTATGAATATTCTTTCAAAGCACTGTACGTGACAACAGTTGCAGTCCAAAGCCACTTAAGATTCAGAAGCCATGCAACTATTTTCGAGCGGAATGGCTCAAGAAAGGCCCAGTGCTGCTCGCGGTTTCACTTTGAATGAATGGCCTTGAAAATTATAAGAAGTAATATAACTAACAACCCGTGCATACGTAAGTTCGGCTATTGCTGACACACAGCACATTTCCCACAAGGTCAAAGAAGGAAGTATGAAAACAGCAAGACTACGTGTAGTTTAAAATTGCTGGTTTGCAGACTTAACTCATTATATCTATATATGTGTATATATATATATTAGGGGTGTGAATTGCCTCGTACCTGGCGATTCGACTCGCATCACGATTCGATTCGATTAATCCCGCTACGATTCTATAAATTGATTATTGCGATTTTTTTTTTTATTACTCAAATTTCGAAAATACTAATCACTAAACTTGTACGTGTACACTGTAAGATTTGCATGAAAATGTATTTATCTAAAAAAAATCCGGCTTATAAATGAGCCACTGCGTTTAACAAACAGGTTGCAGTCTGTTTCATGTTTGAAAAGCACTGAAATCAAATATTAAGGCTTAACGTTCCATTAATATAACATTCTTCTATGCTTAATGTGCGAATCCTAACCCTAAGTAAGACGTTTTGTTGAAGATTCCCATAAAACATGTATGTTTAAAAATCGATTTGGCTGCATATCGAATCGATTCAAGAATTTTGCGCTGTAATATCGCGATATATTGCAGAAACACCCCTAATATATATATATATATATATAAATGTTCAATAGTACTTCCAGATACTCTAAACGTCAATTTTCTATTTTTCAAATTTCACCGTCGTATCTTATTGCTGCTCATCCTCCAGATTGAAGTTTTAAAGCTTTTCCAATTTTTCCTCATCAGTTTATAACATCGGTGCCGCTACTTCTCCATCACTGACCTTTTTGTCAACTAGCCTCTCGGGGAAATCTTTAGCATCTCTGCATTAAGTAAAACGGCCAGCTCGCGAAGAGAGGTCCTGCTCGTGCCGAGTCATAAAAATGATTCAGAGGCCGTGCTGAAATCAGCTGAGTAAGATTCTGCTATGGAAGAGCCATTTGTTGTCGGCTTTCATTGCAGTTCATTCAGTTGTCTAAATGACCTGTCATTTCTTTTAGTGGCGTGTTGAGGAAGAGAGCCGAACCCGAGCACTTAAGATGATACTGCGGGAGGCGGGCCATCAGGGCTCAGCTGATGGATGGATGGAGCAGATGCCTTCTTTCTGCTGCTCCGCCTCTCTTACTTTGCCGCCTTGCTGGCACTAATGCACGGGACATTTTCCACTTCTCTGGCTGCAAATGGAGCTCTCGGCAGCTGTTTGAAAATTGATGGGGATTTGGAATCCTACCGCCACTAACTAAACAAACTCCTTTTTGCACCTATGGCACTGTTGAGATGTATACTCAACAAACCCCCTTTTTTTTTATGAGATGAACTTTCTGAGACCCCAGAAATTGTGATATTGTGTATATGGAACAAGTTTTAGATGCCCCCCCCCCCCCATTTTTTTTTCCATCATGTGCAGTAACAGTTTTTCTGACCTTTAACACATCCCAGTCCCTGATTTAAAGCAGAGAATTGTCTGCTTAGGGACCATTTGATGCATTTTCAGTTGATAATGATGATAACGATAACGTGTTGCCATCAAAATCCTTCAATGACCCCCACAAAAAAAAGAGTTCATAATGTAAAAATTAACTGTCAAAATGTAATAATAAATACAAATATAATAATAATAATAATAATAATAACTAGAAAAATTCCCGCGGAAATTTTGAATGGGGCTGCTGACTCTTGTAAATGAGCTGAACAGTTTAAAATTTAAACGACTGGAATCGGTCAAGAAATGTGGAAGTTAACCACAATCAACATCAACTAAAAGTATCTTACTGTCCATAAAAAAATGTCAATGAGCTGAACAGTTTAAAATTTAAACAACTGGAATCGGTCAAGAAATGTGGAAGTTAACCATAATCAACATCAACTAAAAGTATCTTACTGTCCCTTTAAGAAAAATGCAAATTCACGCACACACATTTAACTTGGAGACGTCACGCACCCACAATCCATTGATATTGTATGAGAGACGCACACCTCGAAAAAAAGCCTCTCACGACTTAACGGTTCAAGATGCAGATTCAAGAAATGGCTCGTTAGAACGGCAAGGGTTTGGGGAACGCGAGCATGTTCTCACTTTTTTAATCGGATGAAAAATGACCAAATGAGAGCAGGTTGAAAACTTATGATTTATCCAAAATGAAGAGGAAAAAGGAGGCGAATTTAACATGGAAAAAGATAGGCGAGTTAGTCCGACTTCTCCTCGCTTAAAGTGAAAATAAAGGTACTAAATGACACCTTAGCCAGATAAAAGTTAGTTTGTCTGAAAGAAGAGACTTGTCACTACAAAATGTGAGAATTTGATGTCTAGTGAGCAAAGATTGTGGCCATGGTGACGAGTTGAAGTGAAACTTTTGACTTTTGGAAATATATTTTTTTGGTTCCCGCCACTCAAAGCCTAATTGCTCCACAGAGTGTAATAGAAGGCTATTTCACTCACTGTCTTTGAACCCGCACAGGGGGAAGAGCTTTCATTCCTTAAAATAAATTTCGACACTGAGCTAAAGATGGGAAAAATTGCTACAAAATGAGCTAAAATTCATATCGGTCGGATGACGTATGCGCGCGCAGCGTGTCTTGGAAAAAGGTGCTTGATCTGTAATTTGTTCCCCCTTTCTCCATTCATTTCCTATGGGAGTTTTTTGGGAATTGCGTCGTCATGGTAACTCGGAATTCCTAGAAAAGTAATGCCGCACCGAGTCAGATCGAGCCGCATCGTTTGATACCTCATTTGTCCCGGTGCGATCTACGGTACGGGCCGCATTTTTGCGGAAAAATCTGGGGATTTTCTAGGGTGGAGAGTAATATGTGCTGCTTTCAGCAGTCCCATAATAATTAGACCAAGTGCAATTTGTAGAAATTGCGTGGGAATGCTGAAAGCTGAATGCTAATATTTAAATGCATGTGGAATGCTTATGAAGTGAATTGAGAGAGAAATCATAAAATGATGACCTCCTGGTTACTGGACAACGCACTTTGCCAGCTGCGCCACCGAGCAGTATCAGACACCTGGTCACGATGATAAGTTATATGTATGGGAGTGAGTGTGGAAAAGTGATACTTAGAAAAAGTTTCATGTCTGTCCCGTTGAAAATGAAGATGATATTCACCCCAAAGGCGTGAATTTTTGAGGCAAGCTGAAATTTGAACAGTGTAAATCGGAATTATTCCCACAATAATAATATTAATAATACAATTCACAGTAACACAGTTACGATTTTTTTCCCTTTCAAGTGGCGCAATTAGAATTTGGGTCATACCAGCATCAAGAGAAAAACAGGCATGAAATTGGAAATCCTCAGAGTGGAATCAGGCCTCCAAGAATAATCTCCCATGTATCAGATATCTGTCAATTTGACTGCGGCATAAACTGACAGGTCGGACGACCCAAGAAGCAACATTGGATGAATAGCTCAAACACTTTCGCTTGTGCTGCGCCACTAAATGCGTCGTCCTTTTGCTGAAAAGAAAGATCATGGTCATGTGACCAGGCTGTTCCCCAAGTTTATCTTGCGTTTGAGCAAGCATCAACAGTCAAATCAATAAATCAAAATGACAACCTGGATCATTGGTTGTTGATCCGAATGTTCTAATCCTAACCTTCCCCCGAAATAGTCTTGGTCATGCACACCGTGTGCTAATACGTCATGTTTTCTTTTTTTATGTGAACTACAGAGAATGATTCTTATCAGAAAGCTGTCAGTTATGCAGCCTGTGAGGCTTGACCACCTCATTGAAAATGGGGGAAGGAAGCGTGGACGAGCCTTCACTTCTTATTTCATCTCTCGTTTGATGTTACAATTCAAGAGTCGGGACGGATTCCAAATAGGGGTGTCAAAATTAGTGCGTTAATTTAATGTTCCTTTAACGCCACACGTTTTTTTTAACGTGCGATTAATGACTGCCAGTTACTGGGGGAATTCCTGTCGCAATGTAGCAGGCACGTCCACGTCAAAATTTAGCAGTAATAAATGTAATAATAATGCATATATTTATGGAGACTGGGGTCAAGTTGTATTTTAAAATTTCAAAAATGTGCAGAATTTCACAAGTTACTTCATGTTAAAGATTAGATAGCTCCTAATATGAAAAGAAATATGCACTGCGCTGTCACCGTCTTACAAATGCAACTATGCCATCTAGTGGCAGAAAAATGACTTAAACACAAATTAATATTACACTTTTTTTTTTTACAGTACAGTACATCTTTCTAATTTTAACTCAATTTTATAAATTATTATGAAATTACGGTATCAATGACTAAACGATGCAGCTGTATTTCTATTAGTTTAACATTTTTCCATTCAAGAATATGAAAACTTGGAAAACAAATGATTGTACATTTTATTGTACATTTAAAAAAGAAATTTAATCGCGAGTTAACTATTTTATATAGTACAGTCCTTTGTTTTAATTTAAACTCGATTTTATGAATGATTATGAAATTACTGTATCAATGATTAAAATATGCAGTATTTTTTCCCACTTTTATGTTTGCAAGATTATGAAAAAATTTTTTTTGTACATTTAGAACAGATATTTGCAATTAATCGCGAGTTAACTATTGAAGTCATAAATAATTACAATTTAAAATTGTCATCGCCCGTCACCCTTAATTCCAACAACTAAGCTTTCTCCTGTTTCAACATTCGCCATCCTGCTAAGATATTGATCTTTGAGGACTCCAACCCGGGGCAAAGACACGGGTGTGTATTCAGCGCACAAGGTGTCCTGTAACCACGGCAACCTGAGGCCCTGCAAACGTTGGTCTCAAACCTGCCTGTGCATTTCCATTATGGCTGCCATGGGGGCGATGATGTTCGAACATCTTATACTGCCTCACCCAAAAAAACGGGACGATATTAGAAGCACACCGCCAACAAGAAGAAGAAGAAGACATTAGTTGGTGATGACTTTTCACAAGGTGAAATTGCCTAGCAACCTCCTTAAGTCAAACGTTGAATGTCTTTCAATTTGGCTGCAGTTTGTGGTTAGCTACAAGACGTACGAGATCTGATGATGTCGATTTTCTTCCAGATAGACAACGGGAGACACACTCCCATTTTGTTAATCAGCACTGTTTTTGTTTTTTTTGTTGTCAGTTGGAAGTTAAATTGCCGTTTTTAGTCCATTCATTGTAATTGTGTGCCAAGATGAATGAGATAGCAGAGCTGGGGAGACACTTTCATTATTCTGCCGGAAACCTTCGCAAAACAACATTAAGTTAATGCAACGTGACAGAACAACTTTGCTTTCTTTTATTGGTGAGTGTAATTAAACCATCTCACTTAGGCGGCAGACCATGCAAATTCATTACAAAAATAGGGTTTCCATTATCCATTTGGTCCTGGGGAGACAAAAAAAAAAACAGAACCCTGGAAACAGATTTAGTTGTTTATTATTATGGTATGCGGTAATCTGTAATTTGTTACACCGTTTTAAAGAATCAAGTTGGAGGAATCGGCCATTTGATTTTGCAGGCTTGGTGGAGTTTACCCCAAAAAGCAAATGACAAAAATATGGGCAATTGGGTTTCAAATATGAGACAAGTGAGCAAAAGTATTGGAACAGACACGATCATATTCACTTAAAGTGATTAGTATTTATTATTTGGTGGTTTACTTGCAATCACTCCATCAATCTTACGACCCATTGACTTCATCAGACTGTTAAATCCTTCATTTGAAATGCCTTTCCAGGCCTTTACTGGAGCCTCTTTCAGTTCTTTTTTTCCCTTTCTTCTCCCTTCAGTCAATGTAGGCTGTAGTGGTGTCAAACTTAATTTTGCCACAAAGGCCACAGGTTCATTACAATTATGAAAAACATATCAATGTTATATGTAGGGTTGTTCGATACCACTTTTTATTAGACCGATAAGATACTTAAATCTTCAGTACTCACCGATACCGATACTAAGTGTCGATACCATTAGTACTAATGATACATATAAAAATTTTAAAAATCAATGACAGATAATTAAAAAAAAAAGGATATATATATATATATATATATATATATATATATATATATATATATATATATATATCCCAACTATAGCAAATTTCCTTAAAATTAAATGAAATTAATGGCAATTATATTTTTTCAACTTGCATATAAAGTCATTTTGCATAAAGCACACAAAAAATGAATAGTAAAAAAAAAACATAAATAAGATGAAACAAATAATCTAGTGGCCAGAAAAAAAAAAAAGTCCCAATCAAAATATATTGGTTGTACAACTTCTTTTTAAGAAATAGAGTGAAGTGCAAATAATTCAATTCAATAAATTAGGGCTTCAAGTAATTTAATAATATCTACCATGTTAAAAATTCCTCACGCTGTTTAGTGTGTGATGTTTAATTATATCTTCTTGAAATCCATGCTTTTAATTTGGAAGGCTGCTTTGTATAAGAATTTGTATACATAAAGCCCAAAGGGAAACGAAAAAGCCAAATTACAAATATATGTGCGTATAAGAGCTATTATTAGGGTCTACGTTGCCGTAACAGCGCAGTTCTATTTTTAGCAAGCAGCTCGGATGACGTTAACGAGGTAATTAAGAGCACGGCAAACGTAAACGAGGCAATTAAACACGGTGAAGTTACTTACGTGAGCTGCAAACATATATGAACCACGGGTATAGGTGATATTACTCACAACAATTCAGAAGCACTTTATGCTATGTTCACACCAAAATAGGAAATAGCGTTTCGCTGTCATGCCAAAAGTATTTACCCCCGTCCAAAAATGTCATCACCTTCCATGGGATATTATAACTTTTACCACAGAAAAGTGGAGATTCTTCAAAAAGGTTCCTTGTAAACAGATATTTAAACGTCAAACATCTGGAACAAAACAGAAAAACGGTAACATTCAGTCGTCTTTTTCGATGTATATCTGAGATTTCCTACTGCGTGTGTGGTTATTGAATGCAGCGGGAGTGCTTGCTTTTTTTTTTTTTTTTTTTTGCTTCTCGGCGATAAATTTTCTTGTTTCAAAACAAAGCCCACGTGTGTGTGTGCATCTTTTTGTTATTTTTAACAAAATATTGCATATAAAATGTCATAGAAAACAGAAAGTAAAAATGCTTTTAATATCTGCTAAAAGTAAAGAATTTTTTTTTAAATCCACTTGGTAAGTAGCAAAAGTACACATCCTTGATTCGCTTCAGCGGACCACATAAAATGATGTGATGGGCCAGATATGGCCCGTGGGCCTCAAGTTTGACATGTGCTATCTTGCCTTTAGATGGAATGGATCCTGTGAAATGGGGAAAGAAAAATTATCTCTACACGCACATATACAAAATGTATTCTGAAAAGTATTTTACCAAACTGTCTTTGTGGATGCCGTTTGTACGATCACAAAGCGAGCCATCTGCTTAAGATATGCTTTTCGATCCTTATTGACCGCTATTCCTCTTGAGCTCCCAGCATGAGTCACATTTGAACATATCATTAAAAGACAAAGTGAGGTAAAAAAAATAAATAAATAAAAAAATCACTCATGCTAATCAATCAGCATTTTTTTTATCTCCAGTATAATCAATTGAGTAGTCAAGTCAGAGAGGCCTGAAAATAGATTCATGTAGCGTAACAGATGAAAGTGCACTTAGCGTGAGGGGGGGGAAAAAAAAAACAAAAAAACTGTTATCATTTTCATCTTCATCTTCATCTCCATCAGCCTGACAGAATCCTCTCAGTGCAAGACACACGGAAGCCTGCTAAGTAGACTCACTTTTGGTTGACATTTGACGGGAGGGAAGAATGCTTTTAGAAGAGTCCATTATCCTCGCTCTGCATCCCTGCAGTTACTGTGCTTGACGAAATCACAGGATTCATGTTTCAATATTATAGTATCGCACAAGCACACGTTAAAGGATCACTAGATAGCCCCCCCCCCCCCCTCCCCTCCCCTCTCCTCTCACTCCTTATTCCTGGACAGAAACCCAAAATGATCAGTTACAACCTTCAGGAAGCTTCTTTTTTTTTTTTTTTTTTTTTAGATGCAAAAGAAAATGAACTTGGGTTACGACTTTAATGTGTTCATTTCAATCAGGGTTGGCAGATTACTGTTCCAGCCTCTCATCCCCCGTGACATGCAGCATTAAATCATTTTCCTTTAAATTGCAATTTTTTTTTTAGGAATTGTAATAATAGTGGCCTTTACGTTAACAAAAGTACAGATAAAATGAGAAAAATAATTTTAAGTTCACACTAAACCCCACCCCCCCCAAAAAAAATTAATTACTTAAAGTGTGATTATTGCAAAGCATCTAATTGATTAGATTTTCAATGACTTCCACAATAAAATATGGGCTACATTCCACCTAATAGAGTGAAATGTTTCCAAACTAACCATTTTCATTTCACTACATTGCGGATTCAAAGTGCTTAATTCAAAGTTTGATTTATGTAATGTGATTATTTGCTTTTAATTACAGCCATATTTTGCAACAACTTCTACTAATTCACTCATTAATCCATTCTAAGTTCTAAAAACAAAAACAAAAACAAAAAAACGCTACGAGTGTTGATTAGCCTTTAAATTGTAGAAATTAAATTATTACAAAGATGCAAAAAATTAGATAAAAAAAAAATATAGAGAGATTTATTGAGTAGTCAACAAGGATGTAAAAGTATCAACAACCAACACCCCCAAAAAAATCACAGCAAATCTGGAAAAAAACAAAACAAGGGAAAAAAAAGAAGAATGTCAGCAACGTTGTGTGGAAAGTGGTGAGGAAAAAAACAAACTTAGCAAGCCAAGAAACAAAAATGCGTTTACAAACATGGGCTGGTTCAAGACATAGCAGAACACGAGCCAACCTGGCAAAGGAGGTCGCAGCCTATTTATACCCAGGGAGGGAACGGACCACAGGTGGCGGCAATCACCAGGAGGAAAAGGAAGTCAAGTTTGTGAAATAAGAGGAAATGATTACTACAAAATAAAAGCTGCAATGACAATTTAAAAGGCAGGACTTTAAACTGAAAACTTTGCATCATTGACAAGACATGATAGAATTCGACCCCAAAATGATTTTCAACTTGAGCAAGACTCACATTCAGACTCCAACCGTCTCCCAAAAAACTTCTGTCAGCATTCATTGATTGCGCAAGTCATGTTAATAAAGGTTTCACGATGGGGACATTTTCATTCCATACGGGAATTTTTTTTTTTTCCTCACATGCAATCTACTCTCGTGTTCTTGTTTCTTTATCCGTATCAATCTGGTTTAAATAAAAAGAGTTCAAGTCTGGCTGTGCTTTCGGTAAAAGATATTAAAGAAAATGAGGAGAGTTGTTGGTTCACTTACAATATAATCGACACCATCGCCAGCACTGAAACCTTTCTAGGCGACATTATGCTTTTAGGGTTAGGGTTTTACTCAATATTGTGTCTGGAGTTAAGGTTATTTTAGTTAACAAAAACTAGCAAAATAACTACAACTAAAATTCAAAAAATGAAAATGCTTTTTAAAAAAACGAAAAGTAACTGAAACTACATTTTCCGTTTACAAAACTAACTTTAACTATAATTATAGCGAAAATGTCCTTTGTTTTAGTCTTTGGTAATTAATGTCTCAGAAGTGACGTCATCTAGCAGCAGCCAATAAAAACGCACCTTCACATGACGTCGTTACTAGCTGACAATTTTGCGCGTTTGACTTTTGGCTCGGCTCGCCTGCTTTTTCATTTAACTCAGCCGAAATGCAACGCTAGGTAAAAATTGTGTTACTTTTTTTCATTTTACCAGTGTTTATTAAATATTGCATCAAGGAATACACTTTGAAAAAAAAACAAAAAAAAACAAAAACTAATACTGAAACTAACAAAAACTAAATCAAAACCGCTATTAAAACTAACTAACTATAAAAAATAAAAAAAACTCAAAACTGAAAACGAAATAAAAACTAACTAAAATGAAAAATTCCCAAACTATAATAACCCTGAAGGGGGCCGCCCTCTGCTGTCGACGGAATTTGACGTCAAAATGCCTTCGGGCTCGCATTGTCAAGGTCACGTGGCACACCCAGAAAACAGGTGAGCCATGACGTACCATATCCGTGATTTCATCCAAAAAAATAAAAGCAACCTCTACACACGATCTTTCTTTTCTTAGCATGTCTGGTCTTTTTCGTGAATCTGTCGACCTTGAGCGGATCGTTTCGCCTTTCGGCAAGGGCGCGCGTAGCAGCAGGACGCATCTTGCGAGCGTGTGCATATTTCAGACGACATTTGGCTGCTTCCTCTTCCGTGTCTCCACAGGCTGCCTCTTGCCACGTCGCTGGTGACGTGGAGTAGTGTCCTACTCGCTTCTATTCTCCGAAACGGAGACTGTGTTTGGTGCATAGCTACAAATATCATTCAAACAGCAAATCAATAGCAAACGGGAAGCAGCGCTACGGGGGAGAAAATAAGTGGATCTTTGTTTCCTCCGTTTTTTTTCCTCGGAAGACTCGGCTAATTAAAAAGCGTGTTCTCGGGCAGTCAATGACGGACGCTGGTGCTCCGGCGCTCCCCGTCAAATGTTCAGTGAGTAGGAAGGAGTATCGGAGCCATACGAAATGACACAATGCTGGCGATTCGCACATAATTGCGCACCCAGGGAGGGTTGAGTGAAGCTGGTGGCCTGACGAAGGCCTGTGATGTCAGTTGCTGTCAAGATGATGAAGCTGACCAATGACCCCAGAGTGCGGCAAATGGGATGTCCGTTTTCACTTCCTAAATCCCATATATGAAATGTGAGGTTGCCGCGGATTAAGCCCGAGAGGACTTGGTCAGAGGCTTGCTTCGGTTGAGCTCATGCGCTCGATTTATGAAGCCAATAAATACAAAAGTGTATCAGGAAATTGAATAAGTGATTTAGAAATAATTCAAGCGTCCTTTTAGAGCTTCATAATTTACTCTCAAGTCTCAATTTACTCAAGTGTTATGTGAGTGATGGTTGCTTTAATTAACGGTGGGGAATTAACACGATAAAATAATATTCAATACCATGTCTATGTCCTCATGAATATTTTATTCCAATTCACGACTGGATAACGTGACCTCG
The DNA here is from genome assembly GCF_051991255.1 of Vanacampus margaritifer. Classification (NCBI taxonomy): domain Eukaryota; kingdom Metazoa; phylum Chordata; class Actinopteri; order Syngnathiformes; family Syngnathidae; genus Vanacampus; species Vanacampus margaritifer. The sequence goes on from NC_135444.1 coordinate 19,198,829, forward strand.
GCCGGAGAATCTTTAGTTCACGTCGGGGATGGCTCCGCCCCTGACCTCACTCTGAGTGGCCTCTTGATTAATTTCCCCCGCCGAAAAATTTTTGGGGGGGGAAAAAAATGAAAAAATAAATAAAAATTTTAAACGACACAACAATAAATATTCAATATACGTTTTTCAAGAAAAACAAGGTAAATGGGGGTAAAAATCATAGAAAAAAAACAAAACATAAAAAAAAAAAAAATAATAATTGAATTGTAGTTTTAAGTTGTAATATCACCATTCACCACTAGCTGGTAATTGCACTTACACTGTCTTAGTTATGAGTTGACCAAACATATATATATACATATATATATATAAACTGTGAATTGGATTTTTAAAGATCTCACATCATATGGGAAACAGCAATCCTATAGAAATGTAAATTTTAACTTTCATCATTTGCCTTTATTATGTTATAGAGACGTGATCACACGCGTCAACCCCGCAACCCCCCCCCCCCCCCTTCCCCGACTCTGCGATCACGCTAATCCAAATCCCCTGCAGTTCTCATACCATTTCATCAAGGAACAATAGTGTGCCTGGAAAATGTCCAAAACAGCATAATTTAATCACAACACTAGAGTATTTAATATTATTAAAGGGTTTTGAGATTTGATGCACTGTCATAAAAAAAAATATATAATAAGATTTGCACTTTGCTGCTCCCAGTCAACCACGACTACAGCTTTGAGTTTACTTGCCTTTTCTTTTGCCACACTTTCTTTAAATTGACAAGGGAATGATTACATTTTCCCCCTGCATGCTCTTTATTGGGAGTTCTCATGACGTGCACATCATCACAAATATCCCATTTTCTCACAAGGGTACATAAAAGTAAAGGCCCAGAGAGGAAACCGAAGCAGCCGGGGCCCCAAAATAACCTCAGATGACACGGATTTTCATCTGTGCAGAGCGGAGCAAAGCTACATTTTCTCTGGGGGGAATCAGATTAGATTTTAAGCGACGCCGAGGCTGTAAAATAAATTAAATCTGACCTAGAGAGTCGCTTGAAAAAGGTGACAAATGACCCTCTTTGACAGACAGGCCAGTGTTTTCATTTCATTTGGTTTGCACACATACAAGACTTTTGGAAATCACTTTTTAGTGTTACTGCATCGTGAGCCGCTTGCAAGAAAGTATTTAGAGATGTCATGCGAGGGGAATTCATGAAAAGATCGAACAGCACAATCGTGTATCAGAGTGCCTGATAGAAGACAAAAGTTGTCCCAGGTCATTTAGTAGACAAGGGCTGGCCGGTGAAAAATTCTCCAGGAGAATAGATGCCTCCATTTTGTCCTGTCATCATTAAGGAAAGACCTCAGAGTCAAACAGCTGTTTGGCCAGCAGACATGTTGGCTTGGGTGAAAGAAGATTATAACATCAGGGGTTTGTAATCTCTCCTCGGATACGCAGTCACTCATTTACATTTGCGATTTTCCTAAAACTTGCTCAAAAAGGGGGGGTGTCCTTGCTGAAGCAGTCCACATCGGAACCTTAAAAGCTTGCATGCAAGCGGTAATTAGGGATAGACCGATTATCGGGCATTTTCACGAATATCGGCATCGGGCGTTTTGAAGAATCATACGGCCAATAATAGATCCATTTAAAAAAAAAAAAAAGTGGTCAGGGGGGGAAAAAAATCAGGGAACTAATTATTTAAATTTCCATAGATGCTTCTGACCCTGGGAACTCTCTGCACCTAATTAAAATTTTAACACTTCAGATATTTTGACATTTAAAAAAAACTTTATTTACTGTAGCAAACAATAGGGAGCTATTTACTTAAGTTTTTATTTAACTTGTGAAGATATGCTACAGCCCCTGGAAGATCCCTGAACTTTTTGTTAGATTTGTAAAAATTAAGATGTCTATTGACTAAGATTTTTTTTTTTTAACTCCAATAGTTTTCAAAAACTAAACGTTGTTCAATAAACATATGTTTAAAAAAATAATAAAAAAAATAAGAAGAGCTAGAGTTGGTATTTTTTTTATGCCAATTATTTTCCCTTAGTGAAAAAGATTATCGGCTCAAAATATCGGTTATCGGCGTCCTTGGCTACTAATAAAAAAAAAACATATTGGTCTATCTCTAGTTGTAATTCAGTCTCTGAAATCACACTTTTTCATTTTTGTAAGACATTTTACAGCTCTTTCCAAAAGATAGACTTTGGTAATGATGAAAGATGTCAGCAGCACACCCAAGAGCATGGCCTTCTTCTTTTTTTTTAGATAACCTCAAACGATTAACTCATGCATGTTTTGCTTTTTCTTTGGGTTTTTGTGGCATCCCTGGAACACCTATTTCAAAAGATGTACTTTGTTTTTTGAAACGATACCATGAAAAAGGACTATATCGTATAATCACTGGAGGCAGTGGCCGTTCTCTGCCGTATGGCGTACCGCAAGGTTCAATTCCGGGGCCTCTGCAGTTTTCAGTGTATCTGCTGCCCCAAAGGTTCCATCTTAGGAAAACTTGGTACAGTATTTCCTTCCACTGCTGTGTGGATGAAATCTATGTCCCACCAAGCAAAAAAAGACGCTTTCTCATTTAGAACTTGCGTCCGTTCTGGAGGAAATCAAGGCCTGGATGGCACTCAATTTTTGGGAGTTTTAATGAAAAGAACACGGAAGTTATGGTGTTTGGTCCCAGTGGCCCTTGCACATCCCATCCAGCTGACTTGGACTCCTTATCAAAAGTCAAGTCTTAAACTGGACAGTGATTTTAAATCGGACCAGCAAATTGATGCAGAGTATTTAACACATTTGACTGAATTAATTACACAAGGGGTTGGTGGAATACCGTGGCAACTCCTGACTATTAATTATTCAAATTCTGCGAGACGTTTTGCACAGTTACTGACGGTTACTATATCCTTTTTCAAGGCACTATAACCACTATGATGAAGCCGTGAAAGGGTGCGATGCCTGTAAGGCTAAAAATTGCACAAGGCTTGAACACGCTGCAAAAAAAATGATGAAGGACTTTTGTATCGCCATCCATTCCAAATTCAATCTGTGCTATACTTGGAGGGGAAATTAGGCTTATTGTGGGGGAGATGAGATGTAGTAATTACATTAAAACCGATAAGTAATTATACTGTAAACTCCCTTTCCACTACAACATAATGGTACTACTCCTTGGAGATAATTACTAAGGCAGATGTGAATGGCCTCATGATTGAGGGGTTCATTAGCACTTTTTTTTTTTTTCCCCGTATGAATGGCATGTTTTCCCCCTCATACTCGGATGCACTTAAACTGGAGTACAAATATGGATAATCGGATTTAGAATTTAATTTGAAAATGTTACTTGCATTAAGAGAGAGAAAAGAGTCCTGCTCAGGGTACAAAAAGGATATTGTGCAGAGTGAAAGCACTGAGAAGAGACAAACCTTCAGCCAGTTGCGGGAATAAATACATCTTGTTGAAGATTGGCCAGTGTTTTTTTTTTTTATAATGCAGACATATTTCAGTCAAGGTTTCAATCTCATTATATTATCAATTATTTGATCTCATAACTACATAAGGTATAATAATATCTGGTAATGAGATGTGTCCCCGTAAATATGGTGGTAAGTGATTCCATTTACTTTCATTATCAGACAAATTACAGGGAATCCTCGAGTTACGTCGCACGCCATCTACGTCCTTTCGACTTTACGGCGCCCATAGCACTTTCTTTTCGGTAATCGTGCCATTTTAAAACGATTGAAAGTTGTGTTGTTGTTACTTCCAGCAACGGACGTCCATCAGCCGGTCAGCTCGTCATCAGGCGCATCACATTTCCGTGTTTAAGTTTGAATTAGCTACGCTCTGACGTCCATCACCAATAATTGTCTCCAGAAATTAAAAAAATAATAATAATAATTATTTTTATTTTTATTTTTTAAAAGCTATAATTGTCCGTGCCGAAACACGAAATAGTGGTTTTGGCCTCTTCCGGGTCGCACAAATATGTTTTAAAAAAAATTGCTGTATAAAGTATTTTGATGTAAATATCGACTTTAACAGGGAAATCCGAGTTAAGTCGAAATCGCCAGCGTAGGAACGGAACTCCGCCATAACTTGAGGACGCCCTGTAGACATTTTTTTGTGATGGCGTATTTTTTTCAATCAAATGCACTGTGATTTGCTGCAGAACATTTTTTTCCTCCGTCGGGATTCTTATTTTTGTTATCCTTTGTATAATAAGCACATGGAAATGAAACTACAGCTCATTATTTTGCCATTTAACCCTGGAGAACCCAAGAACCCTTTTCTTTTTTGGAAAATTATGAATTATACATTAAATGACTGCTATAAGTTCACTGAACACCAAAATATATGTTTTTTCAATTTTAACACTTAGTCCCTAATTTAGGATTAGGGCGAAATTTGACCCTTTGGGATTTAGGGGTATCATTTCGAAAAATCAGAATAACGAAAACTGTCAGTAAACTATTTAGAATTTAAGAAAATAATCAATCAAATACACAGCTACATTGAACAATATCATTTTTTTGTTTTATTTGTTGCATTTTAGAACTGGATTTTGAATGTACAAACACACTTTGGCTAATGGAAACAAGAACACAGGGACAAAATCACTGCTGGACAAAAAAAAAGAAGGTCTTTGTTATTTGAGTAGCAGAATTTATAGGGGCCAAATTTGACCCCGTGGGTTCTCCAGGGTTAAAATTTTTTTTTTTCAAAACAGCATGTCCTGAGAAAATGACTTTTTTCTTCTGTAAATAGACCAAATCGAAAACACCAGCGCAAATTTCGGTGTAGATTGAAGATTTGTTTTGCAGTACATTTGATTGATTTTTACTTCATTTGAACATACACAAATGTCAACAGAAACGATATGATATCAAATCAATTGCGCATAATTAACAAAAGTGATTGCATGCTGAATCTGTCGTTCAAATTCAAAGGTTGTAGGCTCTGTTTTTCTTTTTTTTGAATGGAATTCCTTTTAAAAGCATGGTGTCTGGCTTGCTTTTGAGTTTGGAGCTTTAGGCATGGCAAATATTTTGGATTAGGATCCCAAACCCTTCTGCCCGTTAAGAATGATTGCGTTCAGGAAAGGCGCTTTGCTTTATTGAACACGGGGATTTATCTGATCCTCTCATGCAGCTCAAATCGTTTAATGCTGCCTGACTCCCCCCCCCCCCCCCCCCCTCCTCAAATGAATTCATGCAACTAGATATGGCACAGCCCAACCTATCGACCCCAATAAAAGTGGGAAAAAAACAAACGTGTTTACACAAGTTCGAACGGTTATGTTGTATTTTGTTACCGAGCTACACCGGGGAAATGTTACTGCAATGTAAGTGCTGTAATTTCAAATAAAGGAGTTGGACAAAAAAACGCTTCTGTATCTTGCTCATTGTTTGTTTCTATCCCCGGTTCACTCGTCAAATCCTAATTGTTGGTACATGTGCAGATATAGCAAATTATGAGAGCACTTTTCCCCCGACGAGCATCCTGGTTCTTGATAACATCTGTCTCCTTCAAGCCGGTGTATTACATTGCTAGTGGACACGGAGGCTTGCAGAAATGTCAAAAGTACGGGTTCAAACCGTGCTTTCCATTTGTAACCCAGTTTTTTATAGTGTTGACAATGACAACATTGTCTTCAAGTCATGAGCACAGCTACCAACCAAACGCCGCATGTGATTCGACTGAGATTGCTGCTAATCTGATGCTACAATAATAATAATAAAAAATAAAAAATAAAGTCATATTAACGAGACAGAATGGCACTCAATGATAGCAGGAGATGTTTTCGATTTCTTCTCAGGACAAATGCGGACCCACGTCGCTGCCAATTAGCGGTGTCACTATCGAATATTTTTCGAATCGATTAATCTATCGATTAATCAATCGATTAATGGAATAATCGGATTCATTTTAATTTTGGATTAAAGTGTATTAAAAAAAAAATTTTTGCCCTGAATACCGTTTATTAACCAGTGATTGGTGTTTTTTTCATACTTCGTATTCGTATAGTGATTTTAAAAAGGCGGATTGATGTTGTACTATGTTACCAGTTCGGTCATTGTTTTCCAAAGTAAAAACAAACACAGAAGATAATCAGTCTTCTTTCATCAAGGACTACCGAAATCAGTAAACAATTTCTGTTTCGTCGTTCCCCCAAACATACCTTACTTTATCGTCCGACATTGCTTTGGGAATACAAACGTACGTGTGACGTAATATCCGGTCAAAATGTGTGACGCGCTTCCATAGCCAAAATTCGCATTTGCTATTTTGGATACGCGTCAAAATCCACCCCTTCGAAGTGTAATTTTTTGGGGGTTGAATTTTGGGCCCTTTTTCGAAATTTGAATAAAAATGGTTGGATGGAAACCCCACTAGTCACGAGAAGATGTCATGCCATATCACCTGGCAATGGAAATGCAACTTTGCATTTCCTTGAATCAGGGTCATTTCAGCACAATTTGCGTTGGGCTATCCCAGTGCAGTTTTTTAGGGTGCCGTCCCAAAATTATATATGCAATATTACGCAAAATGAGTATTATATCATTTTATAACACAGTAATGTTTTTCTACAATTACCAAACTTTCAAACATCACATTGCACTTTCTGTGATCTCCATGATAAAAACCAACAGAAGTTTATAATCCTCTTGAATTTGGCCAAAATGTACCAAAATGTTGCTAACATCGTGCTCAATTAGTTCCCGCTTTTGTGATTTGAGTAAATCCGGCGCTTTAAAATATCCTGTGAGAGCGAATTTGCAAATTTCGCTGTGCGTGACTCATCCTTAAAACTTCACCGTCTTGCTCGGCTACGGCGAACGCTGAGCTAACACGGAGGCTGTAATCTATCACCGCGGAGATTGCACTTGTTCCAGCATTGTTTTACAAGCTGTTGAGGACTGAGGAAGATAAGCTTTATCCTGCCCTCACTTTCTGTGTGAGCCCTCGAAATCCATCTGTCAATAAGATGGAAACTGTGCAGAGGGGAAAACAGAGATTGGCGTGGCTCATGATTTGGATTGAACTCCAGTTAGCCTTTTGAACTTGATTTGATTGTTTTCTGTGGTAAACGGGTAAAAAAAACAAACATTTTAGTAAATATAGTTTGATCACAAAACGATGTATCTTGCATCTTTGTAAAGCAATATTTTCCAACAATATTTATGACTTCCATTGTAAAAATCATGGAAGTAGCATTTATTTTTTTTGCAAGTACATTCGAATGTACTTGTAGGTTAAATGCAACAACAAAAAAAATATTTTCCCATAATGCCACAGGGTATTACTATTACTATTGCTATTTTTTAAGCATTTGGAAACCATTATATCGTTACGTTTGAAAATTATTTGTCCATCCATTTTCTTAACCGCTTATTCCTCACTAGGGTCGCGGGATGCTGGAGCCTATCCCAGCTGGCTTCGGGCAGTAGGCGGGGGTACACCTCAAACTGCGTTGCCAGCCAATCCAGGACCGATAGGTTTGAAAATTATTTGTAACATTTATAATTTATTATTATGTCTCCAGTGCATGATTTAGGTTTGCGACGGAATATGGAATTGTGCAAGTAATACCCTGTGGAATTATGGGAAAATATCAATCACTCTCCTGTGAAAAACACTTCCATTAAAAAAAAAAAAGAAAAAGTTTTTCGGATGTCTGCATTCAGTTTCATCCCATAAACGTAAAAATGTAAAAAAAATGACAAAAATGGACATAAGTGTTTTTTACAGGACAGCGACCATTTTCTGTTTGTAGCATTTAGCCTACAAGTACGTTTGAATGTACTTGCAAGTATGTTCAAACGCATTTGCCAGTATATTCAAAAGTAATTGCGTAGTGCAACAACTGATAAAAAACGTTCTATTTTATATATTACCAAGCTCCCAAAGACGTATTTATACGTTTTTTTTATGCTAGAACATACAGAAGAATGGTAGTTATTGCAAAAAGGTACTTGCGAGTATGTTTACGTATTTAAACACATTCAAACGTACTCCCTTGTCAAAAATGTTTACTCCACATGATCAGTTCCATGCTTCCGTATCAAATAATGTTTTGTGATTGGATAACATTATTTGGGGTTTGGGGACATTTCTGAGCAATCAAGTCACCAGCTGACATCACTAATGCACAATTTCCCAGCATCCACACATTGTCTTAGCACTCCAAGCCTGTGGGTTTCTGTAACCATCACGTCACCAGCAACTGCTAAGCTGTCAGACTTGTTTGTCTGTAGCTTACAGGCTAAAGAACATTGTGTCAAATCAGACTCTGCATGGATGATCAAACATGTACTGTATAAATTGCCTTTCCAGGTACGCCACTTTAACGGTGCTTGCCAACGGTTATTGTTGTCCGCGCAAAGATCCTGGACTAAATAGGATTTGGTTTGTAACTACAATTTGTTTTCGTTGGCTCCAACCAGTTGATGTGTTTGTGAACAAAGCCTGCTTACCTCCTGGTGAGGTTTGTGTTTACACGGTCATTTTTCCAACCGTACCAAACGCACAACAACAAACCACCTGTGGGTTGCTTTCTTTGCTTTTTGGTTCACAAGAATAGACGGAAACAGTGACTAGTGAATAAACCAGCGTTTATAAATACACAATGCAACCAAATCTGTTATTTCTTGATTAGATGAACTATCAAGACAATTCATCCTCATCCATGTGTTGAAAAGAAGATCGCTGCTATCAGTGCTTTTTAACAAAACTGGCCTTAAAATATTTAGCATGCATGACAACAAGCTGCAAATCCTGCATAAATAGACGGCATACCTCGCTTCATGCTGTTAGCTACCCATGTTGCTAACATTGTTGTTGCTACTGCACGCGCCCTGCAGCCCAGAATGCAAAGTGGAGAAAGCGACAGAAACATTTAGAGTGCAACTTTGCAGCCATCTGAGATGTGATTACTTTCATACTTGTGGACGGCGCAAGAGTTGGTTTTGGAAGCATGCCACTTACAGATGGTCTGAGACCAGTTGATTTGGTCCTCATCAGAGTTGAATTAGTATGTTCACACCTGTCCAAATGAACAACGCCAAGGGTTCGATTAAAATGCTTCGATTCAACGGTGCATTTTGAAATTGTTCCATGTCAAAGAAAACGAGCCTACTAAATTAGGGGTGTAAGGTGATTACATTTTTTAATCGTGATTAATTAACTTCAATAGTTAACTCACGATTAATCGCAAATTTGTATTTGTTCTAAATGTACAATAAAACATACAATATTTTTTTCATACTCTTGTTAACATAAAAGTGGGAAAAATGTTAATCTAATAGAAATATGGCTACATCTTTTAGTCAATTCATATTCACGATACCCTGTAAAAAACGAGTGTGATATTGATTTGTGTAGAGGTCATTTTTCTGCCACTAGATGGCATCATTGCATTTGTAAGCTGTTGGTGACAGCTCAGTGCATTGTTCTTATCATAATAAGACCTATCTAATCTTTCACATGAAGTAACTTGTGAAATGTGAAAATGTACCATGCTGAAGTTGTTAAATGTAAAAAAAATCAATTAAATAAAAAATCCAAAGAAATATGCTAATTTATGCTGTAACACCTCGGAGATGTTGTTAATGTGAGACTGTGAGCTCACTGTTGGGCTTCTAAAACTGGAAGTGACAGCTCGTCTAGTCACTTAGCTCATGCACGTGCCTTGAGGCTGCAGGCCGAGATTTAATTATATTGCCAAAGACTGGACATGACCGGCTCACACCTGTCCCCTTTCGGCTCCTAAAACGTCACACAGTTGCTTGGGGTTGGTATATTAATATTTTATTATTAGGACAATCCCGCTCCTTCTGTTCAGCTTAGAGTGATCATTGTTTGATTTCTGTATCACTTGCTAAATTTCTAAATAAAATGCAACACAATGTAATATGAATCATCTAAGTATGTAAAAACTAGCGGTGTGAGGCGATTATAATTTTCAGTTGTAATTAATCGCATGACTTCAATAGTTAACTCACGATTAATCGCAAATTTGTTATGTGTTCTAAATGTACAATAAGATGTACATTTTTTTCATACTCTTGATGGCTGCATCTTTTAGTCACTGATACAGTAATTTCAGAATAATTCATAAAATTGAGTTAAAATGAAAAAGATGTGCTTTACTGTAAAAAAACGAGTATGATATTGATTTGTGTAGAGGTCATTTTTCTGCCACTAGATGGCATAATTGCATTTGTAAAATGTTGGTGACAGCTCAGTGCATTGTTCTTATCTTAAGAGCTATCTAATCTTTCACATGAAGTAACTTGTGAAATTCTGCATATTTTTAAAATTGTAAAAAAAAAAAAAATTTTTTGATGTGGACGTATCTGCTGCGATGCAACTGGAATTCCCCCAGTACAGGTTTTCAAAGTAAGGCACGTCACGCATTTAAAAAAAAAAAAAAGTGTCGTTAACTCTTTGACTGCCAAAAACGTTAAATAACGTTTAGTAAAATCCTATGGAGGAGTGCCAAAGACGTTAAAAGACGTTTGTTTCAAAACAGAGGTGAAACTAACCATTTTCTATTGTTGATTAATGAAAAACGGAATAAGGTAGAAACATTCTGATGAAAGATGAGAGTCCAATCTTTCATTTGGTAGTATGTGTGTTTCCATAGTCCAAACACATAATTTTCTGTGGACTTTGAAAGATCAGTCAAAAGATCAGTCAAAATGCTTAAATGCATTTTGACACCCCTACTAATTTTTTTTTTTTAATTTTATTTATTTATTTAATTCTGATAATGTCAAATGTTAGATGAATAGAGACCTGACCATCACGTGACTGGGCGCACACGCTATTATTATTTATCTTAACTGAATCCAGCCACCAGTCCACGTGCTTGTGCTTTGTTGACAGGAAGAAAACTTGACGGCTGCAGTGTCATTGCAGTATGATACTGAAAGGTCCTATTGGCTGGCTGTTGATGTTATTGCTTCCAGTGGCAGAGTGATATGAAGGAGCTGTCATATGATGCTGGCCTTTGCTTGGTGGAAAGGCAATATTTGAAAGGCTATGTAAATCAAAGCTATCTCTTCCCACTACTTGTGAAAAATAAAGCAATATTAAACATTAAGGGTAGAGACGTAGGCTACTCTGCTTGTTGATGCTGTAATGTTGTTGTGTTGTGAAAATTCCAATAATAACCAACATAACTGTACGCTCTACCAAATGAATATTTAATTGGAGAAAGCATTAAAATTGAATCCGCAGTATTGATGTCTCTGGTGATAGTATCATGACATATTATGGGAGACGAGCATATTATCGCAGTCACGCTCAATCATGCACCGCTGCGCTCAGCAGGTGATTTAAGTTGTTGTGCAAATCAGACTCTGTCTGAATCGCTAAAAGTTCTCTTATGATCGCAATAATCTGACGCACGTGTGCTTACAAACGTGCCAGGGGGTTCGATTTGCAGGAAATGATCTGCAAGCGGAGGAAGGATGCAGATCTCAGGCTGTTTAGAAGCTGATTAATCTGGGATCATCCGTCATGATTAGTAGTTGTGTGATAGTTAGAATTATTATTTCAGGTCAGTGGCTGCATCAAAGCCTTCTGTATGCTCTAGCATTAAAAATAATAATTAAAAAAAAAATGTTTAAAAAACGTATAAATGCGTTTTTGGGACCGTGGCAATATTTAAAATAGAATGTTTTGATAGGTTTTTGGGAGCAAATGAGTTAAGGTGCAGGTAAGACATCACAACTTTACATAACGTAAAATACATTGTCTGCATCTTCTGTATTAAAGTCCTGTGCACGGTAATCATGCAAATACTGCATTAAAATTAACGCAGTCAATTAAAGAACAATGTTCACATAGCTTTTATACGATGTTCACAAAGTTGAACCTGAATGTTTTCCTTCTTCCCGTTGGGAGTTCTGCTATCATTTTCTCTTCAATGTCAGATTTCTCTTGCTGCCAAAAGCCTATCATTTACAATTCCCACGTTACGTTTTTCTTGTCCAATTACCTTGACTTTCACAAAACACAAGACTAAACCTGTCATATCCTTCAAAGGACGGGCATTCTCCCAGCAATTCCCAAACATATCAATTTGAAGTTTAGCAAATTAGATTCGCCTCAGCAGGTAAGACGTTTCATCTACAATTCATCAGCTGTCTGCCCGCAACGTTACATTGGCATCTGGCTGGGATGCTGCCCAATTTTCAAGGCTGCCGCATGTGAGGATTCTAATTCACTGCCGGCATCTTCATCCAGCTCCATCGATTTCTGATGAAACAATCGTCAAGTCGAAGCTGCCAGCTCACGTTGGTAACGGGTCAAGACCTTACTTGGGTCTCAACGCAAGTCGGTTAGCATTTCAAATTCGCTTGTTCTGCTCCTCAGCAACATGCCAAAAGCTCTCCAGGCATGAAACATTTTGCTTGTTTACAGCCTTGTTAGAGTCGTGCAACTGCACTTTCAGTTTTCTGTTTGTCCAAGTCTATGTCACTATGCAGCCTGCAACCTAATAATGTGCGACTAGTATATCATTCATCAAAATCATTTAGGAATGCTACTGGAAAAAGCCGTAGCTGCTGTTTTTGTTTTTCTCCAGGTTCAGACTGTGCTCCCTTTGAACGAGCTGAGGTTGAGCCTTGTTTCATACAGTTTTGTAGAGTAAATGTGTTGTTCATTTTTTTGGTTTGACTCTCTGTCCATGCTTGGTTCCTCGCTCTTTGGGAGATCACCTGGCGTGTCTTGTAGGAGGAGCTAATTTCTCAGTAAAAGAGCGAATAAACAATGAGATGTACCCTCTGTGAGTTGCTGGTGCCCAAAAATGAAAAAGTAGAGTAAGGAGGACCTCAAGAAAGCATCTGCAGGCACACCACTTGTGGGATTAAGTTTGATTAGATTGTACACGCGGGGATGGGGATGGGTGCCTTATCTTACAAAAAAAAAAAAAAAAAAACATTCAAACAAATGTATGTGGGGAAAAGTGTTATCATCGAATGAAACCAATGTTGAACTTTTTGGCTATAATTTCAAAAAGGTACACTATGTTTGGTGCAAACACAACACTGCCCATAAGATAATCAGGGATAATAATCAGCCCTTTTAATGATGACAGTGTCACATTTAGAGTGTGTGCACACCACATTATCTCAGTTGTTTCTTCTTAATTCCACTCTTGAAAACTGTTTTTATTTTTTTATTAACTCTTTTACTGCCAAAGACGTTAAATGACGTTCTGCAAAAACCTACGGAGGAGCGCCAAAGACGTTAAAAGACGTCCACCCATTTTTTTTTTTTGAAACGGGTGGAGTAAAGCCTTGCCCAGCTGTGGTGAAAGTTTCAAGCAGGTCTAGTGAGCCTAATGACTATTTTTGGCCCCTAGAGGGCAGCGATGACTCTCTTTTGACAAGATTGGGTAGGCGTCAGTAGAAGACTTGAGGCGGAGCTAGAGGGGACAATGGCTGGGGAAGGGAAGAGAAGAGAAGAGAACATGGCGACCGGTTTGCAAGCAGCTCACGCGCGAGCATTTTTTTTCAAAGACGAAAAGCATCGACCAACGCTAAAGAGCACATTGATGACAGCGATGATCATCATCGATGATGATGATGGTGACTCCGAGGTTGGAAGCGTTGACGCGGCAGTAGAAGACGTGAGGCGGAGCTAGATGGCTGAGGAAGCAAACAATGGCGGTTGCAAGCAGCTCACACTTGGGAATTTTTTTCAAAGAGGAAAGGCATCGACCAACGCTAAAGAGCACATTGATGACGACGATGATCATCATCGATGATGATGATGGTGACTCCGAGGTTGACGCCGAAGTTGGAAGCGCTGACGCGGCGGCTATGACGACGTCATGAAGGTTCACGGGCTAGCGATTCTAACGAGGAGCACAACTGAGCACGCTCAGGCGGACGTTCAATCGGACGACGAAGAGTGCCCCGAGTCCAATGCATATTCATCGGAGGAGTGTGTACAGTCTGCTACTTGCTATTCCCCGGAAAAAAAGGCCGTCAAGAAAGTGTAGCGTCTGCACACGAAACGGACAATCGAAGTGAAACTACTCTGTTGTGCAAATCCTGCTCCCTCTCCTTGCACACAGGGCAGTGTTACAAAAAGAAAAACTGTATTTGAAACATCCACATAATTGTAAGTAGTACCACAGTTGCACACATTTGTAAATAGTTTGCGAAATTGTTTTGTCAAATTGTTACACTGTTGAATGGAAATAAACGCATTTTGCAAACTAAAAACACTTTTTCATTGTTGGTGGTGGTGTATTACAGAAGTAAAGCACTATTTAGGTGTTTGTGGCATCATTCATGGGCAAAAAGAAGTGTGCAATTCACTAGAGTGCATGAAATAACATCGTTTCACAAAAAGCTCTTTTTCTCCGCTTTTTGTTTCAAAACAGAGCATTTCGGTGAAACTAACCATTTTCTATTGTTGATTACTGAAGAACGGAATAAGGTAGAAACAAACTTTTTTTTCTGATGAAAGATGAGAGTCCAATCTTTCATTTGGTAGTATGTGTGTTTCCATAGTCCAAACACAACATTTTCTGTGGACCTTGAAAGATCAGTCAAAATGCTTAAATCGGCTGGCACTGGCGACAACCCGTTTCTGAAAACGTCTGGCAGTCAAAGAGTTAAAACATTTTTTTATTATTATTATTTTTTTTTTAAGTTGAGTTGTACCGGTTATAGGTCACATTTAAATAATGTTGGGGGGAAAAGGAGGGGTGTGCAGACTTTTTACATCCTCTCGTGCATTTTTCTGTGGTTGCTAGCGTGAGGCAATATCTGCACCTGATGAGACTTTTCCTTCTGTAGCCAGCAATGGGCAGAAAGGATGAGGAGAGGGTAATGGTCTGTGGACACCAGCTGCCAAAACATTCCTTAATATGGCTTGTCTTGCTAATTGCTTCTCCGCCTGTCCTGTTGTCTGTCGCAATTGCACAACAGTAGATGAAATGTATTCACAATTAATGTGTGATTTGTTCACTTGTTTATTTATTTTTTGCAGCGTACATGTTGCCAATTCCAACCATGGTGCGACCATGAACTCTTTTTAGAGAGTTTTGTTTTTATTTAGTTTTATCTTGACTTTGTAATGCTTTGTGATTTGTATGTTAATGTATTTATGTATTGGGGACTACAGATGCAAATTAGCAACTGCTGCTATAATCTGGCATATTTACAAATGCATTTGTTGTTAATGAATGTGCATTGTCCCTTTCATTTATTTATTTATTTATTTTTTTTTCCTGGGCATTGTCCCTTTCAAATAAAATGAAAAGAATGAATGAATGAAATATTTTTATCAATCCATCCATCCATTTTCTTAACTGCTTATCCTCACAAGGGTAGCAGGGGGCACTGAAGCCTATTTACCGTGCAATTTTTTTCAGAGGCACATATAAACTGCATTTGGGCCAAAAGCTTAAATTTTACATATTTCACAAGAACCATTTTTCCATTCATATTTTACAATTGACATACATAAAACGCCACCTGTAGTTCCATTTTACAGTGAAACAAAACCATGTGCGCTTTAAGTCATTATTTTAAATAGGAAATATTTTTGCTAATATGACATTTAGGTTCCTTGCCTCTTCTGTTATTATTTAATTCTGATTGTTTTTTTTAAAATTATTATTTCAACTTCTCTTTCCATTGTGACATTAAACATAAATTCATGCATTCATTTTGATAATGATTTGCAGTCAGCTTGAAAATAACTCAAAGATTGTATCTCCTTTCGCACACCTTAGAAATAAAAAAAACTTTATTAAACCCCTTTGTGTCCCCCTTACCCATTGTTAGCAGAATGAGTTTGAGCCGAGACAGCTTGAAAGTGAAATTAGCTGTGACGACAGCAGCCTGGAAGGAAGGTGGGCACGGGGTGCTCCAAGTAATAGTGTTGGGCGCAGCTCTGTGCGCGGCTGACTCCTCACTGCACTGCCAGGCCTAATCTTCACCAAGGAAAAGAAGGCGGAGCAAATGAACTGCATGTCTACGCAAGAAGGGGTTGCCCATGGCATGCGTTTCTTTGAAACGTGCTGGGGGTGATTAGTAATGGTTGATGCCAACTCCAAACTCTCTTATTAGTGGATAAGGATACTAACAACTTCCATTTCCTGGTTGCTCCAGTGAAGCAACTCAAATCCTGTCTTAATTTTTTAGAGTGGCTTAATCGATGTAGGTCTAATCTGATTGTATTTTTAGAGAACAAGCAGATATTCAATGGATTCCTCCTTCCTAAGGGGACATAAAAGACAACAATGAAGAAAACGGACGTAAACAATAGTGGTGCAACGGATCATCATTGATCCGTGGTCGGTTCGGATCAGGCCCCACGGTTTGGATCAGACCCCATCCGCGGATTGGTTGGTTGCGGGGGGGTCAAAGTGCACATTCACAGTCGATACCATTCTGACATGGCATGTCAAGGAAGCTGAAATATACTTCAAAATAAAGTTTACCAAATACAGTAATAAAAGCAATGCAAATAGCCTTAGTACACTTTTACTTTGAAGTTCGCCCACGTCGTGGTGCGATGGCTACTTTGTAATTCACTTTCCATGTTCAAAGGGAGGGAATGCGCCTTAAATTGCACGTTGAGGTCCATTCGTTATTTTAAAAAAAAAGTTAACCCCTTGGCGTTATTGTGACCATTTTTTGGCTTTTTGTTGGTTCTGACCAAGCCATTTCAAAATAAAATACTGCCCACGGAATAAAAAGAACTTTTTCTTCATTTATTTTACAAACCATTTTGGCCCATTAAAAAAAGAAAAACATTCAACCCAAAATGTCAAACTTAGCTGTTTAGATTACAGGAACACAACTTTAAGTCATTAATACCTTGTTATTTTACACATGAACCATGTAAAACGAGAATGTTTCTGCCTCATATTGCATTTAAAAGTTGTGTTCTTAAATCCTAAACGGCTATATTAGACATTAAAAAAAAAAAAAAATTAATGGCAAAAGCGCTTTACAAATAAATGAAGAATGAAGAACTATTTATCTTTTATTTTTTCTGATCTGAAAAACTATCCGTTCTGTGCCTCAAATCCGCGATCTGATCCGAACTGTGACTTTTGCGATCCGTTGCACCACTAGTAAACAAAGATAAATATTCCCACTGTCAAGAAAATGCTTTGCGCTTGATTGGTGGAGGTTAGGGTTAGGGTTCAAGTCACACAGAACCAGAAGTTTCTGAGTCGGGCTAAAGAAAAAGAGAACTGGACTATCTCTCAGCAGTCCAAAGACTTATTTTCAGATGAGAGTACATTTTGTGTTTCATCTTGAAATTGAGGACAGATGGAAGAAGAGTGGAGAAGAACACAATCAAGTGTTAAGTTTCCATTGATGATTAGGGTGTCATGTAACCTGTGTTTTGAAGTACAAAGTCATTGCTGCTGTTAACCTGGAATTTGGGATTCTTATAAGCATTGAACATTAATAAAATAAATGAACAGAAATTAAAATGTATAAAATAGTACATTGTGTGCAGTGAACCTGTAAGTGCTTCAGTTTTGTTAGTGCATAATGTTTTAGTGTACATTTATTTAATGCTTATCAGAATGGAATGTTTTGGTTTCTCTGTTTAAAAAACAAAGGATAAAAACTGTCAACCAAAGAGCCTTGCTGTCACTGAAAAATTAATCAAAGATCAGTCTTGGTTTAAACTAAATGACTTACAGATTTAATTAGTATTCACGGACAGTGTTCTCCATGCGAAATATGACTTTCAGCATATCCTTTCTAAAGTCAGAAGACAGAAATCATTCCTGCCTCTCAAGTCCGTGAATGTGTTCATTTCAGCTCCAACCCTAATCTGTTTGTAGGTCGTACCAAGCCAAGCAAGAAAGACGCTCTCAAAGGTAGAATAAGTCTGCTTTTGTTCAAAACAGCAGTCAGAGTTGAAGGCTTTTGAATTGTCTCTAAGTTCATCATTAGCAGTCATGAACGACGCCGATTCACAGGCTGAAAACGCCGTCTAATAGAAGTGGCTGGTGACCGTCCTGTGGGAGATGATAGCACCGTCTTTTGGTAATGAGCAGCGTAATAGCACAATTACACCAGCGCTTACACATGGCCACCGCTGTTAATGTGCAGATTAACTCTGTTTTATATTTCATCTCTTTTCTCATTAGCCCAAGATCTTCACAAGCAGTTGCACGCATACAAAATATTAGCCGTTTTTGACACTATGCGTTTGTCATCGTGTTATTGCCTGCTCACGCTAAAATTGGTTACACCAGGAGGAAAATCGATTCCCTATTATCTGTGATCAGAGTTTGGTCATATATATATATATATACCAGAAAATAGGAAAATCAATTCCCTAATATCTGTGATAATGCTCCTTGTACGTTATCAATTGGCAGCACCTCCAAATAATTTTAAAACTAAAACTATGTAAATGTATTAACACAACTGTATTTATTGTGAAAAGAAAACACTTTCACTGTGAGATCTAATCACTTTTCAACCCTTGAAAATGTTCAACACCCTTTCATAATGAGGAAAAAGTCATTTTCGGGTTTTATCCAATTTTTTTTTTTTTTTTTTTTAATCACTGCTACTTACCATTGTGCTCATAAGGTTACATACTTTAGGGGCTCGTCCCGTTTGTCAATGAAGCCCTGCTATGTTGTCTCAGGACCATCCCATTTTGTCCACGGTGGTACAGAGAACGTAGCGGAAACCTATAAAGGTCAACTGAAAATATACTTCAAATTATTGAGGTTTAGCTAGTTATTATGGTCTGTTTCCCGCTAAAAAATACGTTTTTCAATAATCAGTGGCAGTGATCACAATTATTCGACACGGCGGATCCTATTGGCCTCTAAGTATAGGTCAAGATTTGAAGATATGACAACTCAGTTATTCAAGTCACTTTGATTTTTTTTGTCTCATTAAAACAGGATGTCCTGATCTATGGCCATTTATGTTTTTAAATACATTTTAAATGTATTTAACATCATGATAGAGGTCATTTAAATTTAGAATTACCGTAGTTTATGAAATCATTGACACATTAATTCCATCACTTTGTGATCTGGTGATTTATCTACTGCTCTTTTTTTTCCCCACTCATCCGAATTGATTGGACACGCTGGAATTCATATGTTGATACCCACTCCAGTCCGTGGACTGTAAAGCCTTTCCATGAAGCACAACCAACCGCACACAGTCTCTTTGTGACAAATGAGATTAAGGACATATTTCCTTTCCAATGCAGCTTACGCCTCTCCGGAGAAATCGACTTGATGCAGTTGTGCTCCAGCAAGCCAACAATATCAGGTGTTATGTCAAGCAAAGGTGCAATTTTCATTAACCTCCTGCAGTCCTGCGACTTGCATGTGAACACTCAGCAAGTAGTTGATTGTGAGTGATTGATACAGCGAGTGTTTCCACCGTTTAATGAAAAAAGGGAGAGAAAAGGGTGAACAGTCTTGGCTGTCTGAACATTTCAATATCTTAATGTAGAAGTCGAGCACTCTGTCATCACAAACACTGGCAGGCCAGATAATTAAACTTACATTTAATTAAAGGATATATATTACAGTGAGTCCTCGTTTCAGTTTACGGCTCTGTCTCGACCTATCACATTTTACGGCTACGAATGTTTGTGCTCCGTCCGGCAGGAGTAAACGCAAGGATTTGTGGTTGTTGCAAATCCTCAAATGTTGAACGGCAAACTGGGCTTGTTCTTGTTTAGGTGCGGAGTCTTCCTATTTATGCCTCGGTGGGGGGGTCAACAACTAGATATTGTTCTTGCTGATGTCAGGACTGGTTAGTGTACTGGTTTGTCAAGGAAACACTGAAGGATTCTCTCCAACACCCTTAAGACAAAAACGGATTCACCTCGAGAACAAAATCGAAATACCAATAACGGAAAACCACCTTAACTAATAACGCTACGCTCGTCCTCGATATATTCTTCTTACACTGAACTGGAGAGGTTATTTTAGATTTACTTTTAACATTTGCACCATAATTCAAAAGCAATGTGTAACTCTAATTGGTATAAAATGTTAAATGCATGGCATCATCGGAATGACACAATCGTGTGTAGCAAACCTAAGAGTACTTTATGCTGAAATTGCCACAAGTCACCTGAACTGGCTCCTCTTGACGAGGAGCAATTTAGTCCCTCCCAAATGAGAGAGTTCCTCACCGATGCGTTTTAATTCAATTATATTTCTTCCTCCTCTTTCGCCTTCTTCTTTCTCCTATCAATGGCAGCACACTGGCTTTTTGTTGTATTAGGAATTATACTGTAGATATATTTTCAAATGTATTACCACTGTCACTGCCTGGGTAAAGATTTTCCGCTGATGCAGAAAATTGTTTTCCTCTGAAAAGAGCACAGAGCATTTAAAATCCTTTAATTTCTAAAATGCAGCTAACGATTCCGCCGGCCAATTATCCAAATGCCAAAGTGAAACATTGCAAGACTTTCCTCAAAATGTTTGGTATCATTCTTTGGTAATAGGAAAAACTGGAGTGCAAATTGCATTTTTTTTTTTTCCTTCCCTCTCAGAGTTTGGAAATTGCTGAAGCTGCTACTGTCATTTATCTTTTATGCCCACTGATCTCCTGTTGTGAGGGTGGAAATCATTTTCCGGCAACACTAGATTTATTGGGCGGAAGGACAGAATAATGGTACTCCACACAAAAATTACAGTATAAAATGGATTGGGGACATTTTTGGGAAACTTATTAAAGCGTGTAACGTGCACGAAATCCGCTCTTAGACATTTTTTTTTCTGTAAAAGTAATAATAATCTGGTTCAGATGTTTTTTTTCTCATAATGCCCGGAGATGTAAGATGTGATTAAATCTATTTGTTATTTCGTCTTGTTGGTGGAGGTACTGCGGGTGGTACCAAGCAGACACACAAGAAAAAACTAAATATTTTCAAACTACGGACCATGCGTTTACATTTGGGGGTGCAGATGCTTGGCTGTGATAACTTTGAGATTGTCATAGCCTTTCCATACAATATATAGACAGGCTTTTACATGAAGGCAGATGGAGGCTACTGTGTCACATTTAGCAGGGTCAACCTCCACACTAAATAAGTCATCTATTTACCTGGGAAATAAATTAGCGTGAATCAGCAAGTGGTCAGCAAGAGATTGAAAAGCAAAGTTAATCTAGTTTACTCAAATTATGAAATGAGCGTATAGTGCAAGAAAAAGATTTTGAAAACCATCCATCCATTTTCTTAACCGCTTTTCCTCACAAGGGTCGCGGGGGGCGCTGGAGCCTATCCCAGCTGGCTTCGGGCAGTAGGCGGGGTACACACCTGAACTGGTTGCCAGTCAATCACAGGGCACACAGAGACAAACAACCGTACTCACAATCGCACCTATGGACAATTTGGAGTGTTCAATTAACCTGCCATGCATGTCTTTGGAATGTGGGAGGAAACCGGAGTACCCGGAGAAAACCCACGCAAGCACGGGGAGAACATGCAAACTCCACCCAGGAAGGCCGAAGCCCGGACTCGATCTCACGTCCTCTGCACTGGGAGGCGGACGCGCTAACCAGTCAACCACCGTGCCGGGTATTTTTGAAAACCCGATTCTAAAAATAATTGGTATGAGAAAAGAGCGTAGTTTAAAAAAAAAATCTGGATTTAAAAATATTTACACTTATTGCAGGGATGTGATTTGACCAAAGTGAAATTATCTGAAAATTTAGCCGGGGGTCTGGGGGCCCGCTGGCACCCAGCTAGGTCCAGGTTTTCCGTGTTTTTAAGTACTTTCAATGCACTCACATGACAAAGAAATAGACAAAACAACAGCATAAATTTTCAATGTATATTGAACTATCCCATATAAAATGGCAGTTTTAGTCAACTCAAAATCAGTCACATTCAAAAACATTGGACTGCCTTTGCTTTTAAAAACTATCACTGAGAATATCATCATATCTAACTAATGTGATTACTAAGTTAACACATAAATAATGTTGAAGAGTTCAAATTTCATGAACAAATAATTGTATCATGACCAAATGAAAAGTAACTCATATTAGAGCATACCACAAATGTCTTTGCTATAGCAGAAGATGTTATCTGTCGGAGTCATGTGCATACACAATGAACTACAAAAAAAAAAAAAAAAATCTGATTTTTTTTTGGGGGGGGGGGGGATAAAAAAAAGCGGAATTCCGCGAATTAGCGGAAAAATCACATCCCTGTTATTGGTATGGTTTGAATCTTTATCCATTCACATTATTCACTTTTACAATATATACAATCAAATATTATACACAAATACGGAGGAGGAAAAAATCTTGATTTTGGGGGTGCGTACTGTACATGGGTCCGAAGTTGTTCAAAGGATTTTACGGAATGTGTTTGGGTCAGGAATGTGTTTAAATTGTGTCATTTCGGGTTTACGGGTGGTGTCGATAATTCCAGGTCACTCTTAGAAAAGAGATTATTTACCTCAATGAGTTTATTACCTGGTTACATAAAGAAAATGATGATTTCATCTACGTCATTTTTTGCAACGGGTAGCATGTCTGAAGATGCGCTCAAGAAAGCTAACCCGCTCACTGTCACAGTGACAAACGGACTCAAATACATTCTAATTAAAACAAATGCATAGAGGAGCAGACTTTTAAGAATGGAATCATATTAGAAGACTTTTCATTTTTTGTCAAAAAATGGCAGCACCCATGAAGAATAAAATATGTCACACACTGTTTCTCCTCTGTTTATCTCAGCCGTTCTCTTCCTGCTCTACCATCAGTAATGAGCTAAGCAGTAGAGTGCAAGCAGCTTCTTAGATAATGAGGAGAAATTCTCGGGGGAGTCAAGTTGGGCCCGCAAATCCTTCATCTTGCGCAAGTAATCAGAATCCAGCGAGATATAAGTCTTCGATATCTTTCTGGGACTGCAAATGAAGCTTTTTTTGGAACGTGAATTTATATTTCTCATACATAAGCACAGTTGCAGGATTCGGATTAGTCTTTTTAAAAGCACAATACCTCGAAAAAGTATTCATATCTCTTGGACTTTTCACATTTGTCGACATTTTACAAAACAGAACGAAAACGAGGTGCGCATTTGTATCCATTCCGCTGTAGCCTGATACTCCTAAACACAATCAATCGCCCTCAGAATTCACCTAATGAGTAAATAGAGTCCACTTGTGTGTAAATTGACTCTCAGAATAAATACAGTAGACCTGTTATGTGACGACCTCAGCAGTTTGCTAGACTACATCAGTGAAGAAAAGCATCATGTAGAGCAGGGTTCACTAATTAGGATCCTCGAGGTCCGGTGTCCTGCAGTTTTAGATGTTTCCGCCTACCAACACACCTGATACTAAAGATCAGGATCGTTACGAGGCATGTTGATGAGCTGATTATATGAATCAGGTGTGCTAGTGGGCAGAAACATCTAAAACCTGCAGGACTCTGGACTTTCAGGAACAGAATTGGTGAACCCTGATACGATACGATACGATACGATATACTTTTATTTATTGATGTAGAGTGTAGACTAAGGAGCTCACCAGAAAGGTCAGGGATGATGTTGTGGGGAAGTTTAAAGAGTGGTTGGATTATTTAAAAAATATACTGTATAATCTCAAGGGCACCGTTCAATTCATCATTCAGAAATGGGAAAAGGATGGAGGAGCTGTAGAAATCCAGACCTCAAGAGGCAGAACCTGTCCACAGGACAACTATAAATTACGCACTCCCTGAATCTAAATGGTTGAAAGAACAACATAAGAAGTCCCGCCATGTAGCGGCCGCCGCAAACATGTGGCAGAAAGTGCCTGGGTCAGATGGGAATTTTTTATTTTTTTTTTGGGCTTAAATGGAAAGCACCATGTGTGGAGGAAAATTAACAACATGATGGTGGCAACAATCAATCTGGTGGGTTTTCTTCAGCAAAGATAAGGGAAGCTGGTCAGAGTTAAAAGGATGACGGATGGCAATAAGTTCAGAAGAATCCTGACTGAAAAGTTGTTGGAGGCTGCAAAAGATTTGACATTAGAAAGGAGATTGTTCTTCCGGCAAGACAGTGGCCTTAAATATAAAGACAGAGATAAAGTGGAATGGTTTAAATCAAAGAATATTCATGAGATTGAACGGCATAGTCAAAGTCGAGACACGGGGGAGCCAAATACAAATGCGCACTACTTTGTTAGTTGACCAAATAAGCTCTCAAAAAAACACATCGAAATTAATGGTGGCAAGGTGGCAATTGGTGAATTATTTTTCAAGGCAGAGTAGGAGCTTTTTCGCAAACAACACATTAATATTTCATTGCATGCTGTACCAGTACCAGTACTGATGAGTCACGCTGGTGTGTTTATTTATTTATTTAAAAGAAGAAAAAAAAAAAAGTGTGAAATGCGTTAAGATATATAAATACAACTTTATTCTTTCGTTTACGGTTGGCAATAGCACCTGAGACGTGTACATCAGTATGTGGACCTGAGACATCGCCAGCTCTTGGTGAGGATATCTTCATAATAACCTCATTATTCAAGTGTGAGCAGGGGAACACTTAGGCTGAAGTAATGAGTCCCTCCGTTGCTGAGTACCAGCTTTTTTTTTCTTTTTTTTTTGCAAGAGTGCTGCGTGGAGAATGCACTCTGATTTGAAGTTCTGTGATTTTCTAGAAGATGAACAGGCATTGCTAGCCGGGAGCTATAGAACCACTGAGCACAGTTAATTACATCATTGGCTAACATATGCAGTTGATGTGTTGCCGAGGAACTCAATGTTCTACTGTTTTATTCAATGACTACAAAAAGAGGCAGAGACGAATAATTTCACAAGCAAAAGTAAAGTTGGCCTGGTTGCTCCAAAACTTTGAGCCATTCATTGTCACTGGGTAGTTTGAAAATAGCTGAGAGTCGCAAGAGGACATCCGTCAAGTGAGGCCGGCTGCAGAGACTGATGAAGATGATGATGAAGATGAGCTTGCACGTTAGCGACATTTGAGAGGAGTTTCCCCCAGACGAGCTGCTAGGATGGACTTCCGCATGCGCATTTTTTAAAAACTTGACAAACAGACGTTCGGCTTCTACTTTTCGGGAAAATCCTTAAATACGCCTTTGAGAGGTTCATAATTTTCTATCGATTGGAAAATTACGTAAAATTTTACGGAGTAAAAATCCAACATGGCTACTAGCCGAAGAGAGACAGTAGTGAATGACGTCGTTGTTGAATATCGTTGTTGGTTGCAGGAAAAACTTGAAGAGTGACGTTGCTCACGAAGACGACGTCACACAAATAGACAAATTTAATTGGCCTGGCCTGTTTTCGACCGGTGCCGAATCGCTGTCTATGGATGCTGTTGTGGAGTAGATCTTTTCCTCCGCGTGTTCGTTTTCTTTCGGGTAGTGAGAATGTTGGTTATCTGAATACAGGCTGCAGATCGATGAACAGTTCCTTCAAAGCTTTTATACAGAATATTCCGGGCACAAGTGAGTTACGGGCAATGGCTGTAGCTTCTCACAAGTGCGATTACAGATTACAGAGGATTTACAATATTCTTATACTATCTTGAAGGGCGGTACCACACAGTTTCCAGTAAACAGTTCAACCGGAGTTGACCGGACATGAGAAAAAAACTCAAGGACATCATTCAAACACAGACCAAAGCCCATTTGAGGAATAGAGGAGGTTATGCAGTCATGACTGCACCTGGCAGAAGTTGCGATAAGACTCACAAGGATACATCCGCAGAACAAAGCTCTACTGAGGAAATGAGGAAATTAAAACAGTTATGACTAAATCTGGGCAGAAGATACACTAAAAGGCCTGTCCAGACCCACTTTCTTTTCCAAGAAAGTCGGTATGGCTTGCCAGGCTAGATCAAATCCACCACATTACACAATCTGCGCCACAACTTAAACCTGCTTTTGGCTAGTATAAAATCTATTCTGCTTTTGGTCACCACATTGCCAGATGTGCCAGGGGCACGGTAGTGCTTTCCACTGAAATTACCAGCGAGGTACAATGGACTAGAAAATGAAGATGCGCGGAAAATTGGGCCCCCGCACTTTTCCCGGCAAACGGGTTTAACACCCACACTTTTCTTGATCTTATCAACACTTTAACAGATGAACGTAAAATAGAATAAGACTGGAATACACAAAGGACAGCAAGAGAACAAGATGTTCAGGTGTGATTTAACACCTTTGCTTTTGGTATTTTCATGCCCCCACACCCTTATTTTTGGAGATAGATGCGTTATAGGTCACAGGAACAGAAAAAGAGAAGGGGAGAATAGTCAGGATGGGAAGGAGCTGTGTGAACAAAAAGAGAAGACATGCAGGATTAATGAGCTGTGAAGAGATTGAATCCTACTCTTTTAATGGACCTTGAAGCATCACCGAGCTCCTTCAGCCTTTGCCTTTGCTGTCAAGACCATATCCAATCTGGATAGCGCAGTGTGACAGTTTCAGCGAGCCCTCTTTCAAGTCCAGAGTGCAGCAAGACGCGAGATAACGACCTCAGCGCTCTCCTCCCACCGCTCTGCTTGCTTCCGTTGTCCTCGGCACACGGCCCAGAGAGAGATCGCCTAATGAGGGAAACTTTTCGCAAAAAAAAACTTTCACTAAAGGGAATGAATGGCGTGTGCATTAATCTTTGATCTGCTGCCACGCGTTATGCTGCTCAGTCTTCCAAGTAGGAGAGGATGAGGATGAGGATGAGTCGGGGTTAAGGCAGAGAAGGTGATGAATGAAATCAACACATCAGACAAAAGAAGGAGATTTAAAAACGGGATGATGGCAAAAGCAGCAGCTTAGTTTTGACAGGGAATGCTGATAGTAATTTGGAAGTAAACAAATGTTAGTCGACTATCCTGATTGAGAGCGGCTCTTATTCTCCAAACTTGTGTTTGCTAGGTGACCTAACAACAACTGGCTTACCACATAAACAATTTTAATCGTAGCCCTTACTATCGCTAAAAAAACAATTCTTGTTAACTGGAAAAATAAAAAAACTTTGAATATCGACCAATGGTCTAACCTCCTCATAAATCACATTTTAATGGAAAAAATATCTGCCTCAAATAAAAAACAAATATCAAAATTTA
This sequence comes from Vanacampus margaritifer, assembly GCF_051991255.1. Taxonomy (NCBI): domain Eukaryota; kingdom Metazoa; phylum Chordata; class Actinopteri; order Syngnathiformes; family Syngnathidae; genus Vanacampus; species Vanacampus margaritifer. The sequence goes on from NC_135444.1 coordinate 19,225,916, forward strand.
TAGAAACATGGTCTACGTATATAGAATTTTTTAACCTAATTCTGGTTACTTAATTCTGTCTGTTAGCGAGAGCCACTACATCGTGATAACTTACATTGATGTTTCTGCATTTGGCAATTTATTATTATATTATATTATTAGTATGGGATTTTTGTTAATGGGCTTTAGGTGAACTGATGAATACACACACGCGCACACCAAAAAAAAAAAAAAAAAATATATATATATATATATATATATATATATATATATATATATATATATATATATATATATATATATATATATATATATATATACACATATATTTAAAAAAAAAAACATTTATTAAATTTTTTTAATTTATTTGTTTTTTTTAAAAAAAAAGGAGAGCAATGATGATGTCAAATCGAATGAACAACACTGAGCTCTCCTGAAAAAAAAGAAAAAAGAAAAAAGAAAAAAAAAAGAGAGCGGCTCTTATTCAATTAAATAACATTTGCCTGCTTAAAAGCACACCCTAAATTGTTCAAATGAGCTCTTCCCAGGACTGTTTGTGCATATCAATCTGGAGCTCATCCTTCTCAAAGTCGTCTTTTTATGGCTGTAGTTATTCCTATTATTGCTCCTCTTGTGATGTTCAAATGAAAACAGGTTACCCAAAGTGATTTCTTTTTTTTTTCTTTTTTATAACTAGCGCTTCAGAGAGATACAGAAAGAGCCAGTTATTTATATCAGCACTAAATTCTGACAATTACTGTTGGTGTACGGAACTCATTTTTACACTCATTTCCTCTGGGTGAAGAAAATATTACTGGCCATAAAGGTGGATAAGAATCAGTTCTTGCTGTTTTGTGTTTATACAGTCTTCTGTAATTTGGCTCAGTTTTTTTTTTCTTGATCCTTTTACTATCCTCCAAGTACGGGAGTCTTTTTCTGTACTTCAGATGATGAATGGTCTGAAAGATGTTAAGCTACAAGACTGTGTATCGCGCATCAGTAGCAAGCAAAACAGAAATGTGCTATCAACTCGACTCAAAATCGTACCGTGAGGTCCATACATCACACAATTTAAAAGACACCAACCTTTAACAACTAAAACAGAGCCCCATGGTGTGTAATATCCCAAAATTCCGACAAAGAAATGACCTTCCCGCCAACCATTGTCTTTCATTAAATGTGTAAGTTTCCACCTTCATGCTTGGGGTTGTTTTAGTGTTTGGTCAAATTTCTAAGAATGCTTAATTATGAAGATTTTCTCTATATTCTTATTGACAAAGAAATGAATGCTTATTGTCTGTGAGGCCCACACAATCAGGAAAAAAAAAGAGTCGTAGACACTGCAGTCATAAGACATTCTCTCATCTGCTGCATGCCAGCTGGTCTGCTTTGGCTAAAATGAGAAATTCAAAAGTTGTGTATTTGTATTGCACACTCTTATAGTTTATTGTGCTTTTGCTACCATACAGTATTTTCTCAAATATGAAATCAGCACGCATGGGAATTAACCAACAGGTGAATTGTTCATTTGGAGGTGACAAGCGCCGACACTGTTTCCTTGAGGTGAGTGAACACAGTACAGGGATGTAATTTGACCAAAGTGAAATTATCTGAAAATTTAGCCGGGGGTCTGGGGGCTCATGGGTTTTCCGTGTTTTTAAGTACTTTCAATGCACTCACATGACAAAGAAATAGACAAAACAACAGCGTCAATTTTCAATGTATATTGAACTATCCCATATAAAATGGCAGTTTTAGTAAACTCAAAATCAGTCACATTCAAAAACATTGGACTGCCTTTGCTTTTAAAAACTATCACTGAGAATATCATCATATCTAACTCATGTGATTACTAAGTTAACACATAAATAATGTTGAAGAGTTCAAATTTCATGAACAAATAATTGTATCATGACCAAATGAAAAGTAACTCATATTAGAGCATACCACAAATGTCTTTGTTATAGCAGAAGATGTTATCTGTCGGAGTCATGTGCATACACAATGAACTACTAAAAAATAAAAATAAAAAAATAAAAAATAAATCGGAATTTTTTTTTTTGGGGGGGGGAGATAAAAAAAGCGGAATTCCGCGAATTAGCGGAAAAATCACATCCCTGACAGTAGTAACTGTAATTAACAAATTGTTGACACCTGGATGTTGGCGTTAAGTGAAATTTGTTGCAAAATAACAAAATGCAATTTGACATTAGATTAGCACAGCTGCTTTGCCTTTACTAGTTCTTGCCATGTGTGTGCATTTTCTTGATAACAATCTTGACCTGCATTGTGATCTATACAATAAAAACAAATAAAAAAAAAAGGCCCTTGCTTACATAAAGGCTCTGTCACGGTGTGGTCACGGAGCGGCATGGTGTCTGTCGGCGTGTGGAGTGGAGGACCCAAAATGCAGGGAGGCAGGAGAACCACAGCAGGAGTGCAGGCGAGACTGGCGTGCTTTATTTTACAAACAAACACTAACCAGGGTACTGGTTAGTATTAAAATAAACAAGGAACTGAAAAGGTACAAAAATCAAAATGACAGACAGAAGTCCGGGGGGTGACTGTGACAAGAGGCAATGATCCCACAAGGAACTGCTCACCACCCGGGAATTAAATACACCCACACCAATTAGGGTAACTAATCACAGCTGGGGCCAGGCACAAGCGGCTGAGGGCCCGGATTGGTCAGCCTGCGAAAGGGCAGGAATCCACTCAGGACTAGTGATGGGAAAATGAAGCCTCATGAAGCACTTGTGATATTTTTTGACTCCTCTAGATGGCACTATTGGTTTAAAAAGGCAGTGGAAATGTAATACATTTTCATTGCACTAGCCTTTATATTTGAACCAAGAGCACCATCTAGAGGAGTAAAAAAAATAGTAAAAGTGCTTCATGAGGCTTCATTTTCCCATCTCTACTCAGGACCAATCGGGATCCTCAACCAAAGCCAGATCTTCCCAGACATGACAGGCTCAGCATCTTTAATCAGATCCCTTCTGTGAATTAAAAAAAAAAAGTGTAAATAAAACTGAGGAAATATCGTTTTCCATGCCAAATCTTTTTTCCGACCATGCATCCTCCTGGACGCCCTCCCCAAAAAGTCTGCACCGTTCCTGCTTCCTTCCTTCCCGTGCTTTGTTCTGTTCCGACGAGAAGTGCTACGAGTATATTTTTAAACCATAAATCCTATAACCTTTCCAGCAGCTGAGAACACTTTACAACACACGCACACACTTCCAACTCTCAATTTATTTCCTTCTTCTCGCATTTGTCTTTGCCACCATTTTGCTGCTCTGCTTTTCATTAAATCCCGGCATTCCTTGGACTTGGTATCTCCTAAAATGGCACAGGAGCACTTGGCCGTCTTGACAGAACTCACAGAGGAGTGCAAGGCAAGAAAGAATTACTCATTTTGTCTCAGAAAAGGAGAAGGCCTCCTAACTCGGATTGTAATCCTATCTAGGCCAGCACAAGACGCAGGAGACGTTTCATGAATCTTCTTTTGCCTCCATAAACAGGAGATGGAGACGGTTTTGCCTCTCAGCACATTTTCTAAGCACTTGTCTACATCCTACAAAACTTCACAAAGATAAAAGTTGTTACTTTGTTGTTGTTGTTGTTTTTTTGGGCTGTTTCCTGTGGGGTATAAACAGCGTTCATCTTCCCCGGTACTAAAATATTCTCTTTAAATGTTGGTCCTAACTTTAATCCTGCCATGCTGCTGGTACAAATGGGAATGAGGGCTTGCAAATGTTCCAACGGATATTTCTGCAGGAGATCACGATACATTGCTTGGTTTATATGTGCTGCAGAGAATTTGGTGCACTTTGTGATAGGTCATGTGATTTCTTAATTATTGTAATCCTTTCATACTATGTCAAGGGGGAAAAAAAAAAAAGAACGTGGTCGGATGAATATATGCGATATGAATTCACATGTGTAATGGAACGTATGGTGTTCCACAGGGTTCAATTTTGGGGCCTCTGTTGTTTTCATGACTGTTTGCCAGGGCACAAATAGACAAACAATTTAAAATTGTGAATTAAGCTTACATGCATGTTTTTGCTATTTGTATAATCAAGTAGAAAACCGAAGATGCATGGGCAAAATGAATTTTGAAATGTAATCCTATTCAAATGGAGTATATGACATCATCATACCACGCCTAGTGGACAGGTGCCCTTATTTCTTGAACAATGTAGGAAAGGCCACTGCTGTTTTATAGTTTGTGGCGCACTGAAACGGTTCAGAGCTTGGTGAGTTTAAAAATGCACAAGTAATTTCTTGTTCAAGTTATTAAAAAAGTAATGAAGACAAGAAGCGTTGGAGTCGGTCAGTCTCACAGCACGCACGTCAGAGCGAGCATGTTTATTGGAGCGTGGTTGCATCATGCATATGCAGCCTGTCTTATACATGAGATGCGCAGTGTCTTGCCTTGCTTCAGTGCATCTTCGGCTAAGGCTCCTCATCAAAACCCTCACTGGTGACGTTGCTTTCATTTTAAATACTGGATATCCCAATATAGCATTTTTCTTAAAATTGCATGTAATTAATGGCAATTTTCTATTCTTTTAAATATTTTAATGAAGGTCTCAATTAGGAGTGTTAGTTGATTGAATTTTTTTATTGTAATTAATTGCATGACTTCAATAAATAATTCACAAATAAATCACAGATTTTATACCTGTTTAAAATGTACAATAAAATGTACAATAAAATATTATTTTTCCTAGTTTTCATACTCTTGTTAACGTAGGAGTGGGAAAAAAAATTAACTAATAGAAATATGGCTGCACTTTTTTAGTCATTGATACAGTAATTTCATAATAAATAAGTGTTAAAATTAAAAAGATGCACTGTATTGTAAAAAACGAAATTTTATATTTGATTTGTGTTGAGGTCATTTTTCTGCCACTAGATGGCATAAATGCATTTCTATACATTAAGAGCTACATCTAATCTTTAACATGAAGTAACCTGTGAAATTCTGCACATTTTTAAAATTGTAAGATATAACTTGACCCCAGTCCCCACAAATATAGGCATTATTATTAAATGTATTATTGCTAAATTTTGACATGGATGTGTCTGCTGCGTTGTGATTGGAATTCCCAAGTACAGGCTTTTTAAGTAAGGGGCGGTCATCAATTGTGCGTTAAAAAAATTGGTGGCATTAAAGGAACTTTAAATTAACTCAAAATGAACGCACTCATTTTGATACCTCTAGTCTCAATACATGAAGACTGTCGATCTCATTCGCACTGCTGAGTTTTTTTTCTTTGTGCAATGTGAACTTAAATGAAAAGAACCTTCATACAATAACAATGCAAATGCCTTTTCCTGCTTCATCCTGTTTCATGCTGTTATTTGACATTTCTGTGTCGCTGCATTGCAGTTTAATCTCTCCACACCAAGCCATTATTTAGTGACTTTAAATTGCCTGTAGGTATGAATGAGAATAGCAGTCTGTCTGTATCTGTCAGCTCTCTGATTGATTTGCACCCCGCCAACTCTCACACAATGTCAGCTAGAATGTGTCATACATGTATCACTTGTGTTCACCAGTTAATATTATGACTTGGACTCGTGTTATTGTGTTTTTTTTTTGTAGTTATCCAACTGCAACCTAGGAGATCATAAAGACCAAAGACAGTTTGCAACATGTACACAATTAACCCTGGAGAACCCACGGGGTCAAATTTGGCCCCTATAAATTCTGGTACTCAAATAACAAAGACCTTTTTTTTTTTTTTACAAATTTAACATCAAAAGTCCAGAGTGCCACTTCTGACCCCTGCATAGGGCCATCTAGTGGATGAATATTGCACTTACATGAGCCAGAGTGGTGGTGCCAAGATGGCTGGCAACATGTTTTGTTGAGCTGGAAATCAATCCAAACAAAACCATCTTCTCAGCAAACCATCAGATGATAAAACATTTTTTTTTTGTTAATCTATTTCATATCATGTTCCAGAATGCCTCGGAGTATGTTTTATATATATATTTTGATAAATTAGCATCTCTGAGCTAGTTCAAAAAACAAGGGTTAAAATTGAAAAAACATATATTTTTGTGTTCAGTGAACTTATAGCAGTCATTTAATGTATAATTCATAATTTTCCAAAAAAGAAAAGGGTTCTTGGGTTCTCCGGGGTTAAAAGTGTTTTATGAGAAAGTGAAGTCTAGTTGTAAGCAGTAACATGGTTGTCGGGATAAAGAGGTGAGGAAAACAGCAAAATATTATATTAACGAGTTCCTTTAGTTTTTGTCCATATCTCTTTGACTGCCAGACGTTTTCAGAAAAGGGATGCCGTGGGTGCCAGCCGATTTTAAGCATTTTGACTGATCTTTCAAGGTCCATAGAAAATTATGTGTTTGGACTATGGAAACACACATACTACCAAATGAAAGATTGGACTCTCATCTTTCATCAGAATGTTTCTACCTTATTCCGTTTTTCAGTAATCAACAATAGAAAATGGTTAGTTTCACCTCTGTTTTGAAACAAACGTCTTTTAACGTCTTTGGCACTCCTCCATAGGATTTTACTAAACGTTATTTAACGTTTTTGGCAGTCAAAGAGTTAAAAGTAAATCATACAGCAAATGAAAGTTCACAAACAAGTTGAGGATTATTTTGTAAAACTTTCTCAAGCATTTCATCTTCCAAAGCCAGAGTTGAGTCCACAAATACATTTTCCATAAGAAAGCAACAAGCCATCATGAACTGACCGCGCATTCCTGTGAGCGATGAAGCAAAGACCGCATCGTTTCATACGAGTCAATTGTTCCCAAACTGTTTTTGAGCTAACAAATTCTTTGTGCAGCAGACCCAAGACTGAACAGAACATTCAGACTGCAGCGTATTTCATTCTTGAAACGTTTCACCCTTTTCAATGTTTACTTACAAAAGCCAAAAGAAAAGAGAGTTTTCTGTAAAAAGATACGCATTTGATGTCAGGCTGTTGGGAAAGACGGCGATTGTGCTGACATTGTTGGGGGATTTAAGAGCAACTGGTCCTCCTTAGATTCCAGTATGATAGTCATTTCCTCTTTTTTCATAGAAGAAAACTGCTCATTGCAAGCCAATTGTCAGGTCTGCTGTCTCTGCATCCAGGTTTTGTCTCCTTCTCTTGTAGACTTGGGCACATTCGACACGGACATTCTGGAAACAGTCGGCAGCCTCACCTCGTCCAACTAATTAGCTGCTGCCTGTCTTAAAATAGTATTGGAGTATATATGTTTCTCTCTTTCTCGTAGACTGTGAAAAAAAAAATATCTTCCTTCCCAAAAAAAAAAAAAAAAAATCATTTTCTGCACAACATCAACCTTTCTGTCCATCTCTTCATAATCTTAATTTAATATTTAACCCCTGGGCGTTATTTGACCATTTTTTGGCTTTTTGTTGGTTCTGACCAAGCCATTTCAAAATAAAATAACGCCCAGGGGTTAAAATAATCCCCATGACAGTTTTGGTCATATACTGTATGAGTACTCTCTTTTGTTCTGTCTTGGGCTGCCACCATAGCAGATGAATATGACACAGATTACACAGATTACCCTTAAACAAATATTTAGACTTCAGTGTTTGTATATCGTTATTATTGTTATTGTTTCTTGGATTTATAATAAATTCTGACAGCACGTACCGTATGGGGCGTAGAACCCAACACAGCACATCTGTTCTGTGGTTTAAACTAAATGCTAATTAATTAGCATCGCTCTCATGTTGACATTCATAACAATATGTTTCTATCAAGTAACAAGATTTTTTTTTGACACAGATGTTTTCTTCTACTTTTGTTACAAGTATGACAAGACAACATTTATATTTGTATTACATAAGAGAGCTTGTGCTATGACAATATGTTGGCATCCACTAGTTTGTTATTTTCCAATTAATTCCTGTTTGTCAGTTTCAAGTTATTTGAGTGACGTCTTTTCTTTCTTTAAGGTCACAATAATTTTGTCCACGTTGTTTTGAAAGCATAATCCTAGAGAAAGCAATGAGATATCGTGCAATCGATTTTTGTATCGCACCCAAAGATTAAATACAGAACTCATTTCATTTCACATTGATGAAAATCTCAAATTAATGCTGTGGGATTCACCAGAAGAAGAAGAGGGGACACCGAGTTAATCCTGTCTGTGAAAATAACAAAATAAAACTTTCCCCAACCTTGTGTTTCAAAACACCATTGAGCTTTCTGAAAAATAATTGGAAAGAAACCTGTCTTGACAACATGGATCTGATTTCCTCTCAAAAATCACAGCATGGTATTATTGTTCTGCCATATCTGTCATTTGAATCGCTTGTGTCAAATTTTAATCCTCTACCTGTCAGGCGATGTGTAAACAGCTTTCTCGCTGTGAGTTGATGTCATTTTTGCCCTTTTACAGCATAATGAAACTTCCAATCCAATCCTAAAGCATAACATAAGCCATGATTGTGAAGTCTTGATGACACTCGGCATCGTTCGCGCAGTCACTGTTCGCTACTGCAACACTAACGGTAGCCTTGCATTATGTAAAGTCTCCGCATATAAGTCCTGAATGGTCAAAATGAGTGCGTTCATTTTGAGTTAATTTAAAGTTCCTTTAACGTCACTAATTTTTTTTTAACGCACGATTAATGGCCGCCCCTTACTTGGAAAGCCTGTACTGGGGGAATTCCAGTCGCGCCCGCGTCAAAATTGATCAGTAATGAAATTAATGATAACACATATATTTGTGGAGACTGGGGTCAAGTTGTATTTTACAATTTTAAAAATGTGCAGAATTCCATTAGTTATTTCATGTTAAAGATTAGATAGCTCTTAATATGGAAAGAAAAATGCACTGAGCTGTCACCAACCGCTTACAAATGCAATGATGCCATCTAGTGGCAGAGAAATGACCGCAACACAAATTAATATCACACTCGTTTTTTACAGTACGGTACATCTTTTTAATTTGACCTCAACTTTATGAATTATTATGAAATTACTCTATCAGTGACTAAAAGATGCAGCCATATTTCTAATAGTTTAACATTCTCTTTTTCACTTTTATGTTAACAAGAGTATGAAACTTATTGTACATTTTATTGTACCTTTAGAACAGATATCAAATTTGCAATTAATCGTTAGTTAACTATTGAAGTCATGCGATTAATTACAATAAAAAAAATGTAATCGCCTCACACCCCTAGTTTTTACATACTTGGCCAATAAAGATGATAGTTGTATTTTATTTAGACATTTAGCAAGTGATACAGGATTCTAAAAACAAACAAACGTATGGGACTGATCACTCTAAGCTAAACAGAAGGAGCGGGATTGTCCTAATAATAAAATATTCATTTGCCAACCCCAAGCAACTTTTTAGGGACATTTTAGGAGCCGAAAAGGGGACAGGTGTGAGCCGGTCATGTCCAGTCTTTGGCAATATAATTAAATCTCGGCCTGCAGCCTCAAGGCACGTGCATGAGCTAAGTGACTAGACGAGCTGTCACTTCCAGTTTTAGAAGCCCAACAGTGAGCTCACAGTCTCACATTAACAACATCTCCGAGGTGTTACTGCATAAATTTGCATATTTCTTTGGATTTTTTTCAATTTTTTTTTTTTTACATTTAACAACTTCAGCATGGTACATTTTCATTTGGTAGGTGCACGTTGGAGTTCATTCTATTCTTAAAGAGCACATTAGTAACCCCCTTGCTGAGGAAGTAGCATATTTTTGTGATTATATTATTTATTAGCTGTAGTAAAATATTGAAAGCAATATGCTGTGTAGTTATAAATCACTGCAACGATTGTTGCATTAATGAAAAAAAAGTATTGGTTCACATTAACTTGCACTGGTAGCAAATAAATTGTAGTGTGCGTTTATAGACATCGTGATTGGTTACTTTTGCTAGCCACTTGTCTGTTTTAATTTGAAATGTTTTCAAAGTCTTCCCAATTGTGACCAGTTTGGTTGATACAATCTGCATATGTTGCACTTGATGAGCGCAAGATAATATCTTCGCAATATTGCTTTCCTCTCAATGGCTGTATGTCATTAGTGTTATGTGGAGCACATCTCGAGTCAGTTAGAAAACTTTCTCGAGGGAAATAATCTTTCTTAGGCCATCAATTGATTGGCCTTCCTCCAACGTTAGTAAATATTTATCAGCTGCCGTCTTCTAAACAAAATGATCAAAGAAAAAATGTATTGTATATTGTACTCTAATCAGCAGAGTTCAAATGTTTCTAATTGCCACATTTCCACCGAATTATCAGAGATGCATGGAGTTAAAAAAAAAAAAAAAAAAAAAAGTAATAGCTTCTCAGAGAAATGAATAATTGTTCCTTAATTTCACTCCACAGAATGATATACAGACCGATCTCCTGTTTGTTCGAATAATGTTAATCCCTTCTGCTTAATCCCGTCACTGATGTAATCTGTGGAACGACACACATCTGAGATCCGTTGATGCGTTTGGGCTTGTTTCCAAAGTGGATTCAGCGCTCTGGACTTTTCGTGTCATGCCAGCCAAGCAGCTGTGCGCCCTCTCCAATATGTGCCAGATGCTCTGAGCTCAGCACACCATTGCTAAAGAGAACACTGAGCATTGTTTGGATCTGACCAAGTTGGCATTACCATGCAAGCCATAAACACATTTGTTTGAACTTTTATTTTTTATTACTACTATTAATTATTTGTATTATTGAATTTGTACACTAATGATAGAGTGGTCAGGCCTCAACCAAAAAACTGCAGACGGCACAGTATCCTGTCCTCTCAATATTCGTAAAATAATACCAAAAGGAAATTGCCGTACGTCACTAAATTCGTTTAGGCAGGTATTTTTAAATATCCACGTCAGGCGCCAGGAATCAATTAAGCAAAAATATACACCACAACAGTTAATTATTACACTTCATTCTTTGTTTACACTCTGAAAGACATTTTAGAGTTGGGGCCGTGCAGCTGAATTACACCCTTTGGGTGTTGTGACTCTTTCCTCACAAAGAACCTCAGCAGAAAAGCAAACCCGTTTGGTTCCTTTCAGATCTGGATTGTACAAGCCTGTGGTCAAAAGGCCCGTCTTTACTGACGAAGCTGCTAATAATAAATAGTATTGCCACTGTATCTTGGAAGATGAAAGTCAACAAACATATTTTCGCATAACATGAATGCATGGCAACCTCATAAGGATTTTCTGTCTCTGTGTGTTAGTCCTATGATTGATAGGCGATCGATTAGGGGAAGGAGTACCCTTTCTCTGCCATCAGGCAAAGTGGGATGGATGGATGGACGGATGGATGGGTGGGCGGATGGATGGGTGGATGGATGGATTGGAGGGATTGAATGGATGGATCATGATGGATGGATGAATGGATGGATGGATGGTTGGATGGATGGATGGATGATGGATGGGTGGGTGGGAGGATGGCTAAATGGATGAATAGATGGATGGATGATGGATGGATCACGATGGATGGATGGATCATGATGGATGGATGGATTGATCAAGATGGATGAATGGATAGATGGATGGATCGATAGATGGATGGATGGCTAGATGGTGGATGGATGATGGATCGATCATGATAGAAGGATGGATGGATCATGATGACTGGATGGATCATGATGGATGGATCGATCGATCATGATGGACGAATGGGTGAATCGATCAAGATGGATGGATCAATAGATGGATGGATCATGATGGTTGGCTGGATGGATGGATGGATGATGGATCATGATAGAAGGATGGATGAATCATGATGGATGGATCGATCATGACGGATGAATGGATGGATGGATCAAGATGGATGGATCAATAGATGGATGGATGATCGATCATGATGGCTGGATGGATGATAGATCGATCATGATAGAAGGATGGATGGATGGATCATGATGGATGGATGGTTGGATGGATGAATGGATGGATGGATTGGTGGGTGGGTGGTTGGATGGCTAAATGGATGAATGGATGGATGGATGATGGATGGGTGGGTGGGAGGATGGCTAAATGGATGAATAGATGGATGGATGATGGATCACGATGGATGGATCACAATGGATGGATGGATCGATCAAGATGGATGGATCGATAGATGGATGGATCGATAGATGGATGGATCGATAGATGGATGGATCGATAGATGGATGGATGGCTAGATGGTGGATGGATGATAGATCAATCAAGATATAAGGATGGATCATGATGGATGGATCGATGGATCATGATGGACGAATGGATGAATCGATCAAGATGGATGGATCAATAGATGGATGGATCGATGGATCATGATGGCTGGCTGGATGGATGATGGATGGATCATGATAGAAGGATGGATGAATCATGATGGATGGATGGATCGATCATGATGGATGGATGGATCAAGATGGATGGATCAATAGATGGATGGATGAATCGATCAAGATGGCTGGACGGATGATAGATCGTTCATGATGGAAGGATGGATGGATGGATCATGATGGATGGTGGTGGTTCATTTCACCAAAACAGATTTAAAACGATGTCTGAATTAAACAGACAATTTCCATTTTCTATCTGCGCATGCAGCTGTTAGTGGGCTTGTCCAAAAGGTTAAATCATCATCGCATGAAGCGATCAGGTCATTTGGAAAGCAGTGGAAGTCAGACATCTCCGCCCGGCAAAGGTGAAACTGAAATCCACCGTGGCTGCCCTCGCCTACTGGTCTCGTCCATCTCAAGCATCATCGGAGACTCGCCCTCACATAGGCGCTCCCCCCCCCCCCCCCCCCCCCTTCCACGACTCGACAAATCAGCAGATCTGCAGCCTGTCAGCAGTAATGAATAGAGGGCTGTCTGCAGCTGCGGTTGCCAGCAGCGGCACAGATGGCTGCTGGCGGACTGGTTCGAGTGCTTGGTCGACATCGTCCAGGGCAAATGCAATGGACGTTGTTTTGTTTTCAAGTTGCTCATGTCTTGGCTGTGAGTGCGATTAACAAGTGATCAAACACAAATGTCGGGTTAAGCCCTGTTTTTGAACCTTGGGCGCCACATCCCGGCAGATTACGCCAACCTTACCGGCGTCCCGGTTTTTTGTCATGTGTATATTAATCACACAGTGATTTATACAATAAACCTATCAAAAGGAATTAAATTTTTTAAATTACAGTAAAATTACTTCCAAATTCACATTTGCATATTGAAGCATTCCGTTTTTTAATTTTGAAATTCTGGTCACCCGAGAATTTGTCCCAGGGGAATAAAAAAAAAATAATAATAATAATTTGCTCTTGTGTGAAGCTTTCCCTATCATAAAATGTAATGTGATGGTGAGTCACATTGCAAAAGTGTGACACTTTTTGCTGTTCAAATATATTAAATTATTAAATAAATAAATGGCAAGTGAACATTTCCAGTTTACAAAATCTGGATGTGAGAATTGGGCCAGGTGAGAAAAAAAACGTAAGCGCAAACAGGTGAATATGCCCATGACAACATCTGTCGCGTGTGTTCAAATGTATGATTGTGGATGTTTCCTTTGGATTCCATAAATAAGCACTGGTAAAACTGTGGCGAACAAGATGGAGATCAAATGTGTAAAATGGTTGCGTCTCCAAAGATTATCATTCCTTGTGAGAGAACCCAAGGTCACTATGCATCCAAGTTGGATTTGAAATTTAAATACCTTGGGAAAATATATCAAAATGGCTTGGAAATATAACAGTATCATCTCTTATTGCTGAAGCTGCCATCTGAGTTGAAGTCGATTAATTCCATTTCATTCCAATCTGTCAAAAAAAAAAAAATCCCTCAAACTGCTATTTTTTGACACTTCATAAAGAAGAGTTACACAAATACTCCTTATGTTTTGAAAGACTTAATTTGTGACAGTAATGAGGGGGAAAATATCTTCTGGCCTGATGAAAGCATGAGCACATTCATGGCGGGGCTGCCATCTGCCTCATCTCTTTAATTAAAACAGAAAAAGATGTGCTCTTAACACAAAGCGTTTGAATTTCCAATATATTTGTATCTCTTCATACTCGACTATGCTCTGCCAACACTGCGCATCTAAACAACCAATGAAAACATATTTATGACATCGAGTTTTTAACATTTGGCCGCTCCATTTGACAACGTGAAGATGGGCACGCCAACCAATAATAATGATGATGGACTATAAAGGTGGCACATTGATAACATTATGTTGTGTGTAAACTTGAAATACAATTGACTAAATATGCTCCTGCAAATTAAACGGCTGACTGCTGGCTACTAAAAAATGTCGATTATTATGCTATAATATGATGCTAAATTGATCCACCGGCTGCTGTTTGAGACACCAAGTAACAGAGCACTTGACTGTAAATTCTAACATAATTTCCAAAATTCGGATAGCTGCAGTTTACAGTGAATCTCACACCGCTAATGCAATTAATAAGTGCGATGATAATGACAGCAATATGTGAAGCAGTCCTGCTGACTGCAACTCTGGAGGCAGGAGCAGCTGCAGCGCGAGAGAGAGAAACTGCAGAGTTAGGAATAACCATTAACATGATATGAAAATGAACAGATGGAGATAAGGAGGGGGAGGGAGGATTTCAATGCATCATGGGAACTCCCCTGACACTTTCCGCCACATGCGTGCATATATAGGAGGATTCGACTGTAGCACTAACCTGTGCAAAAGCCACAGACAGTAGATGTAGTCGGCAAGTTATACATTGATAATTTGATTTGGGCTCAGACGTGTCAGGTAGGAGTCACGTTACGCATTTAGATGAAATGGCAAAAATCACTGGGGGCAAACAGAAACGCTAACGCCGTTGACAAGTTAAGCTTCACATTAGTTTCAGCGCTGACAAAAGTCTCACTGTGACAAAGTGTTTGATTTTGATTAAAATTGCTTGAGCGTGTGGAAGCAGAGCACATCTAGTGTATAACAAGAAAAAAAAAAAAATCCCTCTTCGTTTGGAAGGCAGTTTTTTATGGAGGTAAATATGGTGCAAAAGTCACTTGTATCTGTAGAAAAATATATAAATTTGTATGTGTAAAAGTCGATATTTGTACCTGTAAAAAAAAATTGTACTTAAAAAAAATTTAACCATAAAAAAAAATTCACCCGTAGAAAAAAAATGTTAAATTCGTATCTGTAAAAGTTGTGTTTTTTAAACAAAAAAAACTAATACTGAAACTAACAAAACTAAACAAAAACTAAGCATAAAAAAAACGAAAACAGAACCACCTTGAAAACTAATTAAAACTACCTAAATAAAAAAACTAACAAACTTGTAAATTTTTTATTGTACTTTTTAAAAAATTAACCGTAAAAAAAAAATGTGCCTGTAGAAAAAAATCTAAATTAGTATCTGTAAAAGTTGTGATTTGTACCTGTAAAAAAATAAAGAATGAAATTGGACTTTTAAAAAAAATAACCGTAAAAAAAAATCTAAATTAGTATCTGTAAAAGTTGTGATTTGTACCTGTAAAAAAATAAATAATGAAATTGGACTTTTAAAAAAAATAACCGTAAAAAAAATGTACCTGTAGAAAAAAATCTAAATTAGTATCTGTAAAAGTTGTGATTTGTACCTGTAAAAAAATAAATAATGAAATTGGACTTTTAAAAAAAATAACCGTAAAAAAAATGTACCTGTAGAAAAAAATCTAAATTAGTATCTGTAAAAGTTGTGATTTGTACCTGTAAAAAAATAAATAATGAAATTGGACTTTTAAAAAAAATTACCGTAAGAAAAATGTACCTGTAGAAAAAAATCTAAATTAGTATCTGTAAAAGTTGTGATTTGTACCTGTAAAAAAATAAATAATGAAATTGGACTTTTAAAAAAAATAACCGTAAAAAAAATGTACCTGTAGAAAAAAATCTAAATTAGTATCTGTAAAAGTTGTGATTTGTACCTGTAAAAAAATAAATAATGAAATTGGACTTTTAAAAAAAATTACCGTAAGAAAAATGTACCTGTAGAAAAAAATCTAAATTAGTATCTGTAAAAGTTGTGATTTGTACCTGTAAAAAAATAAATAATGAAATTGGACTTTTAAAAAAAATAACCGTAAAAAAAATGTACCTGTAGAAAAAAATCGAAATTAGTATCTGTAAAAGTTGTGATTTGTACCTGTAAAAAAATAAATAATGAAATTGGACTTTTAAAAAAAATAACCGTAAAAAAAATGTACCTGTAGAAAAAAATCTAAATTAGTATCTGTAAAAGTTGTGATTTGTACCTGTAAAAAAATAAAT
Organism: Vanacampus margaritifer; assembly: GCF_051991255.1. Classification (NCBI taxonomy): domain Eukaryota; kingdom Metazoa; phylum Chordata; class Actinopteri; order Syngnathiformes; family Syngnathidae; genus Vanacampus; species Vanacampus margaritifer. The sequence goes on from NC_135444.1 coordinate 19,242,132, forward strand.
AATGAAATTGGACTTTTAAAAAAAATAACCGTAAAAAAATGTACCTGTAGAAAAAAATCTAAATTAGTATCTGTAAAAGTTGTGATTTGTACCTGTAAAAAATAAAATTTAACTTAAAAAAAAAATGTAACCGTAAAAAAAAATTCACCCGTAGAAAAAAAATGTTAAATTCGTATCTGTAAAAGTTGTGTTTTTTTAAACAAAAAAAACACTAATACTGAAACTAACAAAACTAAACAAAAACTAAGCATAGAAAAAAAAACGAAAACAGAACCACCTTGAAAACTAATTAAAACTACCTAAATAAAAAAACTAACAAACTCAAAACGAAATAAAAACGAACTAAAATGAAAATTCCAAAGCTATAGTAACCCTGGTGTCTGCAGGTATAGTTCACATATTTCATTTCAAGTTGAAGCTAGCCCCAAGGAACTGAAACATGTGTTCCATTTGGTGAGGATGACTTTGTGCCATTATTGTGAAGATTCCTTGTTCAAACGGTTCCAGTATTACCAGACATAAGGCAGGAGTCTTTTATTTCCCATGAGCCACTGCTCAGCCTCGCCTCCAGTAATAAGCAATAAGTCCTCTATTATATCTATTGAACTCATTTGTCACCAGTCGGGGAAATGGCCAATCAATAAAGTTAAAAGCCTTCACCTTCCCTGACAAGAATAACAGCTATGCAGTGATTCTCAACTGGTGGGTCGGGACCCAAAAGTGGGCCGCGGAGCCATTTTGGCTAGGTCGACGACAGGTGTTAAAAAAATTGCACGGGGTCTTTGGTTTACGTTGCTACGACATTTGACATTTTGAGGTTCCATTTTCACACGATACGAGAAGATGGGCTTTCATTGGAATGTTGTCATTTTTTGTTTTGAATACAAAAATGTCATTTTGTCTTCAGTCCTGCGCTAGGAATTGATAGATATTGTAACATTTTTAATACTTCCTTTTATTTTATTAACCATTGTTACACATTATTAACATTTTAATTCTTTATATTAACCTTGTCGAAATGTTTTGTGTCCTGTGCAGAGCAGATGGTGTTGATTTCGGTATAATCTGACCTAAACTGGGTCATACTATTTAGTCTAAAAAAGTTCCTTCTCAGCGCTTTGTGCGAAAACACATTTGGTCCTTGAGAACAGAATCTGTTTTGAACACCCACACCTGACTGTTTTCACCATCGCTCACGGAAAAGTACCAGAGAGTATGTTTTGTCTACAAATGAAAGAGAGGAGGTCTTTTCAACTATAAGAAACCGTTGTGCACGCGGAAGAGCCACATTTGACGCTCTGAATCCCACGATGTTTAAGTGATGATTAGAGGCAGTTATTTGTCCAGAGATTCTCTGTTTTTATTAAAATCATTTTTGCAAAGGTGTATTTTTCTTACATTAAATCTATCTTCATTTTTGGAACACGCAAAGAGGACAAAATTCATATATTCCTCTTCAGAAGGAACAGAGGTGGGCACTTTCGTCTCTCCGTTGGCCGTGTCGATGACGGGTGCCCGCATTTTTGGCGAGTGCTTTATGACGCAAAGCCTAAAAAAAAAATACACGGGCTGAGCACAGACTGGAGCCGGTATTTGTCCGTCGAGCCGGCTCAGTACAGACGGTCCTTGTGAATCCGTGTATATCTCCGGGGGTCGGCGGAGGGACAAGAGTGCTCACATATGGGACGTGGTGTTTCAATTTATTTGACCAAATGTGGAAGTTGGTTGCCTATGTAAAAAAAAGTTCACAAGAGTTGAGAACCGATTAGTGGTCCCCAACCACTTTGTACTCCCGGTTTATTAATTATTTGAGGGTAAACAATATTTTATTTTGAAAAGTGACCGGATTCTCTCTGTTACAATTACTAATAGCAACAAAAAAATTATGACATATTTCTAATATTTGTAATTTATTTGACCAAATGTGGAAGTTGGTTGCCTATGTAAAAAAAAGTTCACAAGAGTTGAGAACCGATTAGTGGTCCCCAACCACTTTGTACTCCCGGTTTATTAATTATTTGAGGGTAAACAATATTTTATTTTGAAAAGTGACCGGAGTCTCTCTGTTACAATTACTAATAGCAACAAAAAAATTATGACATATTTCTAATATTTCTAATTTATTTGACCAAATGTGGAAGTTGGTTTCCTATGTAAAAAAAAGTTCACAAGAGTTGAGAACCGATTAGTGGTTCCCAACCACTTTGTACTCCCGGTTTATTAATTATTTGACGGTAAACAATATTTTATTTTGAAAAGTGACCGGATTCTCTCTGTTACAATTACTAATAGCAACAAAAAAAAATATGACATATTTCTAATGTGTTTCTGGCTAAATTGAGTAAAAACAAACAAATATTCTGTATTTGTTTTGTATGTAGCTACTAGTTTTTAGCTGTTAGCTTTTTGTCTGTTTTCCAAACCCAACAAGTGTTTGTTATGTGGAAAGTAATATTCTGTGGTTACATGACCAATTTCTCGAGAGGAGTCATGTTAAAGCCGAGACGTAAAGGGAGCTTGTCAGGGCTGACTGAATTAACGCGTAGGAGGCTGATAGTGAAGGCAGGCACGTCTCGACTTCGCACACTCTTTCTCTGGGGACTTAACATACTTCTGTCAACCATCCTTCCTGTACCATTATGGACCTTAGAGAGCTGTACTCCCTTCCTGCTTTGGACCTACAGGAAAATCTGAGCTGAATTGTTACTAATTAAATACTGTATATAATTTATCTTCTTTTTTTATGCTGTCATCTGTATCTTTGAATTATACTAACCAGGCCAATAGTTATATCTTTAAATAATGTTGTTTTTCATTTTATTATTTTTTTACCTTGGTAATGGCAGTGACTTTCTTGGTTCCCAAAGAAACAGGTCTGATTTTACAGATTAGCATGAAACTCGGGAGGGCTGGAGAGCCCCTGCTGCATGAATGGCAGCTCAGCCAATATTGACTTTTGTTGCAACCTTTTCATGCAGTGAGAGTTGATTCGACAGTTCACTTGTAATGGAAGGCTGCTCGATTAAAGCTACTTTCATAAGACATCTGTTAAAGAATGGCTTTTATGCGATGGATTTTTATTTTTATTTTTTTTGCAGGTGCATGAGGAAAGATGTGAGCCTGAAATTAGGTTTGGATTCGGTTGTTATCAAGAGTCTGCTTAGACTACGAGCCTCTGATTTCATCATATTCGCTAAAGTTTAAATTGAGTGTAAACGGCTATTTTAAAAATGTAATTAAAAAAACACCTTTTTAAAACTTCATTCAAGTTATAATTTGCACTATTAACAATAAAATATTTAGGATACAGCTTACTTGTCTATGGCATTTTTTATTACGGTGTTTATTTTTGTCCCATATACTTTTAATGCTATTTATCTTATCTTCAAATATTTTTTAATAATATTCTTTCTTTGCAATTCTCTTTTTTTTTTTTTACAGTATTTTTTTTTATAATTTTCTATTACTAAACTCAATCACTCCCAGCCATTTTCACTGAAGCAACCCCCTTCACTCCCGGCTGACCCACAGAATATTGTGTTCTATTGCTATAAAAACATGGAATCTACCAAAAGAAAGATTAGAGTCTCTTCTTTCATCATGAAAAAAAAGTATATTTATATCTGTTTCCGTTTTTGCAGCAATTAGCATTAGAATATAGCTAAGTTTTATCATTATTCACAAATCTGTTGAAAGCATTGGGGAAAAGAGCTTTTTGCAACATGGCCCCGGTTGATCTCTTATGCTCTGTTGCCAACTGCTGGGCGTTTTTTTTGTAATAACATTGGTTTAAGTGACCTCTGCAGGTCAGAGGCTGCATCAAAGCCTTCTCTTTTTATGCTCGAGCATAAAAAAATAAAAATAAACGTATTGATATGTTTTTGGGACCATGACAATATTTAAAAATAGAACATTTTTATACGTTTTTGGGAGCAAATTAATTAATTTAAAGAATTTTCTTTTAATTATTCGTTTTACAAACATTTTGAAGAGCTTCTATTAACAAAAGATGAATCATAGAGCTAATTATGTATTGACAGTACAGATAGGGTTTATGCCGGTATTAGATGAGAGCTCACAGATTTCCAGTTGTAGATGTAGGCGGTATTGATATGACATATGGGGCATGAGAAAACATCCTTTGGCAAGCTGTCAGTCTGGATATTTTATAGGTTGATAACATGTGGATTTGAGACGTTTGGCTCATATGGCTTACGGGCAAAGTCAAAAAAATGTTCCCGATGATGTGATGTCAAGATTCACATCCGACTGATTGATTGAGGTTTGAGGAAATGCGCTCAACGTGTTCACAGTGCTTTTGGTGAATCCGTCCTTCGATGTGTTCATGAGACGTTGAGAGGAAAGGAGTGTGGATACTTCAGAGGCTGTTGGCAATGATGAATTATTTGATTGCACTCGTGTAGTTCGGCCACATCTCTTAATCATTGGAATCAGAATCATTTTTGGCAGCGCATGTAAAAACACACAAGGGATTTGCCGTCAGATGTTTGTTCGCACTAAGCTAATATGACAAAAATAATATTTTTGCAGACGAACATAGCTTGGCGCAATTTAAAACATTGTCGGCTTTGAGCGCTGTTGTGGGTGTGGACACCGCCCTTTAAAATTGGCATACCAAAGGTGGTCTTGATAGAAATCGACATACCTAAAATGGGCCTAAGATGCATCACATGCATTTGAGATGGCTTAAAAGCATTCTTCAAAATAGCTCTGCTGGCCAAGCTGATTAATTACCTTTCCCAACTCAAGATAATACCTTGGAACCTCTGCCCATTACTCTAAACCGGTGGCAGAGATCACTTGTTCTCTTTTGATTAATTAATAGAGACCCAAGGGTTCAACATTGGCGAGTTGATCCTTTGCAACCTGGCACTTCATTGTTAAAGCTGCCCTTGAAGCACACACGAGTCCGCTGAGGATGCTCGAGGTTGAGAAAATGATGCAGAAGTTAGTTGTTATGTCGGCTGTGACGGCAAACGCCTGGAGCTGCATTAGAGGCAGGCAAGTCCTCTCGCTTCAACATCTAACTTTGATCCTTTCACACTTGACTCCTCTGAGTGAATATGAGATTATTTGGAATGCATAATATACATAAATACATTTTGTTATGTTGACGGGGAAAATATTTGAAACAGCTCTGAGCATGTTGCAGTGTTGCCACTACATTACATTATATATATACATATATATCTCACATATTTAACATTTTGCATCACACTCCACAAATATAGATTTGTCTTTATTTTAAAACACAAACCCCAGCGAATCAATTTCTGCTTCCGCAATGTGCGCTTCCACCGCCCTGAATTCAAAGGGGACCCGCTTCGATTGGCCGGGAGTCGGCTGCGTTCCATCCCACAGCAACGCACAATATTCTATTCTATCTGGGCTAGTCAAGCACAATTCCAAAAGTAAGAAAACTCCACTAATGTGCACAATTCGACTGAGCTTTGTGCTAGACTTGTGCTGGGCACGAAAAACAGGGCCCAAAGAGGAATCAGAATGCCATGAGATGAGCATGTCAGTCCATTTGCCTTTATCTATGATTCAGACTAACTTTCACAAAGCCCTCTAATTCATTTTGACATAGTGACAGCACATGCCATGAAGCTGCGTGCATTCATATAGTTAGTAAAGTTTTACTCCCATGAGGTTTGATGCTCTAACATCAGATCGATGCAGTGAAAACTCTCACGTCAAAAAAAAAAAAAAACACCAGCAGAGACATGTCAAAAGAGATGATTTTTCCTGAGCTTGTTTGAGGTTCCCCGCGTAAAGGAAATGTTGCAATCTTTGAAACCGAGTCAAATTTTGTGCATCAGAAGTGCAATCAGGTCACGGAAATGGGCCTGCTCCTCTTATCTTTGATCATAACTCTTGAAAAATCTGGCGTCAGTGTGTGTGTGTGTGTGTGTTGCAATAGAACACACCTTTTTTTCACCTCCTTTGATGCTGCAAGGCTTCATCCATCCAACCATCTATCCATCTTATGTACCGACTCTCCTCACTAGAGTCACGGGTGTGTTAAGAGTCTATTGCAGCTGGTTGTCAGGGTTTTGTGGTGTGGAGGTAGCAGAGTGTTAAATGTGTTCACAAAAGGACAAGTCGTCGTGTGGAATTAGCAGATGCTAAAATATAGGGCTGCTTGATTATGAAGAAAATATTAATCGCGATCATTTTGGTAATAATTGGAATCACGATTAGGGCGATCATTTATTTTTTGGTACTTAACAACAAAAGGTTTAAAAGTAAGAATTATTAAGACAAATCTTTGAAACGCTATAATTATGCAAGTTCATTTTGGATGAAACTCATTTTATTAAATTAGTTATTTTAAAAAAAAAAAAAAAAAAGTACAAATGTATGAATTTAAACAACTCAAAATTATTATGTTGATTTTGTAATGGTGGAGTGTAAAAATTGAAATTGTAATGGAATTTTGATTAATTACACAGCCCTCCTAAAATAACAATGGCCAAAAATAAGAAACGGGTTAAAGTAAAGAAACACTGGGACGAAACTCAGAAAACGACACACACACACACACACACACACACACACACACACACACACACACATACAAAAAAAAAAAAAAAAAAGGGAGAACAATGATGATGACATGTCAAATGATCAATACTGAGCTCTCCCCGAAAGAAAAAAGAAGAAAAAAAAAAAAAGAAAACGACACATAACACAATACAAACAATGAACCAACCAAGACTGAAATAAATCAGAGCACTAAATACATGCAAACAGACAAGACTACGAGGCACACCTGGACAAGACACGAGTGGAAAAGAAATCCTTCTGAAAAAAATGTGCTGTGAAAAACAGGCAAAACAAAAAACGAAATCTAATCAAAACAAGATCGCAGTCGTGCTCAAACGAACTGAGGTTGGGCTCGTCCGATAGCAACTCTCATCCTTCTTCTATTTTATATTTTACAGTAGAAGCAATTCTACTGATCTATTTTGCACTTTACAGCACCTGCCAATTAAATTATTTTATAGTATTTTTTTTAGAGCATAAGAGAGGTTCTGATCGCAAACTTCCTTATTCCAAAAATCTGTTGGGCTTTGTTTGACTTATTAAATAGCACGTCTACAGGGCTCTCCATTCACTTCCAACAAATATACAGACGCTCCCCTACTTACGAACATTCGAGTTCCGAACAACGGTATATACGAACATGTCAAAAAATGTTCGGAAAGAGATGCTGTAAGTTCGATTTTTTATTGCGCACCTTTTTCCGAGTACTGTAGTGCTTCTTTCCGCCGCTAATACCGACGCTTGGCGCTGTGAGAGCTCACCCAGCATTGGAGGCTCAGCAACGTGTCGAGGAGGAGGAAGAAGAAGAAGAAACGCCTGTCGCTCATAGATAAAGCCATCGCACTCTTCGAGCAGCAAGACCCAAATATTGAACGTTGCACAAAGGTTGCAAATCGATTGAATGATGCCATACAGTGCTACCGCATCATTTATGATGAAAAAAGAAGAAAACTGTGCAATCGTCGTTAGATCGCTTCTTTCAGCCAGTTTCTAGTAAATCCTCCAAGGAAGATACTCATCAACCCTCATCTTCTTCTCCGCGACCCTCAACTTCTTCCTACATTGAAGTTACGGAGGAGGAAGTAACTTTTGAAGCCCATTCCAGCGACGACGAAGAACCTCTCATGATATAAAATCCTCCTCCTCCTCCATCAAATCCTTAAGCATCGAGTACATCTTCCAAAAGTAAGTTAGACTTCATTTTATTTATCTTATTACGTACATGTACATACGGTGTGTGTGTCTCTCGCTCTCTCTCTCTAACATACGTAGTACAGTACTGTACGTATTCTCTTTAAACATCAATTATAATACAAAATATAGCACTGAAGCAACTTACAGGGATGTGATTTGACCAAAGTGAAATTATCTGAAAATTTAGCCGGGGGTCTGGGGGCCGCTGGCACCCAGCTAGGTCCAGGGCAGTGCCCTGGTGGGGGGGACAAGGGGGGCATAGCCCCCCGGAGCTCATGGGTTTTCCGTGTTTTTAAGTACTTTCAATGCACTCACATGACAAAGAAATAGACAAAACAACAGCATCATTTTTCAATGTATATTGAACTATCCCATATAAAATGGCAGTTTTAGTCAACTCAAAATCAGTCACATTCAAAAACATTGGACTGCCTTTGCTTTTAAAAACTATCACTGAGAATATCATCATATCTAACTAATGTGATTACTAAGTTAACACATAAATAATGTTGAAGAGTTCAAATTTCATGAACAAATAATTGTATCATGACCAAATGAAAAGTAACTCATATTAGAGCATACCACAAATGTCTTTGTTATAGCAGAAGATGTTATCTGTCGGAGTCATGTGCATACACAATGAACTACTACTACTAATAAAAAAATAAAAAAATAAATAAAAAAATAAAAAATAAAAAAAATCGATTTTTTTTTTGGGGGGGGAGATAAAAAAAAAAGCGGAATTCCGCGAATTAGCGGAAAAATCACATCCCTGTATAATGTGCCAAGCGACAGGAACACAAAATTCTTAGCACCTGCCTCTTCCGCACATTGGAGTGTCATTACAGTGCAGACTGACAGAGACTTTTATGCTGCTCCCAACACCCTCTGTCATTAAACCCAGTGCCCTGCAAAGCCATTATCAAACAATAAAGCTTTAATTGTGCTGTTGCTCAGAGGAAGGTGGTGAATTGATTATGAAAGGTCCTGAAGAAAGCGCTGTGGTACTGAGCAACAAAAGGATGGGCGTCTACAACACAATTCCACAATAATACAAGCTAAATGGGCAGCAGTTAACTTCCTTGTTTATGCGACTTGAATCTTTTGCTTCAATGGATTCAGAGTTTGTGTCACCAAAAATGTATGTGGGAAAACAAGACCAAAAGGGAAAAGTGTACGCACCTCTCCAAACAAACAGATCAAGTCAAGTTCAACTTTTGTAGATTTAGAAGAAGAGGAAGAAGAACAGTTTCTTCACGCTCCAGAGGAACATCATAGAAAAAAATCATTTTTCAGTATGTTTAGTATATGAAGCATCAAAAGTGCATGTCAATGTCACACCCCAGAGACGCAGTAATGAAATGTTTGTTGACAAAAATCATTCAAACATAACATACCGACTGATTTGGGAATGTGCAAGTGCTCATTTTTGTATCAAAACAGGAAAGAAAAGAACGTTTTTCCACTTATACAATTATAACCAACCAGTACTAAGAGGACTATGTTGCCCTTGTCCCACCATACAATGCTGAATATTAGAAGGTAAGTTGACACTCTTAAAATTGCTGGGTAAAAAAGTTAGCCAAATTGGATGAAATAGCTAACCTAGCGCTGCGTCCAAAAGGAATTTCATCAAAATGTACTGTATCAGTTCAAAAATATTTTTCTTCTTAACTGTTTGTTTTGTTAAACAATTGTAACGTTGGCCACCTTGTGACGGCGCATAGGTCAAAACGTGTTGACATGTATCAGATCTTGTTTCCATCGCCAAAATTCTCATTTTCCTTTTTTCCATACGCTTCAAAATCCACCGCCTCGAAGCATAAAAACCGAATTTGCGAATTTTGGGCCCTTTTTTGAATTTCTAGCGTTTCCATTCAATTTTGTTTTGGCATTTCTTGAAAATCCATATAAAAATGGGTGGATGGAAACCCCACTAGTGACTCAGTCGAGTTGTACAATAAAGCAATGAGCAGTATTATTGACCTTTTGTGCTCCTGTTAGAAGTGGAACCATCCCTTTCTCGCACTGCTCGCTCTGATTTATAAGTGAACTACGACAAATGGAAAATTGTCCCATCAAGAATCGATACGAACTTTCTGGTCTCACCGTTTACAAGCCAGCCTCTCTTGAGTAACACAAGGCTTGTCTAGAGTTTCAAAACAGAAACAATCCCTCACATATTATTCAGCCATGGCTGATTCCAAGCTTTTCCATACCATTAGCCATCTTTTGAAAAGGCCACCCACTCATAGAAAATACAATAGAACACTGCAATAAATTCCTGACCTTTTTCTAACAAAAATCTACTCAGCTCGCTCTGTCCTTCATCCACCACTGCCCCTGACTGTCTGTCCGTATTCCAAACAAATCACAGAGCCCTTTATTGCTTCACAGCGCAATGTCGAAAATACCATCAGATATGTGAAATCTTTCATCTGTGATCTCAATGTTCTTTCCGACAGCGATATTAAAAGCAAACATCTCTGCCATAGGTTTAATACCACCAAATAAAAAGCCCACCCTTGAGCCAGCCGTATAACCTGTATACAGGGCCCATGTCAAATCTCCCAAACCTCGCCAAAGTCTTTGAAAAACTTGGCAGCCACTTTCAGCATTACCTCAAGCACAAGAAACTTGAAAAATGTCAGTCTGGATTTCACTCTGCTCACGGCTGCTGTGGCTCAAGTCTAAAAAAAAAAAAAAAAATTCCTGAAGTCATCAGACACGAGTTAACCTTCACAGTCTCTTTCTGTTGGACTTCGCTGCCTTTGACACATTGGCAGTGTACTCAACTGATTTGCATCTTACCTCACAGTTGAACGGAACAGCTCTTATTGGACTATGCAAGAGGCACAACCTCTGGGGTTGCCTAGTTGGTCAGTCCTCTATTTCATCTTTGAACGTCTTCGATATTAGGAGGTTGGTGTTGGATGAACAGAACCAGAATGATGCGCTCTACGAACAATTTCCACTTTTACCTGGAAGAAGTATTATAACTGGTTTGGTGGCCCTACGCTGAAAGTTATTCGTGTGGAAGATCGTCAGAACTTTAGCATTAGTGCAATGGAGAGAGATAAAAAAAAACAATAAGAGCACGGGTCCGAAGGAGAAACTAATGACAGAGGAGGTTGTCATGAACTCATTCACTCCCAAACATTTTCACTGAAGCAACCCCCTTCACTCCTGGCTGTTTTACTGTATTTTGACAGATTTTGCAAGGCCCACAGAATAATATTTTTTTAAAAAAAGTATATTTGTATCTGTTTCCGTTTTTTGCAGCAATTAGCATTAGAATATAGCTAAGTTTCATCCTCATTCACAAACCTGTTGAAAACACTGACAAAAAGAGCTTGTTGCAACATGGCACTGGTTGATCTCTTATACTCTGCTGCCACCCGCTGGCCGTTTTTTGCAATAATCCTTTAAGCGTCCCTCTTCAGTTCAGAGGCTGCATAAAAGTCTTCTGTATGCTCTAGCATAAAAAATAAAAAAATAATTAAAAAAACATAAATACGTTTTTGGGACATGGTAATATTTAAAATAGAAAATGTTTATACATTTTTGGGAGCAAAGGAGTTAAATGTTTTTTTAACTTTCGAAAGGAGGACGTTTCCATTGACAGACTGCAGCAGAAGACTGTCATCAATCTCCTTGAGGATGTAAGGGTTCTTTAGACTCAAAGGATGAAAGTATGATGGACCTGCAGCAATATAGTATACAAGCAACAAAAAAAACAGTGGCTGAAGACAACAGGCGCAATACTTGCTGCAGTCTAAAGGGATTCCTCCAGACTGTAGCAATACTGAGTCATGCCACCGACTGCCAAGGAGAAAAACAAGAAACAAAGCAATTATGTTGAAGGTTTATCAACACAGACCATAAAAGGGAACCGAAAGAAAAGGAGCCTTTCAAGGATCAAACACTAAATAATGAACACATCTCTTAAACAACATGCCCAGGAAGCACTTGAAGCAATGCAACAAATTGAACTAATAAACCAAACAGCTCACATGAGGAAAGTTATTGGAAAGATACAAAGATATACAAACATAACAGGCATGTCAATGCTCACTCAATTAAAGCAGGAGATCATTAAAAAGATAAGCGATTATTACAAACTGGAACCGGAAACATTTCAATAAACTGATTGCAATTTACAGAATTTGGAATATGAAGCAATAACTTTTTCAATTATATCTAACCGTAGAACATACAAGCAAAATTGCACAGCCCTAAAGAAAACTTAAGACAATAAAGTTTAAAGCTATTCAATATAACCATTTGAGCTTCATAAATCAACAGCCCATAGACAAACAAAAAAAAGATTTTGAGCTAAAAAATAATAATAAAAGACATCAACCATGACATCCTAATTGACAAAGTAGAACAATATGGCGCAAAGCAAATCAAAAGATGACAACGATGCTTGGTGCAGGTGGACGGTGTGCGCATTGAAAGGGTTCATGAAATGAAATGAGAGTCATCACAACACATAATTCAATCTGGAAAATAACAACTATAAGACAGCATCGGTAACCGGTGACTCTTGTGGAAGAAGAAAAAAGTTACCAAAGCTTGTGGAAAAGTTCCCAAAAGAGTACAAGTAGAACCTAATACAGTTGCAAAAGGTCTTACTTTACTTGTCACCCTTAAACTTGTGTCCATGCAGTCAGCATATAGCTTGTTTTTTTTTCGTCTGTATTTCCACATTTGCATCTACGAAATTCAACTGCAAAAGCACCACCAATAACGGCATACACAATCTGTCAACCTAACGTCATCATATTATTACGTTTTAGTACTGCCAGCGCACATGAAGGCTCACAATTAAGACTACAAAAGTACGAAATAACTGACAACAAAATAACACGCTATTTAGAAACCGAGGCTGACTTGCAGAAAGCGAGATGTGATTTGATGGGGCAATTAAGAGGCGGGAAACTGTGAAGGTGACACAAAAATATACTGAAGCAAGACAAAACAAAAACAAAATATTCCGACTAGAAATCAACTGGATGCAATGAGTATTCAAACATTAACTCATTCACTGCCATTGACGGCTATAGACGTCCAAAAAATATTTTAACTATTAGTTTAACATTTTTTTCCACTTTTGTTAAAAGTATGAAAACGTAGAATTTTTTTAATTGTATATTTAGAACAGATTAAAGTTAATTGAGATTGAGTTAACTAGTGAAGTCATGTGATTAATTAAAATTAAACATTTTAATCGCACGACGCCGCCAATTATTAATATATATATTTTTTTTTAAATCGCGTCAGGCAATTATTATTTTTTAATTGTAATTAATCACATGACTTCAATAGTAAAAACATGTTAAACTAATAGAAATAGTTCAAATGAATTTTTGTTGTCTATAGCCGTCGATGGCAGTGAATGAGTTAACAATGCAAAATGTATGTGCTCAGTTCAGCTGATTTCATTTTAAGATCGGCAGGAAGCATTGTTGAAGAAAATCATCAATTCATATTTGTATTTCAATTTGTATAAATTGAAATACAGTCAAGCCCTTTGTACCAGAGATGACCTATTTGGAGCATACTTGCAGGTAAATTTGACGTTGGCTGCATATTCAAGACTTCATTTTCAGGATAATGAAAGAGCGTGCTCTAATTTGCAGCTGACTTTACACTCTTAAAGCCTTTTATTGTAGTGCTACAGGCGTTAGAGCAGCCCAAATGCACTCTTGTAAAAGTGTGAATTACTCTTGAAAAACAATAACATGTGCAACTGCAAATCCTCCTGTGACCTTTTCAAAATTGTACTTCACCAATTCTCTGGTAATCCTGTGGCTAGAAGGGGCGGAGAGGAAGATAAGCAACTAACCCTCTCTGATTGATACGGAGAGATAGTTGATATGAAGTAGGCTAATCCTCGCTTGAAATTTGCTAGCCCTTTTATAACAATAATAATGCGTCGGATTTATATATTGCTTTTCTAGACACTCAAAGACACTTTACAATGGCATGGATACATTATTCATGCACACATTCACACTGTGCTGGCGGTAAGCTATTTATGTGTGTTACGTCATGTGTTAAAGGCTTTAAAAGCAAAGACGATACTGTATTGGCACACGAGTAAGGGTGCGGCAATTAACCGGTTTTACGATTAACCGTGGTTTTTAAAACGCAAGGATTAAATAACCGTAGCCGTTCAACAACACCGGTTATTTCCGCTCACGTGCGGCGCAAAATGAGCCATGCGGCGTAGTTCATAGCTCTTTTGTTTCCGCACGGCACAACAATAAAGGGCTCGGCTTTGAACGCTGCCAGGGGAGAGTTGCGTACCCGACGGCTGTGGGTGGGGTTCCGAGGCGGCCAGGACCAGGTTGAGTGGACGTGGGGGAAAAGTAGGCCAAAACGAGGCGGCGGCGAGCGTGAAGGAGGCCTTTTTTACTTTCAGCTATTTATTGTTATTAAAAATACAAATTTTCAAAGAATGCTGATGTGATTTTTTTTTTATGTCTACAATAATAACTGTAAAAAATGTAAAACCGTGTTTTTTTTTTCTCAGACTATAATCGTACACCAAAATCTGAAACCGTTGCACCACTACACGCGAGATAACAGAATGTTGTCCGTTTATTTTTCATGCTTTGGAGTTTGTAATAATTTACAGATTCAATAGTAGTAATGGGAATTACACTTAATGAAATGAGTTTTACACACAGCAGCAACTATTTTTTCAATTAATTGTACCTCATTTGTTTTTTTTTCCTTTAGGAACAACCTCGCTGAATTCAGCTATTGATCAAGGCAGTAACTCGCCCGTTCTAACAACTCATTTATCACACACAAGATTTTAGCCCGCTTGGCCACGTTTACAAACACAAAGTCAATTTATTCTAATCAGTTAACACACAGACAGCTCATCACGAAAATATGTGAAAATTGATAACACAAGAAAATTGGAGCCATTGACAGAGAACTGATGACGGAGGTCAACAATGGTTGGTAATTTTGTTTTAGGTCAACCCAGCAAGAACACCGTCATGCTCATTTCTTGCGTTCGATTGGTGCATTGATTCAAAATGTGTGACTTTTTCTCCCCAGCAACCTCTGTCAAGTATTATCAGTGTCTTGGAATACTGATAAGAAAAGAGTTCGACGTACAGTTGTGATGCAGTGAGTACACGCAAAAGTCTATGTCTGTTTGTATTTACATACTGCAGTGCGGTATCTGTATCTGAGCTCAGCACTATGCCAGTGTGTCAGATAGCAACTGCCAATGCATGTTGACACCGAAATCCATGAAGGCTGATACATTGATAGCGTATAATGAAGCGATAGCTTGAAAGGCTAATCAAGGTGTTTGCATGTAGGCTTGCTTCTACTGTTAGAAGGTCTTTTGGAGGCTTAAAGTTCTGGCTGGATTAAATAGTCTTAATTACACGGTCTACTTGTTGTGTTTGTTTATCATAGCCTCATTAGAATTGTGTTGGGAGGAGTAAATAGCAAGCGGAAGAATTGGCATCTTTGAACAAAGCCTATGTAGCAACATGCCAGTTGCAATCACCGCTAACAGCACTCAGACACACAAAGTCAATACCTCTTGGCGGTTACAGAAAGTCTGTAACCGGCAGTTGTTGTTGTTGTTTTTTTAAAGGGAGGACACAAATCCAGAGTTTAGGTTTAAATGGGAAAGCACTTTAAGAATAGATGTTATTTTTAATATCAGCATTGAGCATTACGGTGTTCTCTTATGAAGAAATGATTTTTTTTGGGGGGGGGGGGTGCATTTTTCCATTGGATATCATTCGTTCCACTTTTCCATCTGAATGAATGGAAGGTACTTTCAGATAACACTTTTCCTTATAAATTTCAACAAACTCAAGTGTTTTTTTTATTCATTTACAGTATCTTTCAACTACAACTAATACTTAGTAATTTTTACATATTTTATCTTTCAATTGACTTCATAAGCATTCAGCTTAGCATTCAGCTATTAGCATTCAGTTTTCAACATTCCCACGCAATTTCAGCAGAAATTGCACTTAGTCTCGTCCATACGTAGTATTTTTGTGTCATTAAGCAATGTTTATATATATATATATACACAGTATATATATATATATATAACCGTATATACACGTATATGGTATACCGTATAAAACCGTATACTGTATACCATACATACCGTACATACGGCATACTATATATATATATATATATATATATATATATATATATATATATATATATAACCGTATATACACGTATATGGTATACTGTATATAACCGTATATACCGTACATACCGTACACACGGCATACTATATATATATATATATAACCGTATATACACGTATATGGTATACTGTATATAACCGTATTTACCGTACATACCGTACATACGGCATACTACATATATATATATATATATATATATATATATATATATATATATATATATATATATATATATATATATATATATATATGTATATACATACAAATTGTCAATGAGGACGAATATATCGAGGTACCACCATGGGAGTGTGATCAGTGGCCTAGATGTGCCAGGTTGGCCAAGCAAAGTTTTTGTCCATAACTAATGAATAACAGAGGTGGAAATTTACTGTAGCCAATTGCTGTGGAGATGTGATCATCCACCCTGAACACATCACACTGCTCTGCCGGAGTGTAATAATGCTTGGTAGATGGCTGCCATTATGACCTTTGCGCTGAACAGCAGAACACTGTGAGCCACGTGAAATCAAATTACCGCTGCAGAGGAGGTTCGCTCTTCTCACCCCACGTTTCCGGCTTCTTTCTCTTTTCTCATTTTGCTGTTTGCGTTCTCTGCTGCCGCTCCCCTCCATCCTTCCTCCTTCAATCTCGTTCCCCCCCTTGACTCTGGAAAAGCAAGCAGGAAATTATAGAACGTGCGACAAACATTCTGAGATCTCATAAATTCAATATATTAATATTGCCCGGACTAGCCAAAAGTGCTTGTGAGTGCATTCAGTGAGTCCATAAGTCACAACATTGTCACAGAGGCGACGGTGATGCATGAGGACAACAACACTCAGTTCATTCCGGAGCAGGTATTCTTTGTCAGATAAGCAAAACTTTAAATCCTTCTGCTGGCCTAATGCGTTTTTAATGCAGCCACATGACTTATGTTGCTGTCAGTGGGTCGGCCTTATAGGGATGCTAGGATGCTTGTGGGCGGCAGACAGGGACCAGGAAAGGCGACAAAGATTAATCTGTGTGTTGCAGAAGCATCACACATTTTATCAGGGCTGCACTGACTGTGGGCCACTCAAGGGAATGCAGGAAGAAGACAAAAAAAAAAACGGGAGCCAAACTTGTCAAAACCGGAGGATAAATGGACGGAATTACCGTGATATTTATTCTATTATGTGTAATGTGTCTGGCACTAGGCTGAGGTAAATCATTTTTGTTTGCTATTTAGCTAAGTCTAACTGTAATAAGAGTCAGCATGTATGACAAAAATATCGGAATCAGCAACAGTTTGGTCTGTCCGCTTAATTGGATCGTTGAATGGCCTGATTTTTAGGCACATACTGTCTGTAATAGGTCAAAAAGTATGAAGGACCAAAACTGCCAAATTAAAAAAATAAATACATGAATAAAAAAATAAAAAATGATTTAAAAAATATAATTCACGAATTAAATAAATTTTTTCCCCCACTTGTAATCATTTATTTATTCATTTACTTACTTTTAATTTTGGCAGTTTTGGTCCTCCATAAAAAAAAATATGTCGGAGTCGGCAGTAAAATTCAACCCCTGAAATGTTTTTGATTTGATTTTTTGATTTTTTTATTACGAGTTTAAGTTGTCATGCCAATTTCTTATGGGTGGGCACTGCTATATATATATATATATATATATATATATGGTGTCAGTTGATTACATTTTTTATTGTAATTAATCGTATGACTACAATAGTTAACTCACGATTAATCGCAAATTTATATCTGTTCTAAATGTACAATAAAATGTTATACGATGAATGAAAACACTTTTTCTCATTCTGATTACTTTTTTTTTTTTCTCATTCTGCAGTAAGTCGTGGTCTACCATTGCCAACTACTACAGCAATCGGAATGAGAAAAGCCATTTAAATAGATTTCTGGTAACTATTTCGGACAATTTTGATATATCAACACGTTTGATATGCAGTATGCAAAGGTCTACATTTTAAAGCTACTACATAAGTCATAATAAAAAAATTAAAAAAATAAAAATCTGTTATTTGATTTATGGTGATTTGTGCTGCATTAACCATCCTGGATTATGTATTTTGTGGACGATCCCTAATGCAGACGGTAAGAGAAATACAGCATCTAGGGACATGCTGTAATCTTTTGAAAAACTCGTGAAGCAGATCAATGCTAAAAGTGAGGGCATTTCTCAAAGATCTACAGGTAAGCGTGAAAATATGGTGTTGGGACGATGTTTATGTCTGGTAGGAAATGAAGCCTTGTGCAGGCATAGGAGGTCTTCTTGCAGTTAATTGTATTTGCTCGGCCGATAAATTGGCCCTGTGGTCTGAAGAAAGCTGGTCAAGCTGCCACGGAAAGGTCACATGTGCTTGGGGGGAGCAAATATCGTGCTGCAAGCTACGTGAGGTTTACTAAAGTCCGATTTTAGTTTGCTGCAGCAGGATGACCATTTGCAAATTCAAATCCACTCGTTTTGAAAGAGTCATTTTGACCTAGCAACAGTGGGAATTTTTTTTGATTTTGATGCCATGACACCTTGAAGCTTTGAGCTAAATTGGTGACTGCATGTACAATATGTGAAACTATTAATTGAATATTTAATGTCAAACAAGAACATTCAAATTTCTTCAAAAAAACGTAAACATTTGTCTGGTTCTGCCATTATTTTTTTTATTTCTGCAGGTTTTGAGTGAAAGGCTGCTTTTTAAAGTAATGTGGGTGCCATTTATTTCTATTTTTAACAAAGAAAAGTATCTTATGCTATTATTTTTGTTGTTTTGCTCTTATTTCTCTCGGCCAGTCTTGTACTCCCAGGCTAGGCTGCAGATAAATTGCTGCATTCCCATTAGTGACAAATGCAAACTGTTGTGCTGCGACATTTGCAGGTAGCAATCTTTATAATAGTGGTCTTGTGTTGTTATTTCCCCCCTTTGTTAACCCCTTAACAGGTCTCACTGCGACCAAAGCTATTTCTGTAATCAACATGCGTTGTTTTACCTTCAGGCTATTTGGACTGTTGGTTGTTGCAAGCATTCTCTTCAGTTCAGAGGCTGCATCATCAAAGCTTTCTGTAGGCTTTAGCATAAATTTAAACATTTGGAAAAAAACGTATAAACACGTCTTTGGGAGCATGTTAATATTTTAAATTAGTTAATAATCGAGTAATCATTTGGAGCCATTTTTTTTTTTTTTTATTAAAAATGGTTCAAATCCTCTAACTTCACCATTTCAACAGTAATTGTTCACTGATTTCTTGAGTCCTTCATTTAACCAAAATAAGACATTTGCAAACATCTGTTTTTACTTGACCGGTAACATAGTCAAACATCAATCCCCCATTTTTTTAACCACTACACAAATACAAAGTAAGAAATAAACACCCATCACTGGTTAATAAACAGTAATCAGAGTAATGCAAAATTAAAATGAATCAGATTAGTTGATTAATCGATTGAATAATCAAAAGATTAATCAATTCTAAAAATATTCAATAGTGACAGCACTACTCAAAACACAAAATGACCAAACCATCAGGCATGTAAAAATAAAATAAAAAATCTTTAGTTTTGAGTCACATTGTTGAATTTTGTCTGGCTTGAGTCTGAAGTTTGTGTTTTGAGATGCTCGTACGGAATCATAATCAGCCCCCATGTAAGCACATGAATGCTTTATTGATACATGAAAACACAAAATGACTGTCGAAGGGACGTGTATGTAGTAAACAAGTTGTCAGTATGACATTGCTGGAGGCATGACTCTCCATTACCAAAATAGATCCTTGTTATTTCCGGTTTGCCATCAAATCACATCACAAGTGCCTAGTAGCAGGGAGGCCCAATTGTCATGCAATCTGTGTAGAAAATCATCATGACCTTTAAAGAGTTTCACATGGAGGCAAAAGGGGCACATGCAATACAAGGTGACTGTCTATATTATAAGCAAAGCAGGAAAATAATACACAGTTCACATATTGGCCAAAAAAATCGGAATTGACCTGCGATGTGACATTGCCTAAAGCAAATCCGACCCGGATAGAAGGTGGATATAAATCAGATATGTTGTTTTGAGTAACATTATTGACATAAATATACTTTTTTCTTGATGAAAGAAGAGGCTCTTATCTTTCTTTTGGTAGGTTCCATTTTTTATAGCAATAGAACACAATATTCTGTGGGCCTTGCAAAATCAGTCAAAATCCAGTAAAACAGCCGGGAGCGAAGGGGGTTGCTTCACTGAAAATGGCTGGGAGTGAATGAGTTAGTTGAGATTGAGGAGCGTTGTCACATTTCCACAAAAAATGTTTTACCTCCTCCTGCCTCGCTCCTTTGTCATTCTGAAATGAGCCTCGACACGTGGGGCCATATTTACTTCACTGTGCCATTTTTTTTTGTTTGTTTTTTTGTGCGGATCACTCAACACGGTGTCACAGATGCATTCCGTTCACATTAGAAATCACAAATGTGTTTGTATTGTGAGCAAGAACATAAAAAGATAGGGTTTAACAAAAAAATTCTAATTGGGCATTGTGTTCTGCAGTGTGAAAAGCAGATAATCTACGAAATACAAACAATATTACAAATTAGATCTAAAATGTAAAAGCCACATACAAAAAAAAAAAAAAATATATATATATATATATATATATATGTGTGTATATGTATATATATTAAATAAAAAAAAAAGAGAAAGAAAAAAAAATAAAATGTAAAAGCCTTTTTTTTTTTTTTTTTTACAAATTGTAATCACCTTTGTGCCCAACATGAAATGCATATCGACACCTTCTTAAAATAAATTAATACATTTTAAAAAATCCGATTTTTCAGGAAACACAAAAAAAAAGGCATAAAAACAATTGCAAAGAAATGACAGGCAATTATTTGATTTTTGGTTGTGTGAATATATCACACTCTTGTTTACCAATTACTGATTTATCATACAGTATTATTTACATATATACAAGTCCTTATAAGAATGGCAATATCACATAATAATGTATATGTGTTTATTTTTTAATGTCATTGACAATAAAATTATTTGATGTGTCCTATCGCAACTGTTTTCCAAACGTACTATGGCATTAATATGCCTCTTGGTAAAATGACATAATTGTTTAAAGCTTTTGTCCTCATCTCAGGACATTAAAATGACACTTGGTCACATATGACGGCGATCCCTGTAAAGATTGTGTTTTTAATTAAATTATTTCACGGTAGTAAATAAGGCCTGTTTTTGTAGAGCTACTTAGTGTCGCCCCCGTGTTCTTGGTTATATAAAATCCTATGTATAATTTAGCACGATTCAAAGTGAATAGTAATTAGCCCAGACCTGGTTTGATGTTGCAACTGGGGCCTGTTAAATTGATGCCGTGGAATAACTGAGACCAAAACCGAGTCGGTTCAAACCTGCTCATTTATTCATGTGAGGCTCATCAGCAGTATATTTGCTCAAAACTTTGCTTCCTTTTATCCCCACGGTCCTCAAGTGCTATATTTATGTGTTGGTATATGCAATTTTAAATTTGGAAAGTGGGGATACTCAGATATCAAAAAGTGTATGAGTGCAAGTTTTGCTTTCCTACAAATATGCAAAAAAGGATCATTAGCGATGCCCCTAAATGAAGCCATTAAAAAAAAAAAAGCAATCATAATTATAGCTGTAGAACGACACTTTTATAAAAAAAAAAAATCGTTGTTACTTTTATTAAGAGCTAAAAAGTTTAACTGAATGTTTTAAATGATACAGAGTAAATAAATAGCTAGTGAAATTTTTAAAGATGGAGAAGCTCTCATGGTTGCGGCCGCACATGGTGTTCATATTTGTCATCTCTATATGCAATACATTGAGAATAGAAAAGTTTATGGGGGGGAAAAAAAGCAATTCACAATGCAAAATGGTTGCACTTTATAGCAACTAAACCCGGGGACACGTTGATATTTAATCAAAAGTAATCATGTTAGGAGGCCACAAATTTAATGTGCACTAGAGTATTCAAAGACATGCACAATATGAAATGCAATGTGGTGGACTATTTGTGAATCTCAAATATTTTACTCCCTCATATTAGCTGTTTGCTAATCTGCAAATTGTATATTGGCAAGACTGTTGAAGGGATTTGCTTGGGGACAGTTCCAGTGACTGACAATAATGAGAAATAGTAAAAAAAAAAATAAAAAAAAAAAAGTACTGCAAAACGTCTTCATATTTTACTTGCCTGGTAAAACAACAAAAAATAAAAGGTCAGTGGGGGGAGCTACTACATAAAACACGCTCCATCAACTTCCCATAGATGCTCAAGTTAAAACATCTGCTTCGGTATTTTAAAGGGTACTAGACAAAGTAATTGCGTGGGAATGCTGCTAGCTGAATGCTAAGATTTGAATGCAAGTGCTTATGAAGTAAATTGAAAGATAAATTACTAAAGTACTAAAATGTGGTCCAAGTGGGGTTTGAACCAAGGCACTCTGTGGCAAAAGGCAATTTGATCTAACAACTGAGCTAACGTGACTTGTCTGAAATCATAGCACTTGTTTTGAACCTTCTAATGCTGAAAGCTAGCATGCGTTTAATCATTTCAGTGAAATCATAATGCATTGCCTGATATGGTAGTCAGTTGGCATGCATGCAAAATGACCACGGATACATTTGCAATGTGCAGTCGGAGGTGGGATTCTTAGACTCTGTGCGGCTCTAAATTAGCGGTGAGCGCCACAAATGTGTTGCTAGGAACCCTCAAAAATCTTCCATATGATTTTACGTACATATATCTTGCTTATTATTATTTAAAATAAGAACTACATGTTTG
Organism: Vanacampus margaritifer; assembly: GCF_051991255.1. Taxonomy (NCBI): domain Eukaryota; kingdom Metazoa; phylum Chordata; class Actinopteri; order Syngnathiformes; family Syngnathidae; genus Vanacampus; species Vanacampus margaritifer. Next base: position 19,264,919 of record NC_135444.1, read on the forward strand.
GTTGTAGTTCACAAAGTCACAGTGGAAAGTGAGTATTTTGCTGACTCATCCAACCTGCCTCCCATTTTGATTTTATGAAGATACCTGCCGTAATTGTTGACATGGAACATTGAAACCTTCGCCTCAGCAAAATGTCGGCGCTCCGTTTGCTGTACTGTCTTTGGGCAACATGTTACCCTGGTAACTGAATAATGAGCAGAGAGAGAAGAGGGATCTTGCAGGCCGACAAATATGGAGAGAATTTCTGCTTTGGAGAAGCCAGACTGGAAGCTCAAATCATCAGAGATCAAACCACAGTGATATGAGCCTTCAAACGATCCACCCAAAGAGACAGGAGGCATTTGAGGGCTAAAATCAACAGTGGCGTTTAAATCGGGATTTTTTTGGGGGGGGGGGGGGGGGCAAAGCCTCAAGAGAGGACTTTGCTTGTTTGCACACCCTCTGTCTTGTCGTTCTTACAGTCTGTCAATTATTAATTGACTAGGGCATCCATTTTTGGTAGCCCCGCCCCTTTCCCCGGAAACAGGAAATTATTCCACGTCCACCCAACGGACACGACTATAAATACAGTATCATCGTTTGTCTATAAAATTGTGCACTCTCACAATGAAAGCTCCACTGCCACCTACTGTAGTGGATGTGCAATTACAATTTATTCTGGTGTGGCAATAAATAAATAAATAAATAAAAACTGGGGGAAAAAAAAATACAAAATAAATAAATAAATGTTTCCTGGGGTCACACGCACCCTTCCTGATCTGCTAGCCCCTCCAGCAGCAACACCAAAGAAGACAACCATCTGCAGTGGACTCGTACCAAACAAATAAACTCCCAGTGAACCCTCACGATGGATTTTTGTTTAACGACATGACTCATTAAATGCTGCCGGCTCTGACTGTTGCGCAGGCTGCTCCTTCCTCATAAACAACGCAGCTGAGATAGAAGAGCGACTACACCCACCCATCTGTATGGAATCGATGAAAAACAGCTGGACACCACTGCCTACGGACCGACCCACAACAGTTTGCGTAGTTTTGAGTAGCGGTACTTGCGTGTACTTGGAAGTCAAAATAAGCGCTAGCGTAACAGACTGGCGGGTCTGCGAATGACTAAATATTTACAGAAACAAGTCAAACTGGCAAGATTCTTCACATTATGAACCGTTCGTTGCATTTTATTATTTTTTTTATTTTTAGAGCTCAGTATTGTTCATCTCTCCTTTTTAAAAAATTTTAAAAAAAAAGTTTTTTTTCTTTCTTTTTTTTTTTAAATATATATACATATATATACATATATATATATATATATATATACATATATATATATATATATATTTTTTTGTATGTGGGTGAGCATGTGCATGTGCGTGCGTGCGTGTGTGCGTGTGTGTATTCATCAGTTCACCTAAAGCCCATTAAAAAAAAATCCCATACTAATAATATAATATAATAATAAATTGCCAAATGCAGAAACATCAATGTAAGTTATCACGATGTAGTGGCTCTCGCTAACAAAAAGAATTAAGTAACCAGAATTAGGTTAAAAAAATTCTATATACGTAGACCATGTTTCTATAAATTTTGATATTTGGTTTTTATTTGAGGCAGATATTTTTTCCATTTTCCATCCCGCTCGTTGCATTTAATGTTTCAAAGACGGAATAAGCTGCGAGGCCTTGGAGGCGTGTTTTAAACAGACTGAAGAGACAACCTTCAGATGAAGCTCAATAGTCGTATTAGGTTGAGTTTAATGGTCAGATTCTAAAGTACAAGGATAATGATACGGTACGTACTTTAAAGAAAATCAAAAGACAAGGGTAAATCAAAAGCCGGAATGAAAGACTGACTTAATGTGAACTTTGTCACAAGTGTCTTAAATTACTGTTGATATGCTGGCATTAGAGGGTTTGGACCATTATGAATAAATAAATAAATAAATGGCTCCAAGCGATTACTCAGTTATTGAAATAGTTGTGAATTAATTTGATAATCGATTACTTGGCAATGAATTGATTATTTTTTACATATCTACAAACAAGCGGGAATGAAAAAATATATATATTTAGCAACTTCATCTCTAGACTCTCAAACAATAATCTTTATGTACCATTTAAATGGGAACATGCTAAACTAGTTAGAGGACATTTTAATTGGTCATTTGTATCAATGCTTTGTAATGAGTTGTGTCTGCTTGCCTTTGTAACAACATTCCATATCAGGAGTCAGACTTCTGGTTATGCGTTTCCTGGCACTAAGCTAGTTAACCCCCCCACCCCCACCACCCCTCCTCCCCCCATCTCCCTATTGACTTTGTAATTAAATTTCCTTGCCCATTATTTCTTCAACTGATTTGGCGTATATAGTTTATCTGTCACTCTAATGGGGTTTTCCTCCACCCCACGGGTGTATGAATGAAATTCAAATGAAAGTATTCAATGCTACTGCACATGGAAGACTAATGAATACAAGGGGAAATTAATTTGCAGGGACGAGAAAGTGACTTAGAGAAAAGAGGTCAACTTCTTTTGTGTGACGAAATGCTTTGTTTTTGTTGCGCTTACTTTCGGGTGCCACGGTGGTAATGTGCAGGATGCTAGAAATTGCAGTGTTGATTGTAGATTGCATTGTAACTTTACATGGACTAGCATTAGCTGCACTTCCACATAAAGATATTTTGTGTGCCGATCACCCGCCTGGACGCCAACATGTTCATTTTGGGAGAAGTCAGAAGACGTGTTTTTAATCAATTCAGAGAACGTTAACTCCCAAAACAAGCTTTAGAGTAAAGTTTAAATGCTGCTAATGCAAGTAAATTATATTGGGTGCTGAGTGAATGTGATGCATTTATTTATCTTAATTAAATCATTAAACAATTACTTTAATTATGCGAGGTTTAATTGGATGCTGTAATGTCCTTTGGGAATTGACTTTTGTTCATCCTTTTGTTTGTGTTTCTTCTCCTTATTTTTGTTGATCTTGCGTTGAAAATCCCCTGTTTGTCCATCATTTATATTTAGGAGCTGGTCTTTTTTTTTTTTCTCCCGAGATTTCTGCTGCCTTTGTCTGTATCCTTGCTCTCGCTGTCTCTGAAGTGCTTGATGATCTATAATTCTTTGCAAGAGCACTTCAGATGTATGAAGTTCAATAGATTTTACAGAATTGCTGCTGCTGCAATATGGTTGCGCTGTCAAAGGAATTCCAGCAAAGGACATTGACAATGTGAATCTGGCTTTTCGATATTCCGTTTTTATTGTGTAGGAATTTATAAGTAACTCTAAACTTTTCTGTCTTGCCTGGGGGCAGCCGAGGCCAAGTGGTTGAGATTGTCCCCTGCCACCGTGGGGACCCCGGTTTAGCTCCCACAACATCAGGCTGATACACTACTGCCGTGTCCTTGAGCAAGCACTCTAAAAACAGTTGGGTCGAAAATAACCCAACTGGGTCAAAAATGGACTGATCATCTATTTGGGTCAATTTGACCCAACTTTGAGTCAAAACTGGGTCATTTTGTATAAAACAACCCAGAAAGTTAATCTACTTGGGTCAGTTTGACCTGCTTTTGTGTCAAAAATGGAGGCATTTTCTATAAAAAAAAAACAAAAAAACAAGCAAGCAAACCTTGGGTTAATTTGACTTAAAAAAAAAATTGTTAGTTTTTTTTGTACCCAAAAAAAAAAAAAAAAAAAGTCATTTTGTGTAAAACAACCCAGAAAAATTGCCCCAACATTCTGGGTCGCCCCCCCCGCCCAAATAAAATTGGGTCAGATCCTCTACTTGGGTCAATTTGACCCAACTTTGAGTTAAAACTGGGTCATTTTGTATAAAACAACCCAGAAAGTTAATCTACTTGGGTCAGTTTGACCTGCTTTTGTGTCAAAAATGGAGGCATTTTCTATTAAAAAAAAAAAAAAAAACAAGCAAGCAAACCTTGGGTTAATTTGACTTAAAAAAAAATTGTTAGTTTTTTTTGCACCCAAAAAAAAAAAAAAAAAAAGTCATTTTGTGTAAAACAACCCAGAAAAATTGCCCCAACTTTCTAGGTCGTCCCCCCGCCCAAATAAAATTGGGTCAGATCCTCTACTTGGGTCAATTTGACCCAACTTTGGGTAAACAACAAAAAAAAAGGGTAATTTTGTATAAAACAACCCAGAAAGTTCATCTACTTGGGTCAGAACTTGGGTTTATTTGACTCAACTTTCTCTTTTGTTTTTGTTTGTTTTTTTCACCCCAAAAAAAGGTCATTTTGTGTTTGGAAAAAATAAAAATAAAAAACAGAAAAATAGACCCAACTTTCTGGGTTGTTTTGTCCCCCCAAAAAATAAGGAAATATCATTTTGTGTAAAACAACCCAGAAAAATTGCCCCAACTTTCTGGGTCGTCCCCCCGCCCAAATAAAATTGGGTCAGATCCTCTACTTGGGTCAATTTGACCCAACTTTAGGTAAACAACAAAAAAAGGGTAATTTTGTATAAAACAACACAGAAAGTTCATCTACTTGGGTCAGGTTTATTTGACTCAACTTTCTCTTTTGTTTTTGTTTGTTTTTTTCACCCCCAAAAAAGGTCATCTTGTATTTGGAAAAAATAAAAATAAAAAACAGAAAAATAGACCCAACTTTCTGGGTTGTTTTGCCCCCCCCCCCCCCAAAAAAAAGAAGGAAATATCATTTTGTATAAAACAACCCAGAAAGTTGAGTCAGATCCTCTACTTGAGTCACTTTGACCCAACTTGGGGTTAAAAAAAAGAAGAAGAAAAAAAAAGATAATTTTGTATAAAACAACACTGAAAGTCAAATTGACCAATAAAGTGGATCAGCCAATTATTGATCCATATTTGGGTTACTTTTGACCCAACTGTTTTTAGAGTGAGACATCAATACACCAAAGCGTGCTTAACTAGTCACAGTATTTGTGTGCTGTGCATTTTTATTTGTCGGTAAAACCGCCAATTGAAAGCGTTATTAAAACCACACCAATATAACTTGCAGTAGCATTATTTGAATGGGGGTGGTGGAAATCAATTTCCAGAACTCAAATTGCAACAGTGGAAAATTAACAGGACATCAAATGTCTTAAAAATATTACAACATTAAAACAAGTACAGTTGAATTGGACAGATAGCAAAATAGCATATATCATTTATGAATGCGCACATCCTGCAGCTGCTCACAGTGGAGGGCTGCTAATGCAACAGTGGAAATTCAGCACCTGAGACAGCAACTGTCACAAATTGCTCCCCAAGAGAAGAGGGCAGTCTTGTAAAATCTGCAGACACGGACATGGTCAGTGAACCACAAACAGCCAAGAGGAGGCGGGTCAAGGAGAGACGCTACGCAGTTTTCATGAACATTGTGCTCGCTTTTCTTGAACTCTCGCACAAAGTATGTGAACATTCTCATTTCGCTCGGGTTGCTGTAGCAAAAAAGGCTGAAAGAAAGAGAAAGGCAGTACTACCCAATACTCCATTCTGATTCTGTTTTACAGTATTCCTGATTTTGAACAACTGCTTTAAATTGCTGCTTTTTGTAAATTGTAACATATCAAGCAACATAACTCGATCTTGGCACTGAATGTTCAGATTCTCATGGACTTCGTAAGTCGTTTTTTGGCATTTAATGAATTGACTAAAACATTCATATTACAAATGCTCATTAGTTTCATACCCCTGACGCACAGAGAGAAAACGGTAATGAAGGTCTACCAGAGTCAAAAGTTGTGCTACATCATCTGCGCTCCAAACTGAAAGCATCAATAAGGCCACTTTGCGTTTTGTGTCAGGAAGTCATTCCGAAAATGTATATCACCTGCTGATCCTATTTAGCCGTCACAAGGGCCTGTTTACTGTCATGTACTTGTGCCCCCACCCCACCCCACTCCATACACACGCACACTATTTAGAATGCCAATGAGTGCTGTGCTGTCTGTATCTTACCTTGCATTACCTTGGACTGGATCGAACGCAACATCCAGTTGGTCTTGAAAATGTCAAAATGCTCTAAAATGGCTGCAGGTGAATGACCTCACCATTGTAGAAATAAAATAAAATAGGACAGGAATTAGAATTGTTTAGGATCATTGCAGTAAAAGAGGAAATATTACCGTCGACATTTTTTTTTAATTACTTTTAATTTTAAACATATTAAGAATTGACAACTTTGTTTAAAAATTATAACAAAAATTGCAGGGAGTTTCCAGGGTCTATAGCGTGTGTTAAGCTGAATTAAAAACTAAGCAAGAAAATAGTTCCATAAAATTTTATTTATTTATTTTATTTATTTTAAATTAAAGGTGTAGAGAGTTCCCAGTGTTAGCATCATTTTTTTTTTTTTAAATAAGTGGAAATTTAAATAACTATATAACTGAAAAGTTAATGTTACTGCACACTTGCCACTTCACACTTTTAATAAAATCAACTAAAACTAAAACTAAAACTACGTTCACAAGCATTCACCACTGCCAGATTTATCGGCCTTCAGATTCGCAAAAAGGCCGATGCCGATATTTGTCAAAATACCAATTATCAGCACCGATAATCGGTCTATCTCTATTTATTATCATTATTCAAATTTATTTTGCTAATAATCCATTTTCTAGAGTAAGATGGATCCTATTCCCAGCTGGCAAATTACAGTATTCAGGTAACCTATTGAGTTATACAACTCTTCTACGTTGCATGCTTGAACACGAATGAGTGTGCGAGACGAGTCAGCCATTATACAGCTGCTTTAATCTCGCACTTGACGCATGCACAACCCATTCACTCAACACTGACCACATTGATATTTTGATTTTGTAGCAATGCTGCATATCAAAGGAAGGCTTTCTTCACTTCCCATTTATAATTAAAGGATAAACTACCTGCGCTTTAATGTACATCAAAAGGGTTTTTTGTTGATAGGGCTTGTGTAACATTAAATATAGATGACCCTTTGCTTTAATGAACAAGAACAAGCCTTGGGGCTTTCTGTTGAAAGTCTCACTTCAAAGTTTATTCACTGGTGTAATGGACCTCTCGTCGGTTCATCTGACATGAGCAAAAAAAAAAAAAAAAGAACTTCAGAGAGAATCGAAACATTTCCAAAATTCAGCTTGAGAGCGTTCAACCCAAAGGTGTGTGCATCGCTAACAACACTGAAGTTGAGTTTGGAGAAAGTCACAATATAGTGGTTGGGCAAGATGAGGAGGGCTCTTACATTGGTAAGAACAGGGTTTAAAGCAACACTAAGGAACTTTCAGTTTATGTTGGTTATGGCGGCGCCATATGGACAAAAGAGGTAAAGTTATGCCTGAAGGAAGACCACATTTCCCATGAGGACAAGCGCATTGCATTCGCTCACGCCAGCAAGTGCAGGCCGGGCCAATGTTTATCCTTGACTGTCCTTTTACATAGCACCTTTCTTACTAAGGGTGTCGCCGAGTTACAATAATTTTATATTAAAATTAGCAAAACATCAATCCACAAACAGAAACAAACCAAAACACAATCACAAGTGTTACTAGTAACAGCAACAAAGCATGATAGGAAAGCCACCTACGATTACCGTTGCTCACTTCAAGTTAGCATCAGTCAGCTCAGTAGTGCATCAGAAGTGGTGAGAATACATTTCAAAATAAGAGTACAGTGTTGCCTTGCCTTAATTTTGCTGGTTTAAATTAATTTGGTAAGTGCGTCTTGTGAAGTGTAAAATGTTTTATCCTTTTTAATGTAAATTTGCTTATTGGTTTCTTTTTGTCTTTTTTTTTTTTTTTTGCCCATTTCATGTATATACATACTTGCTCAAATAAACAATGATCATGCTCTTCTTGTAAGAGCATGAAATTGTAAATTACTTTTTTGAACAAATGCAATATGAATATGAATATATTTTACATTGATATATAAACTGTAAAATTGTGTATGTTCATTAAAATGTGAACTAAAGTGAGCCGGTTTGAGCTCTAAAATTCCAGGGCTGAAAATGAGTCCCCAGTCCGGCCCTGCTTTAAATTAAATATAGTCGCAATAGTCATAGTAATGACCATAATTGTGCTTATTTTTCTTATACATATATTACCGGTAGTTTATTGATTGCTAGCGGTATAATTTCTTTCTATACAATATGTGTTGTTTATTTATTCACATACAGTTGGCATCCACATCTACATACTGTATACAGTATTTGTTATTCATGCACAGTTGACTGAACCACATGCGCTTTTTGCTCACTCTCATTACCTGATTCTGTAAATATGTATGTACACACTATGTAGCCATTTTTTATTTGACGTGCTGCTGTGCGCTTACTGTAATTGGATTGCTCCTGGCAAGTTATTAATGACAACAGCCACCTTGAATAATATGAATAAATACAATAACTAGAAATACGCATGCACATGGCTTGTCCTCTAATTAATGTGATGGCTTCTCTGCCACTTATTCATGATTACCGCCGCCGTGCACAATACTGTATAATTGAACTCTGGAATCCTAATAGGGAGGACAATGACATCTTCACAGATTTCATTAAACTTCGGAAGTGAAATGAAGTGACGGCGTGGCTAAATGCTAAAAAATGCTAGCAGGCGAGTCCGATGTTAGCCGAACGCTAACGACTTGAGGCTAGCCGATGCGAGCCTTAGCACATTCATTACAGTGACGAGGAACATAGGAAGCGACACAGTGAAACTTAATCATCACATTATTATGTCCAATAATACACAGACATTAACTGTGTGCTAACAACAACTTTTTTCCACACAAGTTAACAAACGCCATTACATTTTGCAGTACTGCAATGTTACTGAAGTAATACTTGTCGGAATATGCCTAGCTAATGGTGAATGATATTTTAAATCATTTGTTTTGTTTTTTCACCCCCATTTATTAATTAATTGTTGGTTAGCAATTATCCATAGCCTCCTACTGTGTATTTATACTGTAAATGCAGTAATAGCTTTTAATAGTTTTTTTTTGTTGTATGACTGGAGAATTCAACGAAGCGCATTCTAATGAGAATTAATGTTACACGAATGCGTAGTCGTTCTGCGGTAGACCCCTCAGCACTCTCTGAATTAAAGAGCCATTAATTTTCTCTAACCTCGGCACAAACATTAACTTTGAGCAGGATGAGGATCAATTGAAGACACTTTAGCAGAGGTGGCTGCTTTACTCTCAGCAGCCACTTCAAATTGAAGTGATACCTAATTCTTAAATAATTTCCTGAAATTATTAATTGGGGGCAAAAGAATCACTTGTATTTTTGTGTGAATTTTCGCAACGTGGTATATCAAACAGTCTTTTTTTATTATTATTTTTTAAATGCAGTATGTAGACAACATTGGTGGGGGGAGCACATTTTCTGTCAATTTGTTTACGCATCTACTGTATTTGCTTTCATGACTTTAAGCTAGGATTCAATTTCCTTTCATGAACGAAAGCTTCAACGAAAGGAGAATGGTAAGAACAATCGCAACAGATCTGCCTCTTATTGGCTCAAATTCAAAAACCAAGGTGAAGGAACTGAAAGCTTTAAAGACATCATTTCACTAAAAGTATGTCATGGGCTGGCTTCAGGTCAGCTGATGGTAAATGTAAGACCTATAATTTCAGTAACCGTTTGGAAACAGACAGAAAACGTGTGTGGCTGTGCACTTTTTGAGTGCTTTGATAAGCTCTGAGACACGTTGGGGAGCCTCTGTCTTTGTCTGGCAGTAATGGCTGATTAGTGGCAGAGCTCATCCCAAAGCATTGTGAAAGGTTCCCCTCCTGATACCGAGGACGTGTCTTATCTGAGCTGTCAAAGCGCCATCGACTGGCATGCAGACACTTCAGGGGGAGATCCAAGTACATAACGGCTAACAACGTGCCCTGCTGCGCCTGTTTGTAAGATGCTTTTCTGTTACTATAGTAGAAGCATTATCCTGCTAGTCTGAAAGCTCAAAAACATGGGACAATCTGGGAGTGGTTAGCCATATTGTTTCCTATGAAAGATGTACAGACGCTCCCCACCTTACGAACGAGTTACGTTGCGGACGATCGTTCGTAAGGTGAATTTGTTCGTAAGTTGCTTCAGTGCTATATTTTGTATTATAATTTATGTTTAAAGCCTATATAAGTATATTGAAGGTTTATATAAGTATGTTTAAGGCTTGTACAAGTAACCTGCATTGGTTTGTACTGAAAAAACTTTTAATAAAATGGAGAGAATACATACAGTATGTTAGAGAGAGAGAGCGAAAGACACACACACACAGTATGTACATGTACGTAATAAGATAAATAAAATGAAGTTTAACTTACTTTTGGAAGATGTACTCGATGCTTAAGGAGATGATGGAGGAGGAGGAAGAGGAGGATTTTATATCATGAGAGATTCTTCGTCGTCGCTGGAATCGGCTTCAAAAGTTATTTCCTGCTTCATGGGGACCGGCGTTTCTTCCTCCTCCTCCTCCTCGCCACGTTGCTCAGCCTCCAATGAGCTCTCACAGCGCCAATCGTCGGTATTAGCGGCGGAAAGAAGCACTACGCGCAATACAAAATCTAACTTACAGCATTTCTTTCCGAACATTTTTCGACATACTGTACGCGCAGAAATGTTCGTATGTACCGTTGTTCGTAACTCGAATGTTCGTAAGTAGGGGGAGCGTCTGTAATTCCAATTATGCGTTGTAAAAGAAGTTGTACCTACGCATTCACTACCATTGACCAGGGATGTGATTTGACCAAAGTGAAATTATCTGAAAATTTAGCCGGGGGTCTGGGGGCCGCTGGCACCCAGCTAGGTCCAGGAATGCTTTTTAAGTACTTTCAATGCACTCACATGACAAAGAAATAGACAAAAGAACAGCATAAATTTTCAATGTATATTGAACTATCCCATATAAAATGGCAGTTTTAGTCAACTCAAAATCAGTCACATTCAAAAACATTGGACTGCCTTTGCTTTTAAAAACTATCACTGAGAATATCATCATATCTAACTAATGTGATTACTAAGTTAACACATAAATAATGTTGAAGAGTTCAAATTTCATGAACAAATAATTGTATCATGACCAAATGAAAAGTAACTCATATTGGAGCATACCACAAATGTCTTTGTTATAGCAGAAGATGTTATCTGTCGGAGTCATGTGCATACACAATGAACTACAAAAAAAAAAATCGGATTTTTTTTTTTTTTTTGGAGGGAGATAAAAAAAAGCGGAATTCCGCGAATTAGCGGAAAAATCACATCCCTGCATTGACAGATATTAGACATCAAATCCAGAGCCGCCGTGTTTTCAACAAAATTGTGATTGGTTGAGGACCCAAGAGGCAAGGCAGGATTGCACACAAAAACATCTGGACAAGACACAAGTGGCTATGGCCCTGTCCAGACAAAAAAGCAAAGCCGGCTTCGTTCCTCAAACAAATCTCGTACGCACGGAAGCATTTCAAGACTTGCGTGTGTCCAAAAGGAAGACGCTGAGGACGTTTAACGGCTGTAATGCATATGCCAAGTCTGGGGTGGCGCTGTAGCGCAGCCACAGGGGAGTTAACGGAAAGCGTAGAAGAAGTGACAATGGCGGGTGATTCAAGTACAACACCGCTTGTTGAACGCGGGAATAAAGAAGCTAAATATTTTTGCTGCAAAAGCATAAGCAAGCTAAGGAGGCTGCGCAAAATGACTACGACGGGGTGTGAAGGGTTGTTTTTCTATTTGTGATTTGTGCAACTGGGAACCATTTGAGGGTGCAAGCTCCAACATACCCGTGACCCTTTTGTGAGGATACATACATCAAATGAATGGATGGATGCATTTTATAATCATGATTGAGGTTTGGAGTCAGACAGTATAATCGCAAGCTAAATACAAAGAAATGTGCATTGTTTTGTTCTTTGCCATTTGCTGCATGATGTAATGCAGCTGCTTGTCTTTCACCCCTTATTACCGAATGCACTACTTTTCTGGAGTCTGATGATATATGGGGACCTAAATATGAGACTCCACTTCTAAAAAAAAAAAATGTTCCTCTGGCAAAGCAGACCATGAAAAATGTGGGTTTTGCTCACTATTTGGGTGTATTTATAGCACTTAAGCTAAGGTCTGTCTGGCTATATGCCGAGCCAGTGCCTCTCGTTAGAGCCTCCAAGAAAATATTACTCATTACTGTACATCTTGTAGGTCATAATGCCGACGAGGCTACTTGGAAAATAGGTGAAAGTGCATTCAAACCACTACAGATATAAAAAATAAAAATAAAAAGGGGGAAAAAAAAAAGCTCTTATAGGTCTCTGGTGTGTGTGTATATATATATATATATATATATATATATATATATATATATATATATATTATATATATATATCTTATATATTATATATATATATATATATATATATATATATATATATATATATATACACACACACAATTATATACACTTTGTCCCAATTTATAGTATAGTTAAGAATTTGCTTTGTTTACGCACATTTGTGTTTTAACACATTTGAATGCGAGGTTCTCTGCTGCTGTAAAATGGTGTAGGTTGCCTTCTAATTACGTATCCTTGCAATGAATATTTCATGCACTGTTCTCATTCACTTTTGAAAGGCAACTAATTTGCTGCATAAATATTTGATGTGGATCTTTCATATTCCTTCCGCCCACATTTCAATTAACTGCAGAATGTATATTTTGGTTCACAAGTTACACCTCCGCCATGTAACCTGTTCTCATTATCCTTGCGTGTGTATTTTTATTTTTTTATACTGCCTTAAAACACAAAGTAAACATTTAGATTTTCAATTGAATAAAGTTTTAAATTGATCACGTTCAGCATATTGTACGCAAAACATAACATTTCAAATAACGCTGTGACAAGTGACCGCAGCTTTATATGAACATTGTGCGGCGTTTTCCCATCCTTTGATCCCACTTGTGTCGCTTTGCTTCGCCAAAGAGCGTGCGGCAACTGCACCTCATCAATCACACTGGGAGTAATCACACATATATTGCAGCAAATTGCCAAGGAGGAGCACGATCAATGTAAAGCAAATTTAACCGAGGGACTGAAATGACAAAGATGAAACAAGTGGCGCACAATTGGATATTAATTTCAATTATGAGAAAAGCCTTTATAGTGAAAGGCTTTGTTGGCATATTCTACCTCACAAGATTTGAATATGGTGTCCTCTTATGGAAAAATAATCAATTCATGCATATAATCTAGGCTTTTACAGTCACCACAGTGCACTGAAGATGATGATGAAGAGAAGAGAATTATGCATTGGCTATTATAATTGTCTATTCACTTGTGTTATATTGCAATAAAATCTCGTGAATAGCACTCGTGGGTATTAGATAGGTGGCGTAAAAAGAAACGCAAATGATTCACATTATTTAGACATTTGCGAGTACCTCGGGTGTGTAAACAAAAAACAAAAGAATTACTGATTCATAGCACATTTTATAAACAATGTAACTCAATATGCTTGCTTCCCATATTGTAATTAAAACTACAACATTTTAAATCAGTTATAGTGTGAAAGCGATTTAAAAGCAAAGTAAAGAAATACAAAATAGCTTACTAAAATGACTAAAAGAGAGTACAGTACAAGAACAAGATTTTGGAAAACACAATTTTAAAATGACTATAAAAAGACCTTAATCATATGTATGGGAAAATAGCATAGTTGTTAAGATGGTTGTAAAAGCATTTACACATTACAGCATTACTTCTCAATTATTTTCTGTTACGTAAGCACCCCAACCCCCAAAGGAAGAAGACAACATTTCGCATCCACCCAATCCTCCGCCGTGACTATAAATTATGACAGTTGTCTAGAAAATTGTTATAAGTACACCTCTGCATAACATTTTTAACCCTATTTACTTGAAACATGAACAAATATAGATACAGACGCTCCCCTACTTACGAACATTCGAGTTACGAACAACGGTACATACGAACATTTCTGCGCGTACAGTATGTCGAAAAATGTTCGGAAAGAAATGCTGTAAGTTAGATTTTGTATTGCGCGTAGTGCTTCTTTCCGCCGCTAATACCGACGATTGGCGCTGTGAGAGCTCATTGGAGGCTGAGCAACGTGGCGAGGAGGAGGAGGAGGAAGAAAACGCCGGTCCCCATGAAGCAGGAAATAACTTTTGAAGCCGATTCCAGCGACGACGAAGAATCTCTCATGATATAAAATCCTCCTCTTCCTCCTCCTCCATCATCTCCTTAAGCATCGAGTACATCTTCCAAAAGTAAGTTAACTCTTTGACTGCCAAAAACGTTAAATGACGTTTAGTAAAATCCTATGGAGGAGTGCCAAAGACGTTGAAAGACGTTTTTTTTCAAAACAGAGGTGAAACTAACCATTTTCTATTGATGATTACTGAAAAACGGAATAAGGTAGAAACAAACTTTCTTTTCTGATGAAAGATGAGAGTCCAATCTTTCATTTGGTAGTATGTGTGTTTCCATAGTCCAAACACATAATTTTCTGTGGACCTTGAAAGATCAGTCAAAAATGCTTAAATCGGCTGGCACCCACGGCATCCCTTTTCTGAAAACGTCTGGCAGTCAAAGAGTTAAACTTCATTTTATTTATCTTATTACGTACATGTACATACTGTGTGTGTGTCTTTCGCTCTCTCTCTCTAACATACGTAGTACAGTACAGTACTGTACGTATTTCTCTCCATTTTATTAAAAGTTTTTTTCAGTACAAACCAATGCAGGTTACTTGTACAAGCCTTAAACATACTTATATAAACCTTCAATATACTTATATAGGCTTTAAACATAAATTATAATACAAAATATAGCACTGAAAAAACTTACGAACAAATTCACCTTACGAACGATCGTCCGGAACGTAACTCGTTCGTAAGGTGGGGAGCGTCTGTATAAACAAAGTAAAAAAAAGTAAATTAAATAAGTAAATCGTTCAAGTAAATAAGACTTAACCCCGTAAGGCCAAACGCATCAAATCAAATACAAGACATTTTGAGCCCTCTATTTCATGAGTATAATATACCCCCCATTAAAACCCTGACGCAGACACGTGACACATGCATTGCACGGATAATCCATTAGAGGGCAGTATCACCCAGCTGATGGCTTTTCCAGATCTTTTTCAAGATCGCCCCAATTGAGAAAAGAGAGACACTTATACTTCTTAATAGTAATTCAGATTTTTTTGAAATACTAATATGTTTGATATGTCTGTTTATCATTATATTTCTGACAGTTATAAATGTACGAATTTAAAGCATTGTATTAAAATATGACACAAATTAAGTCATGTGGAAGTTGATTTTCACAAATCTTTTGTTTGTTTAAAAGGACCAATAATTGTGGCGGCTCAGGGTGTAGAGACGGTCGTTCAGTAACCAGAAGGTCAGCTGTTTGATCCCCGCCCTGCCCAAGTCATGTGTCGTTGTGTACTTGGGCAAGGCACTTCACACATTGCCTCCAGTGCTAATCACTAGTGATGGGAAAAATGAAGCCTCATGAAGCACTTGTGATATTTTTTGACTCCTCTAGATGGCACTATTGGTTTAAAAAGGCAGTGGAAATGTAATACATTTTCATTGCACTAGCCTTTATATTTGAACCAAGAGCACCATCTAGAGGAGTAAAAAAAATAGTAAAAGTGCTTCATGAGGCTTCATTTTCCCATCTCTACTAATCACAGTGGCGTATGGAAGGTGCGAGTGTTTGGTGGTGGTCGGAGGGGCCACTGGCAGCCACGCTTCCGTCAGCCTGCCCCAGGGCAGCTGTGGCTACTTAACTCTTTGACTGCCAAAAACGTTAAATAACGTTTAGTAAAATCCTATGGAGGAGTGCCAAAGACGTTAAAATACGTTTGTTTCAAAACAGAGGTGAAACTAACCATTTTCTATTGTTGATTACTGAAAAACGGAATAAGGTAGAAACAAACTTTTTTTTCTGATGAAAGATGAGAGTCCAATCTTTCATTTGGTAGTATGTGTGTTTCCATAGTCCAAACACATAATTTTCTGTGGACCTTGAAAGATCAGTCAAAATGCTTAAATCGGCTGGCACCCACGGCATCCCTTTTCTGAAAACGTCTGGCAGTCAAAGAGTTAAGTAGCTTACCGCCACCACAGTGTGAATGTATGAGTGCATGAATAATGTGTCCATTCCATTGTAATGCGTCTTTGAGTGTCTAGAAAAGCACTATACAAATCTGATGCATTATTATTATTATTATAAATACTCTATTTACAAAGAATCTGAATTGTCTCTCATGTTAATCACGATTCAGGCTTTTTAGGGTTAATAATAAATGCTACTCTGCTCTTAAAAAACACTATCAGTAGAAGACTGGCAGGCAGTACGTAAAAGTCCGTAATTTCACGGTGAGCCAGCTGCTTTGGAGGCTAACCAAAGTGTGAACAGAAGCGAGCCATCCTCCCTATCTGTGACAAGCCACTGAACCCCGACCAGTTGAAGTGATCTTTGCTAGCGCCGAGGTCTAGCCCCACTCCGATCTGAAAAAGTCTGTTGATGGGACTATGTCACGATAATGAAGTTAGGGCCAGAGATGCCTGTCTTAGTGAGTGAGTGATGGCCCGAGGCCCTCTGCCAACACTCTCATTCATCATAGTGATGATGGTTCTCTCCCACCCGTCTCTCGCTCTCTCTTTCTCTCTTTCTCTTCTACGCCACGTCTCCCCATCTGTCCCTCTTGTTCTCCAGTCCCAATTGCTGGATTTGCATTCATACCCTTTAGGCTGTTCATTAACACTTGATGAATGCTGCTATGTAAAAAAAAAGGTTCCCTTAAAGTCATTTAGTTTGTGAGTCATTAGAATTCCAAGCACCACACGCACAACCCCTCGCCGTATCCATGTCAGCTCCAAACAGGTACATGGAGTTGTCAAAGCAGCTCCTATGTCAGACATCAACGATTTTGCACCTTGGTGAATGTGGGAAATGTGCAGGGTATCATCACATTTCAGCTTCATGTAACACGGAGCCATTAAAAATTGAAATGGGCCCAGAGTGTTATCACTGAAATGTTCCCCAGACGACACATCATCTCCGTTTACACCCACCTGGATGCCACAGTCGCTCTATTTTCTCCACTTTCCTTTGACTGCTTTTTGGGACTAATACAACCAGATTTTTGCACTTTGCAGGAGCAACACCAAATACAATACAATAACCTGTAAACTCTTGATTACATTACAGTTGTCATCTGCCATTGTAGACCCGCTGCAGACTTCTGATGCTTTAGATAACAGCCACAAGAATGAAAATCATTTTGGGCTCATTAGAGTCTTGGGTTACCCCTTGTTCAATTACAGGTTTCCACATTTGAACAAGATGAAACACTCTGCATCACAAGCTTATTAACAAGTCGTGCGCTCATAGTGATCGGCTGATTTGCAGAACTTTAACCAGATAGAAGATTGATTGAGGCAATGAGACCTTTTGATGATGAAAATAAATATTCAATTATAGTTGCATCTAAAATGACCTTTACTCTCTCCCTCTGCTCCGATTAGCTCGCTCATTAGAAAATTGCTTTGATGTTTAACTTTTTGTAAATAATTCAAGTCTGCCATTTGTTGACGACCAGTCCAGAGTGTAAACTGCCTCTCGCCCCAACATTAACTCTTTTACTGCCAAAGACGTTAAATGACGTTCTGCAAAAACCTACGGAGGAGCGCCAAAGACGTTAAAAGACGTCCTCCCATTTTTATTTATTTATTTTTTGAAACGGGTGCTGGGAAGGCTTGCGGAGCTCTCCTGAAAGTTTTAAGCAGGTTTTTTGAGCCTAATGACTATTTTTGGCCCCTAGAGGGCAGCGATGACTCTCTTTTGACAAGATCGGGTGGGCGTCAGTAGAGGCGGAGCTAGAGCGTTGAGCAGGAGATCAGAATGGAAAACAAAGGAAAAATGGCGGCCGGTCGCGAGGAGCTAACGCCAGAGCCGTTTTTTTCAAAGACCAAAAGCATCGCTGAAAAAGCACATTGTTGACGACGATGATCATCATCGATGATGAAGATGAGGGTGGTGACTCTGTGGTTGAGAAGCATTGACGCGGCAGTAGAAGACGTTAGATGGAGCTAGATGGAGGAGGGAACGGGCAATGGCGAGCGTTTGCAAGCAGCTCTACACTTACAAGACGAAAGGCATCGACCAACGCTAAAATAGTACATTGATGACGACGGTGATCATCCTCGATGATGATGAAGGTGAATCCGAGCTTGACGGCGAAATTGGAACCGCTGACGCGGCGGCTATGACGGTGTCGTAACGCGGAACGCAACCGAGCACGCACAGGCGGACGTTCGATCGGACGACGGAGAGTGCCCCGAGTCCAATGCATATTCATCGGAGGAAGTGTGTACAGTCTGCTACTTGCTTTTTATTCCCCGGAAAAAAAGGCCGTCAAGAAAGTGTAACGTTTGCACGCAAAACGGACCAATGTGAAAGTGAAAGTAAACTGTTGTGCGAGTCCTGGCGTCTCCTTGCACGCAGGAGAGCGTTACAAAAGGAAAAACTGTATTTGAAACATCCACATAATTGTAAGTAGTACCACAGTTGCACACATTTGTAAATAGTTTGCGAAATTGTTTTGTCAAATTGTTACACTGTTGAATGGAAATAAACGTATTTTGCAATCAAAAAACACTTTTTCATTGTTGGTGAAATCGTTTTACAGAAGTAAAGCACTATTTAGGTGTTTGTGGCATCATTCATGGACAAAAAGAAGTGTACAATTCACTATCGTTTCACAAAAAGCTCTTTTTCTCCGTTTTTTGTTTCAAAAGAGAGAATTTCGGTGAAAGTAACCATTTTCTATTGTTGATTACTGAAGAACGGAATAAGGTAGAAACAAACTTTTTTTTCTGATGAAAGCTGAGAGTCCAATCTTTCATTTGGTAGTATGTGTGTTTCCATAGTCCAAACACAACATTTTCTGTGGACCTTGAAAGATCACTCAAAATGCTTAAATCGGTTGGCACTGGCGACAACCCGTTTTTGAAAACGTCTGGCAGTCAAAGAGTTAATGGGATTGGCCAAGCGGTATAGAAAATGCATGTATGGATACATAAATAAAGTCTTTCATTATCTAAGCACACTGAATGGTAGGTTAACTTTATAGGGGAGCGTGGGGTTGCCAATTTTTACTTAAAGTGTTTTTTTTACGCAAGGGGATTACAGGAATGCCTCCAACTAAAATATGTTGATACAGTTTAGGATGTTGCGCATCCCTGGGAGCAATCACTTTAGATCTTCAATACAAACTGTTTGACAAATGTAGCTTTAGAAGGAAAAAAAAAAGTGATTTTGTGGAACAACTTGCCCCCAGTGCGGGGTAGGTTGTGCCATTAATCAGAATTTAGTAAGGTAAAATTATGCCATTGATAATTGAAGTAAAAAAGATCATTTGAATCTCACAAATGATATTGCTATATAAAAGGAAGACTTGAGGAGGAGTTGAAACCCTGTCTGCATTCCTTTTGTATCTGGTGGCATGATGGATTTTGGTCAAAAATTAAGAATGGCACATACTTTTAGTGATCAAATGTAAGAATACAGTTTACAACAACAATAAAATACAATAAAGTAATATAGAGTAAATAATCTTAATTTAGGGAAGTTGTACCATTGGCACAAACCTTAACCTTAATCATAGAAATTTTACTTTGGAGGGCAAAAACATGTTTTTGGAACTTATATGTGCTTACCTCTCAAGCCATATGTCTCCCTTTTTTTTACCGGGTGAGCGAAATGGATGTCTCTTCAAAAATATTATTATTATAATATTATAATATGACCAACTTCTTCTATGGTTTTCTAAATAACAGGGGTGGAACTAATTGCCCCTTGGCACAAATTACCCCACTGTCCCCAACAGTCAGATAAAGCGATAGCGGTATCACAATTTGCCGTTTTACGTAAAGGTCACGAAACAGTGCATCAGTGAGTGTGTGAGTGTATGAGTGACACTCTCACAAAAACGGTATGAGTCACATGAACTGGCGCATTCACTTCAGGCATCCTGAGACATAACATTCACGAGAATACAAAGAAAGACAGCGATCAAATCAACTGTATGTGCCCACTACCCACACAGGTAGTAATCAATCTGAAAGACATGCGAAATGACCAATTGCCAGTGTGCCCATATTTGGAAGTGCTGATGTAGCAGGCTACCAGGAAGTTAAAAAAAAACCTCACCAAGATGTATATTTCATTGTTGAGCAGCAGAGAAAAAGAACGGCTCATCGGGAACTTGAGCTACTGTAGTGGCTGGGGTTGCATTAAGCATCCACTAGATGGAGCTTACTTAACCAATATCGATCCACATATAAGGCGCATTGGTTTATAAGGTGCACTGTAGGTTTTTGAGAAAATTAAAGGCTTTTAGGTGTGCCTTATAGTGCGGAAACTATGGTGCAATATCTGCAGGTAAAATCATCAAAACTGTAAAGATCTCAGGATGCTGTAATCTAAAAATCTAATTTTAAAAAAATCTGTAACCCGAGGAAGGTTTTGCATAAGCAATCAAGCAGCACTATTACAATCTGACAGATGGGGGACGCTACTGCAACGCCAAGGAACGATTATACTGTATATATATATATATATATACAGACGCTCCCCTACTTACGAACATTCGAGTTGCGAACAACGGTACATACGAACATTTCTGCGCGTACAGTATGTCGAAAAATGTTCGGAAAGAAATGCTGTAAGTTTGATTTTGTATTGCGCGTAGTGCTTCTTTCCGCCGCTAATACCGACGATTGGCGCTGTGAGAGCTCATTGGAGGCTGAGCAACGTGGCGAGGAGGAGGAGGAAGAAAACGCCGGTCCCCATGAAGCAGGAAATAACTTTTGAAGCCGATTCCAGCGACGACGAAGAATCTCTCATGATATAAAATCCTCCTCTTCCTCCTCCTCCATCATCTCCTTAAGCATCGAGTACATCTTCCAAAAGTAAGTTAAACTTCATTTTATTTATCTTATTATGTACATGTACATACTTTGTGTGTGTGTCTCTCGCTCTCTCTCTCTAACATACGT
Source organism: Vanacampus margaritifer (assembly GCF_051991255.1). NCBI lineage: Eukaryota > Metazoa > Chordata > Actinopteri > Syngnathiformes > Syngnathidae > Vanacampus > Vanacampus margaritifer. The sequence continues at coordinate 19,285,958 of NC_135444.1, forward strand.
AGTACAGTACAGTACTGTATGTATTCTCTCCATTTTATTAATTTTTTTTCAGTACAAACCAATGCAGGTTACTTGTACAAGCCTTAAACATACTTATATAAACCTTCAATATACTTACATAGGCTTTAAACATAAATTATAATACAAAATATATCACTGAAGCAACTTACGAACAAATTCACCTTACGAACGATCGTCCGGAACGTAACTCGTTCGTAAGGTGGGGAGCGTCTGTATTGCCAAGACTAAACGCTTTAAGTTAATTGGTTGGTGCTTCAATAAAATATTTCTTTAAGCCAGTGATTACCATAGCATTTTTAGGGGGAGTGTTTTGTATAACACCTCTATCAAGTAGAGCAGTTTAAGATAATAGCTAGCCTAGCTTCTTTCGGATTAAACCACATGAAATGTGTCAAATCTGATGATTTTCGCAATTGAAATTGTCACTTCTGACGATCCGGGCCTAACTTTGAAATCTTACTTGATCAAACCGTTTGAATCATCTTTCCGAAAGACTGCGCAGCCTCGACGACATATTTTATGTATGACATAAGGCGCATATGGGAAGATTTCTATTTTAAGCGCTTGGTGCACTCGGTTGCTCACAAGGAGGATGTTTGTTTTTCCAGTGCGACTAAAAGAGTCTCTTTGAATCCCCAGAGGACACGCAGGCTTCCACTCTTCTTGCTTTGATATTGATGCAACTTGATGTTCACATCTGTGTATCTGTAAGGCATGTTTTTCTCTGGCTGGTTTCTTCCAGTACAATATACTGTATACTGTACTTCAATTTTCCTTGCTGGTCCAAATACAGTTATAGTATAATCTTGTTGCTGCAAATGCGCAGGATTTACTGGAGCATGCTAACATTAAAATCTCAGCGGTACTTTGGCTGCTCTTGTTTTTTTTATCCTAAGGAACAATTTTTCACAAACACATTTAAGAGTTCTATAACTAGACATGTCAATGATAAAGGATAAACATTTACAGAGAATATGATGTAGCAGTTGTGTAATTGTAGATTGAAACAGGGATGTGATTTGACCAAAGTGAAATTATCTGAAAATTTAGCCGGGGGTCTGGGGGCCGCTGGCACCCAGCTAGGTCCAGGGTCCGTGTTTTTAAGTACTTTCAATGCACTCACATGACAAAGAAATAGACAAAACAACAGCATCATTTTTCAATGTATATTGAACTATCCCATATAAAATGGCAGTTTTAGTCAACTCAAAATCAGTCACATTCAAAAACATTGGACTGCCTTTGCTTTTAAAAACTATCACTGAGAATATCATCATATCTAACTAATGTGATTACTAAGTTAACACATAAATAATGTTGAAGAGTTCAAATTTCATGAACAAATAATTGTATCATGACCAAATGAAAAGTAACTCATATTAGAGCATACCACAAATGTCTTTGTTATAGCAGAAGATGTTATCTGTCGGAGTCATGTGCATACACAATGAACTACTAAAAAAAAAAAAAAAAAAAAAAAAAAAAATCGGATTTTTTTTTTTGGGGGGGGGGGAAGATAAAAAAAAAGCGGAATTCCACGAATTAGCGGAAAAATCACATCCCTGTTGAAAGCACACAACCATGGCCTTAATAAAAGACATTTATCTGCAAAGAGTCCATAAAGTGACAATTAAAATAAACGTGACCAGTGATAGCGATAATGAGCCGACAAAGACTGAAAAAGCAGAGAACTAAATGCAAACATACTGACGAGACGACGAGGAACACCTGGACAAGTGAACGAGGGAGCTGATTGAAAGTCACAATTTACCGGACTGACGAGAGCAGGTGGACACAATAACCTAACGAGACACACAAGCAGAAAGATACACGGGCAGAACATGACAAAACTAAGGCCTCGTCAACGCGAAAGCCTGTTTCAATGTATCCGCAAAGGTTTCTTACCGTTAGGGCAGTTCGATTAAACAGCGGCGCCGTTTCAAAGCTTGAAACCGATCACTTTTAGAGCCGGGCTCCAGAGTGGAACGATTTCAAAACGCGCCCCCGTACAGTACGTTCCAATGTGGACACCATATGCGGGATACTCCTTCAGTGATGACGTAGTGGTCGCGGCACGATGACGACACATTGTTGTAGTTTGATGACGTATGCTCCAATTCTCGCATAACCAATGGTGGATAGCCGTGTTGTAGTCGTTTTGCGCAAGCTCCTTCGCTTTTACAGCAAAATAATTTGCGGGATGTTGTTGTACTTGAATCACCCGCCATTGTCACTTCTCCTGTGTTCGTCTCACTGACCTGTATATACTACTGGAAAGCCCATAACCCATGCACGCACTTGCAAGCAGTTGAAGCGAAAGGGCGGCCATTTTACTCCCATCTCGCGAGCAGACTACAAACGATATATTGACGTACAGATTAGACATGTAGAGCTTGTAGGCTAGTATATATATAGATAGATAGATAGATAGACAGGATTGTATGCCGAGAAACTTTTCTTGGGAAGAGTAATATGGCGGCCTCGCGGCTTGATTCTTCTTCTACTCTTTCCGTTAACTCCCTGTGGCTGCGCTACAGCGCCACTCCAGACTTGGCATATACATTACAGCCGTTCTCAGCCTCTTCTTTTGGCCACACGCATGTCTTGAAAACGTTTCTGTATGTACAAGATTCTTTGGGGAACAAAGCCGGCTTTGCTGCCTAAATCTAATCCAGACCAACTCAACGAGAAAGCAGATCATTGTAATTGTGACTTTGCAACAAAAGGAAAAAGTGGATCACTGTTGCGCACCACTGATCTTATAACATATTGAGTATGACGTCTTCTTACAAACCTAGAGTTCATTTTCAGCCATTTTAACTTTTAAAATGACATTCTAGGTTGAGTCCAACTATTCAGACACGCACAAGATTTATACTGTATCCCCTGTCAGCAGATTGGTTCTAAGAATAACCCATTTGCGTCATGCTTCACTAACATTGGATTGACTGACTATAGGGAAAATTCAGTTATCCCAACATCTCTGTTATGTCAATGCATTGAGAAAGAATAGAGACAGATTAAAGAGATTCCAACATTTCTGTCTCAAGTAATCCCTTTTACTCCCTTGCAGGGTTCCAACCCCCTTAGCTGACCTCTTCACTTTTGTTCTTTCGCTTACCTCTTCAAACTTAATACTGATTTCCAGAGACCTGACTGTGCATATAACCCTCTGTGGCGTAATAAGCCCCTGATAAGTAGTCTTTCTCCTCTCCTCTGGGGGCTCAGTGTTTGAATTTCTGCCTCTGACCTTTCTCTGAGAAGCGGGGTTCTTCCCTGTGAAAGAGCTCGGCCCAAAGCTCCCATTCAGTGACCCATCCCAGAGAGCCGCTCCAAGCTGACAGGATCAGAAGAAGAAGCACTAAGCTCGAGGGAACAGAAAATTCTGCGCATGTTCAGACTGGTGAGCAGGAACGAGACTCCCCACCAACTCAAGTTTTCTTTTCTCTTTGTCTTCTGGGGAATTGTTACAGTAAACACGTCCAGTCAGACGTGTATCTGCGTAGATATAAACCAAATTCCCCGTAGATGTGTCTTTTCTTATTCTGTTGTCCACTGACAGGTAGAATGCGCTTATCACAAGGTGGTGCTGCAAAATTTCAACCTGTGCCAAATCTGTTCTACTGAAGAAACACTGACTTGGATGAACTTTTTGCCCAAACCAAAAGCCAGACAATAGAAACTCCCTTCTGTCCTAATGACGTCGGCATCGTATTAGATCCCTGTTCACTTGCCTTTCCTGACTTAAGACAGTAAGCAGCTCAGCCATGCCCAAAATGGCCTCTGAGAGGACAAAGCATGCCAACAACCACTTTTCTTTTTCCAATTAGCTTCAAGATGAAGTGAAAGTGAGAATTCATTAAATATAAGGGTAAGAGGACTTATTGACTACGTTTACATGCTGTCAATATTCAGGTTATGGTCAAAATTCCGGTTTCTGATAACCCGTTTACATGCGTGAGCATAAAGGGTTACTCTCGGTCATCGTGCTCAATTGAAATACCCCATTTGAAAGTGCGACACATCGTCATTTCCGATTTTAACTTTCGACATTCAAAAAAAGACATAGACGCTCCCCACCTTACGAACGAGTTACGTTCCGGACGATCGTTCGTAAGGTGAATTTGTTCGTAAGTTGCTTCAGTGCTATATTTTGTATTATAATTTATGTTTAAAGCCTATATAAGTATATTGAAGGTTTATATAAGTATGTTTAAGGCTTGTACAAGTAACCTGCATTGGTTTGTACTGAAAAAAATTTAATAAAATGGAGAGAATACGTACAGTACTGTACTGTACTACGTATGTTAGAGAGAGAGAGAGCGAGAGACACACACACAGTATGTACATGTACGTAATAAGATAAATAAAATGAAGTTTAACTTACTTTTGGAAGATGTACTCGATGCTTAAGGAGATGATGGAGGAGGAAGAGGAGGATTTTATATCATGAGAGATTCTTCGTCGTCGCTGGAATCGGCTTCAAAAGTTATTTCCTGCTTCATGGGGACCGGCGTTTCTTCCTCCTCCTCCTCCTCGCCACGTTGCTCAGCCTCCAATGAGCTCTCACAGCGAGAATCGTCGGTATTAGCGGCGGAAAGAAGCACTACGCGCAATACAAAATCTAACTTACAGCATTTCTTTCCGAACATTTTTCGACATACCGTACGCGCAGAAATGTTCGTATGTACCGTTGTTCGTAACTCGAATGTTCGTAAGTAGGGGAGCGTCTGTATATCTCTGTCACTCACCACGCTACAGTAGTCGATTTCCTCCTCGCTCCAAAAGTGTGGTCATGTTTGTTGACCTCTGATTGAGTATTTGCAGTTGATTACATGCCTGAAGCACGGACTTATATATAAGTATATATGTGTGTGTATAGATACACACTGTGGCGTTTTCAGAAAAAAATTAAAATGCCACAGAGAACGCAATGTATTCAAAGAGGCTCTTTTAGTGAGTGGGACGGCGCTGGACATACAAATCGTTCCTGTACTAAGAAGAAGAAGAAGAAGACGTATGGTGCAAGCCAATGCCTCGTTCATTCGAGGTATTCCAAACATGTTTATATGAACAAGAATTCCGATTACGAAAGGGGTAACCGTGGTCTGAGCACATTCTGGGTGTTGCACGTGTCTTTTAAAACCCGTATATTGTCCATATTCAGGTTTTTAAAGCGTTTTGGACCGCATGTAAATGTACTCATTGACATTAAGTCAACTAATTTCCTGATGTATAACGACATTGAAATTGTTTTGTTTAAGGTTATGTGATGTGTACCTTACAAACAACGATACATTTGCACTCTTACGACGTTTTTTTTCTCCCAGTGGGATTTAGATTCAAGTGAACCAACTTTGAAAAAGTCCGAATAAAATAGCAAGTTTTCAATTTCCTATCATTCAAGAGAACGATGCTTTATTTTTATGAGCACGGACTGGAGATTCCATGTTCAGATTTAGTAATGCGTTCCCAAAGAACTCTTGCCTCCAGCTCAAAAGGCCGGGAGAAAGTTAAGCAGAAAGAACAGAACTTTCTGAGCCCTGAAATATATATTTTTTTTATTTGAAATAGTGAAAATTCATGAGGACAGACTTGCAGCATTGCTATGCAAGTAACACCGAGAGAGCAGCAGTGAACGCTGTGAGGAAATGTCAAAATCTTAACGTAAAATTTGAGGGAAAACAGGACAGGATTAGGCAGGATAAGAGAAATGTGAGTGCCGTTACGGTATAAGTATGCAAATAAGCATGCGGTAGCACATCTGACTCACAGTAGAGAGCCTGGGTTTGATGCCCTCGCTTATTTAATTGTGAGGCAAGAAGTGAGGCAGACAAACATTTGTGAATGTAGCTGTGTGTGTGTTTGTTAGCATAGGTAGGTGAAGGATTGTAACTGCATATTCGAGAGAGAAAAAATGATACGACTCATAGCAATGATGGAAAAATAACTAAATAATAATTTTAATGTTTTTATTTTTTTTAATGTACTGTATAAGAAAAAGGGACACGGTCCCAACAGCTCATTTATGTCAAAGGTACTCTGATGCAAAAACAAATGCAAGATTTGGATTCCTTGTGATTACTCCTTTCCAAGGATACTTTTGTTGGTCTTTGAAGTGGGACCAGTGGTTGCTAAGAAAATTTGAAATTCTGCGGCCACGCCTATTTTTGCTAAAAAGTCAAACCGGTTTTTGTTCCACCTCAAATGATGCCACAATTAATTGACATGCCACCGACTTATCACAATCAGAATTCTGGTTTGAGAAACCATTTGTCAGTGAACGCGTCTTTAACTCATTTGCTCCCAAAAACATATAAATATGTTCTATTTTAAATGTTTTAAGTGTCCCAAAGATGTTTTTTTAATGCAAGAGCATACAGAAGGATTTGAGGCAGCCTCACAACTGCAAAGAAGGGTTGAAGCAATGGTAGTTATTACACAAAAGGCCAGCAGGTGGCAGCAGAGCAAAAGAGGGCCATGTTGGGAAAAAAAGCTCATTTACCCACAGTTCTAAATAGATTTGTGAATAATGATCAAACTTAGCTATATTTTAATGCTAATTGCTGCAAAACGTAAACAGATAGAAATATACTTTTTTTTCCTGATGAAAGAAGAGACTAATTTTTCTTCTGGTAGGTTCCATGTTTTTATAGCAATAGAACACAATATACTGTGGGCCTTGAAAAATCTGTCAAAATCCGGTAAAACAGCCGGGAGTGAAGGGGATTGCTTCAGTGAAATTGGATGGGAGTGAATGAGTTAATTGTGCTGTATTGTTTTGCCTGAGTACACCAGCCACACAATAAGCATCTCTCACAAGATCTCAAAAAGGTGTGTACCCAGCTAAAGATGGCGGCGTCTGTTCTAGTGCCTCAGGTTGCTCTGCAATGTTTATCAGCCCACTGACGTGTGGCAGACATGACACCACCAGCAGGCTGCCATTTTTGCTCCTCCACCCACAAGCCTGCTATCACTCGATTGTCAAGTCCACAGAGGCACAACTTCCTTTTTCAAAGCCGCTATAGAAACATTCATGGTGAATTTTTAGATTTACACGTTTTCACATCATTGTGTCAAGTCACAGAAAGGCAGAATTTATAGTAATTTTACAACTGGATAACACTGGCATGCTGCATATTTATCAGGTTCTCGTTCTTCTGTCTCCCATCTGTCATCATAATCTATCCCAAAGTTTTTTTTGTTTTTTATTTTCGTCTTTGTCTATTTACAGATGATTGTTCATGAATTAAGACTCCCTAGTGCTTTTTCATTATCCACAATTGGACTGTGAGGGGAAAAAAACGGGACTGAACTCTGCAGCAACCTCCCGTTTCATCGCTCTGAATCATTCATTAGAAGAAAAAAGCAGTGGGAGGCCAAGCTGCATGGAAACAGTGTACGATTGGCGTGGAGCAGTCTTGTGTATCAACAGGGCTTTGTTTCTTGACAGGCAAATGTGAGGATAAAAGATGTGCTTGAACAAAAAAATGAGGATTGAGTGCAGAAAAGCCGCTGATGGCAAAGGAGAGGTATGAATATGGTGAGGGGACCAAAATAGGGCTGGATTATGTAGTTGTTCATATTTTGTTAATTGGACACTATTTTAAATGGTTTTGGGGGGTTTCCCCCATTGTTTTCTTCTTCTGAGAGCTCAGGATTATTCATTTGGCAGACTTCCCGAGTCAACATGTTATCATGGCTCTTTTTTTTTTGTGTGTGTGTGCGTTTGTGCATGCAAGTTTGTGCTCTTTAATTCACCTGAGACCTGTTATAAATCCAAGACCCTTCACCTTTAACCGTATTCTGTTCCGCTGTGGGTTTAGACATCTCTGATCATTTCATTGAGTCAACAAGCTCTGATTATCCTGGCAGACCAAGATAACATGCAAATTTCAGCACCGTCCCAACAATCATCCGCTGAGGCTCCTTGCGGGCATTAGGCTGTCTTCACTCAACGTTCACAAAGAACCTAACCAAGCCAACTCGAATTCTAAATGACAGAATAAAGGCCTGTATGACAAAATAGGAGTGCCTAGACAAACGAAGAGTGACTTATAGCATAGCAATTGACAACATTCTCATCAGAAGGGACATTTGCATAAGACTAAAAAAAAAAAAAAAACGAAAAATTGCTAACACATCATCAAAGATTATAATCCTAAAGGGCATAGCAAGTGTATAGCAGCTACAAAATAAAAATACAGTAGCTAGACAAATATAAGACTGACCAGTACCTCATCATCATGAGGTACAACCAGTGACGTGCCGTCAGGGCAGGCAAGGTAGGCACTGCCTGACCAAGGCTGAAATGGGGCCATTTAGCTCTTTGACTGCCAAAAACGTTAAATAACGTTTAGTAAAATTCTATGGATGAGTGCCAAAGACGTTAAAAGACGTTTTTTTTTTCAAAACAGGCGAAACTAACCATTTTCTATTGTTGATTACTGAAAAACGGAATAAGGTAGAAACAAACTTTTTTTTTTCGGATGAAAGAAGAGAGTCCAATCTTTCATTTGGTAGTATGTGTGTTTCCATAGTCCAAACACATAATTTTTTGTGGACCTTGAAAGATCAGTCGAAAATGCTTAAATCGGCTGGCACCCACGGCATCCCTTTTCTGAAAACGTCTGGCAGTCAAAGAGTTAAGTTCTTCTATTTATTTAAATTATTTTTGAATTTCAGATAGCCTACACTGCCTGTATAAGTTTGAAAGTGGCAACATTTGGTGATTTTCATAGTTCAATTAAAAATGACTCATGACTCACTCTTCTGGCCTGCAGGCAAAAATGCTGCAAAATTCTCCCTGCTGAAGGCACACGGCTCCGATGCCTTTACCAGCCCTTTCAGAGTAACGATGTGTGTTCGCTCACGCATGGTCCGTTTCCAAAAACAAAACTTCTTTACGCACATAGGCAGATCGCTACGCCGCCTTTTTATGTCGCTGTATTATTCCTATGCGAACGTACGTTCGCACAGTGTATTCGTGAATTCAAAACCCATCGCACAGTGTGGCGGTAAGATGACGCCACTCTGGAGAATATAAAAAACTATTTTCATGCCTTTCATTTGAGGAAAAACATCAGCTTTTGAAGGATGGGACACCAACGCCTTAGCTACCAGATCTTCAGCAAAGTAGGGGAAAGAGAATTATTCGTACTTTTCACAAAGAATGGTGCAAAAGGAAAAATTGCCCTTGTGAATGTGCTTCGATGAACTGTGTGTTACGTTACATAATGTTTGGTATTGCAATTGCTAGCTTGATTTTGTGAGGAATTAGGCTGTTTTACAGGGACATATCCCCTTTATATTACATCCTTTCCGGGCGTCCGGACAGGTTTTATAAATGAATGAAATTGTCTGTTTTTTGTGTTGCGACAAATGGGTGCACAGCAACGTGTTTACCGTAACGGGCAGACACACAATAGGCAGATGGTGGCCCAGAACTTTAGTTAAGTGGCAAAGCATTGAGCTGCTGTCCCGGAGGCAATGGGTACGAACCCCGATCGCCCCAGTAAGTTAAAAAAATATACGGAGTCATACGTTAAAATCATTTAATGTGTGGCATCTTGGAGTAAACTAAGTATCATTTAACTCATTCACAGCCATTGACGGCTATAGAAGTCAAAAATTCATTTTTAACTATTTCTATTAGTTAATTTTTTTCCCCCCACTTTTGTTAAGAGTAAAAAAAAAAAAATGTACATTTAGACCAGATATAAAATTTGTGATTAATAATGAGTTAACTATTGAAGTCATGCGATTAATTACAATTAAAAATTGTAATCGCCTGACGCCCTAATTTAAATTAAAAAAATTGGGGGGAAAAAGAATTTTAAAAATGAAAAAAAAAAAAGATTATTAAAAATTAAGTTTTTGAAAAAAGATAATTTAAAAAAATAAAAAATATATTAGAAATTAGGTCGTCAGGCAATTAATTTTTTCAATTGTAATTAATCACATTACTTCAATAGTTAACTCACGATTAATCACAAATTTTATATGTGTTCTAAATGTACAATAAAAACTTTTTTTTCTAGATTTTCATACTTTTGTCAAAAATTGGAAAAAATGTTAAACTAACAGAAATAGTTCAAAGGAATTTTTGACGTCTAAAGCCTTCAATGGCAGTGAATGAGTTAAGTATCTCGGTCGGGCCAATTGTCCTCTTTTTTTGGAAATGTAAATATGGTCACCCTCGGATACGTTGTACACACAGCTTCCGACACACAAATTTGTAATTGGTGTGTGCGTCTCAGTTTACGCCAGCCTGCCTATACAAGCCTAGAGCTCACTGCACGTCACTGGGTACAACATAATACAAGACTAAACATACTATACTGCAATTTACAGTGAAAATGTATCGTTCCCTCAAAATAAGTCAAAACACAGCCAAATGAACCCTCTGGTAACAAAAGTGAGCACAGCCCTAAGTGAAACTGTGAGTTAAGTTTGTGTTCTCACTTTGTGACAAACTGTTTCTTTCTTCGTTCAGGCAGTCGCTAATTAGCTTCCACATGATTTGAACCTTGCCAGCAGAATTTATGCTAATGGTGTGTATGCACACAAGATGAGAGCAAGCCGAATGGTAATGGCACAAATCTTCCATACTGTGTTAGAAGTTTCCCTTGATAGTCCCAATTGTCTTGGGAATGGTCCCCATTTAAAGCTTATGTCATTAATAATGTTCTTGTAAATATACAACAAATGATAAAATTCAAAATCAGGTTGTTTTGCTTGGTTTTCTACTTAACAGTAGTGATTGAATTGTTGGTTCAGACTATCAGACATCTGGAGCTTGTCCTCAAGAGGCTTATGTGTGCAACTTAGCGAGCCACTACAGTTCCATCTTGTCAAGCAATACCATTTATTTCCCCAAGAGGCCAAAAAGAACTTCGACCCAGACCAGACACTCTACAGAGGAAACTCATTTCAGCCTCTTCTATCTGCCATCTCGGGCGACAGTGTTTTCTCCATTTGGTTGGGCGGTTCATTTTCCCAAATCAATAGAGAAGACCACAGTTTCTCTCACTTGGCTGAGCGCACATTCTGTCTGTTGGTAAGACAGGTTAGTTAAATTCGACTTGAAGTGTTTTGTTGGGATGTGGAAAAAAAGAAATTCATATCAATAATAATAATAAAAGGCAGCTAGAAAATATTCTCCAGTTTTAGTAAACAGTTTGTTTAACTAGTTCAAGTAATCAGTACATTACTTTTAATGTCAGGTAATCCGTCCAGTAATTTACTTTTTCAAGGTTAGCTTGGCAACACTGTAAATTGCTAAAACAACATATTGAGAGCTAAAACAATACAACGCAGGGTCAATCTAGAGTCCTCAACTAACCTTTAATGTATGTGTTTTATCATTCAGGAGAAAACGTGACCGCATTACACAGGAAGGCCCGGATTCAAACCACAGCCTCGGGGCTGTGATGCGGATGTGCTAACCAGTCGACATCATGACGCCCCAGGCATTGCCATCCATTCATTTTTCTCAATATTCAATCAAAGCTCTGCAGCTGAACCAAATAGCTTCAAGTCAATTAAAAAAAAAAAATGTAACCCCTTTCCTGTCCAGCATACCTAAATAGGGGGTGATCCATCCATCCATCCATTTTCTTAACCGCTAGTCCTGATTGTAGGCTTGCCATTATTTTCTTAAGGATCACTTCTGTCCTCTAGTGGAGGAATGTGGAAATTAAGCATATAGCAACTTTTCCACAAGAGTTAATGAATGGCACAGTATGTTGTTGATTTATTTATTTGTATTTTTTACATGGCAACTAACAAACTGGTCCATCAACGTGTGTTTGCTGGCTATTAGCAGCTCAGAACCTCTGGAGGTCATTGCTGACAAATTCCTTGTGCAACCGTGTCCTTTTGGAAGTGCATTTGTCCATGCTGAAGACACATCAAATATTCATGAAATAGCAGCTATTGACCTGTAAGTGTTTTGTGTGACTGGCTTTCTATAGATTGATGTCTGCTGTTGTGAAGGTCTTTTATGTGTCCTTCTATGGACGCTATCCCAGAGAAGGAAATATCATTGCTTAGTTTTATCTCTCGGTAGGTAAACATATCTGCGGCTGTTGGATTTGTGATCTCCATTATGTAACTAGTGTCAGCAGGCTTGGGAGGGGCAAATACAAGATTGATGACACTATAAGACGATGATATACATATTCAAGATGTAACATTAGCTATTCCTTCTCCAGTCCTATAAGATGGGACACGGACAAAGAGACAGTGTGTGTTAATTTTGTCAACAAAAACTAAACAAAAAAAATTTCATCAACACACATTTTTCACCGGACTAAAACCTAGACTAGATTAGACTAAAACCCTCATTAATAATAACTGGGACTAAAGCAGTATGCGTTTTCGTCAACTAATTTTTGACAAGACAAAAATGTACTGGACTAAACTCTATGGACGAAAATTTGCTGAAATTTTTTAAATCTTGTCTCTGCTAATCTGTCACTGTGACACTGTCATGTGACACACCCCATTTCAAATCTGCAGCTAGTGAGTACAACATGCACAAAGCACATGGGACGGACAGGAAATGTATTTACAGTGAAAAGTGTTTAAAAAAAACAACAACCGTAAATTATAGTTAGAACATAACATTAACTCATTAACTGCCATTGACGGCTATAGACGTCCAAAATTCATTTGAACTATTTCTATTAGTTTAACTTTTTTTTCCCACTTTTGTTAATATGAAAACCTCAATTTTTTTTTTATTGTATTAGAACAGATATAAAATTTGTGATTAATCGTGAGTGAACTCATAAAGTCATGCGATTAATTACCATTTAAAAAATTAATTGCCTGACGCCCCTAATTTTTAATAACCTTTTTCTTATATAAAAAAAAATATTATTAAAAATAAAATAAAAATATTAAAAAAGAAAAGATTATTAAAAATAAAATAAAAATATTAAAAAAGAAAAGATTATTAAAAATAAAATAAAAATATTAAAAAAGAAAAGATTATTAAAAATAAAATAAAAATATTAAAAAAGAAAAGATTATTAAAAATAAAATAAAAATATTAAAAAAGAAATGATTATTAAAAATAAAATAAAAATATTAAAAAAGAAATGATTATTAAAAAATAGGGGCATCAGGCAATTAAAATTTGTAATCATAATTAATCGCATGACTTCACTAATTAACTCACGATTAATCACAGTTTTTATATCTGTTCTAAATGCACAAAAAAAAAATCCAGGTTTTCATACTCTTGTTAACAAAAATGGAAAAATATGTTAAACTAATAAGAAATAGTTCAAATGAAATTTGACGTCCATAGCTGTCAATGGCAGTGAATGAGTTAAACCAACGGCTATAACGTTCCAACAATAGTGTTTATCCAACCGCTAACTAATGCCGGCTAATTAACTACTCATGCATGAAGCCATAGTGGTCACTTGTTGATATACTGTAAAGTAATTGAGTGTCACTGTCAAGTTGTTTTTAATCAAAAAGATGAGAGCAAATTTTATGTGAAATGGTTTTGGATCCGAAATATTCAACATAATCTGCTGACAAAAAATATACAGGGGTGAAATGATTGTCCTGACTAAAACTATATGAATAAAATTATGTTTTATAGTCGACTAAAAATGGACTAAATGAAAACAGGATGAGGTTGGCTATAAAAACTAACATGCGTGATTGAAACTGGACTGAAACAGACTAAATTTAAAAATGGCGGATAAAATGAACACTACCTCAGAAACAATCAATCTTGTTACTAAAATAAAACTGCACAAAAAAAAAAAAAAAAAAGAGCTCTGTCCCAAAGTTTGCTCATTATTCTCCGTCTTAATCCTGACAACATCTGAAATCGCCAGGGAAGATTCCAACTCAAATAATTCACTAGACTTTAAAATTGACTATATTTCCATTTCCAAGAAGTCCATCACAATAAAAACATTATGTCTTCAAGTTCTGACCAACTGACTCACAGATCCCGAGAGCAGGGGAATGATTAGCAGTTTGGGCAATATTGGTTTATTCTGTGACACAACTAGTCAAAACATGCTTTACCGAAAACTCCATTTTCATCATTGCATTGCTCAAACAACCTTGTGGCGTTTCAAGATTAAATTCCGACGTGCAATTCATCCAACGTTCATAATTTTGTAAAAGATGTGAATAATGTAGCAGTAATCATACATTTGGCCACACAAGCAAACTTATGCGTCCTACTTCTTTCATTCTGTAAATCAGCAACACATTCAATGCTGAACTTTAACGAGAATATTGATCTCTGCCAATGATTACCAAGAGGGCAAAACAAAGGCAAATAAACAAAACCATACGGTTCCAAAATGGAGCAAACGATTAACTGCATTTAAAACCAGTGGGGTTTGTGTCATGACATTTAAAACTTTTTATTGAACTGTTGGATGAATGTTTGTAACATATGCAAATAGTGTGCAATGTTCAGGCGTTAAAGAATCATTCACCATGAAATGTGTCATTTAAGGTGATCTGTATCCCTTTTCTGCGTATGTATTTGTGTATGGATGAGTGTGTGGATCACATTCCTTCCTCTTTTTCCCTGTGACTGTCAGATTGGACACAACGGAGGACTTGCGTAAATATATTGCACAATCACTTTTTTTTTTTTGCAGCGTAATCCACCGTCTAATCTTTCTACGAATACTGATGTCCTGCAGTCTCCATTTTTAGTTGTGTTTGGTGGTTGAGAGTGAAGAAGACAAAATGAACACAATAACCCAAAGCTGTGTCCTATTATTGTGGATGCATGCGGTGACCTTTGTGAAATGTCAAGGTAAGACAAAACCAGCATACAAATAGATTCATGTAGGTTCAAGTCACTTGTGTTGCTATGATCTTTGTTTGAGATTGTGTTGGTGGAATTACAAGCGTGTTAATGGATTATTTGACTTTTGTCTTGCAGATTGTACACTTGACGATTTTAGGAATGGTCCCCTGCACAATTCGACTTTTGACACGACAAATATGGAAAGCAGCTATAAAAATAAGCAGGTAGTGAGAGTGAGCTGCGCTGCTGGCTACGTTGGATTTTTCAGAATCACCTGTGAAGATGGAACGTGGGTGTCTACTAGTAGGCCATGTGAACGTAAGATACCGTATTCTGCTATACTTTCATGTATTTACCATATTTGTTACGTACAAAGTTACGTACAGAGTTATTACAAGGTTATATTTAACAGGGATGTGATTTGACCAAAGTAAAATTATCTGAAAATTTAGCCGGGGGTCTGGGGGCCGCCGGCACCCAGCTAGGTCCAGGGCAGTGCCCTGGTGGGGGGACACGGGGGGCAAAGCCCCCCGGAGCTCATGGGTTTTCCGTGTTTTTAAGTACTTTCAATGCACTCACATGACAAAGAAATAGACAAAACAACAGCATAAATTTTCAATGTATATTGAACTATCCCATATAAAATGGCAACATTTTTTAGTTTAGTTTTTATTTTTAACATTTAGTCAACTCAAAATCAGTCACATTCAAAAACATTGGACTGTCTTTGCTTTTAAAAACTATCACTGAGAATATCATCATATCTAACTAATGTGATTACTAAGTTAACACATAAATAATGTTGAAGAGTTCAAATTTCATGAACAAATAATTGTATCATGACCAAATGAAAAGTAACTCATATTAGAGCATACCACAAATGTCTTTGTTATAGCAGAAGATGTTATCTGTCGGAGTCATGTGCATACATCACTGTTTTACAAAATGAAAGCAGTTATTTGCAAATGTGAAAATTACACACAAAAAATAGATCAATTCAAAATAAACATGACATTCAAATGATTCATGGAGTATCAAAATAATTGCAAATTAATTTGACATTGGTTAATTGTTGAGTAATCAAATAATCGTTGCACCGCCACACCCAATCGAACGGAATCAAATCGTAATCCTACTGAACCGAACCGAACTGAATCGTTCCATTTTAAAATCGAACCGTCCCTGTAACGGATCGCACCTCATGTATCGAGATGCGTATCGAATCATCATGCTTGGACAGATTTACACCCCTACTTTCCTGAACATCAATTTCACTCTTTGTTTGTTTAATAATTTCACAAAACGACTTTTTTATTTCTTTCCTTTGCTTTTAAATGTATCTTTTGGATGTAAATATGCCTAAATGTTGTCCAAGTCTGTCCTTTTTGTAATTTTAAAAGGCTCCTTTTGTTCTCATTGCTTTGCATAATGTCTTCAGTTGTTGGGTTGGTTTATGCCTTTAGATGTTGTGCGAAGCACTTTGAGTTGCCTTGTGTATGAAATGTGCTTTATAAATAAAGTTGCCTTGCCTTGCTACAATCAATGTTTTGTAATCTGGTAGTACTGGTATGCTATGTTTCTTACTACAACCTTACATCAAAGTAAAAAGGACATTAGCACACATTTTTGTCCGGTATACTATTACTATACAATATACGGTACGCATTAAATCTCTCTCTTTCTGGCTCTTCCTTGCATATTTAAGCAAAACCGTGTGGTCACCCTGGTGAATCCCAGCATGCAATGTTTAAATTGGAGTTTGGCGCCGATTTCGTCTTTGGCTCACAAGTCAAGTACACTTGCCACGTAGGGTATGCAATTATTAATAATTCAGTTTACTATACATTTACTTCTCATTAAATCATGTCTGTGTTGTACTTCTTGCAGTTATCAAATGGTCAGTCGGATCAACTACCGACGTTGCATGTCAAATGGGTGGAGCGGCTATATTCCAGTCTGTCAAGGTACAGGCTTGCAATCATGGAGCTACTCCCAAGTGTGCTCGTCAAGTGTCATGAAAGTGAAGCTTTCAATTACGTGATTTCTTTCAGCAATAAGCTGCCCCATTATCACCGTGGATAGCAATGTTGAAGTGATCGGGAAGCTAGAAGACGCAAACTTTGGCAACGTGGTTCGATTTAGTTGCAAGGATAGAAATGAAATCCTAACTGGTTCATCCGAGATGTCCTGTGATGAAAAAGGAAAGTGGAACAATGGTCCTCCAATATGTGAAGGTACATTTGCGCTAAAACAGAAAAGCTCCTTAACAACTGCTGACCATGGCAAAACATTTAACATGTTCTCACATCTCTATAAAAAAAAAAAAAGTGTTGTTGTATAAGGGTTTCTACAGATATCAGCAAATCTAATTTAATGTTGTTTTTAATGCAACAAAAAATTCATCTAATGCCCATGAAGTACTACTGCATGTTCACACATGCACACACATACACATACTGTTTATACATCATGTCAGTGGATAACATTTTTTAATCGTCATTAATTACATGATTTCCATAGTAAACTCGTGATTAATCGCAAATTAATTGCATGTTACATGTGTTCAAATTTACAATAAAATATATGTTTCAAGTTTTTATTACTCTTGTAAATTAACATAAAAGTGGGCAACTTTGGTGGCCAAATAACATTTTTGTTGTATTTTGTAATTTATTGATACACTAATTTTAGAGTCAGTATCTCATAAAGTTTTTTAAAGTTAAAAAGATATACTACACGGTTAAAAGCATTGGCAAACATTTGAGTCATAGATTTGTGTTGAGGCAATTTATTGCCAGTAGGTGGCATTAGAGTTTAATGTTGGATGTTGGTGACTTCTGTCTTTCTTTTTAAATTCAGAGCAATTGATATTTGAAACATGACGCAACTCGTGGACTCCAAGCCATTTTGTTTATCGTAAATTACAACTAGTCACCATTCCCCACAAATAAATATATTTTTATCCTATTTATTTTAGCTAAATTGTGTTATAGTGACTCCTTTCCAAAATGTTGGATGTAAAATTAAGCATGGACGTTTTTATATAAATTGTATTTACATTTTTAATGCCTCTGGGCATCATATTAAATGCTTTTAAAACCCATTTAAGGTCTTAATTTAAGGAAAATCTATTGAAAGTAGCACTAAGGAACTTTTCAACCTTAATAACATTTTATCATAACACTTCTGATGAAACATTGACCTAAAATTAGTTGAATGGTACATTTGCCATGGCCTGAGGGGGTCTGTATCATTTCTACTGACACTAAGCAACTTTGAGGAAGTTGGTAGGAACACTGCCACTCAAAAAACTACAAATGTGCCCACTGCTTTATGGCATACTGTACGTCACTTCCCCCTTTCCACATTCGTTATAAAGATGAAGTCAATTTGAATGTCGCCGCACGATTACTGCTTTCCTGGCAGAAGCTGCAAAGCAACTGAAAAATTTTGTCTGAGGAGACAAAAAAGAAAAAAAGAAGACGGGAAGCTACCCAGATAAAAGGACAGTCAAGGATCAACATTGGCCAGGCTTTCACTCGCTGGCATGAGCTTAAAAAGAACCCAGACACAATACGCTTGTCCTCATGGGAAATGTGGTCTTCCTTCAGGCATAACATTACCACTTTTGTCCATATAGTGCCGCCATAATCAACGTAAACTGAAAGTTCCTTAGTGTTGCTTTAATGACTTAATGACTCGTGGAGACCCTGTAAAGATTAGTAAAAACGGTTTGTGTAATTTCACAGTTGAATCTGCTGTCATTGTATTGTCTTTTCAAGTAAATATTTCAGGATATTTGTCTCTTTGTTTTCTTCATCACCAGCGGTCAAATGCGCAGCGCCACTGATTGAAAATGGTTTTGTGCCTAGAACCGTCCACGAGTACAAAGAACATGATATTCTGTATTATCAATGTGATCCCAAATACAAGTATGTGTCAGACAGACCTTCAACATGCTCAAAAATTGGAATCAGAGCCGAGTGGAACCCCAGACCCGAATGTGAATGTAAGAGTTACTGCTTCAGCTTGTGCTAACACAATGACAAGTATTGCCTGGCATCCCTTCAGTTATGTTACAAATGAAATAAACATATTATTTGCTAAATGTTCCTACCATTGCAGTGATTAAATGCCAAGTGTCGCTGCCAGCCATTAGCGGAACCAGCTACACACCTGCTCAAGCATCCTTGTTTTCATCTGGTGCCAGGCTAACTGTCACATGTGGAGACGGTTACTGGATTGAAACTCAACAGCAGACCTCAGCAGTATCAACATGCAAAGATGATGGACAATGGACCATTCGACCAATATGTCAAGGTAGAGTAAATTTTCATGCTGGTGCTGTCATTACAAATTCTTTGAACTCCAAAAACAAGTCGTGATGATGATGATGATGCTCTTGTCTTGGTGACTAAATATCTCCAATGTGTGTTTTTTTTTTCCAGAGGTGACCTGCAGTTGGCAAGAGCACTCAAGTGTATGGTGGTGGAATCGCAATCGGGGTGAAGCAACATTGGGTACTACTGTTAGCTACAGCTGTAGAAGTGGATACAAGAGAACAAGCAGCTCCTCACTGCTCAAATGCACCAGAGATGGCTGGATACCAGATCCACCCTGCCAAGGTAACGCCGATGTGCATGATTACAGTACTCATGTCTGTTGTACTAAAAAAATGACCATTCAATTTGATGCTGGTTTTTGAAAGAGAAATTCCATGTTTTTTTTAAGTACTTGGGAAAAAATGCCTTCCCTCTCAGTGCGTTATGTCAGTCTTCACTTTTTGTGCTCCTTCTGTATCAACCACTCAGCTCCCTTCAGCCTCTCTGGTCCAGGCGTCATTTATTCATGGTTGTCAGAGGAGTAATAGAACCTAACTGTATGTAATCAAGAGGGGGAATACATATCGAGTAAATTAAGTGCATCTCTCTCTCTTTTTTTCCTCAGAAATGACATGTGACCGTAGTGATATCCAGAGTGCAAAGCTTGTAAGTGGCAAGCAAACATACACATCGGGTGAAAGGGCCCATTTTGAATGCAAAGCTTCCCAAGATTCATTTGATCTATATTGTTATGAAAATGGTTGGGAAGGAAATGTGCCTTGTCCAGGTAAGGAATACTAAGATTTAGTTTGTTTTGACTCCATGTGAGATTGTTGAAAAGGCTTTTTTTTTTAAATCTTCTGAATTGAACAGCAATAATGAGAGTTTCAGCATTGCATAAAACAGTTTCCCATGTTGAGGAAACCCATTCAATGGACACAGGTCAGTTTTTTTTAATCAGCTATTCATTTGACTCGTTCCAGAACACCAATGTAAACAACTTGACCTCAGCAATGCGGACATTAAAAGCAATAAAAAGGACTATTACAGCAAAAATGAACATGTCCAATACACATGTTCAAATGATCCTGACAGAAATTTCACTGCCACCTGTGATTGGAATGGCTGGACCGGCATTCTGAACTGTTCAGGTAAAAAAAAAAAACATGCTCATGAAGGTTAAAAATGTGCTCTGACTGCCCTGGATTTTGATCAGATGGGATTCTTCTTTTCGTGGCTACAACAGAGTGTCTGCAACCGGAGGTGCTCCATGGCTTTGTTGTGGGTCCCTTACATGACACAGTCTACTATACGTGCAATCAAGGTTTTAAACTTGCCTCTAAAGGCTGGTGGGGTGTAGCGCAATGCATCGATGGACAGTGGTTTGGACTGCAAGAATGTGTGGGTAAGGGTTAACACCACTCAGTGTTAAGCACCTTTACAAACTTGAACCATAACTCATTTGCTCCCACAAACGTAAAATTACATTCTATTTTAAATATTACCATGGTCCCAAAGACATATTTACATATTTTTAAAAATGTTTTTTTATGCTAGACCATACAGAAGGCTTTGATGCAACCTCTGAACTGAAGAGGGATGCTTGAAGAATGGTAGTTATTACAAAAACGGCCAGCAGGTGGTAGCAGAGTATAATACATCAAAAACGGCCAGCAGGTGGCAGCAGAGTATAAGAGATCAACCAGGGCTATGTTGCAAAAAGCTTTCCCCACTGTTTTAAACAGATTTGTGAATAATGATGAAACTTAGCTATATTCTAATTCTAATTGCTGCAAAACGAAAACAGATTTTTTTTTTTCCTAATGAAAGAAGAGACTAATCTTTCCGTGTTTTTATCGCAATAGAACAGGATATCCTGTGGGCCTTGCAAAATCAGTCAAAATCCTGTAGAACAGCCGGCAGCGAAGGGGGTTGCTTCAGTGAAAATGGCTGGGAGTGAATGAGTTAATGACAATAGTGTAAAAGAAAATTGAGAATTAAATTTTTGTATCTGATCCTACCCTAATCTTACCCACATGCATGCCAACATTTATGCAGCTTTTTTACATTTGGTCGCTGTTTTCGTCAATCTAACATTTAAATGTGTTTCTAATGCAGCAAACGATAATTGTGTGGAAATACCTATGATTGCTCATGCCACTATCAAACACCAAATTAAGATAAATGGACAAGAAGATAGCCTCCAGATTATGTGCAAGGAGGGATACCAACCTCAGATTGAACGCTTAATGTGTGTGAAAGGAAAATGGGATTCCGATGGATTAGCCTTTGACTCAATCTGCACTAGTGAGTACAAACAAGTCATTTTTTTATAGTAAAAGTGAACCTACAGCATTTAAAAAAAAAAAAGTTCAATGTTTTTGCTGAAATTTCACAATATAATTGCCTATATGTCCTGCAGTTGTTGCTGGAACCTGCAATCCCCCTCCCAAAATTGAGAATGCCGTCATTTCGACTCCATTTCAGAGACAATACTTGCCTGACTCTAAATTAACTTTCAAGTGCCGCGAGCAATATATGATGGAAGGAAAAGACACAAGCACATGTGAAAATGGCCAATGGGACATAGAGGACATCAAGTGTATACGTAAGTGAAAGATGAGCATGAAATCAAAAAAAGAGATCATCCATAACTAATTGGTAGGCACTTTTTAGGGTTTCCATTGTCCGAAGACTTGTACAAAGTGCTATTTTTTTCACACTTGAGAATATCCTTCACTTCAAGTGCTGCATTGTTCCGACTTAAATTGCATCACACTGCCAAAAAATACAGTGCAAAGTGTACACTTTTTAGACATTCATTCATCTAAATTCTCAAGAGAATAATAGGCTGTCAACTTTTAACACCGCACCAAGCAAGCAAGCTCTAACTTGATGTTATCTTTCTTGTGTTTTCAGCATACTGCTCCAAGCCCAAACATGCGGAACTAATCATGACCTTCACTGACAATAAAGAAAAATATGTCAATGGTGACGTCGTAGAGTATAACTGTATCAACCCAGGTGGAAAAAGTGGAGGTTCTGCAACTTGTGTAAATGGCACGTGGAGTGAACCAATTAGATGTGAAGGTAAGGAGAACGCGTGAGTGACTTCTCCATCAGCAATTATAGTTTGGGAGGCATATGCATCACTTAAGTTGTTGTTCTTTTGAAGTACAAAGTAAACACCAATCACTGGTTAATAAACAGAAATCAGGGAAAATGCTTTTGTAACTTTAATGCAAAATTTAAATGAATCAGATTAGTCGATTAAATAATCGGTTGATTAATCGATTGTAAAAATATTCGATAGTGAAAGCAATAATTGTAACTAAGTACAGCGTGTGGAGGTGACACTGTGGGTGACAGTGGCTGATTTAGAAACATCCCTTTATTTTAGATAGCTGACAATACTTGAAGATAACCAACATTAACGTTAGCAAAATGATCATGAACATGAACTAAGATTCAGCTAGCATGTAGTAGAGTAGCCTTTCTTCATGATTAATAAAATCTCAGTAATAAATCATAACCATAAATCAAACCTGGCTTTATATATTTTTTTTTCTTCTCTTTCTTTTTTTCCCTCTCCGAGAAAAAAAAAAAACTGGCTTTATAAAATGAAGCCTAAAACAAAAACACTTTATGCTGTAATATTAAGTGACATCAATTTAGGTACAGGTTGTCCCTGAAGTTTACCCACGGGTTGATTTACGAAATTCTTGTGTAAATAGAATTTGTTCTCATTCCGGGATTGCTTAGTACACAAGTCCATTTTACGATGGACTTAGCACTCTTTCAGGCATGGATCCAGGATTTTTTTTTGCTCTGCTTGGGAAAAAAAAAGGGGGGCTCGACCGATAGAGGGACTGAGATAATCATTTATAAATACTGGTATATTTTGGAATACCAAATAAAATGCTGGAAGTTCTTAACTAGGTCTACAGGATTCCTGATGGCTATGGACTGAAAGTGAATTAATCATCAGATAATGTTGTTTGTTTTATGTGCAGATTTTCATAGTTGAATCGGTATAGTTCCTCAAATCCGTCTCAAAGTGTGGCATTTGTGAGTCAATAGGAATATTATACCATGTTTCTTTCCTTCTGCCCATGAAAATCTAATTATCTGTTGCTAAATTGTTTCTTGTGGATCTTGTTTTGCTCTTTCTTGAGATGTTGGTCAGCCTTTCAGTACGCATTTGGTGCAAAGACAGTCAGGATATTGATTACGATTGTGCCACAGTTGCCGTGGGTAAACTGTTGTTCTTCATTGCAGTGAAACCATGTCCACTTCCTGAAGACACTCCAAATGGCAATTATCAAATTATAGAGGGTGACGACTTTGTTTTCGGGGCAATTATTAAATACTTTTGCAACCCGGGGTAGGTGGATGAAGACAAATTCCTAAAAACATATTTAATAATTTTGCATGAAGATATTTTTAGGACGATTAATATTATCGTTAACACTCTCCTCTCCTCTCAACTCTTATTAGCTATCAAATGGTGAGTAAGATTGATACCAGGACGTGTTTGGGGAACAAATGGTCCGGCCACGTGCCAACATGTGAACGTAAGTTTTAGTAATTTAGGATCAGCTTGCTTTCGCTGATGATAAGTACAGTACAGGGCAACAGTTTGGACACGCTTCCCTAATGAATGCATTTGCTTTATTCTCATGAGTGGTTACTTTGTAGATTCTCACTGAAGGCATCAAAACTATGTATGAACTCATGTGGAGTTATGTACTTAACAAGAAAAAAGGTGGAATAACTGAAAACATGTTTTATATTATAGATTCATCAAAATAGCCATTCTTTGCTCTGGTTACTTTTTTGCATACTCTTGGCATTCTTACCTTTGGGAACTCCTTAAAGACTGTTGGAAAACCCTTTCAGGTGACTGCCTTTTGAAGCTCATCGAGAGAATGCCAAGAAATGTGCAAAAAAAAAAAGTCATCAGCGAAAAGGGTGGCTATTTATTTATATATATTTTTTCACCTTTTTTGTTAAGTACATAACACCAAATGTGTTCGTTAGTTGTCATAGTTGTCGTCATAGTTTTGATGCCTTCAGTGAGAATCTACAATGTAAATAGTAGGGGTGGAAATCTTTGACTGTCTCACGATTCAATTCCGATTTTTGGGCCTGCGATTTGATTCAGAATCGATTATTTTATTAAATTTTTTTCAAAATGATTTAATTGACAATGATTTCTGCTTCAATTTATAGATGTGCAAAGAATTGTCAGGATCTACTCCAGTCTGACTCGCTGACTAGCTAATTAGCGCGCTACTCGCGGCACTTTTATCACTCAAAAGAACGGCTATTCATACAAAACGCTTCAGGAATGTATACAGAGAAGCATCTTAAAAATACTCATCGGCATATGCTCTTCCTACACTGCAAAAAAACAACTTTTATTGGAATAACTTGATTGTGATTTTTTCCTTCTACTCTCTAACGTAGACTTAACAGTGTATCAGAACCACAAAGCCCCTAAGTGGCCAAATTGTGTACAACATGATCAGCGCTCCAAATAAAGGCGCGCACAAACAAGGGCAAGACAGAATAAAATTATTTAAATAAAATTGATTTTGGGACATTTAAAATTGATTCTTATTCAATTCTTATGAGAATCGTTTTTTTAAAGACACCAGTAGTAAATAATCATGAAAATAAAGCAAATGTATTTGAATGAGAAGGTGTGTACAAACTTTTGGCCTGTACTGTACTATGCATGATTAGAGAAAACCTATTTTTGAAGCAAAATGTATTGAATTTATGGAATCTACGAATGTCATAAGAAGCCGAGATGTTCAGATTTTTTTTTTTAAAGCACTTTAGTGTTACAAGTTAAAATTACACATAGGCAACCAAAACAACATAATTTCCAGCAGACAATAAACAATGACATCAAAGTCAAAGATATCTTGTATGTTAAAAATCAGGCACAATTTTGTCTGCCCTTTTGTTGAGCTGGCTAACTTGTTATGTCTGTACAGCTAAGAGATGTCCCCAACCGCCTGAACAGGACGGGATCACAATCGAAGGTTTAAAAGACAATGAAGAGGGCTTCCTTCCTCAAAACTTCATCACATTCAGCTGCAACGATCCTGGGAAGCAACTGAGTGGCAGGTCAACAGTAGTATGCGGTCAAGATGGACTTTGGGAGATGTCGTTCCCATATTGTGAAGGTAACCGTCACACAATATATGTTTATATGGTACAAGTTTATGCATAATTGATTGTGAATGTAACAATCACTCACCAACCGCAACATCAAGCTCATACAATTGATCTTTTATGAACGCTAAGTATGCTGAACCTCTGTATTCATTTCGATAATATTGCTCATCTTTTTTCCCCCCCAGACATTTCTTGTAAAGTTGAAGCGCTTGACCCTCACCTTAGCGTCGACAACGTGCCACCGCGGAATCAAGCAGTACGGATTGGACACAAAATAAGATTCCGCTGCAGTGATGAATATGCTTTGGTTGGATTTGAAGAAAATGAATGTTTGCCAAATGGGCAGTGGGACAAACTTTTCCCAACTTGCACAAGTAAGATCCTATTCCCATATTCAAGAATGCAAAAACCTATCAAATTTTAAGTAACGACACAATGGATCCTTCAAAGTCAGGAAGCGTGGAACTGCCAACGTGAGGTAAAAAAAAATTTCACTGGAGAGTACGTTAGAACGTATTTGCGAGTACTTTGGAGAGTAGTACGGTCCAACATACTCGCAAACACGTTTCAACATACGTACTTGCGAGTACGTTCGAACGTACTTGTAGGCTAATTGCTACAAACATAGCATTAGTACTGTCACTATCGAATATTTTTAGAATCGATTAATCTATCCATTATTCAATTGATTAACCAACTACTGTTATTATTACTACTTTTACTACTATTACTGTTTACTAACCAGTGATTGGTGTTTCTTTCGTACTTCGTATTCATACAGTCATTAAAAAAAGGGGGATTGATGTTGTACTATGTTACCAGTTCGGTCATTGTTTTCCAAAGTAAAAACAGATGTTTGTAAATGTCGTATTTAGGTTTAACACAGAATATAATCAGTCTTCTTTCATGAAGGATTACAGAAATCAGTGAACAATTACTGCTGGTATGCTGAAATCAGAGCATATTTTCCCATAAGGGTATTAATTGCGCATGTGCGAGTTCGGTTATTAAATCTTGACTTCCTGCTATAATCTGGAAGCCCAACGAGGTTGAATTGAGGCCAGTGCATGAGCGCACTTGCCAAAGCAAAAATCGGGTCCCCATTGTCTACATTGTCATAATTATATTATCAGATTTTGTGCCCCATAATTGATACAGAAATGTGTACAGTTTACTGAACAAACACCCACGAAATCTTTGTTGAAATTTAAACTGTATGGATAATTCACTTCAGTCTTGTATTTGACTACTACTGTACAGTACTATGTCTGAAGTCTGATTTACATTTTTTTTTCTTCTCCTGAGAATAGAACTATGCCAGATCACACATATACCTGCTACTATACGCTTGGACACTTATCTACAAGGCACACAAGCAAGACAAGGACAAAAGTTGACGTTTTCTTGCCACACGCGTAATCAGGTGCTTCAAGGCAAGGCAGAGGTTGAATGTCTTCCAAATGGGCAGTGGAGCGATCCTTTTCCAACTTGTGCAGGTAATATTGCCTTTTTCAATAGCCACGGAATTAACACAAACCAAACTTTTGACATTTGTGCTGTACTCAATGCTTAGGGGTTTCAGATTTTGGTGTACAATTATAGTCTGAGAGAAAAAAAAATGGGTTTTTTTCGGTTATGCATATTGACATAAAAAGAAATCACATCAGCATTCTTTCAAAATGTTTATTTAGTAATTTACTAAGCCCTCGTATGGAAAATGCCCAATATTTGGCTTTTTGTTTTTTATTAATATTAATATCAAATATAAAGCATATGAAGAAGAAAAAAAATCACTGAAAGAGCTGAAATTGCACCCAATTTTCCAAAACATGTTGAAATTCAAAAAGGCACCGTTCAAAAATTCTCAAATTATTATTGTCATTATTATGTGGAAACAATTTTTTATAGTGCACATAAGTGAAAATGTCCAAATATTGGCCCATTGACTCCCATTATGAATAAAAAATAATAATTTTTTTGATGCACTGTACACCTGATGTGTTATAATGCATTTTCTGCAATTACCCAATATATCACTGGGGCATCAACTAAACATAGACATTTTTTGGGGGGGGGGCTTTATAGTCATAAAAGCCTTAATACACCAGATGGCGCTAGACAGCTAATTATCCTTTTTGGTTGAGCTGACTGAAGTGCTTCCTATGTCCCCATTCTTGTACCAAAACAAGAAAGCATGGTTGGGATCGAGAGCTCAGGCCTGTGAGCGTGTGTGGACGCAGTAACAGTGTGTGCGCACGTGCGCGAATATTCCAATTTGAACGTGTGTGTGTGCGTGCGTGTGTGAATTGGAAAAAGACCAGGCAAACTGTCAGTGCAAGATATGAAGTGTAAAATGACAATATTTTTTTTTGCCCCCGACACCGCCACCCCTAACCCAAAAATGGTGGCAAATCCAGGTCCAGAAAGTAAAAACCCTGACAGTTTGGCTTTAGGCCCTGCTAGCTATTAGCTAGCTCCGTAGCAGGTAAACGAGCACCATGGCAGCTAGCTGTGGCAGGGTTTTTACTTTCTGGACCTCACCTCTGTCCCACAGTGGAAAAAAACACCAAAATAAACAGCAATGGTGTTAAATGTTGGTGCCTTCTTGTGCCGTGATGGCGTACTCTCTGGATTTGCTCATTGCCAAAATTCTGTCACCGAGCTTGACAGTTACTTTCATTTTGTATTTTGCCTTGATATTATTTGTTAGCTGTGAAGCTATTGTAAATCACCATGCCGAAAGAAAAGAGAAAAAAAAAAGGAGTTGAGTGAAAAGTGTATTGTTTTCGTGCAATTCCATTATGGAGTAATGAGGGGAATATTGGGTATAGAATGACTGGCGAGGGAAAAATGAAAGTGGTATTACTACTTTCTGAATCTACTGTAAATAAAGATGCACCAGTACACTGACCATCTATAGTTCTCCCAATTCTTCTAGGGGTCCCAAATCTTCTAGGGGGTTTGCGATGTGGGCAGCCACCGTACCTTGCTGGCGGGGACACCACATCGTCCTCCCAATCCAGTTACCAACATAATGAGAGGGTGGAGTACATTTGCAAGCAATACTATGTAATGGAAGGGCGAAACTACAAGACCTGCGAGAACGGGGAATGGGTTGGACAGCTGAAATGCCTCAGTAAGTCTCAAATTCACTCAAGGTCAACACGTTCATGCAAATGAATAAATCAAGCTCAAATGATAAATGAACTTGTATGATGACTATGAATGATACCTTTTCTTGCAGAGCCCTGCACCGTGAATAAAGAACTCATGAGCAGACACAACATTCAATTCAAACACTCGCGTGACAAGAAGATGTACTCTGAACATGATGATACCATCGAGTTCAGCTGTGTGTGGCGAAGAATACACGACGGCATACTGGGTATGCGACAGAAGTGCATCGATGGAGAAATAGAACTGCCCACCTGCCAGTAGCTGTTTTTTTGGGGGGGTGTCGAGACGGATGAATGTCATAAAATTGAGTCAATAATCATCATCCATTGTCTGCAGTATGTCGGTGCCTTTTCTGCTTATTTCTAATAAAAGGTTATTCGTCTGTTGCATCCACAAGCTAACATGCTACGGACACAGAGCGCTCAGATACATGTAAGGTCTCATACGCATTTACCAAATCCTTCTTTGGGAAAAGGCCTTTCCCAAATTGTTCTCACAAATTCAGATGCAGAAAATTGTCTAAACTGTATTCCACAAAAATAAAAATGTAAATCACTGTAGCTATTGTGAAAAATCGATAGAAGTTGAGCTATGTTCCATGGTTGCTTTGCTCCATTCCGCCACAAAAAAAAGCAATGCTTGACTTTCATTACATTTTTAGCGCCGTTTTAATATTCTTTGTACCAGAAAAATACCACCAAAAATACCATTTAGAGTCAATGTGGGTCAAGGGCAGCGGTGGGAGGACTAGGTATAAGAAAAAAAAAAGGGAAAAAAAGCAATATTTACGTAATTTTGCTTGGGGAAATAAAAGTATACATCACAAATCACAAACACAAAAATATGCTACAGAAGTAAATGTAACAAAAGTTTTTTTATTTCAAAATAATTTGCTCCCGTGAGGACTTTGGAGTTATATTATTGAACTTGACCTTACCTTAACACAGGACGGGGTTTCTGTGATGTTGCTGGAACGTAAAAGTTTCCATTGATTGATGCATCCATCTTGTGTTTTGTCACATTTCTTTCTGCATCCATCTTGTGTTTGCGAACGGTGAGGTGGTAAATAGTTCTGACCCTATCCAAAACCTTAGGATGTTTCATAACCTCCTAGAAAAGGACAAAAGAAAGGTTTGTACACAACTTCAAAATTTAGAACATCATTGTTTTTTTTAAGAAGACCAGACCTCGGCACGGCATTTGTCTTGCAGGAACAGAGCCAGAAGAAAGCAGGCTTTGGTGAATATGCCGCCAACTTTGTCTGCTACTTTATCTCCTGCTTTCTCTCTCTGTATCTCAGGATCGGGTCTACCAAAGTCTCCACTGAGTTTTCCACAATACACGACCTCCATGGTTTTGTGGTACTGTTGAAGACAGAATGCATAGTAACAGGCGATGAGACATTTTGCTTTTCCGTGCTGCACCTGGCAGTAATGAAGATGGTTAGCCTGAGATTTGACATTAAATTGCATAATTTTTTTTAAATTTGCATAAAAAAGTCAAACAATCAAAGTTCACATCGTAATCCACACAGATTTTTTTCATTTTTTCCTCACTAAAAATGAAACAAAAGGCTCTTGACTTTAAGTGCATATTAATTTGATTGGATTTTGAATTTAAGAAATACGCAGATAAGAAATGTTGCAAATCAGTAATTATGCAGCTTGCCATGGCTGATATTGACTGTGTGAGTGACTAATATTACTGTGGATGCTCAGTTCAACCAACGGTGTAAAATTAGAGCTGTCACTATAAAATCTTTTAAAATCGATTATCCTATTGATTCCTCCATCAAATAATCAACCCCTCGCCACCATCCCCTGAAATTTGAGCTTTAAAAAAAACTAACAAATATTTTTTCTTTCTTTCTTCTTTTGTGTTAATCCTTAAAGTTGAACGCGAGTTGAATTGAGTGAATATTATTATCTTTTGAGCAGGAGCATTATTAAACACCAAAGATTAGCCTATGCTAAACCTTGAGCATTAGCATTAGCGTGCTAGTGTTTACCATTTAAGGTAGACAAACATTAACCATCTTTTAGTTCACAAACATGCTGTTGGGTCTGATATTACAGATCCCCTTAGTTACCGACCGTGCACAAAGGAAAAACGAGGCAGAGGCTGTGCTTTGTTTCAATGCAACCGCGGCTGGGGAGAGAAGGGGAGACGTGAGACGTTAACTCACGCTCGGCTCTCCACAGTGTCAACATAATCCTCTACGCGTAGTAAGTTAGATTGATACATCTGGGCCACGAACATACGGGCGACTAACCTCTTAGACATTGGGACAATACAGCAGGAACAAATAACACATAATAAGATAAACATTATAATGATCACAAGGAAGGGGCCCAAAATTTTAAGGAGAACCTGGGACCAGGAGCCAGAGAATAACCAGTCTAACCAGCCAGGGGTAACCTGGTCTTCACGTGCCATGGTATCCCTAAGGTTCTTCTTCTTTTTGACAAGAATCAGGGGGTAATCCCTTATCTGAGTTCGGTGACCTTTTTGCAGTGACTCTGGTGGATCCACGTCTCTCTCTCAGCGATTTTGAGAGCGGTGGGTGTGGTCAGGAGAACAACGAATGGGCCGTCCCAGCGTGGGCTCGACCATGTTTTCCTTTTTATCACCTTCACCAACACCAGGTCACCCGGGGTCACCGTCTCCTGTGCAGGGGGAAGAGAGGTAGAGGGCAGATCATTTGCTCTTGACACAGTCCGTTCTTTAAACAAGTCACATAACCATTTAGTCAGTGGATCTGCCTCTCCTGTTTTGTCTGACCATGGCTGATTTTCCCATAAGGGGAGCACAAAGGGTCTGCCTGTTACTGCCTCAAAGGGCGTGATCCCTTGTGGGTTTGGCGTTATTCTCATGTAAGTTTTTACTAGAGATAAACACTCAGGCCATGGTTTTTTGGTTTCTTCCATGGTCTTTTTGAGTCTTAGTTTAATAGTACCGTTGGTCCGTTCAACTAAGCCTGCGCTCTGTGGATGGTATGTGGTGGTGTATGGGTGTTTACAAATAGCTTTAGCTACTGTGAGGGCGTTTGGATGTTTTGAAGGAACAAGTTCAACCCATTTAGTTAGTGAGTCTACTAACACTAAACAGTACTTGTGCTGAACACTTCTGTGTAGTTCAATAAAGTCCATGTGTAAAACTTCAAATGGGTAGGAGCCCACTGGGCATTTCCCTCTCTGTGGTCTTAAGTTTCCCTGAGCATTGTGACGACAACACACCATACATGACCTACAAAAAGTTTTAAAATAGGTTTGTAAGCCCTGTGGTATTGTCATTGTCTGTTCTACCATAGATATCATCCCTCCTGTTGAGACATGGGACTTCCCATGACTCAATGTGGCTACTGCGTGGAACAGACTGCGGGGGATGACTGGTCGGTCTTCTTTGTGGTAGAGGCCTTCTGGGGTGAGTTCAATGTTCATCATTTTCCATAGTGTTTTTTCTTTGTCTGGAGCGTTGTTTTGCATGTCAATTAGTACTTGTTTTGGAATGTTGTTGTGTTGTTGTGTTTCTTTGTGGTTGGCGAGCATGACGATCTTTGTTTTGACTTGGCCTGCTTGTTTGGCTGCCAAATCTGCTTTAGCATTTCCTACAGAAACGGCGTCTTTTGCTAAGGTGTGAGCTTTGCATTTGCATACTGCTATTTTGGAGGGTAGCAGTACAGCGGCCAAAAGGTCAGTGAGTAATTTGGCGTGTTGAACAGGTTTTCCTGTTGATGTTTTCATTCCTCGTCGAGCCCACATGGCGGCAAAGATGTGCAATGTCGAGTGGGCATATTGGCTGTCGGTCCAAATTGTTACTGCTTTGTCTTTGAATAATTTACATGCTTCTGTTAGCGTGATGAGTTCTGCTGCTTGTGCTGACAGATTTCCTATTAATCATCCGCTCTTCAGTGTCTTTTGTTGTGTGACCACAGCATAGCCTGTGTTGGTGTTGCCTAGTTCATCTTTGCTTGAGGAACCATCTACAAACACTGCTTCTCCTTCTTGTAAGGGTGTGTCTAACAAATCTCTTCTTGGTTTGCAGATTTCCTCGGTGGCTTCTGTGCAACTGTGTGGTGTCCCATCTGTCTCCACTGGGAGGAGACTTGCAGGATTGAGAGTGCTGCATCTCTTGATGGTAAGATGGGGTTGGGACAACAGTACAGCTGTTAGGCCAAGATGTCTTGCTGGTGAGAGAAATGACATTTTTTGTTTGAGTCAAAAGAACATCTACTGAGTGTGTTACTAGTAGAGTGGTGGGATGGAACAACACCAATTCGGCGGATGCTTGGACAGCCATTGCTGCGGCACACACTGATTGGACACACTAGGGCAGGGCTCTGGCGACAGCATCAAGTTTCTTTGAGTAGTAGGCCACTGGCCGCATTTGTGTACCATGTTGTTGGAGTAGGACGGATGTCATGAATCCGTCTTTGCAGTCCACTGTTTGGGTGAACAGTTTCTTGTAGTCGGGTAGGCCCAAGGGGCCTGTGCTTGTGATGGTCTGTTTTATCTGATTGAACTTCTCATTAGCTTCTTTCGTCCATGTGATGGGATCGGCCAGGGCGATGTCTTCTTGGTAAATTAAATCCACCAGTGGTTGCGTTATTTCGGCAAAGTCCAGAACCCATAGACGGCAAAAGTTCACTAGGCCTAGGAAGGCCATCATCTGTCTTTTGGTCTTTGGTTTGGGGGCATCAAGGATAGCTTGTTTCCGATCAGAGGTTAGTTTTCTTCCTTCTGCCGATATGATGTGACCTAAGAAAACTACTTCGGTCTGAGTCCACTGTAGTTTGGTCAGTGAGGCTTTGTTTCCTGTCTTTGCCAGGTGTTGACACAGTTTCACTGCTTCTTCTTGATTTTCTTCTTTGGTTGGACTGGCGATGAGAATGTCATCTACGTAAATCAAGATTTGAGTGGTTTCACTGTGTTCATGGAGGCTCAGACAGTTGTTGATTTCTTGAGAGAAAATGGTGGGGCTCTCTGCATAGCCTTGGGGTAGTCTCGTATAGGTGTACTTCTTTTGATTAAAGGTGAAACCAAACCAATGACGGGCAGACTCGTGCAATGGGATGGAAAAGAAGGCGTTGCTTAGATCAATTACTGTGAACCATTTCTTGATTAAATTGACTGTACCGTCCACTAGTCCATCCAGGAATGTTGCCCGCAGTAATGTTTGGTATGTGCTTTGTGCCTCAGTGCTTTCTTCGATGCCACCATGTAGTTTCAGTACGTCTTGGAGGCGGTCCACATATTTTTGTGCGCTTTCTTCAGGTTCTTGGCGGCATTGGCGGACTTTAGTTAAATCAGGTGGTTTCTTGAACACTGCGATGGCTCTTTCTAAAAGAGTATTTAGGGCGTTGTCTAGTTCTTGGCCTGGTTGGTAGACCTGGCCTCTTCCGACTCGATGTCCTGCGGTCAGACGTAGGACGCTTAGTAATTCATTGCCATTGAGGTGATAGGATCCATGTAGTTCTCTAATTGCAGCTGCCCATTTTTCAACGTTATCTTCAATGGGAGGAACTGATGCGCATGCGGCTACTTTTTCTTCTTCAGTCCATGGGCGATAGAGCAGCAAGGTCTGTGGATGGGC
Organism: Vanacampus margaritifer; assembly: GCF_051991255.1. Lineage (NCBI taxonomy): Eukaryota > Metazoa > Chordata > Actinopteri > Syngnathiformes > Syngnathidae > Vanacampus > Vanacampus margaritifer. The sequence goes on from NC_135444.1 coordinate 19,320,062, forward strand.
GGGTTGGCCAGGGTTTGGCATTCCATAAGCTGGGTTGGCTACAGCTACCATGGGATATGCTGCCACCTGCTGGATGTCTGGGTATAATTTTGTTGTTGCAGCCAGGACGTCTGCTGTTGGTTTGTTTGATCTTGTACGGCTTCCAATAGGAGGGGAGGCTACGTCCCCAAAACTCGTGGAGGTGGAGTTTGTGGAGGAGGTAGACGGGGTAGGCGGTTCCCGCTGTTGGTTGACGTTTACTTCCTCTTCTGGATCATTTTGCTGTTGCACTTCAGCTGGTGCATTTTTCTTTCTGTCTTTTCCTTTTTTCTTTTCTCACTTTCCAAAATGCTTTCTGCCCTCATTTTACACTGTTTTATCCACACTTCAACAGCACGTAGTTGTGCTTCCAATTTTTCTACATTCTTTCCCTTTTTAATCTTCTTTGCTCTTTTCTCCACTAAACTTTTCTTAACTTCCTCTTTGTTCCTGACATCTCTCAAAGACGGGTTAAAATCATACTTGGTCACCCAGGATTCCAGATACTTGCACGCATTAGCGTCAAAGCTTGCAATAAACTTAACATCCTGGTGTTGTTCTATTTCTTTTCTCAATGACTGGCCCATTGTTTCTACTCCGGAGCGGGCAGCAGTTACTCCCTTTCCTTATCACACACACACACACACACACACACACACACACACACACACACACACACATACACACACACACACACACACTCTTTTCTGTGGTGCACCATTTTCTAATTTAAAACCATAGGCGATTATTTTTAATCGCAGTCAGTTCTGTTCTGACCTGATAAATCTTAGTTATATTGAACACAGATATTTTGGTAAACAATGAGTGGGGAGGTGTAAATTATTACGTATTTACGGCAACGTTTAATTTCCTCTACCCGGGCACCTGAAAACTACACTTTTATTTAACAAGTTAAAAAATAGTCAATAAAAGTATTATGGATCTCATCTAATAAAACCGTGATCCCTTTGATGCCCGGATCATATATACCATGGGTTTTTCTATCTTCACGGGCCAACGCCCAAGCGCTTTGCTTTTACTCCCCACTTTTCTATTTTATGTTACTTCTACAGTATATTTAGTGTTCCTTTTTCAAACTTTTGTGTAAATCGTGATAATTAAACAGCTTAATACCTGTTAGTCCTCGGTGCCGGTCTGGTTCGCAGGACCCGGTGTCCGGGCGAACGGCCGGGGCCGGAGCGGGGAGACCCGTCCCGTAAGGGGAGACGCTGTCGACAGATTCTCGGTGTCCTCGGTTCGGCGGCGGTCGTCCGTCCAGATGCAGGTCCCGGGTTTCGGCACCAGTTAAATGTTGGGTCTGATATTACAGATCCCCTTAGTTACCGACCGTGCACAAAGGAAAAACGAGGCAGAGGCTGTGCTTTGTTTCAATGCAACCGCGGCTGGGGAGAGAAGGGGAGACGTGAGACGTTAACTCACGCTCGGCTCCGTCCGACTCCCTCTCCTCCCCCGGCCACAAGTCGCTTTTATTACAGTTAAGTTTCAGTTTCGTTTCATATAAACATGGCTAAGTTTCTGTTTTCATATGTCATGGAAAAACACAGAACAGTTTGAGCAAGTTGAGCCGCGCCTTAGGCGCCGCCTCTAAACGACAGTTGATAATATAAAAACATAAAAATATATACAGGATATTCTTTAAAATACACATAATGTTAAGACTACTGTTTTAAGCAACTTCACACATGCACACATTATTATATCAACATTACACGTGTAATTGAGTCTTAAAACTCACTTAAATATGACGCTTTAAGTTCCATAAGTAAATGACTGGAGCTGCCTGTGTTAGCTACAATGAGCTAACTTCCTGCGGTGTGTCTGCAAAAAATGTCCGTGAAAAACATGGACATCATCCTACTTCCAGCAGCGCCTTGAGGAAGACATTTCCAGGTGGACCTATTTTTAAAATCGACTTATCCGATGAATTGGTCGACTTTGTCACAGAAGTGACATATTATCTGAAACTAGCAGCCCCAGAAAAGATTTGAATGGATGCTACAAGAGCAGCAGTTGAAACTTTCTTCAATGGAAGAATGGAAACGTAAAGGGTCACGAGCTAAACTTCTGTGCCGCCAACACAGATCAGCACTGTATTTGAACGCTCCGCAAGTGAGATATCTAAAATGCTGATCTACTTTTCTCTTAATAAATAAATAAAGAAATAAATACCTCATTAAAAAAAAAAAGGTTTTATAAGCGGTTCGGAAAATGGATAGGTGAAGGGCAATAATAACACACACACAAATTTAGCCTCAGACGTGTCATTTAAGGTGATCTGATCTGTTTCCTGTGTGTGCGCATATGTTTGCGTATTGGTGATTGGTGCTCTTCTCTTCCTTTCCTGGGACTGTTAGATTGGAAACAACGGAGGACTTGTGTAAATATATTGTGCAATCACTATTTTGCAATATAATCCATTCCACAGTCTAATCTTTCAACGTACTGATGTCCTACAGTCTACATTTTTAAATGTGTTCGGTCGGCGGTTGAGAGTGAAGAAAACAAAATGAACACAATAACTCAAAGCTGTGTCCTCTTATTGTGGATGCATTCGTTGACCTTTGGGAAATGTCAAGGTAAGACCAAAACTAGCATCTAATAAGATTAGAAATTGATGATGTAATGGTAATGAGTTACTTTTGTTCTCTTTGTGAACGTCTTCAGTTGTTCTGTTTGTTAAAGCTTTGAGAAGTTGTGCTTTTAGCAAATCATCGTTTTATTTGCTCAATGTCCCTACCACTGCAGTGATTAAATGCAAAGTGTTGGAGCCAGACAATAGGGGAACCAGATACGAACCTGCTTCCAAATTGTCGTTTTTGCCTGGTGCCAGTCTGACTGTCGCATGTGGAGACGGTTACTGGATTTCAACTCCCCAGCAGACCTCAGCAGTATCAACATGCAAAGATGACGGACAATGGACCATTTCACCAATATGCCAAGGTAAAGTACATTTTCATGCTGGTGTCCTAACAAATGATACATTTGAATTAAAAAACAAGTCATAATAATGATGATGATGATGTAGAATAATTTTTGCCACTGGTGCAAGCAACTTTTTTTTCTTTGCTAATAAAAGCAAGTTAGGTGCACCCAAATTTTCCGCTGCATTGCATTCAACAATGCAGTTTTCTATACCTTTCGTACATTTTACACTTTTTAAAAAACATATTTAAAACTCTTAGTGCTCTGAAATACTACGGACAACTGAGACAGACACACTACACACTCGCACCCATCGACGGGAACGCGCAACCGAGGGGCACAAGGGCGGAAGCGCAAGCAGCGGCCCACACGTCGCAAACGGCAACCGGAAACAGCGCCGGAAGTCCCGCCTCCTCTGAAGCATGCAGTGTTGCCTCGTTTTCCGCTGGGGTTAGGTTCCAAAAAAATTCCTGCGATAAATGAAATCCGCAAAGTAGTTAGCGTTGTTTTACATTTATTATAAATGTTTTCCCCTCACCACTTTTCTCATCGAGGCATTTACATTTTCTCACATTTCTCTCTTGTTTAAACATTCTCAATGTTCAAATCTTTAGAAATTTTATAAAATAGGTACATTACTGTTAAAAAAAAAAACATGCAAAATTGCACACAAAACATGTGCGATATAGCGAGGCCGCGAACCGAGTTATAGCGAGGGGACACTGTAACCCCATTGGGAGTGTGATTCACTCACATACACCTTTCAAGATTATGACTGCAATTTATCAAACAGTTTCTCATATTTTCCCAGCTGTGTTTTTGTTAAACCATGTTTGTTTGTTTGACTCTAGCACGGACCATTTGTCTCCTTTTTTATTTATCATGATTATTGGCCTCGATTTGCTCATCATTGTCACAATTTTGTCACCGAGCTCTTCAAACAGATACTTTGATTTTGGCTTGTATTTTGCCTTGATATGCTTTGTTGGCTGTGGCAGATTGAGTATAGCATGGCTGTTTGGGGAATAAATGAAAGTGGTATTACTACTTCCTGAATCTACTGTAAATAAAGATGCACCAGTGCAATGACCGTCTATATTTCTCCCAATTCTTGTAGCACCATTGCAATGTGGGCAGCCACCGTACCTTGCTGGCGGGGACACCACATCGTCCTCTCAATTCAGTTACCAACATAATGAGAGGGTTGAGTACAATTGCCAGGCATACTATGTAATGGAAGGGCAAAACTACAAGACCTGCAAGAACGGGGAATGGGTTGGACAGCTGAAATGCCTCAGTAAGTCTCAGACTCACACAAGGTCAACACGTTCATGCAAATGAATAAATCAAGCTCAATTGATAAATGAACTTGTATGATGACTATATTGTCATGAAAATGGTTGGCAAGGACATGTGTCTTGTCCAGGTAAGGAATACTAAGATTTAGTTTGTTTTGACTCCATGTGGGAATGTTGAAAAGGCTTTCTTAAAAAATCTTCTGAATTGAACAGCAATAATGAGAGTTTCAGCATTGCATAAAACAGTTTCCCATGTTGAGGAAACCCATTCAATGGACACAGGTCAGTTTTTTTTAATCAGCTATTCATTTGACTCGTTCCAGAACACCAATGTAAACAACTTGACCTCAGCAATGCGGAGATTATCAGCAATAAAAAGGACTATTACAGCAAAGATGAACATGTCCAATACACATGTTCAAATGATCCTGAGAGAAAATTCACTGCCACCTGTGATTTGAATGGCTGGACCGGCATTCTGAACTGTTCAGGTAAAAAAAAAAACATGCTCATGAAGGTTAAAAATGTGCTCGGACTACCTTGGATTTTTATCGGATGGGATTCTTCTTTTCGTGGCTACAACAGAGTGTCTGCAACCGGAGGTGCTCCATGGCTTTGTTGTGGGTCCCTTACATGACACAGTCTACTATACGTGCAATCAAGGTTTTAAACTTGCCTCTAAAGGCTGGTGGGGTGTAGCGCAATGCATCGATGGACAGTGGTTTGGACTGCAAGAATGTGTGGGTAAGGGTTAACACCACTCAGTGTTAAGCACCTTTAAAAACTTGAACCATAACTCATTTGCTCCCACAAACGTAAAATTACATTCTATTTTAAATATTACCATGGTCCCAAAGACATATTTACATATTTTTAAAAATGTTTTTTTATGCTAGACCATACAGAAGGCTTTGATGCAACCTCTGAACTGAAGAGGGATGCTTGAAGAATGGTAGTTATTACAAAAACGGCCAGCAGGTGGTAGCAGAGTATAATACATCAAAAACGGCCAGCAGGTGGCAGCAGAGTATAAGATATCAACCAGGGCCATTATGCAAAAAGCTTTCCCCACTGTTTTAAACAGATTTGTGAATAATGATGAAACTTAGCTATATTCTAATTCTAATTGCTGCAAAACGAAAACAGATTTTATTTTCCTAATGAAAGAAGAGACTAATCTTTCCGTGTTTTTATCGCAATAGAACAGGATATTCTGTGGGCCTTGCAAAATCAGTCAAAATCCTGTAGAACAGCCGGTAGCGAAGGGGGTTGCTTCAGTGAAAATGGCTGGGAGTGAATGAGTTAATGACAATAGTGTAAAAGAAAATTGAGAATTAAATTTTTGTATCTGATCCTACCCTAATCTTACCCACATGCATGCCATCATTATGCAGCTTGATTTTTACATTTGGTCGCTGTTTTCGTCAATCTAACATTTAAATGTGTTTCTATTGCAGCAAACGATAATTGTGTGGAAATGCCTGTGATTGCTCATGCCACTATCAAACACCAAATTAAGATAAATGGACAAGAAGATAGCCTCCAGATTATGTGCAAGGAGGGATACCAACCTCAGATTGACCGCTTAATGTGTGTGAAAGGAAAATGGGATTCCAATGGATTAGCCTTTGACTCAATCTGCACTTGTGAGTACAAACAAGTCATTTTTTAAGTAGTAAGTAGTAGTAGTTAGTAAAAGTGAACCTACAGCATATTAAAAAAAAAGTTCAATGTTTTTGCTGAAATTTCACAATATAATTGCCTATATGTCCTGCAGTTGTTGCTGGAACCTGCAATCCCCCTACCAAAATTGAGAATGCCGTCATTTCGACTCCATTTCAGAGACAATACTTGCCTGACTCTAAATTAACTTTCAAGTGCCGCGAGCAATATATGATGGAAGGAAAAGACACAAGCACATGTGAAAATGGCCAATGGGACATAGAGGACATCAAGTGTATACGTAAGTGAAAGATGAGCATGAAATCAAAAAAAGAGATCATCCATAACTAATTGGTAGGCACTTTTTAGGGTTTCCATTGTCCGAAGACTTGTACAAAGTGCTATTTTTTTCACACTTGAGAATATCCTTCACTTCAAGTGCTGCATTGTTCCGACTTAAATTGCATCACACTGCCAAAAAATACAGTGCAAAGTGTACACTTTTTAGACATTCATTCATCTAAATTCTCAAGAGAATAATAGGCTGTCAACTTTTAACACCGCACCAAGCAAGCAAGCTCTAACTTGATGTTATCTTTCTTGTGTTTTCAGCATACTGCTCCAAGCCCAAACATGCGGAACTAATCATGACCTTCACTGACAATAAAGAAAAATATGTCAATGGTGACGTCGTAGAGTATAACTGTATCAACCCAGGTGGAAAAAGTGGACGTTCTGCAACTTGTTTAAATGGCATGTGGAGTGAACCAATTAAATGTGAAGGTAAGGAGAACGCGTGAGTGACTTCTCCATCAGCAATTATAGTTTGGGAGGCATATGCATCACTTAAATTGTTGTTCTTTTGAAGTACAAAGTAAACACCAATCACTGGTTAATAAACACAGGGATGTGATTTTTCCGCTAATTCGCGGAATTCCGCTTTTTTTTTATCTCCCCCCCAAAAAAAAAAAATTCAGATTTTATTTTTTATTTTTTTTTTAGTAGTTCATTGTGTATGCACATGACTCCGACAGATAACATCTTCTGCTATAACAAAGACATTTGTGGTATGCTCTAATATGAGTTACTTTTCATTTGGTCATGATACAATTATTTGTTCATGAAATTTGAACTCTTCAACATTATTTATGTGTTAACTCACATTAGTTAGATATGATGATATTCTCAGTGATAGTTTTTAAAAGCAAAGGCAGTCCAATGTTTTTGAATGTGACTGATTTTGAGTTGACTAAAACTGCCATTTTATATGGGATAGTTTAATATACATTGAAAATTTATGCTGTTGTTTTGTCTATTTCTTTGTCATGTGAGTGCATTGAAAGTACTTAAAAACACGGAAAACCCATGAGCTACGGGGGGCTACGCCCCCCTTGTCCCCCCCTGGACCTAGCTGGGTGCCAGCGGCCCCCAGACCCCCGGCTAAATTTTCAGATAATTTCACTTTGGTCAAATCACATCCCTGTAAACAGTAATCAGGGAAAATGCTTTTGTAACTTTATTGCAAAATTTAAATGAATCAGATTAGTCGATTAAATAATCGGTTGATTAATCGATTGTAAAAATATTCGATAGTGAAAGCAATAATTGTAACTAAGTACAGCGTGTGGAGGTGACACTGTGGGTGACAGTGGCTGATTTAGAAACATCCCTTTATTTTAGATAGCTGACAATACTTGAAGATAACCAACATTAACGTTAGCAAAATGATCATGAACATGAACTAAGATTCAGCTAGCATGTAGTAGAGTAGCCTTTCTTCATGATTAATAAAATCTCAGTAATAAATGATAAACATAAATCAAACCTGGCTTTATATATTTTTTTTTCTTCTCTTTCTTTTTTTCCCTTTTTTTCCCTCTCCGAGAAAAAAATAAATACCTAGCTTTATAAAATGAAGCCTAAAACAAAAACACGTTATGCTGTAATATTAAGTGACATCAATTTAGGTACAGGTTGTCCCTGAAGTTTACCCACGGGTTGATTTACGAAATTCTTGTGTAAATAGAATTTGTTCTCATTCCGGGATTGCTTAGTACACAAGTCCATTTTACGATGGACTTAGCACTCTTTCAGGCATGGATCCAGGATTTTTTTTGCTCTGCTTGGGAAAAAAAAAGGGGGGCTCGACCGATAGAGGGACTGAGAAAATCATTTATAAATACTGGTATATTTTGGAATACCAAATAAAATGCTGCAAGTTCTTAACTAGGTCTACAGGATTCCTGATGGCTATGGACTGAAAGTGAATTAATCATCAGATAATGTTGTTTGTTTTATGTGCAGATTTTCATAGTTGAATCGGTATAGTTCCTCAAATCCGTCTCAAAGTGTGGCATTTGTGAGTCAATAGGAATATTATACCATGTTTCTTTCCTTCTGCCCATGAAAATCTAATTATCTGTTGCTAAATTGTTTCTTGTGGATCTTGTTTTGCTCTTTCTTGAGATGTTGGTCAGCCTTTCAGTACGCATTTGGTGCAAAGACAGTCAGGATATTGATTACGATTGTGCCACAGTTGCCGTGGGTAAACTGTTGTTCTTCATTGCAGTGAAACCATGTCCAATTCCTGAAGACACTCCAAATGGCAATTATCAAATTATAGAGGGTGACGACCTTGTTTTCGGGGCAATTATTAAATACTTTTGCAACCCGGGGTATGTGGATGAAGACAAATTCCTAAAAACATATTTAATAATTTTGCATGAAGATATTTTTAGGACGATTAATATTATCGTTAACACTCTCCTCTCCTCTCAACTCTTATTAGCTATCAAATGGTGAGTAAGATTGATACCAGGACGTGTTTGGGGAACAAATGGTCCGGCCACGTGCCAACATGTGAACGTAAGTTTTAGTAATTTAGCATCAGCTTGCTTTCGCTGATGATAAGTACAGTACAGGGCAACAGTTTGGACACGCTTCCCTAATGAATGCATTTGCTTTATTCTCATGAGTGGTTACTTTGTAGATTCTCACTGAAGGCATCAAAACTATGTATGAACTCATGTGGAGTTATGTACTTAACAAGAAAAAAGGTGGAATAACTGAAAACATGTTTTATATTATAGATTCATCAAAATAGCCATTCTTTGCTCTGGTTACTTTTTTGCATACTCTTGGCATTCTTACCTTTGGGAACTCCTTAAAGACTGTTGGAAAACCCTTTCAGGTGACTGCCTTTTGAAGCTCATCGAGAGAATGCCAAGAAATGTGCAAAAAAAAAAGTCATCAGCGAAAAGGGTGGCTATTTATTTATATATATTTTTTCACCTTTTTTGTTAAGTACATAACACCAAATGTGTTCGTTAGTTGTCATAGTTGTCGTCATAGTTTTGATGCCTTCAGTGAGAATCTACAATGTAAATAGTAGGGGTGGAAATCTTTGACTGTCTCACGATTCAATTCCGATTTTTGGGCCTGCGATTTGATTCAGAATCGATTATTTTATTAAATTTTTTTCAAAATGATTTAATTGACAATGATTTCTGCTTCAATTTATAGATGTGCAAAGAATTGTCAGGATCTACTCCAGTCTGACTCGCTGACTAGCTAATTAGCGCGCTACTCGCGGCACTTTTATCACTCAAAAGAACGGCTATTCATACAAAACGCTTCAGGAATGTATACAGAGAAGCATCTTAAAAATACTCATCGGCATATGCTCTTCCTACACTGCAAAAAAACAACTTTTATTGGAATAACTTGATTGTGATTTTTTCCTTCTACTCTCTAACGTAGACTTAACAGTGTATCAGAACCACAAAGCCCCTAAGTGGCCAAATTGTGTACAACATGATCAGCGCTCCAAATAAAGGCGCGCACAAACAAGGGCAAGACAGAATAAAATTATTTAAATAAAATTGATTTTGGGACATTTAAAATTGATTCTTATTCAATTCTTATGAGAATCGTTTTTTTAAAGACACCAGTAGTAAATAATCATGAAAATAAAGCAAATGTATTTGAATGAGAAGGTGTGTACAAACTTTTGGCCTGTACTGTACTATGCATGATTAGAGAAAACCTATTTTTGAAGCAAAATGTATTGAATTTATGGAATCTACGAATGTCATAAGAAGCCGAGATGTTCAGATTTTTTTTTTTAAAGCACTTTAGTGTTACAAGTTAAAATTACACATAGGCAACCAAAACAACATAATTTCCAGCAGACAATAAACAATGACATCAAAGTCAAAGATATCTTGTATGTTAAAAATCAGGCACAATTTTGTCTGCCCTTTTGTTGAGCTGGCTAACTTGTTATGTCTGTACAGCTAAGAGATGTCCCCAACCGCCTGAACAGGACGGGATCACAATCGAAGGTTTAAAAGACAATGAAGGGGGCTTCCTTCCTCAAAACTTCATCACATTCAGCTGCAACGATCCTGGGAAGCAACTGATTGGCAGGTCAAAAGTAGTATGCGGTCAAGATGGACTTTGGGAGAAGTCGTTCCCATATTGTGAAGGTAACCGTCACACAATATATGTTTATATGGTACAAGTTTATGCATAATTGATTGTGAATGTAACAATCACTCACCAACCGCAACATCAAGCTCATACAATTGATCTTTTATGAACGCTAAGTATGCTGAACCTCTGTATTCATTTCGATAATATTGCTCATCTTTTTTCCCCCCCAGACATTTCTTGTAAAGTTGAAGCGCTTGACCCTCACCTTAGCGTCGACGTGTCACCGCGGAATCAAGCAGTACGGATTGGAAACAAAATAAGATTCCGCTGCAGTGATGAATATGCTTTGGTTGGATTTGAAGAAAATGAATGTTTGCCAAATGGGCAGTGGGACAAACTTTTCCCAACTTGCACAAGTAAGATCCTATTCCCATATTCAAGAATGCAAAAACCTATCAAATTTTAAGTAACGACACAATGGATCCTTCAAAGTCAGGAAGCGTGGAACTGCCAACGTGAGGTAAAAAAAAATTTCACTGGAGAGTACGTTAGAACGTATTTGCGAGTACTTTGGAGAGTAGTACGGTCCAACATACTCGCAAACACGTTTTAACATACGTACTTGCGAGTACGTTCGAACGTACTTGTAGGCTAATTGCTACAAACATAGCATTAGTACTGTCACTATCGAATATTTTTAGAATCGATTAATCTATCCATTATTCAATTGATTAACCAACTACTGTTATTATTACTACTTTTACTACTATTACTGTTTACTAACCAGTGATTGGTGTTTCTTTCGTACTTCGTATTCATACAGTCATTAAAAAAAGGGGGATTGATGTTGTACTATGTTACCAGTTCGGTCATTGTTTTCCAAAGTAAAAACAGATGTTTGTAAATGTCGTATTTAGGTTTAACACAGAATATAATCAGTCTTCTTTCATGAAGGATTACAGAAATCAGTGAACAATTACTGCTGGTATGCTGAAATCAGAGCATATTTTCCCATAAGGGTATTAATTGCGCATGTGCGAGTTCGGTTATTAAATCTTGACTTCCTGCCATAATCTGGAAGCCCAACGAGGTTGAATTGAGGCCAGTGCATGAGCGCACTTGCCAAAGCAAAAATCGGGTCCCCATTGTCTACATTGTCATAATTATATTATCAGATTTTGTGCCCCATAATTGATACAGAAATGTGTACAGTTTACTGAACAAACACCCACGAAATCTTTGTTGAAATTTAAACTGTATGGATAATTCACTTCAGTCTTGTATTTGACTACTACTGTACAGTACTATGTCTGAAGTCTGATTTACATTTTTTTTTCTTCTCCTGAGAATAGAACTATGCCAGCTCACACATATACCTGCTACTATACGCTTGGACACTTATCTACAAGGCACACAAGCAAGACAAGGACAAAAGTTGATGTTTTCTTGCCACACGCGTAATCAGGTGCTTCAAGGCAAGGCAGAGGTTGAATGTCTTCCAAATGGGCAGTGGAGCGATCCTTTTCCAACTTGTGCAGGTAATATTGCCTTTTTCAATAGCCACGGAGTTAACACAAACCAAACTTTTGACATTTGTGCTGTACTCAATGCTTAGGGGTTTCAGATTTTGGTGTACAATTATAGTCTGAGAGAAAAAAAAAATGATTTTTTTTCGGTTATGCATATTGACATAAAAAGAAATCACATCAGCATTCTTTCAAAATGTTTATTTAGTAATTTACTAAGCCCTCGTATGGAAAATGCCCAATATTTGGCTTTTTGTTTTTTATTAATATTAATATCAAATATAAAGCATATGAAGAAGAAAAAAAATCACTGAAAGAGCTGAAATTGCACCCAATTTTCCAAAACATGTTGAAATTCAAAAAGGCACCGTCCAAAAATTCTCAAATTATTATTGTCATTATTATGTGGAAACAATTTTTTATAGTGCACATAAGTGAAAATGTCCAAATATTGGCCCATTGACTCCCATTATGAATAAAAAATAATAATTTTTTTGATGCACTGTACACCTGATGTGTTATAATGCATTTTCTGCAATTACCCAATATATCACTGGGGCATCAACTAAACATAGACATTTTTGGGGGGGGGCTTTATAGTCATAAAAGCCTTAATACACCAGATGGCGCTAGACAGCTAATTATCCTTTTTGGTTGAGCTGACTGAAGTGCTTCCTATGTCCCCATTCTTGTACCAAAACAAGAAAGCATGGTTGGGATCGAGAGCTCAGGCCTGTGAGCGTGTGTGGACGCAGTAACAGTGTGTGCGCACGTGCGCGAATATTCCAATTTGAACGTGTGTGTGTGCGTGCGTGTGTGAATTGGAAAAAGACCAGGCAAACTGTCAGTGCAAGATATGAAGTGTAAAATGACAATATATTTTTTTGCCCCCGACACCGCCACCCCTAACCCAAAAATGGTGGCAAATCCAGGTCCAGAAAGTAAAAACCCTGACAGTTTGGCTTTAGGCCCTGCTAGCTATTAGCTAGCTCCGTAGCAGGTAAACGAGCACCATGGCAGCTAGCTGTGGCAGGGTTTTTACTTTCTGGACCTCACCTCTGTCCCACAGTGGAAAAAAACACCAAAATAAACAGCAATGGTGTTAAATGTTGGTGCCTTCTTGTGCCGTGATGGCGTACTCTCTGGATTTGCTCATTGCCAAAATTCTGTCACCAAGCTTGACAGTTACTTTAATTTTGTATTTTGCCTTGATATTATTTGTTAGCTGTGAAGCTATTGTAAATCACCATGCCGAAAGAAAAGAGAAAAAAAAAAAGGAGTTGAGTGAAAAGTGTATTGTTTTCGTGCAATTCCATTATGGAGTAATGAGGGGAATATTGGGTATAGAATGACTGGCGAGGGAAAAATTAAAGTGGTATTACTACTTTCTGAATCTACTGTAAATAAAGATGCACCAGTACACTGACCATCTATAGTTCTCCCAATTCTTCTAGGGGTCCCAAATCTTCTAGGGGGTTTGCGATGTGGGCAGCCACCGTACCTTGATGGCGGGGACACCACATCGTCCTCCCAATTCAGTTACCAACATAATGAGAGGGTGGAGTACATTTGCAAGCAATACTATGTAATGGAAGGGCGAAACTACAAGACCTGCGAGAACGGGGAATGGGTTGGACAGCTGAAATGCCTCAGTAAGTCTCAAATTCACTCAAGGTCAACACGTTCATGCAAATGAATAAATCAAGCTCAAATGATAAATGAACTTGTATGATGACTATGAATGATACCTTTTCTTGCAGAGCCCTGCACCGTGAATAAAGAACTCATGAGCAGACACAACATTCAATTCAAACACTCGCGTGACAAGAAGATATACTCTGAACATGATGATACCATCGAGTTCAGGTGTGTGTGGCGAAGAATACACGACGGCATACTGAGTATGCGACAGAAGTGCATCGATGGAGAAATAGAACTGCCCACCTGCGAGTAGCTGTTTTTTTTTGGGGGGTGTCGAGACGGATGAATGTCATAAAATTGAGTCAATAATCATCATCCATTGTCTGCAGTATGTCGGTGCCTTTTCTGCTTATTTCTAATAAAAGGTTATTCGTCTGTTGCATCCACAAGCTAACATGCTACGGACACAGAGCGCTCAGATACATGTAAGGTCTCATACGCATTTACCAAATCCTTCTTTGGGAAAAGGCCTTTCCCAAATTGTTCTCACAAATTCAGATGCAGAAAATTGTCTAAACTGTATTCCCCAAAAATAAAAATGTAAATCACTGTAGCTATTGTGAAAAATCGATAGAAGTTGAGCTATGTTCCATGGTTGCTTTGCTCCATTCCGCCACAAAAAAAAGCAATGCTTGACTTTCATTACATTTTTAGCGCCGTTTTAATATTCTTTGTACCAGAAAAATACCACCAAAAATACCATTTAGAGTCAATGTGGGTCAAGGGCAGCGGTGGGAGGACTAGGTATAAGAAAAAAAAAAAGGGAAAAAAAAGCAATATTTACGTAATTTTGCTTGGGGAAATAAAAGTATACATCACAAATCACAAACACAAAAATATGCTACAGAAGTAAATGTAACAAAAGTTTTTTTATTTCAAAATAATTTGCTCCCGTGAGGACTTTGGAGTTATATTATTGAACTTGACCTTACCTTAACACAGGACGGGGTTTCTGTGATGTTGCTGGAACGTAAAAGTTTCCATTGATTGATGCATCCATCTTGTGTTTTGTCACATTTCTTTCTGCATCCATCTTGTGTTTGCGAACGGTGAGGTGGTAAATAGTTCTGACCCTATCCAAAACCTTAGGATGTTTCATAACCTCCTAGAAAAGGACAAAAGAAAGGTTTGTACACAACTTCAAAATTTAGAACATCATTGTTTTTTTTAAGAAGACCAGACCTCGGCACGGCATTTGTCTTGCAGGAACAGAGCCAGAAGAAAGCAGGCTTTGGTGAATATGCCGCCAACTTTGTCTGCTACTTTATCGCCTGCTTTCTCTCTCTGTATGTCAGGATCGGGTCTACCAAAGTCTCCACTGAGTTTTCCACAATACACGACCTCCATGGTTTTGTGGTACTGTTGAAGACAGAATGCATAGTAACAGGCGATGAGACATTTTGCTTTTCCGTGCTGCACCTGGCAGTAATGAAGATGGTTAGCCTGAGATTTGACATTAAATTGCATAATTTTTTTTAAATTTGCATAAAAAAGTCAAACAATCAAAGTTCACATCGTAATCCACACAGATTTGTTTCCTTTTTTCCTCACTAAAAATGAAATAAAAGGCTCTTGACTTTAAGTGCATATTAATTTGATTGTATTTTGAATTTAAGAAATACGCAGATAAGAAATGTTGCAAATCAGTAATTATGCAGCTTGCCATGGCTGATATTGACTGTGTGAGTGACTAATATTACTGTGGATGATCAGTTCAACCAACGGTGTAAAATTAGAGCTGTCACTATAAAATCTTTTAAAATCGATTATCCTATTGATTCCTCCATCAAATAATCAACCCCTCGCCACCATCCCCTGAAATTTGAGCTTTAAAAAAAACTAACAAATATTTTTTCTTTCTTTCTTCGTTTGTGTTAATCCTTAAAGTTGAACGCGAGTTGAATTGAGTGAATATTATCTTTTGAGCAGGAGCATTATTAAACACCAAAGATTAGCCTATGCTAAACCTTGAGCATTAGCATTAGCGTGCTAGTGTTTACCATTTAAGGTAGACAAACATTAACCATCATTTAGTTCACAAACATGCACACATTATTATATCAACATTACACGTGTAATTGAGTCTTAAAACTCACTTAAATATGACGCTTTAAGTTCCATAAGTGAATGACTGGAGCTGCCTGTGTTAGCTACAATGAGCTAACTTCCTGCGGTGTGTCTGCAAAAAATGTCCGTGAAAAACATGGACATCATCCTACTTCCAGCAGCGCCTTGAGGAAGACATTTCCAGGTGGACCTATTTTTCAAATCGACTTATCCCATGAATTGGTCGACTTTGTCACAGAAGTGACATATTATCTGAAACTAGCAGCCCCAGAAAAGATTTGAATGGATGCTACAAGAGCAGCAGTTGAAACTTTCTTCAATGGAAGAATGGAAACGTAAAGGGTCACGAGCTAAACTTCTGTGCCGCCAACACAGATCAGCACTGTATTTGAACGCTCCGCAAGTGAGATATCTAAAATGCTGATCTACTTTTCTCTTAATAAATAAATAAAGAAATAAATACCTCATTAAAAAAAAAAGGTTTTATAAGCGGTTCGGAAAATGGATAGGTGAAGGGCAATAATAACACACACACAAATTTAGCCTCAGACGTGTCATTTAAGGTGATCTGATCTGTTTCCTGTGTGTGCGCATATGTTTGCGTATTGGTGATTGTGTGGCTCTCATTACGTCCTCTTCTCTTCCTTTCCTGGGACTGTCAGATTGGAAACAACGGAGGACTTGTGTAAATATATTGTGCAATCACTATTTTGCAATATAATCGATTCCACAGTCTAATCTTTCAACGTACTGATGTCCTACAGTCTACATTTTTAAATGTGTTCGGTTGGCGGTTGAGAGTGAAGAAAACAAAATGAACACAATAACTCAAAGCTGTGTCCTCTTATTGTGGATGCATTCGTTGACCTTTGGGAAATGTCAAGGTAAGACCAAAACTAGCATCTAATAAGATTAGAAATTGATGATGTAATGGTAATGAGCTACTTTTGTTCTCTTTGTGAACGTCTTCAGTTGTTCTGTTTGTTAAAGCTTTGAGAAGTTGTGCTTTTAGCAAATCATCGTTTTATTTGCTCAATGTCCCTACCATTGCAGTGAGTAAATGCAAAGTGTCGCTGCCAGCCATTAGCGGAACCAGCTACACACCCGCTCAAGCATCCTTGTTTTCACCTGGTGCCAGGCTAACTGTCACATGTGGAGACGGTTACTGGATTGAAACTCAACAGCAGACCTCAGCAGTATCAACATGCAACGATGATGGACAATGGACCATTCGACCAATATGTCAAGGTAGAGTAAATTTTCATGCTGGTGCTGTCATTACAAATTCTTTGAACTACAAAAACAAGTCGTGATGATGATGATGATGATGCTCTTGTCTTGGTGACTAAATATCTCCAATGTGTGTTTTTTTTTTCCAGAGGTGACCTGTAGTAGGGAAAAGCACTCAAGTGTATGGTGGTGGAATCGCAATCGGGGTGAAGCAACATTGGGTACTACTGTTAGCTACAGATGTAGAAGTGGATACAAGAGAACAAGCAGCTCCTCACTGCTCAAATGCACCAGAGATGGCTGGATACCAGATCCACCCTGCCAAGGTAACGCCGATGTGCATGATTACAGTACTCATGTCTGTTGTACTAAAAAAATGACCATTCAATTTGATGCTGGTTTTTGAAAGAGAAATTCCATGTTTTTTTTAAGTACTTGGGAAAAAATGCCTTCCCTCTCAGTGCGTTATGTCAGTCTTCACTTTTTGTGCTCCTTCTGTATCAACCACTCAGCTCCCTTCAGCCTCTCTGGTGCAGGCGTCATTTATTCATGGTTGTCAGAGGAGTAATAAAACCTAACTGTATGTAATCAAGAGGGGGAATACATATCGAGTAAATTAAGTGCATCTCTCTCTCTTTTTTTCCTCAGAAATGACATGTGACCGTAGTGATATCCAGAGTGCAAAGCTTGTAAGTGGCAAGCAAACATACACATCGGGTGAAAGGGCCCATTTTGAATGCAAAGCTTCCCAAGATTCATTTGATCTATATTGTTATGAAAATGGTTGGGAAGGACATGTGCCTTGTCCAGGTAAGGAATACTAAGATTTAGTTTGTTTTGACTCCATGTGAGAATGTTGAAAAGGCTTTTTTTTTTTTAAATCTTCTGAATTGAACAGCAATAATGAGAGTTTCAGCATTGCATAAAACAGTTTCCCATGTTGAGGAAACCCATTCAATGGACACAGGTCAGTTTTTTTTAATCAGCTATTCATTTGACTGGTTCCAGAACACCAATGTAAACAACTTGACCTCAGCAATGCGGACATTAAAAGCAATAAAAAGGACTATTACAGCAAAAATGAACATGTCCAATACACATGTTCAAATGATCCTGACAGAAAATTCACTGCCACCTGTGATTGGAATGGCTGGACCGGCATTCTGAACTGTTCAGGTAAAAAAAAAAACATGCTCATGAAGGTTAAAAATGTGCTCTGACTGCCTTGGATTTTGATCGGATGGGATTCTTCTTTTCGTGGCTACAACAGAGTGTCTGCAACCGGAGGTGCTCCATGGCTTTGTTGTGGGTCCCTTACATGACACAGTCTACTATACGTGCAATCAAGGTTTTAAACTTGCCTCTAAAGGCTGGTGGGGTGTAGCGCAATGCATCGATGGACAGTGGTTTGGACTGCAAGAATGTGTGGGTAAGGGTTAACACCACTCAGTGTTAAGCACCTTTACAAACTTGAACCATAACTCATTTGCTCCCACAAACGTAAAATTACATTCTATTTTAAATATTACCATGGTCCCAAAGACATATGTACATATTTTTAAAAATGTTTTTTTATGCTAGACCATACAGAAGGCTTTGATGCAACTTCTGAACTGAAGAGGGATGCTTGAAGAATGGTAGTTATTACAAAAACGGCCAGCAGGTGGTAGCAGAGTATAATACATCAAAAACGGCCAGCAGGTGGCAGCAGAGTATAAGAGATCAACCAGGGCCATGTTGCAAAAAGCTTTCCCCACTGTTTTAAACAGATTTGTGAATAATGATGAAACTTAGCTATATTCTAATTCTAATTGCTGCAAAACGAAAACTGATTTTTTTTTTTCCTAATGAAAGAAGAGACTAATCTTTCCGTGTTTTTATCGCAATAGAACAGGATATTCTGTGGGCCTTGCAAAATCAGTCAAAATCCTGTAGAACAGCCGGCAGCGAAGGGGGTTGCTTCAGTGAAAATGGCTGGGAGTGAATGAGTTAATGACAATAGTGTAAAAGAAAATTGAGAATTAAATTTTTGTATCTGATCCTACCCTAATCTTACCCACATGCATGCCATCATTATGCAGCTTGATTTTTACATTTGGTCGCTGTTTTCGTCAATCTAACATTTAAATGTGTTTCTAATGCAGCAAACGATAATTGTGTGGAAATACCTATGATTGCTCATGCCACTATCAAACACCAAATTAAGATAAATGGACAAGAAGATAGCCTCCAGATTATGTGCAAGGAGGGATACCAACCTCAGATTGAACGCTTAATGTGTGTGAAAGGAAAATGGGATTCCGATGGATTAGCCTTTGACTCAATCTGCACTAGTGAGTACAAACAAGTCATTTTTTTATAGTAAAAGTGAACCTACAGCATTTAAAAAAAAAAAAGTTCAATGTTTTTGCTGAAATTTCACAATATAATTGCCTATATGTCCTGCAGTTGTTGCTGGAACCTGCAATCCCCCTACCAAAATTGAGAATGCCGTCATTTGGACTCCATTTCAGAGACAATACTTGCCTGACTCTAAATTAACTTTCAAGTGCCGCGAGCAATATATGATGGAAGGAAAAGACACAAGCACATGTGAAAATGGCCAATGGGACATAGAGGACATCAAGTGTATACGTAAGTGAAAGATGAGCATGAAATCAAAAAAAGAGATCATCCATAACTAATTGGTAGGCACTTTTTAGGGTTTCCATTGTCCGAAGACTTGTACAAAGTGCTATTTTTTTCACACTTGAGAATATCCTTCACTTCAAGTGCTGCATTGTTCCGACTTAAATTGCATCACACTGCCAAAAAATACAGTGCAAAGTGTACACTTTTTAGACATTCATTCATCTAAATTCTCAAGAGAATAATAGGCTGTCAACTTTTAACACCGCACCAAGCAAGCAAGCTCTAACTTGATGTTATCTTTCTTGTGTTTTCAGCATACTGCTCCAAGCCCAAACATGCGGAACTAATCATGACCTTCACTGACAATAAAGAAAAATATGTCAATGGTGACGTCGTAGAGTATAACTGTATCAACCCAGGTGGAAAAAGTGGAGGTTCTGCAACTTGTGTAAATGGCACGTGGAGTGAACCAATTAAATGTGAAGGTAAGGAGAACGCGTGAGTGACTTCTCCATCAGCAATTATAGTTTGGGAGGCATATGCATCACTTAAGTTGTTGTTCTTTTGAAGTACAAAGTAAACACCAATCACTGGTTAATAAACAGAAATCAGGGAAAATGCTTTTGTAACTTTAATGCAAAATTTAAATGAATCAGATTATTCGATTAAATAATCGGTTGATTAATCGATTGTAAAAATATTCGATAGTGAAAGCAATAATTGTAACTAAGTACAGCGTGTGGAGGTGACACTGTGGGTGACAGTGGCTGATTTAGAAACATCCCTTTATTTTAGATAGCTGACAATACTTGAAGATAACCAACATTAACGTTAGCAAAATGATCATGAACATGAACTAAGATTCAGCTAGCATGTAGTAGAGTAGCCTTTCTTCATGATTAATAAAATCTCAGTAATAAATGATAACCATAAATCAAACCTGGCTTTATATATATATTTTTTCTTCTCTTTCTTTTTTTCCCTTTTTTTCCCTCTCCGAGAAAAAAATAAATACCTGGCTTTATAAAATGAAGCCTAAAACAAAAACACGTTATGCTGTAATATTAAGTGACATCAATTTAGGTACAGGTTGTCCCTGAAGTTTACCCACGAAATTCTTGTGTAAATAGAATTTGTTCTCATTCCGGGATTGCTTAGTACACAAGTCCATTTTACGATGGACTTAGCACTCTTTCAGGCATGGATCCAGGATTTTTTTTGCTCTGCTTGGGAAAAAAAAAGGGGGGCTCGACCGATAGAGGGACTGATATTATATTTTCCCATAAGGGTATTAATTGCGCATGTGCGAGTTCGGTTATTAAATCTTGACTTCCTGCCATAATCTGGAAGCCCAACGAGGTTGAATTGAGGCCAGTGCATGAGCGCACTTGCCAAAGCAAAAATCGGGTCCCCATTGTCTACATTGTCATAATTATATTATCAGATTTTGTGCCCCATAATTGATACAGAAATGTGTACAGTTTACTGAACAAACACCCACGAAATCTTTGTTGAAATTTAAACTGTATGGATAATTCACTTCAGTCTTGTATTTGACTACTACTGTACAGTACTATGTCTGAAGTCTGATTTACATTTTTTTTTCTTCTCCTGAGAATAGAACTATGCCAGCTCACACATATACCTGCTACTATACGCTTGGACACTTATCTACAAGGCACACAAGCAAGACAAGGACAAAAGTTGACGTTTTCTTGCCACACGCGTAATCAGGTGCTTCAAGGCAAGGCAGAGGTTGAATGTCTTCCAAATGGGCAGTGGAGCAATCCTTTTCCAACTTGTGCAGGTAATATTGCCTTTTTCAATAGCCACGGAATTAACACAAACCAAACTTTTGACATTTGTGCTGTACTCAATGCTTAGGGGTTTCAGATTTTGGTGTACAATTATAGTCTGAGAGAAAAAAAAATGATTTTTTTCGGTTATGCATATTGACATAAAAAGAAATCACATCAGCATTCTTTCAAAATGTTTATTTAGTAATTTACTAAGCCCTCGTATGGAAAATGCCCAATATTTGGCTTTTTGTTTTTTATTAATATTAATATCAAATATAAAGCATATGAAGAAGAAAAAAAATCACTGAAAGAGCTGAAATTGCACCCAATTTTCCAAAACATGTTGAAATTCAAAAAGGCACCGTTCAAAAATTCTCAAATTATTATTGTCATTATTATGTGGAAACAATTTTTTATAGTGCACATAAGTGAAAATGTCCAAATATTGGCCCATTGACTCCCATTATGAATAAAAAATAATAATTTTTTTGATGCACTGTACACCTGATGTGTTATAATGCATTTTCTGCAATTACCCAATATATCACTGGGGCATCAACTAAACATAGACATTTTTTTGGGGGGGGGGCTTTATAGTCATAAAAGCCTTAATACACCAGATGGCGCTAGACAGCTAATTATCCTTTTTGGTTGAGCTGACTGAAGTGCTTCCTATGTCCCCATTCTTGTACCAAAACAAGAAAGCATGGTTGGGATCGAGAGCTCAGGCCTGTGAGCGTGTGTGGACGCAGTAACAGTGTGTGCGCACGTGCGCGAATATTCCAATTTGAACGTGTGTGTGTGCGTGCGTGTGTGAATTGGAAAAAGACCAGGCAAACTGTCAGTGCAAGATATGAAGTGTAAAATGACAATATTTTTTTTTGCCCCCGACACCGCCACCCCTAACCCAAAAATGGTGGCAAATCCAGGTCCAGAAAGTAAAAACCCTGACAGTTTGGCTTTAGGCCCTGCTAGCTATTAGCTAGCTCCGTAGCAGGTAAACGAGCACCATGGCAGCTAGCTGTGGCAGGGTTTTTACTTTCTGGACCTCACCTCTGTCCCACAGCGGAAAAAAACACCAAAATAAACAGCAATGAGAAAATCATTTATAAATACTGGTATATTTTGGAATACCAAATAAAATGCTGGAAGTTCTTAACTAGGTCTACAGGATTCCTGATGGCTATGGACTGAAAGTGAATTAATCATCAGATAATGTTGTTTGTTTTATGTGCAGATTTTCATAGTTGAATCGGTATAGTTCCTCAAATCCGTCTCAAAGTGTGGCATTTGTGAGTCAATAGGAATATTATACCATGTTTCTTTCCTTCTGCCCATGAAAATCTAATTATCTGTTGCTAAATTGTTGCTTGTGGATCTTGTTTTGCTCTTTCTTGAGATGTTGGTCAGCCTTTCAGTACGCATTTGGTGCAAAGACAGTCAGGATATTGATTACGATTGTGCCACAGTTGCCGTGGGTAAACTGTTGTTCTTCATTGCAGTGAAACCATGTCCACTTCCTGAAGACACTCCAAATGGCAATTATCGAATTAAAGAGGGTGACGACCTTGTTTCCGGGGCAATTATTAAATACTCTTGTAACCCGGGGTAGGTGGATGAAGACAAATTCCTAAAAACATATTTAATAATTTTGCATGAAGATATTTTTAGGACGATTAATATTATCGTTAACACTCTCCTCTCCTCTCAACTCTTATTAGCTATCAAATGGTGAGTAAGATTGATACCAGGACGTGTTTGGGGAACAAATGGTCCGGCCACGTGCCAACATGTGAACGTAAGTTTTAGTAATTTAGGATCAGCTTGCTTTCGCTGATGATAAGTACAGTACAGGGCAACAGTTTGGACACGCTTCCCTAATGAATGCATTTGCTTTATTCTCATGAGTGGTTACTTTGTAGATTCTCACTGAAGGCATCAAAACTATGTATGAACTCATGTGGAGTTATGTACTTAACAAGAAAAAAGGTGGAATAACTGAAAACATGTTTTATATTATAGATTCATCAAAATAGCCATTCTTTGCTCTGGTTACTTTTTTGCATACTCTTGGCATTCTTACCTTTGGGAACTCCTTAAAGACTGTTGGAAAACCCTTTCAGGTGACTGCCTTTTGAAGCTCATCGAGAGAATGCCAAGAAATGTGCAAAAAAAAAAGTCATCAGCGAAAAGGGTGGCTATTTATTTATATATATTTTTTCACCTTTTTTGTTAAGTACATAACACCAAATGTGTTCGTTAGTTGTCATAGTTGTCGTCATAGTTTTGATGCCTTCAGTGAGAATCTACAATGTAAATAGTAGGGGTGGAAATCTTTGACTGTCTCACGATTCAATTCCGATTTTTGGGCCTGCGATTTGATTCAGAATCGATTATTTTATTAAATTTTTTTCAAAATGATTTAATTGACAATGATTTCTGCTTCAATTTATAGATGTGCAAAGAATTGTCAGGATCTACTCCAGTCTGACTCGCTGACTAGCTAATTAGCGCGCTACTCGCGGCACTTTTATCACTCAAAAGAACGGCTATTCATACAAAACGCTTCAGGAATGTATACAGAGAAGCATCTTAAAAATACTCATCGGCATATGCTCTTCCTACACTGCAAAAAAACAACTTTTATTGGAATAACTTGATTGTGACTTTTTCCTTCTACTCTCTAACGTAGACTTAACAGTGTATCAGAACCACAAAGCCCCTAAGTGGCCAAATTGTGTACAACATGATCAGCGCTCCAAATAAAGGCGCGCACAAACAAGGGCAAGACAGAATAAAATTATTTAAATAAAATTGATTTTGGGACATTTAAAATTGATTCTTATTCAATTCTTATGAGAATCGTTTTTTTAAAGACACCAGTAGTAAATAATCATGAAAATAAAGCAAATGTATTTGAATGAGAAGGTGTGTACAAACTTTTGGCCTGTACTGTACTATGCATGATTAGAGAAAACCTATTTTTGAAGCAAAATGTATTGAATTTATGGAATCTACGAATGTCATAAGAAGCCGAGATGTTCAGATTTTTTTTTTTAAAGCACTTTAGTGTTACAAGTTAAAATTACACATAGGCAACCAAAACAACATAATTTCCAGCAGACAATAAACAATGACATCAAAGTCAAAGATATCTTGTATGTTAAAAATCAGGCACAATTTTGTCTGCCCTTTTGTTGAGCTGGCTAACTTGTTATGTCTGTACAGCTAAGAGATGTCCCCAACCGCCTGAACAGGACGGGATCACAATCGAAGGTTTAAAAGACAATGAAGAGGGCGTCCTTCCTCAAAACTTCATCACATTCAGCTGCAACGATCCTGGGAAGCAACTGATTGGCAGGTCAACAGTAGTATGCGGTCAAGATGGACTTTGGGAGAAGTCGTTCCCATATTGTGAAGGTAACCGTCACACAATATATGTTTATATGGTACAAGTTTATGCATAATTGATTGTGAATGTAACAATCACTCACCAACCGCAACATCAAGCTCATACAATTGATTTTTTATGAACGCTAAGTATGCTGAACCTCTGTATTCATTTCGATAATATTGCTCATCTTTTTTCCCCCCCAGACATTTCTTGTAAAGTTGAAGCGCTTGACCCTCACCTTAGCGTCGACAACGTGCCACCGCGGAATCAAGCAGTACGGATTGGACACAAAATAAGATTCCGCTGCAGTGATGAATATGCTTTGGTTGGATTTGAAGAAAATGAATGTTTGCCAAATGGGCAGTGGCACAAACGTTTCCCAACTTGCACAAGTAAGATCCTATTCCCATATTCAAGAATGCAAAAACCTATCAAATTTTAAGTAACGACACAATGGATCCTTCAAAGTCAGGAAGCGTGGAACTGCCAACGTGAGGTAAAAAAAAATTTCACTGGAGAGTACGTTAGAACG
This sequence comes from Vanacampus margaritifer, assembly GCF_051991255.1. Classification (NCBI taxonomy): domain Eukaryota; kingdom Metazoa; phylum Chordata; class Actinopteri; order Syngnathiformes; family Syngnathidae; genus Vanacampus; species Vanacampus margaritifer. The sequence goes on from NC_135444.1 coordinate 19,345,297, forward strand.
TATTTGCGAGTACTTTGGAGAGTAGTACGGTCCAACATACTCGCAAACACGTTTTAACATACTCACAAGTACGTTCGAACGTACTTGCGAGTACGTTCGAACGTACTTGCGAGTACGTTCGAACGTACTTGTAGGCTAATTGCTACAAACATAGCATTAGTACTGTCACTATCGAATATTTTTAGAATCGATTAATCTATCCATTATTCAATTGATTAACCAACTACTGTTATTATTACTACTTTTACTACTATTACTGTTTACTAACCAGTGATTGGTGTTTCTTTCGTACTTCGTATTCATACAGTCATTAAAAAAAGGGGGATTGATGTTGTACTATGTTACCAGTTCGGTCATTGTTTTCCAAAGTAAAAACAGATGTTTGTAAATGTCGTATTTAGGTTTAACACAGAATATAATCAGTCTTCTTTCATGAAGGATTACAGAAATCAGTGAACAATTACTGCTGGTATGCTGAAATCAGAGCATATTTTCCCATAAGGGTATTAATTGCGCATGTGCGAGTTCGGTTATTAAATCTTGACTTCCTGCCATAATCTGGAAGCCCAACGAGGTTGAATTGAGGCCAGTGCATGAGCGCACTTGCCAAAGCAAAAATCGGGTCCCCATTGTCTACATTGTCATAATTATATTATCAGATTTTGTGCCCCATAATTGATACAGAAATGTGTACAGTTTACTGAACAAACACCCACGAAATCTTTGTTGAAATTTAAACTGTATGGATAATTCACTTCAGTCTTGTATTTGACTACTACTGTACAGTACTATGTCTGATGTCTGATTTACATTTTTTTTTCTTCTCCTGAGAATAGAACTATGCCAGCTCACACATATACCTGCTACTATACGCTTGGACACTTATCTACAAGGCACACAAGCAAGACAAGGACAAAAGTTGACGTTTTCTTGCCACACGCGTAATCAGGTGCTTCAAGGCAAGGCAGAGGTTGAATGTCTTCCAAATGGGCAGTGGAGCGATCCTTTTCCAACTTGTGCAGGTAATATTGCCTTTTTCAATAGCCACGGAATTAACACAAACCAAACTTTTGACATTTGTGCTGTACTCAATGCTTAGGGGTTTCAGATTTTGGTGTACAATTATAGTCTGAGAGAAAAAAAAAATGATTTTTTTTCGGTTATGCATATTGACATAAAAAGAAATCACATCAGCATTCTTTCAAAATGTTTATTTAGTAATTTACTAAGCCCTCGTATGGAAAATGCCCAATATTTGGCTTTTTGTTTTTTATTAATATTAATATCAAATATAAAGCATATGAAGAAGAAAAAAAATCACTGAAAGAGGTGAAATTGCACCCAATTTTCCAAAACATGTTGAAATTCAAAAAGGCACCGTCCAAAAATTCTCAAATTATTATTGTCATTATTATGTGGAAACAATTTTTTATAGTGCACATAAGTGAAAATGTCCAAATATTGGCCCATTGACTCCCATTATGAATAAAAAATAATAATTTTTTTGATGCACTGTACACCTGATGTGTTATAATGCATTTTCTGCAATTACCCAATATATCACTGGGGCATCAACTAAACATAGACATTTTTTTTGGGGGGGGGGGGCTTTATAGTCATAAAAGCCTTAATACACCAGATGGCGCTAGACAGCTAATTATCCTTTTTGGTTGAGCTGACTGAAGTGCTTCCTATGTCCCCATTCTTATACCAAAACAAGAAAGCACGGTTGGGATCGAGAGCTCAGGCCTGTGAGCGTGTGTGGACGCAGTAACAGTGTGTGCGCACGTGCGCGAATATTCCAATTTGAACGTGTGTGTGTGCGTGCGTGTGTGAATTGGAAAAAGACCAGGCAAACTGTCAGTGCAAGATATGAAGTGTAAAATGACAATATTTTTTTTTGCCCCCGACACCGCCACCCCTAACCCAAAAATGGTGGCAAATCCAGGTCCAGAAAGTAAAAACCCTGACAGTTTGGCTTTAGGCCCTGCTAGCTATTAGCTAGCTCCGTAGCAGGTAAACGAGCACCATGGCAGCTAGCTGTGGCAGGGTTTTTACTTTCTGGACCTCACCTCTGTCCCACAGCGGAAAAAAACACCAAAATAAACAGCAATGGTGTTAAATGTTGGTGCCTTCTTGTGCCGTGATGGCGTACTCTCTGGATTTGCTCATTGCCAAAATTCTGTCACCGAGCTTGACAGTTACTTTCATTTTGTATTTTGCCTTGATATTATTTGTTAGCTGTGAAGCTATTGTAAATCACCATGCCGAAAGAAAAGAGAGAAAAAAAAGTGAGTTGAGTGAAAAGTGTATTGTTTTCGTGCAATTCCATTATGGAGTAATGAGGGGAATATTGGGTATAGAATGACTGGCGAGGGAAAAATGATAGTGGTATTACTACTTTCTGAATCTACTGTAAATAAAGATGCACCAGTACACTGACCATCTATAGTTCTCCCAATTCTTCTAGGGGTCCCAAATCTTCTAGGGGGTTTGCGATGTGGGCAGCCACCGTACCTTGATGGCGGGGACACCACATTGTCCTCCCAATTCAGTTACCAACATAATGAGAGGGTGGAGTACATTTGCAAGCAATACTATGTAATGGAAGGGCGAAACTACAAGACCTGCGAGAACGGGGAATGGGTTGGACAGCTGAAATGCCTCAGTAAGTCTCAGATTCACTCAAGGTCAACACGTTCATGCAAATGAATAAATCAAGCTCAAATGATAAATGAACTTGTATGATGACTATGAATGATACCTTTTCTTGCAGAGCCCTGCACCGTGAATGAAGAACTCATGAGCAGACACAACATTCAATTCAAACACTCGCGTGACAAGAAGATATACTCTGAACATAATGATACCATCGAGTTCAGGTGTGGGAGGCGAACAAGACACGACGGCATACTGGGTATGCGACAGACGTGCATCGATGGAGAAATAGAACTGCCCACCTGCGAGTAGCTGTTTTTTTTTGGGGGGTGTCGAGACGGATGAATGTCATAAAATTGAGTCAATAATCATCATCCATTGTCTGCAGTATGTCGGTGCCTTTTCTGCTTATTTCTAATAAAAGGTTATTCGTCTGTTGCATCCACAAGCTAACATGCTACGGACACAGAGCGCTCAGATACATGTAAGGTCTCATACGCATTTACCAAATCCTTCTTTGGGAAAAGGCCTTTCCCAAATTGTTCTCACAAATTCAGATGCAGAAAATTGTCTAAACTGTATTCCCCAAAAATAAAAATGTAAATCACTGTAGCTATTGTGAAAAATCGATAGAAGTTGAGCTATGTTCCATGGTTGCTTTGCTCCATTCCGCCACAAAAAAAAAGCAATGCTTGACTTTTATTACATTTTTAGCACCGTTTTAATATTCTTTGTACCAGAAAAATACCATTTAGGGTCAATGTGGGTCAAGGGCAGCGGTGGGAGGACTAGGTATAAGAAAAAAAAAAGGGAAAAAAAGTAATATTTACGTAATTTTGCTTGGGGAAATAAAAGTATACATCACAAATCACAAACACAAAAATATGCTACAGAAGTAAATGTAACAAAAGTTTTTTTATTTCAAAATAATTTGCTCCCGTGAGGACTTTGGAGTTATATTATTGAACTTGACCTTACCTTAACACAGGACGGGGTTTCTGTGATGTTGCTGGAACGTAGAAGTTTCCATTGATTGATGCATCCATTTTGTGTTTTGTCACATTTCTTTCTGCATCCATCTTGTGTTTGCGAACGGTGAGGTGGTAAATAGTTCTGACCCTATCCAAAACCTTAGGATGTTTCATAACCTCCTAGAAAAGGACAAAAGAAAGGTTTGTACACAACTTCAAAATTTAGAACATCATTGTTTTTTTTAAGAAGACCAGACCTCGGCACGGCATTTGTCTTGCAGGAACAGAGCCAGAAGAAAGCAGGCTTTGGTGAATATGCCGCCAACTTTGTCTGCTACTTTATCTCCTGCTTTCTCTCTCTGTATGTCAGGATCGGGTCTACCAAAGTCTCCACTGAGTTTTCCACAATACACGACCTCCATGGTTTTGTGGTACTGTTGAAGACAGAATGCATAGTAACAGGCGATGAGACATTTTGATTTTCCGTGCTGCACCTGGCAGTAATGAAGATGGTTAGCCTGAGATTTGACATTAAATTGCATAATTTTTTTTAAATTTGCATAAAAAAGTCAAACAATCAAAGTTCACATCGTAATCCACACAGATTTGTTTCCTTTTTTCCTCACTAAAAATGAAATAAAAGGCTCTTGACTTTAAGTGCATATTAATTTGATTGTATTTTGAATTTAAGAAATACGCAGATAAGAAATGTTGCAAATCAGTAATTATGCAGCTTGCCATGGCTGATATTGACTGTGTGAGTGACTAATATTACTGTGGATGCTCAGTTCAACCAACGGTGTAAAATTAGAGCTGTCACTATAAAATCTTTTAAAATCGATTATCCTATTGATTCCTCCATCAAATAATCAACCCCTCGCCACCATCCCCTGAAATTTGAGCTTTAAAAAAAACTAACAAATATTTTTTCTTTCTTTCTTCTTTTGTGTTAATCCTTAAAGTTGAACGCGAGTTGAATTGAGTGAATATTATTATCTTTTGAGCAGGAGCATTATTAAACACCAAAGATTAGCCTATGCTAAACCTTGAGCATTAGCATTAGCGTGCTAGTGTTTACCATTTAAGGTAGACAAACATTAACCATCTTTTAGTTCACAAACATGCACACATTATTATATCAACATTACACGTGTAATTGAGTCTTAAAACTCACTTAAATATGACGCTTTAAGTTCCATAAGTAAATGACTGGAGCTGCCTGTGTTAGCTACAATGAGCTAACTTCCTGCGGTGTGTCAGCAAAAAATGTCCGTGAAAAACATGGACATCATCCTACTTCCAGCAGCGCCTTGAGGAAGACATTTCCAGGTGGACCTATTTTTAAAATCGACTTATCCCATGAATTGGTCGACTTTGTCACAGAAGTGACATATTATCTGAAACTAGCAGCCCCAGAAAAGATTTGAATGGATGCTACAAGAGCAGCAGTTGAAACTTCCTTCAATGGAAGAATGGAAACGTAAAGGGTCACGAGCTAAACTTCTGTGACTCCAACACAGATCAGCACTGTATTTGAACGCTCAGCAAGTGAGATATCTAAAATGCTGATCTACTTTTTTCTTAATAAATAAATAAATAAATAAATAAATAAATAAATAAATACCTCATTTTAAAAAAATAATAATAATTTTATAAGCGATTCGGAAAATGGATAGGTGAAGGGCAATAATAACACGCACACAAATTTAGCCTCAGACGTGTCATTTAAGGTGATCTGATCTGTTTCCTGTGTGTGCGCATATGTTTGCGTATTGGTGATTGTGTGGCTCTCATTACGTCCTCTTCTCTTCCTTTCCTGGAACTGTCAGATTGGAAACAACGGAGGACTTGTGTAAATATATTGTGCAATCACTATTTTGCAATATAATCCATTCCACAGTCTAATCTTTCAACGTACTGATGTCCTACAGTCTACATTTTTAAATGTGTTCGGTCGGCGGTTGAGAGTGAAGAAAACAAAATGAACACAATAACTCAAAGCTGTGTCCTCTTATTGTGGATGCATTCGTTGACCTTTGGGAAATGTCAAGGTAAGACCAAAACTAGCATCTAATAAGATTAGAAATTGATGATGTAATGGTAATGAGCTACTTTTGTTCTCTTTGTGAACATCTTCAGTTGTTCTGTTTGTTAAAGCTTTGAGAAGTTGTGCTTTTAGCAAATCATCGTTTTATTTGCTCAATGTCCCTACCATTGCAGTGAGTAAATGCAAAGTGTCGCTGCCAGCCATTAGCGGAACCAGCTACACACCCGCTCAAGCATCCTTGTTTTCACCTGGTGCCAGGCTAACTGTCACATGTGGAGACGGTTACTGGATTGAAACTCAACAGCAGACCTCAGCAGTATCAACATGCAACGATGATGGACAATGGACCATTCGACCAATATGTCAAGGTAGAGTAAATTTTCATGCTGGTGCTGTCATTACAAATTCTTTGAACTCCAAAAACAAGTTGTGATGATGATGATGATGATGCTCTTGTCTTGGTGACTAAATATCTCCAATGTGTGTTTTTTTTTCCAGAGGTGACCTGTAGTAGGGAAAAGCACTCAAGTGTATGGTGGTGGAATCTCAATCGGGGTGAAGCAACATTTGGTACTACTGTTAGCTACCTCTGTAGAAGTGGATACAAGAGAACAAGCAGCTCCTCACTGCTCAAATGCACCAGAGATGGCTGGATACCAGATCCACCCTGCCAAGGTAACGCCGATGTGCATGATTACAGTACTCATGTCTGTTGTACTAAAAAAATGACCATTCAATTTGATGCTGGTTTTTGAAAGAGAAATTCCATGTTTTTTTTAAGTACTTGGGAAAAAATGCCTTCCCTCTCAGTGCGTTATGTCAGTCTTCACTTTTTGTGCTCCTTCTGTATCAACCACTCAGCTCCCTTCAGCCTCTCTGGTGCAGGCGTCATTTATTCATGGTTGTCAGAGGAGTAATAAAACCTAACTGTATGTAATCAAGAGGGGGAATACATATCGAGTAAATTAAGTGCATCTCTCTCTCTTTTTTTCCTCAGAAATGACATGTGACCGTAGTGATATCCAGAGTGCAAAGCTTGTAAGTGGCAAGCAAACATACACATCGGGTGAATGGGCCCATTTTGAATGCAAAGCTTCCCAAGATTCATTTCATCTATATTGTAATGAAAATGGTTGGGAAGGACATGTGCCTTGTCCAGGTAAGGAATACTAAGATTTAGTTTGTTTTGACTCCATGTGAGAATGTTGAAAAGGCTTTTTTTTTTTAAATCTTCTGAATTGAACAGCAATAATGAGAGTTTCAGCATTGCATAAAACAGTTTCCCATGTTGAGGAAACCCATTCAATGGACACAGGTCAGTTTTTTTTAATCAGCTATTCATTTGACTCGTTCCAGAACCCCAATGTAAACAACTTGACCTCAGCAATGCGGACATTAAAAGCAATAAAAAGGACTATTACAGCAAAAATGAACATGTCCAATACACATGTTCAAATGATCCTGACAGAAATTTCACTGCCACCTGTGATTTGAATGGCTGGACCGGCATTCTGAACTGTTCAGGTAAAAAAAAAAAAAACATGCTCATGAAGGTTAAAAATGTGCTCGGACTACCTTGGATTTTTATCGGATGGGATTCTTCTTTTCGTGGCTACAACAGAGTGTCTGCAACCGGAGGTGCGCCATGGCTTTGTTGTGGGTCCCTTACATGACACAGTCTACTATACGTGCAATCAAGGTTTTAAACTTGCCTCTAAAGGCTGGTGGGGTGTAGCGCAATGCATCGATGGACAGTGGTTTGGACTGCAAGAATGTGTGGGTAAGGGTTAACACCACTCAGTGTTAAGCACCTTTACAAACTTGAACCATAACTCATTTGCTCCCACAAACGTAAAATTACATTCTATTGTAAATATTACCATGGTCCCAAAGACATATGTACATATTTTTAAAAATGTATTTTTATGCTAGACCATACAGAAGGCTTTGATGCAACTTCTGAACTGAAGAGGGATGCTTGAAGAATGGTAGTTATTACAAAAACGGCCAGCAGGTGGTAGCAGAGTATAATACATCAAAAACGGCCAGCAGGTGGCAGCAGAGTATAAGAGATCAACCAGGGCCATGTTGCAAAAAGCTTTCCCCACTGTTTTAAACAGATTTGTGAATAATGATGAAACTTAGCTATATTCTAATTCTAATTGCTGCAAAACGAAAACAGATTTTTTTTTTTCCTAATGAAAGAAGAGACTAATCTTTCCGTGTTTTTATCGCAATAGAACAGGATATCCTGTGGGCCTTGCAAAATCAGTCAAAATCCTGTAGAACAGCCGGCAGCGAAGGGGGTTGCTTCAGTGAAAATGGCTGGGAGTGAATGAGTTAATGACAATAGTGTAAAAGAAAATTGAGAATTAAATTTTTGTATCTGATCCTACCCTAATCTTACCCACATGCATGCCAACATTTATGCAGCTTTTTTACATTTGGTTGCTGTTTTCGTCAATCTAACATTTAAATGTGTTTCTAATGCAGCAAACGATAATTGTGTGGAAATGCCTGTGATTGCTCATGCCACTATCAAACACCAAATTAAGATAAATGGACAAGAAGATAGCCTCCAGATTATGTGCAAGGAGGGATACCAACCTCAGATTGACCGCTTAATGTGTGTGAAAGGAAAATGGGATTCCAATGGATTAGCCTTTGACTCAATCTGCACTTGTGAGTACAAACAAGTCATTTTTTAAGTAGTAAGTAGTAGTAGTTAGTAAAAGTGAACCTACAGCATTTAAAAAAAAAAAAGTTCAATGTTTTTGCTGAAATTTCACAATATAATTGCCTATATGTCCTGCAGTTGTTGCTGGAACCTGCAATCCGCCTACCAAAATTGAGAATGCCGTCATTTGGACTCCATTTCAGAGACAATACTTGCCTGACTCTAAAGTAACTTTCAAGTGCCGCGAGCAATATTTGATGGAAGGAAAAGACACAAGCACATGTCAAAATGGCCACTGGGACATAGAGGACATCAAGTGTATACGTAAGTGAAAGATGAGCATGAAATCAAAAAAAGAGATCATCCATAACTAATTGGTAGGCACTTTTTAGGGTTTCCATTGTCCGAAGACTTGTACAAAGTGCTATTTTTTTCACACTTGAGAATATCCTTCACTTCAAGTGCTGCATTGTTCCGACTTAAATTGCATCACACTGCCAAAAAATACAGTGCAAAGTGTACACTTTTTAGACATTCATTCATCTAAATTCTCAAGAGAATAATAGGCTGTCAACTTTTAACACCGCACCAAGCAAGCAAGCTCTAACTTGATGTTATCTTTCTTGTGTTTTCAGCATACTGCTCCAAGCCCAAACATGCGGAACTAATCATGACCTTCACTGACAATAAAGAAAAATATGTCAATGGTGACGTCGTAGAGTATAACTGTATCAACCCAGGTGGAAAAAGTGGAGGTTCTGCAACTTGTTTAAATGGCATGTGGAGTGAACCAATTAAATGTGAAGGTAAGGAGAACGCGTGAGTGACTTCTCCATCAGCAATTATAGTTTGGGAGGCATATGCATCACTTAAATTGTTGTTCTTTTGAAGTACAAAGTAAACACCAATCACTGGTTAATAAACACAGGGATGTGATTTTTCCGCTAATTCGCGGAATTCCGCTTTTTTTTTATCTCCCCCCCAAAAAAAAAAATTCTGATTTTATTTTTTTTTTTTTTTTTAGTAGTTCATTGTGTATGCACATGACTCCGACAGATAACATCTTCTTCTATAACAAAGACATTTGTGGTATGCTCTAATATGAGTTACTTTTCATTTGGTCATGATACAATTATTTGTTCATGAAATTTGAACTCTTCAACATTATTTATGTGTTAACTCACATTAGTTAGATATGATGATATTCTCAGTGATAGTTTTTAAAAGCAAAGGCAGTCCAATGTTTTTGAATGTGACTGATTTTGAGTTGACTAAAACTGCCATTTTATATGGGATAGTTTAATATACATTGAAAATTTATGCTGTTGTTTTGTCTATTTCTTTGTCATGTGAGTGCATTGAAAGTACTTAAAAACACGGAAAACCCATGAGCTACGGGGGGCTACGCCCCCCTTGTCCCCCCCTGGACCTAGCTGGGTGCCAGCGGCCCCCAGACCCCCGGCTAAATTTTCAGATAATTTCACTTTGGTCAAATCACATCCCTGTAAACAGTAATCAGGGAAAATGCTTTTGTAACTTTATTGCAAAATTTAAATGAATCAGATTAGTCGATTAAATAATCGGTTGATTAATCGATTGTAAAAATATTCGATAGTGAAAGCAATAATTGTAACTAAGTACAGCGTGTGGAGGTGACACTGTGGGTGACAGTGGCTGATTTAGAAACATCCCTTTATTTTAGATAGCTGACAATACTTGAAGATAACCAACATTAACGTTAGCAAAATGATCATGAACATGAACTAAGATTCAGCTAGCATGTAGTAGAGTAGCCTTTCTTCATGATTAATAAAATCTCAGTAATAAATGATAAACATAAATCAAACCTGGCTTTATATATATATTTTTTCTTCTCTTTCTTTTTTTCCCTTTTTTTTCCCCTCTCCGAGAAAAAAAAAACTGGCTTTATAAAATGAAGCCTAAAACAAAAACACTTTATGGTGTAAAGTGACATCAATTTAGGTACAGGTTGTCCCTGAAGTTTACCCACGGGTTGATTTACGAAATTCTTGTGTAAATAGAATTTGTTCTCATTCCGGGATTGCTTAGTACACAAGTCCATTTTACGATGGACTTAGCACTCTTTCAGGCATGGATCCAGGATTTTTTTTTGCTCTGCTTGGGAAAAAAAAAGGGGGGCTCGACCGATAGAGGGACTGAGATAATCATTTATAAATACTGGTATATTTTGGAATACCAAATAAAATGCTGGAAGTTCTTAACTAGGTCTACAGGATTCCTGATGGCTATGGACTGAAAGTGAATTAATCATCAGATAATGTTGTTTGTTTTATGTGCAGATTTTCATAGTTGAATCGGTATAGTTCCTCAAATCCGTCTCAAAGTGTGGCATTTGTGAGTCAATAGGAATATTATACCATGCGTGCGCGAATATTCCAATTTGAACGTGTGTGTGTGCGTGCGTGTGTGAATTGGAAAAAGACCAGGCAAACTGTCAGTGCAAGATATGAAGTGTAAAATGACAATATTTTTTTTTGCCCCCGACACCGCCACCCCTAACCCAAAAATGGTGGCAAATCCAGGTCCAGAAAGTAAAAACCCTGACAGTTTGGCTTTAGGCCCTGCTAGCTATTAGCTAGCTCCGTAGCAGGTAAACGAGCACCATGGCAGCTAGCTGTGGCAGGGTTTTTACTTTCTGGACCTCACCTCTGTCCCACAGCGGAAAAAAACACCAAAATAAACAGCAATGAGAAAATCATTTATAAATACTGGTATATTTTGGAATACCAAATAAAATGCTGGAAGTTCTTAACTAGGTCTACAGGATTCCTGATGGCTATGGACTGAAAGTGAATTAATCATCAGATAATGTTGTTTGTTTTATGTGCAGATTTTCATAGTTGAATCGGTATAGTTCCTCAAATCCGTCTCAAAGTGTGGCATTTGTGAGTCAATAGGAATATTATACCATGTTTCTTTCCTTCTGCCCATGAAAATCTAATTATCTGTTGCTAAATTGTTGCTTGTGGATCTTGTTTTGCTCTTTCTTGAGATGTTGGTCAGCCTTTCAGTACGCATTTGGTGCAAAGACAGTCAGGATATTGATTACGATTGTGCCACAGTTGCCGTGGGTAAACTGTTGTTCTTCATTGCAGTGAAACCATGTCCACTTCCTGAAGACACTCCAAATGGCAATTATCAAATTAAAGAGGGTGACGACCTTGTTTTCGGGGCAATTATTAAATACTTTTGCAACCCGGGGTAGGTGGATGAAGACAAATTCATAAAAACATATTTAATAATTTTGCATGAAGATATTTTTAGGACGATTAATATTATCGTTAACACTCTCCTCTCCTCTCAACTCTTTTTAGCTATCAAATGGTGAGTAAGATTGATACCAGGACGTGTTTGGGGAACAAATGGTCCGGCCACGTGCCAACATGTGAACGTAAGTTTTAGTAATTTAGCATCAGCTTGCTTTCGCTGATGATAAGTACAGTACAGGGCAACAGTTTGGACACGCTTCCCTAATGAATGCATTTGCTTTATTCTCATGAGTGGTTACTTTGTAGATTCTCACTGAAGGCATCAAAACTATGTATGAACTCATGTGGAGTTATGTACTTAACAAGAAAAAAGGTGGAATAACTGAAAACATGTTTTATATTATAGATTCATCAAAATAGCCATTCTTTGCTCTGGTTACTTTTTTGCATACTCTTGGCATTCTTACCTTTGGGAACTCCTTAAAGACTGTTGGAAAACCCTTTCAGGTGACTGCCTTTTGAAGCTCATCGAGAGAATGCCAAGAAATGTGCAAAAAAAAAAGTCATCAGCGAAAAGGGTGGCTATTTATTTATATATATTTTTTCACCTTTTTTGTTAAGTACATAACACCAAATGTGTTCGTTAGTTGTCATAGTTGTCGTCATAGTTTTGATGCCTTCAGTGAGAATCTACAATGTAAATAGTAGGGGTGGAAATCTTTGACTGTCTCACGATTCAATTCCGATTTTTGGGCCTGCGATTTGATTCAGAATCGATTATTTTATTTTATTTTTTTCAAAATGATTTAATTGACAATGATTTCTGCTTCAATTTATAGATGTGCAAAGAATTGTCAGGATCTACTCCAGTCTGACTCGCTGACTAGCTAATTAGCGCGCTACTCGCGGCACTTTTATCACTCAAAAGAACGGCTATTCATACAAAACGCTTCAGGAATGTACACAGAGAAGCATCTTAAAAATACTCATCGGCATATGCTCTTCCTACACTGCAAAAAAACAACTTTTATTGGAATAACTTGATTGTGACTTTTTCCTTCTACTCTCTAACGTAGACTTAACAGTGTATCAGAACCACAAAGCCCCTAAGTGGCCAAATTGTGTACAACATGATCAGCGCTCCAAATAAAGGCGCGCACAAACAAGGGCAAGACAGAATAAAATTATTTAAATAAAATTGATTTTGGGACATTTAAAATTGATTCTTATTCAATTCTTATGAGAATCGTTTTTTTAAAGACACCAGTAGTAAATAATCATGAAAATAAAGCAAATGTATTTGAATGAGAAGGTGTGTACAAACTTTTGGCCTGTACTGTACTATGCATGATTAGAGAAAACCTATTTTTGAAGCAAAATGTATTGAATTTATGGAATCTACGAATGTCATAAGAAGCCGAGATATTCAGATTTTTTTTTTTAAAGCACTTTAGTGTTACAAGTTAAAATTACACATAGGCAACCAAAACAACATAATTTCCAGCAGACAATAAACAATGACATCAAAGTCAAAGATATCTTGTATGTTAAAAATCAGGCACAATTTTGTCTGCCCTTTTGTTGAGCTGGCTAACTTGTTATGTCTGTACAGCTAAGAGATGTCCCCAACCGCCTGAACAGGACGGGATCACAATCGAAGGTTTAAAAGACAATGAAGAGGGCGTCCTTCCTCAAAACTTCATCACATTCAGCTGCAACGATCCTGGGAAGCAACTGATTGGCAGGTCAACAGTAGTATGCGGTCAAGATGGACTTTGGGAGAAGTCGTTCCCATATTGTGAAGGTAACCGTCACACAATATATGTTTATATGGTACAAGTTTATGCATAATTGATTGTGAATGTAACAATCACTCACCAACCGCAACATCAAGCTCATACAATTGATTTTTTATGAACGCTAAGTATGCTGAACCTCTGTATTCATTTCGATAATATTGCTCATCTTTTTTCCCCCCCAGACATTTCTTGTAAAGTTGAAGCGCTTGACCCTCACCTTAGCGTCGACAACGTGCCACCGCGGAATCAAGCAGTACGGATTGGACACAAAATAAGATTCCGCTGCAGTGATGAATATGCTTTGGTTGGATTTGAAGAAAATGAATGTTTGCCAAATGGGCAGTGGGACAAACTTTTCCCAACTTGCACAAGTAAGGTCCTATTCCCATATTCAAGAATGCAAAAACCTATCAAATTTTAAGTAACGACACAATGGATCCTTCAAAGTCAGGAAGCGTGGAACTGCCAACGTGAGGTAAAAATTAATTTCACTGGAGAGTACGTTAGAACGTATTTGCGAGTACTTTGGAGAGTAGTACGGTCCAACATACTCGCAAACACGTTTTAACATACTCACAAGTACGTTCGAACGTACTTGCGAGTACGTTCGAACGTACTTGTAGGCTAATTGCTACAAACATAGCATTAGTACTGTCACAATCGAATATTTTTAGAATCGATTAATCTATCCATTATTCAATTGATTAACCAACTACTGTTATTATTACTACTTTTACTACTATTACTGTTTACTAACCAGTGATTGGTGTTTCTTTCGTACTTCGTATTCATACAGTCATTAAAAAAAGGGGGATTGATGTTGTACTATGTTACCAGTTCGGTCATTGTTTTCCAAAGTAAAAACAGATGTTTGTAAATGTCGTATTTAGGTTTAACACAGAATATAATCAGTCTTCTTTCATGAAGGATTACAGAAATCAGTGAACAATTACTGCTGGTATGCTGAAATCAGAGCATATTTTCCCATAAGGGTATTAATTGCGCATGTGCGAGTTCGGTTATTAAATCTTGACTTCCTGCCATAATCTGGAAGCCCAACGAGGTTGAATTGAGGCCAGTGCATGAGCGCACTTGCCAAAGCAAAAATCGGGTCCCCATTGTCTACATTGTCATAATTATATTATCAGATTTTGTGCCCCATAATTGATACAGAAATGTGTACAGTTTACTGAACAAACACCCACGAAATCTTTGTTGAAATTTAAACTGTATGGATAATTCACTTCAGTCTTGTATTTGACTACTACTGTACAGTACTATGTCTGAAGTCTGATTTACATTTTTTTTTCTTCTCCTGAGAATAGAACTATGCCAGCTCACACATATACCTGCTACTATACGCTTGGACACTTATCTACAAGGCACACAAGCAAGACAAGGACAAAAGTTGACGTTTTCTTGCCACACGCGTAATCAGGTGCTTCAAGGCAAGGCAGAGGTTGAATGTCTTCCAAATGGGCAGTGGAGCAATCCTTTTCCAACTTGTGCAGGTAATATTGCCTTTTTCAATAGCCACGGAATTAACACAAACCAAACTTTTGACATTTGTGCTGTACTCAATGCTTAGGGGTTTCAGATTTTGGTGTACAATTATAGTCTGAGAGAAAAAAAAATGATTTTTTTCGGTTATGCATATTGACATAAAAAGAAATCACATCAGCATTCTTTCAAAATGTTTATTTAGTAATTTACTAAGCCCTCGTATGGAAAATGCCCAATATTTGGCTTTTTGTTTTTTATTAATATTAATATCAAATATAAAGCATATGAAGAAGAAAAAAAATCACTGAAAGAGCTGAAATTGCACCCAATTTTCCAAAACATGTTGAAATTCAAAAAGGCACCGTTCAAAAATTCTCAAATTATTATTGTCATTATTATGTGGAAACAATTTTTTATAGTGCACATAAGTGAAAATGTCCAAATATTGGCCCATTGACTCCCATTATGAATAAAAAATAATAATTTTTTTGATGCACTGTACACCTGATGTGTTATAATGCATTTTCTGCAATTACCCAATATATCACTGGGGCATCAACTAAACATAGACATTTTTTTGGGGGGGGGGCTTTATAGTCATAAAAGCCTTAATACACCAGATGGCGCTAGACAGCTAATTATCCTTTTTGGTTGAGCTGACTGAAGTGCTTCCTATGTCCCCATTCTTGTACCAAAACAAGAAAGCATGGTTGGGATCGAGAGCTCAGGCCTGTGAGCGTGTGTGGACGCAGTAACAGTGTGTGCGCACGTGCGCGAATATTCCAATTTGAACGTGTGTGTGTGCGTGCGTGTGTGAATTGGAAAAAGACCAGGCAAACTGTCAGTGCAAGATATGAAGTGTAAAATGACAATATTTTTTTTTGCCCCCGACACCGCCACCCCTAACCCAAAAATGGTGGCAAATCCAGGTCCAGAAAGTAAAAACCCTGACAGTTTGGCTTTAGGCCCTGCTAGCTATTAGCTAGCTCCGTAGCAGGTAAACGAGCACCATGGCAGCTAGCTGTGGCAGGGTTTTTACTTTCTGGACCTCACCTCTGTCCCACAGCGGAAAAAAACACCAAAATAAACAGCAATGGTGTTAAATGTTGGTGCCTTCTTGTGCCGTGATGGCGTACTCTCTGGATTTGCTCATTGCCAAAATTCTGTCACCGAGCTTGACAGTTACTTTCATTTTGTATTTTGCCTTGATATTATTTGTTAGCTGTGAAGCTATTGTAAATCACCATGCCGAAAGAAAAGAGAGAAAAAAAAGTGAGTTGAGTGAAAAGTGTATTGTTTTCGTGCAATTCCATTATGGAGTAATGAGGGGAATATTGGGTATAGAATGACTGGCGAGGGAAAAATGATAGTGGTATTACTACTTTCTGAATCTACTGTAAATAAAGATGCACCAGTACACTGACCATCTATAGTTCTCCCAATTCTTCTAGGGGGTTTGCGATGTGGGCAGCCACCGTACCTTGATGGCGGGGACACCACATCGTCCTCCCAATTCAGTTACCAACATAATGAGAGGGTGGAGTACATTTGCAAGCAATACTATGTAATGGAAGGGCGAAACTACAAGACCTGCGAGAACGGGGAATGGGTTGGACAGCTGAAATGCCTCAGTAAGTCTCAAATTCACTCAAGGTCAACACGTTCATGCAAATGAATAAATCAAGCTCAAATGATAAATGAACTTGTATGATGACTATGAATGATACCTTTTCTTGCAGAGCCCTGCACCGTGAATAAAGAACTCATGAGCAGACACAACATTCAATTCAAATACTTGCGTGACGATAAGATATACTCTGAACATGATGATGCCATCGAGTTCAAGTGTGTGTGGCGAACAAGACACGACGGCATACTGGATATGCGACAGAAGTGCATCGATGGAGAAATAGAACTGCCCACCTGCCAGTAGCTGTTTTTTTGGGGGGGTGTCGAGACGGATGAATGTCATAAAATTGAGTCAATAATCATCATCCATTGTCTGCAGTATGTCGGTGCCTTTTCTGCTTATTTCTAATAAAAGGTTATTCGTCTGTTGCATCCACAAGCTAACATGCTACGGACACAGAGCGCTCAGATACATGTAAGGTCTCATACGCATTTACCAAATCCTTCTTTGGGAAAAGGCCTTTCCCAAATTGTTCTCACAAATTCAGATGCAGAAAATTGTCTAAACTGTATTCCCCAAAAATAAAAATTTAAATCACTGTAGCTATTGTGATAAATCGAGGAAGTTGAGCTATGTTCCATGGTTGCTTTGCTCCATTCCGCCACAAAAAAAAAGCAATGCTTGACTTTTATTACATTTTTGGCACCGTTTTAATATTCTTTGTACCAGAAAAATACCATTTAGGGTCAATGTGGGTCAAGGGCAGCGGTGGGAGGACTAGGTATAAGAAAAAAAAAGGGAAAAAAAGCAATATTTACGTAATTTTGCTTGGGGAAATAAAAGTATACATCACAAATCACAAACACAAAAATATGCTACAGAAGTAAATGTAACAAAAGTTTTTTTATTTCAAAATAATTTGCTCCCGTGAGGACTTTGGAGTTATATTATTGAACTTGACCTTACCTTAACACAGGACGGGGTTTCTGTGATGTTGCTGGGACGTAGAAGTTTCCATTGATTGATGCATCCATCTTGTGTTTTGTCACATTTCTTTCTGCATCCATCTTGTGTTTGCGAACGGTGAGGTGGTAAATAGTTCTGACCCTATCCAAAACCTTAGGATGTTTCATAACCTCCTAGAAAAGGACAAAATAAAGGTTTGTACACAACTTCAAAATTTAGAACATCATTGTTTTTTTTAAGAAGACCAGACCTCGGCACGGCATTTGTCTTGCAGGAACAGAGCCAGAAGAAAGCAGGCTTTGGTGAATATGCCGCCAACTTTCTCTGCTACTTTATCTCCTGCTTTCTCTCTGTATCTCAGGATCGGGTCTACCAAAGTCTCCACTGAGTTTTCCACAATACACGACCTCCATGGTTTTGTGGTACTGTTGAAGACAGAATGCATAGTAACAGGCGATGAGACATTTTGATTTTCCGTGCGGCACCTGGCAGTAATGAAGATGGTTAGCCTGAGATTTGACATTAAATTGCATAATTTTTTTTAAATTTGCATAAAAAAGTCAAACAATCAAAGTTCACATCGTAATCCACACAGATTTTTTTCCATTTTTCCTCACTAAAAATGAAATAAAAGGCTCTTGACTTTAAGTGCATATTAATTTGATTGTATTTTGAATTTAAGAAATATGCAGATAAGAAATGTTGCAAATCAGTAATTATGCAGCTTGCCATGGCTGATATTGACTGTGTGAGTGACTAATATTACTGTGGATGATCAGTTCGACCAACGGTGTAAAATTAGCTGTCACTATAAAATCTTTTAAAATCGATTATCCTATTGATTCCTCCATCAAATAATCAACCCCTCGCCACCATCCCCTGAAATTTGAGCTTTAAAAAAAACTAACAAATATTTTTTCTTTCTTTCTTCTTTTGTGTTAATCCTTAAAGTTGAACGCGAGTTGAATTGAGTGAATATTATTATCTTTTGAGCAGGAGCATTATTAAACACCAAAGATTAGCCTATGCTAAACCTTGAGCATTAGCATTAGCGTGCTAGTGTTTACCATTTAAGGTAGACAAACATTAACCATCTTTTAGTTCACAAACATGCTGTTGGGTCTGATATTACAGATCCCCTTAGTTACCGACCGTGCACAAAGGAAAAACGAGGCAGAGGCTGTGCTTTGTTTCAATGCAACCGCGGCTGGGGAGAGAAGGGGAGACGTGAGACGTTAACTCACGCTCGGCTCTCCACAGTGTCAACATAATCCTCTACGCGTAGTAAGTTATATTGATACATCTGGGCCACGAACATACGGGCGACTAACCTCTTAGACATTGGGACAATACAGCAGGAACAAATAACACATAATAAGATAAACATTATAATGATCACAAGGAAGGGGCCCAAAATTTTAAGGAGAACCTGGGACCAGGAGCCAGAGAATAACCAGTCTAACCAGCCAGGGGTAACCTGGTCTTCACGTGCCATGGTATCCCTAAGGTTCTTCTTCTTTTTGACAAGAATCAGGGGGTAATCCCTTATCTGAGTTTGGTGACCTTTTTGCAGTGACTCTGGTGGATCCACGTCTCTCTCTCAGCGATTTTGAGAGCGGTGGGTGTGGTCAGGAGAACAACGAATGGGCCGTCCCAGCGTGGGCTCGACCATGTTTTCCTTTTTATCACCTTCACCAACACCAGGTCACCCGGGGTCACCGTCTCCTGTGCAGGGGGAAGAGAGGTAGAGGGCAGATCATTTGCTCTTGACACAGTCCGTTCTTTAAACAAGTCACATAACCATTTAGTCAGTGGATCTGCCTCTCCTGTTTTGTCTGACCATGGCTGATTTTCCCATAAGGGGAGCACAAAGGGTCTGCCTGTTACTGCCTCAAAGGGCGTGATCCCTTGTGGGTTTGGCGTTATTCTCATGTAAGTTTTTACTAGAGATAAACACTCAGGCCATGGTTTTTTGGTTTCTTCCATGGTCTTTTTGAGTCTTAGTTTAATAGTACCGTTGGTCCGTTCAACTAAGCCTGCGCTCTGTGGATGGTATGTGGTGGTGTATGGGTGTTTACAAATAGCTTTAGCTACTGTGAGGGCGTTTGGATGTTTTGAAGGAACAAGTTCAACCCATTTAGTTAGTGAGTCTACTAACACTAAACAGTACTTGTGCTGACCACTTCTGTGTAGTTCAATAAAGTCCATGTGTAAAACTTCAAATGGGTAGGAGCCCACTGGGCATTTCCCTCTCTGTGGTCTTAAGTTTCCCTGAGCATTGTGACGACAACACACCATACATGACCTACAAAAAGTTTTAAAATAGGTTTGTAAGCCCTGTGGTATTGTCATTGTCTGTTCTACCATAGATATCATCCCTCCTGTTGAGACATGGGACTTCCCATGACTCAATGTGGCTACTGCGTGGAACAGACTGCGGGGGATGACTGGTCGGTCTTCTTTGTGGTAGAGGCCTTCTGGGGTGAGTTCAATGTTCATCATTTTCCATAGTGTTTTTTCTTTGTCTGGAGCGTTGTTTTGCATGTCAATTAGTACTTGTTTTGGAATGTTGTTGTGTTGTTGTGTTTCTTTGTGGTTGGCGAGCATGACGATCTTTGTTTTGACTTGGCCTGCTTGTTTGGCTGCCAAATCTGCTTTAGCATTTCCTACAGAAACGGCGTCTTTTGCTAAGGTGTGAGCTTTGCATTTGCATACTGCTATTTTGGAGGGTAGCAGTACAGCGGCCAAAAGGTCAGTGAGTAATTTGGCGTGTTGAACAGGTTTTCCTGTTGATGTTTTCATTCCTCGTCGAGCCCACATGGCGGCAAAGATGTGCAATGTCGAGTGGGCATATTGGCTGTCGGTCCAAATTGTTACTGCTTTGTCTTTGAATAATTTACATGCTTCTGTTAGCGCGATGAGTTCTGCTGCTTGTGCTGACAGATTTCCTATTAATCATCCGCTCTTCAGTGTCTTTTGTTGTGTGACCACAGCATAGCCTGTGTTGGTGTTGCCTAGTTCATCTTTGCTTGAGGAACCATCTACAAACACTGCTTCTCCTTCTTGTAAGGGTGTGTCTAACAAATCTCTTCTTGGTTTGCAGATTTCCTCGGTGGCTTCTGTGCAACTGTGTGGTGTCCCATCTGTCTCCACTGGGAGGAGACTTGCAGGATTGAGAGTGCTGCATCTCTTGATGGTAAGATGGGGTTGGGACAACAGTACAGCTGTTAGGCCAAGATGTCTTGCTGGTGAGAGAAATGACATTTTTTGTTTGAGTCAAAAGAACATCTACTGAGTGTGTTACTAGTAGAGTGGTGGGATGGAACAACACCAATTCGGCGGATGCTTGGACAGCCATTGCTGCGGCACACACTGCTTGGACACACTGGGGCAGGGCTCTGGCGACAGCATCAAGTTTCTTTGAGTAGTAGGCCACTGGCCGCATTTGTGTACCATGTTGTTGGAGTAGGACGGATGTCATGAATCCGTCTTTGCAGTCCACTGTTTGGGTGAACAGTTTCTTGTAGTCGGGTAGGCCCAAGGGGCCTGTGCTTGTGATGGTCTGTTTTATCTGATTGAACTTCTCATTAGCTTCTTTCGTCCATGTGATGGGATCGGCCAGGGCGATGTCTTCTTGGTAAATTAAATCCACCAGTGGTTGCGTTATTTCGGCGAAGTCCAGAACCCATAGACGGCAAAAGTTCACTAGGCCTAGGAAGGCCATCATCTGTCTTTTGGTCTTTGGTTTGGGGGCATCAAGGATAGCTTGTTTCCGATCAGAGGTTAGTTTTCTTCCTTCTGCCGATATGATGTGACCTAAGAAAACTACTTCGGTCTGAGTCCACTGTAGTTTGGTCAGTGAGGCTTTGTTTCCTGTCTTTGCCAGGTGTTGACACAGTTTCACTGCTTCTTCTTGATTTTCTTCTTTGGTTGGACTGGCGATGAGAATGTCATCTACGTAAATCAAGATTTGAGTGGTTTCACTGTGTTCATGGAGGCTCAGACAGTTGTTGATTTCTTGAGAGAAAATGGTGGGGCTCTCTGCATAGCCTTGGGGTAGTCTCGTATAGGTGTACATCTTTTGATTAAAGGTGAAACCAAACCAATGACGGGCAGACTCGTGCAATGGGATGGAAAAGAAGGCGTTGCTTAGATCAATTACTGTGAACCATTTCTTGATGAAATTGACTGTACCGTCCACTAGTCCATCCAGGAATGTTGCCCGCAGTAATGTTTGGTATGTGCTTTGTGCCTCAGTGCTTTCTTCGATGCCACCATGTAGTTTCAGTACGTCTTGGAGGCGGTCCACATATTTTTGTGCGCTTTCTTCAGGTTCTTGGCGGCATTGGCGGACTTTAGTTAAATCAGGTGGTTTCTTGAACACTGCGATGGCTCTTTCTAAAAGAGTATTTAGGGCGTTGTCTAGTTCTTGGCCTGGTTGGTAGACCTGGCCTCTTCCGACTCGATGTCCTGCGGTCAGACGTAGGACGCTTAGTAATTCATTGCCATTGAGGTGATAGGATCCATGTAGTTCTCTAATTGCAGCTGCCCATTTTTCAACGTTATCTTCAATGGGAGGAACTGATGCGCATGCGGCTACTCTTTCTTCTTCAGTCCATGGGCGATAGAGCAGCAAGGTCTGTGGATGGGCGGGTTGGCCAGGGTTTGGCATTCCATAAGCTGGGTTGGCTACAGCTACCATGGGATATGCTGCCACCTGCTGGATGTCTGGGTATAATTTTGTTGTTGCAGCCAGGACGTCTGCTGTTGGTTTGTTTGATCTTGTACGGCTTCCAATAGGAGGGGAGGCTCCGTCCCCAAAACTCGTGGAGGTGGAGTTTGGGGAGGAGGTAGACGGGGTAGGCGGTTCCCGCTGTTGGTTGACGTTTACTTCCTCTTCTGGATCATTTTGCTGTTGCACTTCAGCTGGTGCATTTTTCTTTCTGTCTTTTCCTTTTTTCTTTTCTCACTTTCCAAAATGCTTTCTGCCCTCATTTTACACTGTTTTATCCACACTTCAACAGCACGTAGTTGTGCTTCCAATTTTTCTACATTCTTTCCCTTTTTAATCTTCTTTGCTCTTTTCTCCACTAAACTTTTCTTAACTTCCTCTTTGTTCCGGACATCTCTCAAAGACGGGTTAAAATCATACTTGGTCACCCAGGATTCCAGATACTTGCACGCATTAGCGTCAAAGCTTGCAATAAACTTAACATCCTGGTGTTGTTCTATTTCTTTTCTCAATGACCGGCCCATTGTTTCTACTCCGGAGCGGGCAGCAGTTACTCCCTTTCCTTATCACACACACACACACACACACACACACACACACACACACACACACACACACACACACACACACACACACACACACACACACACACACACACACACACACAAACACACACACACACACACACACACACTCTTTTCTGTGGTGCACCATTTTCTAATTTAAAACCATAGGCGATTATTTTTAATCGCAGTCAGTTCTGTTCTGACCTGATAAATCTTAGTTATATTGAACACAGATATTTTGGTAAACAATGAGTGGGGAGGTGTAAATTATTACGTATTTACAACAACGTTTAATTTCCTCTACCCGGGCACCCGAAAACTACACTTTTATTTAACAAGTTAAAAACTAGTCAATAAAAGTATTATGGATCTCATCTAATAAAACCGTGATCCCTTTGATGCCCGGATCATATATACCATGGGTTTTTCTATCTTCACGGGCCAACGCCCAAGCGCTTTGCTTTTACTCCCCACTTTTCTATTTTATGTTACTTCTACAGTATATTTAGTGTTCCTTTTTCAAACTTTTGTGTAAATCGTGATAATTAAACAGCATAATACCTGTTAGTCCTCGGTGCCGGTCTGGTTCGCAGGACCCGGTGTCCGGGCGAACGGCCGGGGCCGGAGCGGGGAGACCCGTCCCGCAAGGGGAGACGCTGTCGACAGATTCTCGGTGTCCTCGGTTCGGCGGCGGTCGTCCGTCCAGATGCAGGTCCCGGGTTTCGGCACCAGTTAAATGTTGGGTCTGATATTACAGATCCCCTTAGTTACCGACCGTGCACAAAGGAAAAACGAGGCAGAGGCTGTGCTTTGTTTCAATGCAACCGCGGCTGGGGAGAGAAGGGGAGACGTGAGACGTTAACTCACGCTCGGCTCCGTCCGACTCCCTCTCCTCCCCCGGCCACAAGTCGCTTTTATTACAGTTAAGTTTCAGTTTCGTTTCATATAAACATGGTTAAGTTTCTGTTTTCATATGTCATGGAAAAACACAGAACAGTTTGAGCAAGTTGAGCCGCGCCTTAGGCGCCGCCTCTAAACGACAGTTGATAATATAAAAACATAAAAATATATACAGGATATTCTTTAAAATACACATAATGTTAAGACTACTGTTTTAAGCAACTTCACACATGCACACATTATTATATCAACATTACACGTGTAATTGAGTCTTAAAACTCACTTAAATATGACGCTTTAAGTTCCATAAGTAAATGACTGGAGCTGCCTGTGTTAGCTACAATGAGCTAACTTCCTGCGGTGTGTCTGCAAAAAATGTCCGTGAAAAACATGGACATCATCCTACTTCCAGCAGCGCCTTGAGGAAGACATTTCCAGGTGGACCTATTTTTAAAATCGACTTATCCGATGAATTGGTCGACTTTGTCACAGAAGTGACATATTATCTGAAACTAGCAGCCCCAGAAAAGATTTGAATGGATGCTACAAGAGCAGCAGTTGAAACTTTCTCAATGGAAGAATGGAAACGTAAAGGGTCACGAGCTAAACTTCTGTGCCGCCAACACAGATCAGCACTGTATTTGAACGCTCCGCAAGTGAGATATCTAAAATGCTGATCTACTTTTCTCTTAATAAATAAATAAAGAAATAAATACCTCATTAAAAAAAAAAAGGTTTTATAAGCGGTTCGGAAAATGGATAGGTGAAGGGCAATAATAACACACACACAAATTTAGCCTCAGACGTGTCATTTAAGGTGATCTGATCTGTTTCCTGTGTGTGCGCATATGTTTGCGTATTGGTGATTGTGTGGCTCTCATTACGTCCTCTTCTCTTCCTTTCCTGGGACTGTTAGATTGGAAACAACGGAGGACTTGTGTAAATATATTGTGCAATCACTATTTTGCAATATAATCCATTCCAGTCTAATCTTTCAACGTACTGATGTCCTACAGTCTACATTTTTAAATGTGTTCGGTCGGCGGTTGAGAGTGAAGAAAACAAAATGAACACAATAACCCAAAGCTGTGTCCTATTATTGTGGATGCATTCGTTGACCTTTGGGAAATGTCAAGGTAAGACCAAAACTAGCATCTAATAAGATTAGAAATTGATGATGTAATGGTAATGAGTTACTTTTGTTCTCTTTGTGAACGTCTTCAGTTGTTCTGTTTGTTAAAGCTTTGAGAAGTTGTGCTTTTAGCAAATCATCGTTTTATTTGCTCAATGTCCCTACCACTGCAGTGATTAAATGCAAAGTGTTGGAGCCAGACAATAGGGGAACCAGATACGAACCTGCTTCCAAATTGTCGTTTTTGCCTGGTGCCAGTCTGACTGTCGCATGTGGAGACGGTTACTGGATTTCAACTCCCCAGCAGACCTCAGCAGTATCAACATGCAAAGATGACGGACAATGGACCATTTCACCAATATGCCAAGGTAAAGTACATTTTCATGCTGGTGTCCTAACAAATGATACATTTGAATTAAAAAACAAGTCATCATAATGATGATGATGATGTAGAATAATTTTTGCCACTGGTGCAAGCAACTTTTTTTTCTTTGCTGATAAAAGCAAGTTAGGTGCACCCAAATTTTCCGCTGCATTGCATTCAACAATGCAGTTTTCTATACCTTTCGTACATTTTACACTTTTTAAAAAACATATTTAAAACTCTTAGTGCTCTGAAATACTACGGACAACTGAGACAGACACACTACACACTCGCACCCATCGACGGGAACGCGCAACCGAGGGGCACAAGGGCGGAAGCGCAAGCAGCGGCCCACACGTCGCAAACGGCAACCGGAAACAGCGCCGGAAGTCCCGCCTCCTCTGAAGCATGCAGTGTTGCCTCGTTTTCCGCTGGGGTTAGGTTCCAAAAAAATTCCTGCGATAAATGAAATCCGCAAAGTAGTTAGCGTTGTTTTACATTTATTATAAATGTTTTCCCCTCACCACTTTTCTCATCGAGGCATTTACATTTTCTCACATTTCTCTCTTGTTTAAACATTCTCAATGTTCAAATCTTTAGAAATTTTATAAAATAGGTACATTACTGTTAAAAAAAAAACCATGCAAAATTGCACACAAAACATGTGCGATATAGCGAGGCCGCGAACCGAGTTATAGCGAGGGGACACTGTAACCCCATTGGGAGTGTGATTCACTCACATACACCTTTCAAGATTATGACTGCAATTTATCAAACAGTTTCTCATATTTTCCCAGCTGTGTTTTTGTTAAACCATGTTTGTTTGTTTGACTCTAGCACGGACCATTTGTCTCCTTTTTTATTTATCATGATTATTGGCCTCGATTTGCTCATCATTGTCACAATTTTGTCACCGAGCTCTTCAAACAGATACTTTGATTTTGGCTTGTATTTTGCCTTGATATGCTTTGTTGGCTGTGGCAGATTGAGTATAGCATGGCTGTTTGGGGAATAAATGAAAGTGGTATTACTACTTCCTGAATCTACTGTAAATAAAGATGCACCAGTGCAATGACCGTCTATATTTCTCCCAATTCTTGTAGCACCATTGCAATGTGGGCAGCCACCGTACCTTGCTGGCGGGGACACCACATCGTCCTCTCAATTCAGTTACCAACATAATGAGAGGGTTGAGTACAATTGCCAGGCATACTATGTAATGGAAGGGCAAAACTACAAGACCTGCAAGAACGGGGAATGGGTTGGAGAGCTGAAATGCCTCAGTAAGTCTCAGACTCACACAAGGTCAACACGTTCATGCAAATGAATAAATCAAGCTCAATTGATAAATGAACTTGTATGATGACTATATTGTCATGAAAATGGTTGGCAAGGACATGTGTCTTGTCCAGGTAAGGAATACTAAGATTTAGTTTGTTTTGACTCCATGTGGGAATGTTGAAAAGGCTTTCTTAAAAAATCTTCTGAATTGAACAGCAATAATGAGAGTTTCAGCATTGCATAAAACAGTTTCCCATGTGGAGGAAACCCATTCAATGGACACAGGTCAGTTTTTTTTAATCAGCTATTCATTTGACTCGTTCCAGAACACCAATGTAAACAACTTGACAATTCTTGTGTAAATAGAATTTGTTCTCATTCCGGGATTGCTTAGTACACAAGTCCATTTTACGATGGACTTAGCACTCTTTCAGGCATGGATCCAGGATTTTTTTTGCTCTGCTTGGGAAAAAAAAAGGGGGGCTCGACCGATAGAGGGACTGAGAAAATCATTTATAAATACTGGTATATTTTGGAATACCAAATAAAATGCTGGAAGTTCTTAACTAGGTCTACAGGATTCCTGATGGCTATGGACTGAAAGTGAATTAATCATCAGATAATGTTGTTTGTTTTATGTGCAGATTTTCATAGTTGAATCGGTATAGTTCCTCAAATCCGTCTCAAAGTGTGGCATTTGTGAGTCAATAGGAATATTATACCATGTTTCTTTCCTTCTGCCCATGAAAATCTAATTATCTGTTGCTAAATTGTTGCTTGTGGATCTTGTTTTGCTCTTTCTTGAGATGTTGGTCAGCCTTTCAGTACGCATTTGGTGCAAAGACAGTCAGGATATTGATTACGATTGTGCCACAGTTGCCGTGGGTAAACTGTTGTTCTTCATTGCAGTGAAACCATGTCCACTTCCTGAAGACACTCCAAATGGCAATTATCGAATTAAAGAGGGTGACGACCTTGTTTCCGGGGCAATTATTAAATACTCTTGTAACCCGGGGTAGGTGGATGAAGACAAATTCCTAAAAACATATTTAATAATTTTGCATGAAGATATTTTTAGGACGATTAATATTATCGTTAACACTCTCCTCTCCTCTCAACTCTTTTTAGCTATCAAATGGTGAGTAAGATTGATACCAGGACGTGTTTGGGGAACAAATGGTCCGGCCACGTGCCAACATGTGAACGTAAGTTTTAGTAATTTAGCATCAGCTTGCTTTCGCTGATGATAAGTACAGTACAGGGCAACAGTTTGGACACACTTCCCTAATGAATGCATTTGCTTTATTCTCATGAGTGGTTACTTTGTAGATTCTCACTGAAGGCATCAAAACTATGTATGAACTCATGTGGAGTTATGTACTTAACAAGAAAAAAGGTGGAATAACTGAAAACATGTTTTATATTATAGATTCATCAAAATAGCCATTCTTTGCTCTGGTTACTTTTTTGCATACTCTTGGCATTCTTACCTTTGGGAACTCCTTAAAGACTGTTGGAAAACCCTTTCAGGTGACTGCCTTTTGAAGCTCATCGAGAGAATGCCAAGAAATGTGCAAAAAAAAACTGCGGAAAAAAACACCAAAAAAAAACAGCAATGGTGTTAAATGTTGGTGCCTTCTTGTGCCGTGATGGCGTACTCTCTCGATTTGCTCATTGCCAAAATTCTGTCACCGAGCTTGACAGTTACTTTAATTTTGTATTTTGCCTTGATATTATTTGTTAGCTGTGAAGCTATTGTAAATCCCCATGCCGAAAGAAAAGAGAGAAAAAAAAGTGAGTTGAGTGAAAAGTGTATTGTTTTCGTGCAATTCCATTATGGAATAATGAGGGGAATATTGGGTATAGAATGACTGGCGAGGGAAAAATGATAGTGGTATTACTACTTTCTGAATCTACTGTAAATAAAGATGCACCAGTACACTGACCATCTATAGTTCTCCCAATTCTTCTAGGGGTCCCAATTCTTCTAGGGGGTTTGCCATGTGGGCAGCCACCGTACCTTGATGGCGGGGACACCACATCATCCTCCCAATTCAGTTACCAACATAATGAGAGGGTGGAGTACATTTGCAAGCAATACTATGTAATGGAAGGGCGAAACTACAAGACCTGCGAGAACGGGGAATGGGTTGGACAGCTGAAATGCCTCAGTAAGTCTCAGATTCACTCAAGGTCAACACGTTCATGCAAATGAATAAATTAAGCTCAAATGATAAATGAACTTGTATGATGACTATGAATGATACCTTTTCTTGCAGAGCCCTGCACCGTGAATAAAGAACTCATGAGCAGACACAACATTCAATTCAAACACTCGCGTGACAATAAGATATACTTTGAACATGATGATACCATCGAGTTCAGGTGTGTGTTGCGAACAAGACACGACGGCATACTGGGTATGCGACAGAAGTGCATCGATGGAGAAATAGAACTGCCCACCTGCGAGTAGCTGTTTTTTTGGGGGGGTGTCGAGACGGATGAATGTCATAAAATTGAGTCAATAATCATCATCCATTGTCTGCAGTATGTCGGTGCCTTTTCTGCTTATTTCTAATAAAAGGTTATTCGTCTGTTGCATCCACAAGCTAACATGCTACGGACACAGAGCGCTCAGATACATGTAAGGTCTCATACGCATTTACCAAATCCTTCTTTGGGAAAAGGCCTTTCCCAAATTGTTCTCACAAATTCAGATGCAGAAAATTGTCTAAACTGTATTCCCCAAAAATAAAAATTTAAATCACTGTAGCTATTGTGAAAAATCGAGGAAGTTGAGCTATGTTCCATGGTTGCTTTGCTCCATTCCGCCACAAAAAAAAAGCAATGCTTGACTTTTATTACATTTTTAGCACCGTTTTAATATTCTTTGTACCAGAAAAATACCATTTAGGGTCAATGTGGGTCAAGGGCAGCGGTGGGAGGACTAGGTATAAGAAAAAAAAAAGGGAAAAAAAGCAATATTTACGTAATTTTGCTTGGGGAAATAAAAGTATACATCACAAATCACAAACACAAAAATATGCTACAGAAGTAAATGTAACAAAAGTTTTTTTATTTCAAAATAATTTGCTCCCGTGAGGACTTTGGAGTTATATTATTGAACTTGACCTTACCTTAACACAGGACGGGGTTTCTGTGATGTTGCTGGGACGTAGAAGTTTCCATTGATTGATGCATCCATCTTGTGTTTTGTCACATTTCTTTCTGCATCCATCTTGTGTTTGCGAACGGTGAGGTGGTAAATAGTTCTGACCCTATCCAAAACCTTAGGATGTTTCATAACCTCCTAGAAAAGGACAAAAGAAAGGTTTGTACACAACTTCAAAATTTAGAACATCATTGTTTTTTTTAAGAAGACCAGACCTCGGCACGGCATTTGTCTTGCAGGAACAGAGCCAGAAGAAAGCAGGCTTTGGTGAATATGCCGCCAACTTTGTCTGCTACTTTATCTCCTGCTTTCTCTCTCTGTATCTCAGGATCGGGTCTACCAAAGTCTCCACTGAGTTTTCCACAATACACGACCTCCATGGTTTTGTGGTACTGTTGAAGACAGAATGCATAGTAACAGGCGATGAGACATTTTGATTTTCCGTGCTGCACCTGGCAGTAATGAAGATGGTTAGCCTGAGATTTGACATTAAATTGCATAATTTTTTTTAAATTTGCATAAAAAAGTCAAACAATCAAAGTTCACATCGTAATCCACACAGATTTTTTTCCTTTTTTCCTCACTAAAAATGAAATAAAAGGCTCTTGACTTTAAGTGCATATTAATTTGATTGTATTTTGAATTTAAGAAATACGCAGATAAGAAATGTTGCAAATCAGTAATTATGCAGCTTGCCATGGCTGATATTGACTGTGTGAGTGACTAATATTACTGTGGATGATCAGTTCAACCAACGGTGTAAAATTAGAGCTGTCACTATAAAATCTTTTAAAATCGATTATCCTATTGATTCCTCCATCAAATAATCAACCCCTCGCCACCATCCCCTGAAATTTGAGCTTTAAAAAAAACTAACAAATATTTTTTCTTTCTTTCTTCTTTTGTGTTAATCCTTAAAGTTGAACGCGAGTTGAATTGAGTGAATATTATCTTTTGAGCAGGAGCATTATTAAACACCAAAGATTAGCCTATGCTAAACCTTGAGCATTAGCATTAGCGTGCTAGTGTTTACCATTTAAGGTAGACAAACATTAACCATCTTTTAGTTCACAAACATGCCTTAGGCGCCGCCTCTAAACGACAGTTGATAATATAAAAACATAAAAATATATACAGGATATTCTTTAAAATACACATAATGTTAAGACTACTGTTTTAAGCAACTTCACATTCCCTCCTGTTGTGGATTTAAAAGGACATCAGTAAATACTAAAACAATTAAGTTTTCTCAGTATTACTTCATTAATAGATTCACAACATTTGAACCATTCTCAGGAAATGGCGAAAACCCTTAACTTAAAGGGAAAAAATTCCATAACTCCCCCACCGCACGGTGACGAGAACCTCTTGGTCTGAGAATGGAACTGAATTTGAAGTTAGGAAAACACAATAAGATGAGGGTCACACTTTTGTGTCGGTCTCCACAGTGTCAACATAATCCTCTATGCGTAGTAAGTTATATTGATACATCTGGGCCACGAACATACGGGCGACTAACCTCTTAGACATTGGGACAATACAGCAGGAACAAATAACACATAATAAGATAAACATTATAATGATCACAAGGAAGGGGCCCAAAATTTTAAGGAGAACCTGGGACCAGGAGCCAGAGAATAACCAGTCTAACCAGCCAGGGGTAACCTGGTCTTCACGTGCCATGGTATCCCTAAGGTTCTTCTTCTTTTTGACAAGAATCAGGGGGTAATCCCTTATCTGAGTTTGGTGACCTTTTTGCAGTGACTCTGGTGGATCCACGTCTCTCTCTCAGCGATTTTGAGAGCGGTGGGTGTGGTCAGGAGAACAACGAATGGGCCGTCCCAGCGTGGGCTCGACCATGTTTTCCTTTTTATCACCTTCACCAACACCAGGTCACCCGGGGTCACCGTCTCCTGTGCAGGGGGAAGAGAGGTAGAGGGCAGATCATTTGCTCTTGACACAGTCCGTTCTTTAAACAAGTCACATAACCATTTAGTCAGTGGATCTGCCTCTCCTGTTTTGTCTGACCATGGCTGATTTTCCCATAAGGGGAGCACAAAGGGTCTGCCTGTTACTGCCTCAAAGGGCGTGATCCCTTGTGGGTTTGGCGTTATTCTCATGTAAGTTTTTACTAGAGATAAACACTCAGGCCATGGTTTTTTGGTTTCTTCCATGGTCTTTTTGAGTCTTAGTTTAATAGTACCGTTGGTCCGTTCAACTAAGCCTGCGCTCTGTGGATGGTATGTGGTGGTGTATGGGTGTTTACAAATAGCTTTAGCTACTGTGAGGGCGTTTGGATGTTTTGAAGGAACAAGTTCAACCCATTTAGTTAGTGAGTCTACTAACACTAAACAGTACTTGTGCTGACCACTTCTGTGTAGTTCAATAAAGTCCATGTGTAAAACTTCAAATGGGTAGGAGCCCACTGGGCATTTCCCTCTCTGTGGTCTTAAGTTTCCCTGAGCATTGTGACGACAACACACCATACATGACCTACAAAAAGTTTTAAAATAGGTTTGTAAGCCCTGTGGTATTGTCATTGTCTGTTCTACCATAGATATCATCCCTCCTGTTGAGACATGGGACTTCCCATGACTCAATGTGGCTACTGCGTGGAACAGACTGCGGGGGATGACTGGTCGGTCTTCTTTGTGGTAGAGGCCTTCTGGGGTGAGTTCAATGTTCATCATTTTCCATAGTGTTTTTTCTTTGTCTGGAGCGTTGTTTTGCATGTCAATTAGTACTTGTTTTGGAATGTTGTTGTGTTGTTGTGTTTCTTTGTGGTTGGCGAGCATGACGATCTTTGTTTTGACTTGGCCTGCTTGTTTGGCTGCCAAATCTGCTTTAGCATTTCCTACAGAAACGGCGTCTTTTGCTAAGGTGTGAGCTTTGCATTTGCATACTGCTATTTTGGAGGGTAGCAGTACAGCGGCCAAAAGGTCAGTGAGTAATTTGGCGTGTTGAACAGGTTTTCCTGTTGATGTTTTCATTCCTCGTCGAGCCCACATGGCGGCAAAGATGTGCAATGTCGAGTGGGCATATTGGCTGTCGGTCCAAATTGTTACTGCTTTGTCTTTGAACAATTTACATGCTTCTGTTAGCGCGATGAGTTCTGCTGCTTGTGCTGACAGATTTCCTATTAATCATCCGCTCTTCAGTGTCTTTTGTTGTGTGACCACAGCATAGCCTGTGTTGGTGTTGCCTAGTTCATCTTTGCTTGAGGAACCATCTACAAACACTGCTTCTCCTTCTTGTAAGGGTGTGTCTAACAAATCTCTTCTTGGTTTGCAGATTTCCTCGGTGGCTTCTGTGCAACTGTGTGGTGTCCCATCTGTCTCCACTGGGAGGAGACTTGCAGGATTGAGAGTGCTGCATCTCTTGATGGTAAGATGGGGTTGGGACAACAGTACAGCTGTTAGGCCAAGATGTCTTGCTGGTGAGAGAAATGACATTTTTTGTTTGAGTCAAAAGAACATCTACTGAGTGTGTTACTAGTAGAGTGGTGGGATGGAACAACACCAATTGGGCGGATGCTTGGACAGCCATTGCTGCGGCACACACTGCTTGGACACACTGGGGCAGGGCTCTGGCGACAGCATCAAGTTTCTTTGAGTAGTAGGCCACTGGCCGCATTTGTGTACCATGTTGTTGGAGTAGGACGGATGTCATGAATCCGTCTTTGCAGTCCACTGTTTGGGTGAACAGTTTCTTGTAGTCGGGTAGGCCCAAGGGGCCTGTGCTTGTGATGGTCTGTTTTATCTGATTGAACTTCTCATTAGCTTCTTTCGTCCATGTGATGGGATCGGCCAGGGCGATGTCTTCTTGGTAAATTAAATCCACCAGTGGTTGCGTTATTTCGGCGAAGTCCAGAACCCATAGACGGCAAAAGTTCACTAGGCCTAGGAAGGCCATCATCTGTCTTTTGGTCTTTGGTTTGGGGGCATCAAGGATAGCTTGTTTCCGATCAGAGGTTAGTTTTCTTCCTTCTGCCGATATGATGTGACCTAAGAAAACTACTTCGGTCTGAGTCCACTGTAGTTTGGTCAGTGAGGCTTTGTTTCCTGTCTTTGCCAGGTGTTGACACAGTTTCACTGCTTCTTCTTGATTTTCTTCTTTGGTTGGACTGGCGATGAGAATGTCATCTACGTAAATCAAGATTTGAGTGGTTTCACTGTGTTCATGGAGGCTCAGACAGTTGTTGAT
Organism: Vanacampus margaritifer; assembly: GCF_051991255.1. Lineage (NCBI taxonomy): Eukaryota > Metazoa > Chordata > Actinopteri > Syngnathiformes > Syngnathidae > Vanacampus > Vanacampus margaritifer. The sequence continues at coordinate 19,379,149 of NC_135444.1, forward strand.
TTCTTGAGAGAAAATGGTGGGGCTCTCTGCATAGCCTTGGGGTAGTCTCGTATAGGTGTACTTCTTTTGATTAAAGGTGAAACCAAACCAATGACGGGCAGACTCGTGCAATGGGATGGAAAAGAAGGCGTTGCTTAGATCAATTACTGTGAACCATTTCTTGATGAAATTGACTGTACCGTCCACTAGTCCATCCAGGAATGTTGCCCGCAGTAATGTTTGGTATGTGCTTTGTGCCTCAGTGCTTTCTTCGATGCCACCATGTAGTTTCAGTACGTCTTGGAGGCGGTCCACATATTTTTGTGCGCTTTCTTCAGGTTCTTGGCGGCATTGGCGGACTTTAGTTAAATCAGGTGGTTTCTTGAACACTGCGATGGCTCTTTCTAAAAGAGTATTTAGGGCGTTGTCTAGTTCTTGGCCTGGTTGGTAGACCTGGCCTCTTCCGACTCGATGTCCTGCGGTCAGACGTAGGACGCTTAGTAATTCATTGCCATTGAGGTGATAGGATCCATGTAGTTCTCTAATTGCAGCTGCCCATTTTTCAACGTTATCTTCAATGGGAGGAACTGATGCGCATGCGGCTACTTTTTCTTCTTCAGTCCATGGGCGATAGAGCAGCAAGGTCTGTGGATGGGCGGGTTGGCCAGGGTTTGGCATTCCATAAGCTGGGTTGGCTACAGCTACCATGGGATATGCTGCCACCTGCTGGATGTCTGGGTATAATTTTGTTGTTGCAGCCAGGACGTCTGCTGTTGGTTTGTTTGATCTTGTACGGCTTCCAATAGGAGGGGAGGCTCCGTCCCCAAAACTCATGGAGGTGGAGTTTGGGGAGGAGGTAGACGGGGTAGGCGGTTCCCGCTGTTGGTTGACGTTTACTTCCTCTTCTGGATCATTTTGCTGTTGCACTTCAGCTGGTGCATTTTTCTTTCTGTCTTTTCCTTTTTTCTTTTCTCACTTTCCAAAATGCTTTCTGCCCTCATTTTACACTGTTTTATCCACACTTCAACAGCACGTAGTTGTGCTTCCAATTTTTCTACATTCTTTCCCTTTTTAATCTTCTTTGCTCTTTTCTCCACTAAACTTTTCTTAACTTCCTCTTTGTTCCTGACATCTCTCAAAGACGGGTTAAAATCATACTTGGTCACCCAGGATTCCAGATACTTGCACGCATTAGCGTCAAAGCTTGCAATAAACTTAACATCCTGGTGTTGTTCTATTTCTTTTCTCAATGACTGGCCCATTGTTTCTACTCCGGAGCGGGCAGCAGTTACTCCCTTTCCTTATCACACACACACACACACACACACACACACACACACACACACACATACACACACACACACACTCTTTTCTGTGGTGCACCATTTTCTAATTTAAAACCATAGGCGATTATTTTTAATCGCAGTCAGTTCTGTTCTGACCTGATAAATCTTAGTTATATTGAACACAGATATTTTGGTAAACAATGAGTGGGGAGGTGTAAATTATTACGTATTTACGGCAACGTTTAATTTCCTCTACCCGGGCACCTGAAAACTACACTTTTATTTAACAAGTTAAAAACTAGTCAATAAAAGTATTATGGATCTCATCTAATAAAACCGTGATCCCTTTGATGCCCGGATCATATATACCATGGGTTTTTCTATCTTCACGGGCCAACGCCCAAGCGCTTTGCTTTTACTCCCCACTTTTCTATTTTATGTTACTTCTACAGTATATTTAGTGTTCCTTTTTCAAACTTTTGTGTAAATCGTGATAATTAAACAGCATAATACCTGTTAGTCCTCGGTGCCGGTCTGGTTCGCAGGACCCGGTGTCCGGGCGAACGGCCGGGGCCGGAGCGGGGAGACCCGTCCCGCAAGGGGAGACGCTGTCGACAGATTCTCGGTGTCCTCGGTTCGGCGGCGGTCGTCCGTCCAGATGCAGGTCCCGGGTTTCGGCACCAGTTAAATGTTGGGTCTGATATTACAGATCCCCTTAGTTACCGACCGTGCACAAAGGAAAAACGAGGCAGAGGCTGTGCTTTGTTTCAATGCAACCGCGGCTGGGGAGAGAAGGGGAGACGTGAGACGTTAACTCACGCTCGGCTCCGTCCGACTCCCTCTCCTCCCCCGGCCACAAGTCGCTTTTATTACAGTTAAGTTTCAGTTTCGTTTCATATAAACATGGTTAAGTTTCTGTTTTCATATGTCATGGAAAAACACAGAACAGTTTGAGCAAGTTGAGCCGCGCCTTAGGCGCCGCCTCTAAACGACAGTTGATAATATAAAAACATAAAAATATATACAGGATATTCTTTAAAATACACATAATGTTAAGACTACTGTTTTAAGCAACTTCACACATGCACACATTATTATATCAACATTACACGTGTAATTGAGTCTTAAAACTCACTTAAATATGACGCTTTAAGTTCCATAAGTAAATGACTGGAGCTGCCTGTGTTAGCTACAATGAGCTAACTTCCTGCGGTGTGTCTGCAAAAAATGTCCGTGAAAAACATGGACATCATCCTACTTCCAGCAGCGCCTTGAGGAAGACATTTCCAGGTGGACCTATTTTTAAAATCGACTTATCCGATGAATTGGTCGACTTTGTCACAGAAGTGACATATTATCTGAAACTAGCAGCCCCAGAAAAGATTTGAATGGATGCTACAAGAGCAGCAGTTGAAACTTTCTTCAATGGAAGAATGGAAACGTAAAGGGTCACGAGCTAAACTTCTGTGCCGCCAACACAGATCAGCACTGTATTTGAACGCTCCGCAAGTGAGATATCTAAAATGCTGATCTACTTTTCTCTTAATAAATAAATAAAGAAATAAATACCTCATTAAAAAAAAAAGGTTTTATAAGCGGTTCGGAAAATGGATAGGTGAAGGGCAATAATAACACACACACAAATTTAGCCTCAGACGTGTCATTTAAGGTGATCTGATCTGTTTCCTGTGTGTGCGCATATGTTTGCGTATTGGTGATTGTGTGGCTCTCATTACGTCCTCTTCTCTTCCTTTCCTGGGACTGTTAGATTGGAAACAACGGAGGACTTGTGTAAATATATTGTGCAATCACTATTTTGCAATATAATCCATTCCACAGTCTAATCTTTCAACGTACTGATGTCCTACAGTCTACATTTTTAAATGTGTTCGGTCGGCGGTTGAGAGTGAAGAAAACAAAATGAACACAATAACCCAAAGCTGTGTCCTATTATTGTGGATGCATTCGTTGACCTTTGGGAAATGTCAAGGTAAGACCAAAACTAGCATCTAATAAGATTAGAAATTGATGATGTAATGGTAATGAGTTACTTTTGTTCTCTTTGTGAACGTCTTCAGTTGTTCTGTTTGTTAAAGCTTTGAGAAGTTGTGCTTTTAGCAAATCATCGTTTTATTTGCTCAATGTCCCTACCACTGCAGTGATTAAATGCAAAGTGTTGGAGCCAGACAATAGGGGAACCAGATACGAACCTGCTTCCAAATTGTCGTTTTTGCCTGGTGCCAGTCTGACTGTCGCATGTGGAGACGGTTACTGGATTTCAACTCCCGAGCAGACCTCAGCAGTATCAACATGCAAAGATGACGGACAATGGACCATTTCACCAATATGCCAAGGTAAAGTACATTTTCATGCTGGTGTCCTAACAAATGATACATTTGAATTAAAAAACAAGTCATCATAATGATGATGATGATGTAGAATAATTTTTGCCACTGGTGCAAGCAACTTTTTTTTCTTTGCTAATAAAAGCAAGTTAGGTGCACCCAAATTTTCCGCTGCATTGCATTCAACAATGCAGTTTTCTATACCTTTCGTACATTTTACACTTTTTAAAAAACATATTTAAAACTCTTAGTGCTCTGAAATACTACGGACAACTGAGACAGACACACTACACACTCGCACCCATCGACGGGAACGCGCAACCGAGGGGCACAAGGGCGGAAGCGCAAGCAGCGGCCCACACGTCGCAAACGGCAACCGGAAACAGCGCCGGAAGTCCCGCCTCCTCTGAAGCATGCAGTGTTGCCTCGTTTTCCGCTGGGGTTAGGTTCCAAAAAAATTCCTGCGATAAATGAAATCCGCAAAGTAGTTAGCGTTGTTTTACATTTATTATAAATGTTTTCCCCTCACCACTTTTCTCATCGAGGCATTTACATTTTCTCACATTTCTCTCTTGTTTAAACATTCTCAATGTTCAAATCTTTAGAAATTTTATAAAATAGGTACATTACTGTTAAAAAAAAAAACATGCAAAATTGCACACAAAACATGTGCGATATAGCGAGGCCGCGAACCGAGTTATAGCGAGGGGACACTGTAACCCCATTGGGAGTGTGATTCACTCACATACACCTTTCAAGATTATGACTGCAATTTATCAAACAGTTTCTCATATTTTCCCAGCTGTGTTTTTGTTAAACCATGTTTGTTTGTTTGACTCTAGCACGGACCATTTGTCTCCTTTTTTATTTATCATGATTATTGGCCTCGATTTGCTCATCATTGTCACAATTTTGTCACCGAGCTCTTCAAACAGATACTTTGATTTTGGCTTGTATTTTGCCTTGATATGCTTTGTTGGCTGTGGCAGATTGAGTATAGCATGGCTGTTTGGGGAATAAATGAAAGTGGTATTACTACTTCCTGAATCTACTGTAAATAAAGATGCACCAGTGCAATGACCGTCTATATTTCTCCCAATTCTTGTAGCACCATTGCAATGTGGGCAGCCACCGTACCTTGCTGGCGGGGACACCACATCGTCCTCTCAATTCAGTTACCAACATAATGAGAGGGTTGAGTACAATTGCCAGGCATACTATGTAATGGAAGGGCAAAACTACAAGACCTGCAAGAACGGGGAATGGGTTGGAGAGCTGAAATGCCTCAGTAAGTCTCAGACTCACACAAGGTCAACACGTTCATGCAAATGAATAAATCAAGCTCAATTGATAAATGAACTTGTATGATGACTATATTGTCATGAAAATGGTTGGCAAGGACATGTGTCTTGTCCAGGTAAGGAATACTAAGATTTAGTTTGTTTTGACTCCATGTGGGAATGTTGAAAAGGCTTTCTTAAAAAATCTTCTGAATTGAACAGCAATAATGAGAGTTTCAGCATTGCATAAAACAGTTTCCCATGTTGAGGAAACCCATTCAATGGACACAGGTCAGTTTTTTTTAATCAGCTATTCATTTGACTCGTTCCAGAACACCAATGTAAACAACTTGACCTCAGCAATGCGGAGATTATCAGCAATAAAAAGGACTATTACAGCAAAGATGAACATGTCCAATACACATGTTCAAATGATCCTGAGAGAAAATTCACTGCCACCTGTGATTTGAATGGCTGGACCGGCATTCTGAACTGTTCAGGTAAAAAAAAAAACATGCTCATGAAGGTTAAAAATGTGCTCGGACTGCCTTGGATTTTGATCAGATGGGATTCTTCTTTTCGTGGCTACAACAGAGTGTCTGCAACCGGAGGTGCTTCATGGCTTTGTTGTGGGTCCCTTACATGACACAGTCTACTATACGTGCAATCAAGGTTTTAAACTTGCCTCTAAAGGCTGGTGGGGTGTAGCGCAATGCATCGATGGACAGTGGTTTGGACTGCAAGAATGTGTGGGTAAGGGTTAACACCACTCAGTGTTAAGCACCTTTACAAACTTGAACCATAACTCATTTGCTCCCACAAACGTAAAATTACATTCTATTGTAAATATTACCATGGTCCCAAAGACATATTTACATATTTTTAAAAATGTTTTTTTATGCTAGACCATACAGAAGGCTTTGATGCAACCTCTGAACTGAAGAGGGATGCTTGAAGAATGGTAGTTATTACAAAAACGGCCAGCAGGTGGTAGCAGAGTATAATACATCAAAAACGGCCAGCAGGTGGCAGCAGAGTATAAGAGATCAACCAGGGCCATGTTGCAAAAAGCTTTCCCCACTGTTTTAAACAGATTTGTGAATAATGATGAAACTTAGCTATATTCTAATTCTAATTGCTGCAAAACGAAAACAGATTTTATTTTCCTAATGAAAGAAGAGACTAATCTTTCCGTGTTTTTATCGCAATAGAACAGGATATCCTGTGGGCCTTGCAAAATCAGTCAAAATCCTGTAGAACAGCCGGCAGCGAAGGGGGTTGCTTCAGTGAAAATGGCTGGGAGTGAATGAGTTAATGACAATAGTGTAAAAGAAAATTGAGAATTAAATTTTTGTATCTGATCCTACCCTAATCTTACCCACATGCATGCCATCATTATGCAGCTTGATTTTTACATTTGGTCGCTGTTTTCGTCAATCTAACATTTAAATGTGTTTCTATTGCAGCAAACGATAATTGTGTGGAAATGCCTGTGATTGCTCATGCCACTATCAAACACCAAATTAAGATAAATGGACAAGAAGATAGCCTCCAGATTATGTGCAAGGAGGGATACCAACCTCAGATTGACCGCTTAATGTGTGTGAAAGGAAAATGGGATTCCAATGGATTAGCCTTTGACTCAATCTGCACTTGTGAGTACAAACAAGTCATTTTTTAAGTAGTAAGTAGTAGTAGTTAGTAAAAGTGAACCTACAGCATATTAAAAAAAAAGTTCAATGTTTTTGCTGAAATTTCACAATATAATTGCCTATATGTCCTGCAGTTGTTGCTGGAACCTGCAATCCCCCTACCAAAATTGAGAATGCCGTCATTTCGACTCCATTTGAGAGACAATACTTGCCTGACTCTAAATTAACTTTCAAGTGCCGCGAGCAATATATGATGGAAGGAAAAGACACAAGCACATGTGAAAATGGCCAATGGGACATAGAGGACATCAAGTGTATACGTAAGTGAAAGATGAGCATGAAATCAAAAAAAGAGATCATCCATAACTAATTGGTAGGCACTTTTTAGGGTTTCCATTGTCCGAAGACTTGAAGTACAAAGTAAACACCAATCACTGGTTAATAAACACAGGGATGTGATTTTTCCGCTAATTCGCGGAATTCCGCTTTTTTTTTATCTCCCCCCCAAAAAAAAAAAAATTCAGATTTTATTTTTTATTTTTTTTTTAGTAGTTCATTGTGTATGCACATGACTCCGACAGATAACATCTTCTGCTATAACAAAGACATTTGTGGTATGCTCTAATATGAGTTACTTTTCATTTGGTCATGATACAATTATTTGTTCATGAAATTTGAACTCTTCAACATTATTTATGTGTTAACTCACATTAGTTAGATATGATGATATTCTCAGTGATAGTTTTTAAAAGCAAAGGCAGTCCAATGTTTTTGAATGTGACTGATTTTGAGTTGACTAAAACTGCCATTTTATATGGGATAGTTTAATATACATTGAAAATTTATGCTGTTGTTTTGTCTATTTCTTTGTCATGTGAGTGCATTGAAAGTACTTAAAAACACGGAAAACCCATGAGCTACGGGGGGCTACGCCCCCCTTGTCCCCCCCTGGACCTAGCTGGGTGCCAGCGGCCCCCAGACCCCCGGCTAAATTTTCAGATAATTTCACTTTGGTCAAATCACATCCCTGTAAACAGTAATCAGGGAAAATGCTTTTGTAACTTTATTGCAAAATTTAAATGAATCAGATTAGTCGATTAAATAATCGGTTGATTAATCGATTGTAAAAATATTCGATAGTGAAAGCAATAATTGTAACTAAGTACAGCGTGTGGAGGTGACACTGTGGGTGACAGTGGCTGATTTAGAAACATCCCTTTATTTTAGATAGCTGACAATACTTGAAGATAACCAACATTAACGTTAGCAAAATGATCATGAACATGAACTAAGATTCAGCTAGCATGTAGTAGAGTAGCCTTTCTTCATGATTAATAAAATCTCAGTAATAAATGATAACCATAAATCAAACCTGGCTTTATATATATATTTTTTCTTCTCTTTCTTTTTTTCCCTTTTTTTCCCTCTCCGAGAAAAAAATAAATACCTGGCTTTATAAAATGAAGCCTAAAACAAAAACACGTTATGCTGTAATATTAAGTGACATCAATTTAGGTACAGGTTGTCCCTGAAGTTTACCCACGAAATTCTTGTGTAAATAGAATTTGTTCTCATTCCGGGATTGCTTAGTACACAAGTCCATTTTACGATGGACTTAGCACTCTTTCAGGCATGGATCCAGGATTTTTTTTGCTCTGCTTGGGAAAAAAAAAGGGGGGCTCGACCGATAGAGGGACTGAGATAATCATTTATAAATACTGGTATATTTTGGAATACCAAATAAAATGCTGGAAGTTCTTAACTAGGTCTACAGGATTCCTGATGGCTATGGACTGAAAGTGAATTAATCATCAGATAATGTTGTTTGTTTTATGTGCAGATTTTCATAGTTGAATCGGTATAGTTCCTCAAATCCGTCTCAAAGTGTGGCATTTGTGAGTCAATAGGAATATTATACCATGTTTCTTTCCTTCTGCCCATGAAAATCTAATTATCTGTTGCTAAATTGTTGCTTGTGGATCTTGTTTTGCTCTTTCTTGAGATGTTGGTCAGCCTTTCAGTACGCATTTGGTGCAAAGACAGTCAGGATATTGATTACGATTGTGCCACAGTTGCCGTGGGTAAACTGTTGTTCTTCATTGCAGTGAAACCATGTCAACTTCCTGAAGACACTCCAAATGGCAATTATCAAATTAAAGAGGGTGACGACCTTGTTTTCGGGGCAATTATTAAATACTCTTGTAACCCGGGGTAGGTGGATGAAGACAAATTCCTAAAAACATATTTAGTAATTTTGCATGAAGATATTTTTAGGACGATTAATATTATCGTTAACACTCTCCTCTCCTCTCAACTCTTATTAGCTATCAAATGGTGAGTAAGATTGATACCAGGACGTGTTTGGGGAACAAATGGTCCGGCCACGTGCCAACATGTGAACGTAAGTTTTAGTAATTTAGCATCAGCTTGCTTTCGCTGATGATAAGTACAGTACAGGGCAACAGTTTGGACACGCTTCCCTAATGAATGCATTTGCTTTATTCTCATGAGTGGTTACTTTGTAGATTCTCACTGAAGGCATCAAAACTATGTATGAACTCATGTGGAGTTATGTACTTAACAAGAAAAAAGGTGGAATAACTGAAAACATGTTTTATATTATAGATTCATCAAAATAGCCATTCTTTGCTCTGGTTACTTTTTTGCATACTCTTGGCATTCTTACCTTTGGGAACTCCTTAAAGACTGTTGGAAAACCCTTTCAGGTGACTGCCTTTTGAAGCTCATCGAGAGAATGCCAAGAAATGTGCAAAAAAAAAAGTCATCAGCGAAAAGGGTGGCTATTTATTTATATATATTTTTTCACCTTTTTTGTTAAGTACATAACACCAAATGTGTTCGTTAGTTGTCATAGTTGTCGTCATAGTTTTGATGCCTTCAGTGAGAATCTACAATGTAAATAGTAGGGGTGGAAATCTTTGACTGTCTCACGATTCAATTCCGATTTTTGGGCCTGCGATTTGATTCAGAATCGATTATTTTATTTTATTTTTTTCAAAATGATTTAATTGACAATGATTTCTGCTTCAATTTATAGATGTGCAAAGAATTGTCAGGATCTACTCCAGTCTGACTCGCTGACTAGCTAATTAGCGCGCTACTCGCGGCACTTTTATCACTCAAAAGAACGGCTATTCATACAAAACGCTTCAGGAATGTACACAGAGAAGCATCTTAAAAATACTCATCGGCATATGCTCTTCCTACACTGCAAAAAAACAACTTTTATTGGAATAACTTGATTGTGACTTTTTCCTTCTACTCTCTAACGTAGACTTAACAGTGTATCAGAACCACAAAGCCCCTAAGTGGCCAAATTGTGTACAACATGATCAGCGCTCCAAATAAAGGCGCGCACAAACAAGGGCAAGACAGAATAAAATTATTTAAATAAAATTGATTTTGGGACATTTAAAATTGATTCTTATTCAATTCTTATGAGAATCGTTTTTTTAAAGACACCAGTAGTAAATAATCATGAAAATAAAGCAAATGTATTTGAATGAGAAGGTGTGTACAAACTTTTGGCCTGTACTGTACTATGCATGATTAGAGAAAACCTATTTTTGAAGCAAAATGTATTGAATTTATGGAATCTACGAATGTCATAAGAAGCCGAGATATTCAGATTTTTTTTTTTAAAGCACTTTAGTGTTACAAGTTAAAATTACACATAGGCAACCAAAACAACATAATTTCCAGCAGACAATAAACAATGACATCAAAGTCAAAGATATCTTGTATGTTAAAAATCAGGCACAATTTTGTCTGCCCTTTTGTTGAGCTGGCTAACTTGTTATGTCTGTACAGCTAAGAGATGTCCCCAACCGCCTGAACAGGACGGGATCACAATCGAAGGTTTAAAAGACAATGAAGAGGGCGTCCTTCCTCAAAACTTCATCACATTCAGCTGCAACGATCCTGGGAAGCAACTGATTGGCAGGTCAACAGTAGTATGCGGTCAAGATGGACTTTGGGAGAAGTCGTTCCCATATTGTGAAGGTAACCGTCACACAATATATGTTTATATGGTACAAGTTTATGCATAATTGATTGTGAATGTAACAATCACTCACCAACCGCAACATCAAGCTCATACAATTGATTTTTTATGAACGCTAAGTATGCTGAACCTCTGTATTCATTTCGATAATATTGCTCATCTTTTTTCCCCCCCAGACATTTCTTGTAAAGTTGAAGCGCTTGACCCTCACCTTAGCGTCGACAACGTGCCACCGCGGAATCAAGCAGTACGGATTGGACACAAAATAAGATTCCGCTGCAGTGATGAATATGCTTTGGTTGGATTTGAAGAAAATGAATGTTTGCCAAATGGGCAGTGGCACAAACGTTTCCCAACTTGCACAAGTAAGATCCTATTCCCATATTCAAGAATGCAAAAACCTATCAAATTTTAAGTAACGACACAATGGATCCTTCAAGGTCAGGAAGCGTGGAACTGCCAACGTGAGGTAAAAAAAAATTTCACTGGAGAGTACGTTAGAACGTATTTGCGAGTACTTTGGAGAGTAGTACGGTCCAACATACTCGCAAACACGTTTTAACATACTCACAAGTACGTTCGAACGTACTTGCGAGTACGTTCGAACGTACTTGCGAGTACGTTCGAACGTACTTGTAGGCTAGTTGCTACAAACATAGCATTAGTACTGTCACTATCGAATATTTTTAGAATCGATTAATCTATCCATTATTCAATTGATTAACCAACTACTGTTATTATTACTACTTTTACTACTATTACTGTTTACTAACCAGTGATTGGTGTTTCTTTCGTACTTCGTATTCATACAGTCATTAAAAAAAGGGGGATTGATGTTGTACTATGTTACCAGTTCGGTCATTGTTTTCCAAAGTAAAAACAGATGTTTGTAAATGTCGTATTTAGGTTTAACACAGAATATAATCAGTCTTCTTTCATGAAGGATTACAGAAATCAGTGAACAATTACTGCTGGTATGCTGAAATCAGAGCATATTTTCCCATAAGGGTATTAATTGCGCATGTGCGAGTTCGGTTATTAAATCTTGACTTCCTGCCATAATCTGGAAGCCCAACGAGGTTGAATTGAGGCCAGTGCATGAGCGCACTTGCCAAAGCAAAAATCGGGTCCCCATTGTCTACATTGTCATAATTATATTATCAGATTTTGTGCCCCATAATTGATACAGAAATGTGTACAGTTTACTGAACAAACACCCACGAAATCTTTGTTGAAATTTAAACTGTATGGATAATTCACTTCAGTCTTGTATTTGACTACTACTGTACAGTACTATGTCTGATGTCTGATTTACATTTTTTTTTCTTCTCCTGAGAATAGAACTATGCCAGCTCACACATATACCTGCTACTATACGCTTGGACACTTATCTACAAGGCACACAAGCAAGACAAGGACAAAAGTTGACGTTTTCTTGCCACACGCGTAATCAGGTGCTTCAAGGCAAGGCAGAGGTTGAATGTCTTCCAAATGGGCAGTGGAGCGATCCTTTTCCAACTTGTGCAGGTAATATTGCCTTTTTCAATAGCCACGGAATTAACACAAACCAAACTTTTGACATTTGTGCTGTACTCAATGCTTAGGGGTTTCAGATTTTGGTGTACAATTATAGTCTGAGAGAAAAAAAAAATGATTTTTTTTCGGTTATGCATATTGACATAAAAAGAAATCACATCAGCATTCTTTCAAAATGTTTATTTAGTAATTTACTAAGCCCTCGTATGGAAAATGCCCAATATTTGGCTTTTTGTTTTTTATTAATATTAATATCAAATATAAAGCATATGAAGAAGAAAAAAAATCACTGAAAGAGGTGAAATTGCACCCAATTTTCCAAAACATGTTGAAATTCAAAAAGGCACCGTCCAAAAATTCTCAAATTATTATTGTCATTATTATGTGGAAACAATTTTTTATAGTGCACATAAGTGAAAATGTCCAAATATTGGCCCATTGACTCCCATTATGAATAAAAAATAATAATTTTTTTGATGCACTGTACACCTGATGTGTTATAATGCATTTTCTGCAATTACCCAATATATCACTGGGGCATCAACTAAACATAGACATTTTTTTTGGGGGGGGGGGGCTTTATAGTCATAAAAGCCTTAATACACCAGATGGCGCTAGACAGCTAATTATCCTTTTTGGTTGAGCTGACTGAAGTGCTTCCTATGTCCCCATTCTTATACCAAAACAAGAAAGCACGGTTGGGATCGAGAGCTCAGGCCTGTGAGCGTGTGTGGACGCAGTAACAGTGTGTGCGCACGTGCGCGAATATTCCAATTTGAACGTGTGTGTGTGCGTGCGTGTGTGAATTGGAAAAAGACCAGGCAAACTGTCAGTGCAAGATATGAAGTGTAAAATGACAATATTTTTTTTTGCCCCCGACACCGCCACCCCTAACCCAAAAATGGTGGCAAATCCAGGTCCAGAAAGTAAAAACCCTGACAGTTTGGCTTTAGGCCCTGCTAGCTATTAGCTAGCTCCGTAGCAGGTAAACGAGCACCATGGCAGCTAGCTGTGGCAGGGTTTTTACTTTCTGGACCTCACCTCTGTCCCACAGCGGAAAAAAACACCAAAATAAACAGCAATGGTGTTAAATGTTGGTGCCTTCTTGTGCCGTGATGGCGTACTCTCTGGATTTGCTCATTGCCAAAATTCTGTCACCGAGCTTGACAGTTACTTTCATTTTGTATTTTGCCTTGATATTATTTGTTAGCTGTGAAGCTATTGTAAATCACCATGCCGAAAGAAAAGAGAGAAAAAAAAGTGAGTTGAGTGAAAAGTGTATTGTTTTCGTGCAATTCCATTATGGAGTAATGAGGGGAATATTGGGTATAGAATGACTGGCGAGGGAAAAATGATAGTGGTATTACTACTTTCTGAATCTACTGTAAATAAAGATGCACCAGTACACTGACCATCTATAGTTCTCCCAATTCTTCTAGGGGGTTTGCGATGTGGGCAGCCACCGTACCTTGATGGCGGGGACACCACATCGTCCTCCCAATTCAGTTACCAACATAATGAGAGGGTGGAGTACATTTGCAAGCAATACTATGTAATGGAAGGGCGAAACTACAAGACCTGCGAGAACGGGGAATGGGTTGGACAGCTGAAATGCCTCAGTAAGTCTCAAATTCACTCAAGGTCAACACGTTCATGCAAATGAATAAATCAAGCTCAAATGATAAATGAACTTGTATGATGACTATGAATGATACCTTTTCTTGCAGAGCCCTGCACCGTGAATAAAGAACTCATGAGCAGACACAACATTCAATTCAAATACTTGCGTGACGATAAGATATACTCTGAACATGATGATGCCATCGAGTTCAAGTGTGTGTGGCGAACAAGACACGACGGCATACTGGATATGCGACAGAAGTGCATCGATGGAGAAATAGAACTGCCCACCTGCCAGTAGCTGTTTTTTTGGGGGGGTGTCGAGACGGATGAATGTCATAAAATTGAGTCAATAATCATCATCCATTGTCTGCAGTATGTCGGTGCCTTTTCTGCTTATTTCTAATAAAAGGTTATTCGTCTGTTGCATCCACAAGCTAACATGCTACGGACACAGAGCGCTCAGATACATGTAAGGTCTCATACGCATTTACCAAATCCTTCTTTGGGAAAAGGCCTTTCCCAAATTGTTCTCACAAATTCAGATGCAGAAAATTGTCTAAACTGTATTCCCCAAAAATAAAAATTTAAATCACTGTAGCTATTGTGATAAATCGAGGAAGTTGAGCTATGTTCCATGGTTGCTTTGCTCCATTCCGCCACAAAAAAAAAGCAATGCTTGACTTTTATTACATTTTTGGCACCGTTTTAATATTCTTTGTACCAGAAAAATACCATTTAGGGTCAATGTGGGTCAAGGGCAGCGGTGGGAGGACTAGGTATAAGAAAAAAAAAGGGAAAAAAAGCAATATTTACGTAATTTTGCTTGGGGAAATAAAAGTATACATCACAAATCACAAACACAAAAATATGCTACAGAAGTAAATGTAACAAAAGTTTTTTTATTTCAAAATAATTTGCTCCCGTGAGGACTTTGGAGTTATATTATTGAACTTGACCTTACCTTAACACAGGACGGGGTTTCTGTGATGTTGCTGGGACGTAGAAGTTTCCATTGATTGATGCATCCATCTTGTGTTTTGTCACATTTCTTTCTGCATCCATCTTGTGTTTGCGAACGGTGAGGTGGTAAATAGTTCTGACCCTATCCAAAACCTTAGGATGTTTCATAACCTCCTAGAAAAGGACAAAATAAAGGTTTGTACACAACTTCAAAATTTAGAACATCATTGTTTTTTTTAAGAAGACCAGACCTCGGCACGGCATTTGTCTTGCAGGAACAGAGCCAGAAGAAAGCAGGCTTTGGTGAATATGCCGCCAACTTTCTCTGCTACTTTATCTCCTGCTTTCTCTCTGTATCTCAGGATCGGGTCTACCAAAGTCTCCACTGAGTTTTCCACAATACACGACCTCCATGGTTTTGTGGTACTGTTGAAGACAGAATGCATAGTAACAGGCGATGAGACATTTTGATTTTCCGTGCTGCACCTTGCAGTAATGAAGATGGTTAGCCTGAGATTTGACATTAAATTGCATAATTTTTTTTAAATTTGCATAAAAAAGTCAAACAATCAAAGTTCACATCGTAATCCACACAGATTTTTTTCCATTTTTCCTCACTAAAAATGAAATAAAAGGCTCTTGACTTTAAGTGCATATTAATTTGATTGTATTTTGAATTTAAGAAATATGCAGATAAGAAATGTTGCAAATCAGTAATTATGCAGCTTGCCATGGCTGATATTGACTGTGTGAGTGACTAATATTACTGTGGATGATCAGTTCGACCAACGGTGTAAAATTAGCTGTCACTATAAAATCTTTTAAAATCGATTATCCTATTGATTCCTCCATCAAATAATCAACCCCTCGCCACCATCCCCTGAAATTTGAGCTTTAAAAAAAACTAACAAATATTTTTTCTTTCTTTCTTCTTTTGTGTTAATCCTTAAAGTTGAACGCGAGTTGAATTGAGTGAATATTATTATCTTTTGAGCAGGAGCATTATTAAACACCAAAGATTAGCCTATGCTAAACCTTGAGCATTAGCATTAGCGTGCTAGTGTTTACCATTTAAGGTAGACAAACATTAACCATCTTTTAGTTCACAAACATGCTGTTGGGTCTGATATTACAGATCCCCTTAGTTACCGACCGTGCACAAAGGAAAAACGAGGCAGAGGCTGTGCTTTGTTTCAATGCAACCGCGGCTGGGGAGAGAAGGGGAGACGTGAGACGTTAACTCACGCTCGGCTCTCCACAGTGTCAACATAATCCTCTACGCGTAGTAAGTTATATTGATACATCTGGGCCACGAACATACGGGCGACTAACCTCTTAGACATTGGGACAATACAGCAGGAACAAATAACACATAATAAGATAAACATTATAATGATCACAAGGAAGGGGCCCGAAATTTTAAGGAGAACCTGGGACCAGGAGCCAGAGAATAACCAGTCTAACCAGCCAGGGGTAACCTGGTCTTCATGTGCCATGGTATCCCTAAGGTTCTTCTTCTTTTTGACAAGAATCAGGGGGTAATCCCTTATCTGAGTTCGGTGACCTTTTTGCAGTGACTCTGGTGGATCCACGTCTCTCTCTCAGCGATTTTGAGAGCGGTGGGTGTGGTCAGGAGAACAACGAATGGGCCGTCCCAGCGTGGGCTCGACCATGTTTTCCTTTTTATCACCTTCACCAACACCAGGTCACCCGGGGTCACCGTCTCCTGTGCAGGGGGAAGAGAGGTAGAGGGCAGATCATTTGCTCTTGACACAGTCCGTTCTTTAAACAAGTCACATAACCATTTAGTCAGTGGATCTGCCTCTCCTGTTTTGTCTGACCATGGCTGATTTTCCCATAAGGGGAGCACAAAGGGTCTGCCTGTTACTGCCTCAAAGGGCGTGATCCCTTGTGGGTTTGGCGTTATTCTCATGTAAGTTTTTACTAGAGATAAACACTCAGGCCATGGTTTTTTGGTTTCTTCCATGGTCTTTTTGAGTCTTAGTTTAATAGTACCGTTGGTCCGTTCAACTAAGCCTGCGCTCTGTGGATGGTATGTGGTGGTGTATGGGTGTTTACAAATAGCTTTAGCTACTGTGAGGGCGTTTGGATGTTTTGAAGGAACAAGTTCAACCCATTTAGTTAGTGAGTCTACTAACACTAAACAGTACTTGTGCTGACCACTTCTGTGTAGTTCAATAAAGTCCATGTGTAAAACTTCAAATGGGTAGGAGCCCACTGGGCATTTCCCTCTCTGTGGTCTTAAGTTTCCCTGAGCATTGTGACGACAACACACCATACATGACCTACAAAAAGTTTTAAAATAGGTTTGTAAGCCCTGTGGTATTGTCATTGTCTGTTCTACCATAGATATCATCCCTCCTGTTGAGACATGGGACTTCCCATGACTCAATGTGGCTACTGCGTGGAACAGACTGCGGGGGATGACTGGTCGGTCTTCTTTGTGGTAGAGGCCTTCTGGGGTGAGTTCAATGTTCATCATTTTCCATAGTGTTTTTTCTTTGTCTGGAGCGTTGTTTTGCATGTCAATTAGTACTTGTTTTGGAATGTTGTTGTGTTGTTGTGTTTCTTTGTGGTTGGCGAGCATGACGATCTTTGTTTTGACTTGGCCTGCTTGTTTGGCTGCCAAATCTGCTTTAGCATTTCCTACAGAAACGGCGTCTTTTGCTAAGGTGTGAGCTTTGCATTTGCATACTGCTATTTTGGAGGGTAGCAGTACAGCGGCCAAAAGGTCAGTGAGTAATTTGGCGTGTTGAACAGGTTTTCCTGTTGATGTTTTCATTCCTCGTCGAGCCCACATGGCGGCAAAGATGTGCAATGTCGAGTGGGCATATTGGCTGTCGGTCCAAATTGTTACTGCTTTGTCTTTGAATAATTTACATGCTTCTGTTAGCGCGATGAGTTCTGCTGCTTGTGCTGACAGATTTCCTATTAATCATCCGCTCTTCAGTGTCTTTTGTTGTGTGACCACAGCATAGCCTGTGTTGGTGTTGCCTAGTTCATCTTTGCTTGAGGAACCATCTACAAACACTGCTTCTCCTTCTTGTAAGGGTGTGTCTAACAAATCTCTTCTTGGTTTGCAGATTTCCTCGGTGGCTTCTGTGCAACTGTGTGGTGTCCCATCTGTCTCCACTGGGAGGAGACTTGCAGGATTGAGAGTGCTGCATCTCTTGATGGTAAGATGGGGTTGGGACAACAGTACAGCTGTTAGGCCAAGATGTCTTGCTGGTGAGAGAAATGACATTTTTTGTGTGTTACTAGTAGAGTGGTGGGATGGAACAACACCAATTCGGCGGATGCTTGGACAGCCATTGCTGCGGCACACACTGCTTGGACACACTGGGGCAGGGCTCTGGCGACAGCATCAAGTTTCTTTGAGTAGTAGGCCACTGGCCGCATTTGTGTACCATGTTGTTGGAGTAGGACGGATGTCATGAATCCGTCTTTGCAGTCCACTGTTTGGGTGAACAGTAGTCGGGTAGGCCCAAGGGGCCTGTGCTTGTGATGGTCTGTTTTATCTGATTGAACTTCTCATTAGCTTCTTTCGTCCATGTGATGGGATCGGCCAGGGCGATGTCTTCTTGGTAAATTAAATCCACCAGTGGTTGCGTTATTTCGGCGAAGTCCAGAACCCATAGACGGCAAAAGTTCACTAGGCCTAGGAAGGCCATCATCTGTCTTTTGGTCTTTGGTTTGGGGGCATCAAGGATAGCTTGTTTCCGATCAGAGGTTAGTTTTCTTCCTTCTGCCGATATGATGTGACCTAAGAAAACTACTTCGGTCTGAGTCCACTGTAGTTTGGTCAGTGAGGCTTTGTTTCCTGTCTTTGCCAGGTGTTGACACAGTTTCACTGCTTCTTCTTGATTTTCTTCTTTGGTTGGACTGGCGATGAGAATGTCATCTACGTAAATCAAGATTTGAGTGGTTTTACTGTGTTCATGGAGGCTCAGACAGTTGTTGATTTATTGAGAGAAAATGGTGGGGCTCTCTGCATAGCCTTGGGGTAGTCTCGTATAGGTGTACTTCTTTTGATTAAAGGTGAAACCAAACCAATGACGGGCAGACTCGTGCAATGGGATGGAAAAGAAGGTGTTGCTTAGATCAATTACTGTGAACCATTTCTTGATGAAATTGACTGTACCGTCCACTAGTCCATCCAGGAATGTTGCCCGCAGTAATGTTTGGTATGTGCTTTGTGCCTCAGTGCTTTCTTCGATGCCACCATGTAGTTTCAGTACGTCTTGGAGGCGGTCCACATATTTTTGTGCGCTTTCTTCAGGTTCTTGGCGGCATTGGCGGACTTTAGTTAAATCAGGTGGTTTCTTGAACACTGCGATGGCTCTTTCTAAAAGAGTATTTAGGGCGTTGTCTAGTTCTTGGCCTGGTTGGTAGACCTGGCCTCTTCCGACTCGATGTCCTGCGGTCAGACGTAGGACGCTTAGTAATTCATTGCCATTGAGGTGATAGGATCCATGTAGTTCTCTAATTGCAGCTGCCCATTTTTCAACGTTATCTTCAATGGGAGGAACTGATGCGCATGCGGCTACTTTTTCTTCTTCAGTCCATGGGCGATAGAGCAGCAAGGTCTGTGGATGGGCGGGTTGGCCAGGGTTTGGCATTCCATAAGCTGGGTTGGCTACAGCTACCATGGGATATGCTGCCACCTGCTGGATGTCTGGGTATAATTTTGTTGTTGCAGCCAGGACGTCTGCTGTTGGTTTGTTTGATCTTGTACGGCTTCCAATAGGAGGGGAGGCTCCGTCCCCAAAACTCATGGAGGTGGAGTTTGGGGAGGAGGTAGACGGGGTAGGCGGTTCCCGCTGTTGGTTGACGTTTACTTCCTCTTCTGGATCATTTTGCTGTTGCACTTCAGCTGGTGCATTTTTCTTTCTGTCTTTTCCTTTTTTCTTTTCTCACTTTCCAAAATGCTTTCTGCCCTCATTTTACACTGTTTTATCCACACTTCAACAGCACGTAGTTGTGCTTCCAATTTTTCTACATTCTTTCCCTTTTTAATCTTCTTTGCTCTTTTCTCCACTAAACTTTTCTTAACTTCCTCTTTGTTCCTGACATCTCTCAAAGACGGGTTAAAATCATACTTGGTCACCCAGGATTCCAGATACTTGCACGCATTAGCGTCAAAGCTTGCAATAAACTTAACATCCTGGTGTTGTTCTATTTCTTTTCTCAATGACTGGCCCATTGTTTCTACTCCGGAGCGGGCAGCAGTTACTCCCTTTCCTTATCACACACACACACACACACACACACACACACACACACACACACACACACACACACACACACACACACACACACACACTCTCTTTTCTGTGGTGCACCATTTTCTAATTTAAAACCATAGGCGATTATTTTTAATCGCAGTCAGTTCTGTTCTGACCTGATAAATCTTAGTTATATTGAACACAGATATTTTGGTAAACAATGAGTGGGGAGGTGTAAATTATTACGTATTTACGGCAACGTTTAATTTCCTCTACCCGGGCACCTGAAAACTACACTTTTATTTAACAAGTTAAAAACTAGTCAATAAAAGTATTATGGATCTCATCTAATAAAACCGTGATCCCTTTGATGCCCGGATCATATATACCATGGGTTTTTCTATCTTCACGGGCCAACGCCCAAGCGCTTTGCTTTTACTCCCCACTTTTCTATTTTATGTTACTTCTACAGTATATTTAGTGTTCCTTTTTCAAACTTTTGTGTAAATCGTGATAATTAAACAGCATAATACCTGTTAGTCCTCGGTGCCGGTCTGGTTCGCAGGACCCGGTGTCCGGGCGAACGGCCGGGGCCGGAGCGGGGAGACCCGTCCCGCAAGGGGAGACGCTGTCGACAGATTCTCGGTGTCCTCGATTCGGCGGCGGTCGTCCGTCCAGATGCAGGTCCCGGGTTTCGGCACCAGTTAAATGTTGGGTCTGATATTACAGATCCCCTTAGTTACCGACCGTGCACAAAGGAAAAACGAGGCAGAGGCTGTGCTTTGTTTCAATGCAACCGCGGCTGGGGAGAGAAGGGGAGACGTGAGACGTTAACTCACGCTCGGCTCCGTCCGACTCCCTCTCCTCCCCCGGCCACAAGTCGCTTTTATTACAGTTAAGTTTCAGTTTCGTTTCATATAAACATGGTTAAGTTTCTGTTTTCATATGTCATGGAAAAACACAGAACAGTTTGAGCAAGTTGAGCCGCGCCTTAGGCGCCGCCTCTAAACGACAGTTGATAATATAAAAACATAAAAATATATACAGGATATTCTTTAAAATACACATAATGTTAAGACTACTGTTTTAAGCAACTTCACACATGCACATATTATTATATCAACATTACACGTGTAATTGAGTCTTAAAACTCACTTAAATATGACGCTTTAAGTTCCATAAGTAAATGACTGGAGCTGCCTGTGTTAGCTACAATGAGCTAACTTCCTGCGGTGTGTCTGCAAAAAATGTCCGTGAAAAACATGGACATCATCCTACTTCCAGCAGCGCCTTGAGGAAGACATTTCCAGGTGGACCTATTTTTAAAATCGACTTATCCGATGAATTGGTCGACTTTGTCACAGAAGTGACATATTATCTGAAACTAGCAGCCCCAGAAAAGATTTGAATGGATGCTACAAGAACAGCAGTTGAAACTTTCTTCAATGGAAGAATGGAAACGTAAAGGGTCACGAGCTAAACTTCTGTGCCGCCAACACAGATCAGCACTGTATTTGAACGCTCCGCAAGTGAGATATCTAAAATGCTGATCTACTTTTCTCTTAATAAATAAATAAAGAAATAAATACCTCATTAAAAAAAAAAGGTTTTATAAGCGGTTCGGAAAATGGATAGGTGAAGGGCAATAATAACACACACACAAATTTAGCCTCAGACGTGTCATTTAAGGTGATCTGATCTGTTTCCTGTGTGTGCGCATATGTTTGCGTATTGGTGATTGTGTGGCTCTCATTACGTCCTCTTCTCTTCCTTTCCTGGGACTGTTAGATTGGAAACAACGGAGGACTTGTGTAAATATATTGTGCAATCACTATTTTGCAATATAATCCATTCCACAGTCTAATCTTTCAACGTACTGATGTCCTACAGTCTACATTTTTAAATGTGTTCGGTTGGCGGTTGAGAGTGAAGAAAACAAAATGAACACAATAACCCAAAGCTGTGTCCTCTTATTGTGGATGCATTCGTTGACCTTTGGGAAATGTCAAGGTAAGACCAAAACTAGCATCTAATAAGATTAGAAATTGATGATGTAATGGTAATGAGTTACTTTTGTTCTCTTTGTGAACGTCTTCAGTTGTTCTGTTTGTTAAAGCTTTGAGAAGTTGTGCTTTTAGCAAATCATCGTTTTATTTGCTCAATGTCCCTACCACTGCAGTGATTAAATGCAAAGTGTTGGAGCCAGACAATAGGGGAACCAGATACGAACCTGCTTCCAAATTGTCGTTTTTGCCTGGTGCCAGTCTGACTGTCGCATGTGGAGACGGTTACTGGATTTCAACTCCCCAGCAGACCTCAGCAGTATCAACATGCAAAGATGACGGACAATGGACCATTTCACCAATATGCCAAGGTAAAGTACATTTTCATGCTGGTGTCCTAACAAATGATACATTTGAATTAAAAAACAAGTCATAATAATGATGATGATGATGTAGAATAATTTTTGCCACTGGTGCAAGCAACTTTTTTTTCTTTGCTAATAAAAGCAAGTTAGGTGCACCCAAATTTTCCGCTGCATTGCATTCAACAATGCAGTTTTCTATACCTTTCGTACATTTTACACTTTTTAAAAAACATATTTAAAACTCTTAGTGCTCTGAAATACTACGGACAACTGAGACAGACACACTACACACTCGCACCCATCGACGGGAACGCGCAACCGAGGGGCACAAGGGCGGAAGCGCAAGCAGCGGCCCACACGTCGCAAACGGCAACCGGAAACAGCGCCGGAAGTCCCGCCTCCTCTGAAGCATGCAGTGTTGCCTCGTTTTCCGCTGGGGTTAGGTTCCAAAAAAATTCCTGCGATAAATGAAATCCGCAAAGTAGTTAGCGTTGTTTTACATTTATTATAAATGTTTTCCCCTCACCACTTTTCTCATCGAGGCATTTACATTTTCTCACATTTCTCTCTTGTTTAAACATTCTCAATGTTCAAATCTTTAGAAATTTTATAAAATAGGTACATTACTGTTAAAAAAAAAAACATGCAAAATTGCACACAAAACATGTGCGATATAGCGAGGCCGCGAACCGAGTTATAGCGAGGGGACACTGTAACCCCATTGGGAGTGTGATTCACTCACATACACCTTTCAAGATTATGACTGCAATTTATCAAACAGTTTCTCATATTTTCCCAGCTGTGTTTTTGTTAAACCATGTTTGTTTGTTTGACTCTAGCACGGACCATTTGTCTCCTTTTTTATTTATCATGATTATTGGCCTCGATTTGCTCATCATTGTCACAATTTTGTCACCGAGCTCTTCAAACAGATACTTTGATTTTGGCTTGTATTTTGCCTTGATATGCTTTGTTGGCTGTGGCAGATTGAGTATAGCATGGCTGTTTGGGGAATAAATGAAAGTGGTATTACTACTTCCTGAATCTACTGTAAATAAAGATGCACCAGTGCAATGACCGTCTATATTTCTCCCAATTCTTGTAGCACCATTGCAATGTGGGCAGCCACCGTACCTTGCTGGCGGGGACACCACATCGTCCTCTCAATTCAGTTACCAACATAATGAGAGGGTTGAGTACAATTGCCAGGCATACTATGTAATGGAAGGGCAAAACTACAAGACCTGCAAGAACGGGGAATGGGTTGGACAGCTGAAATGCCTCAGTAAGTCTCAGACTCACACAAGGTCAACACGTTCATGCAAATGAATAAATCAAGCTAAATTGATAAATGAACTTGTATGATGACTATATTGTCATGAAAATGGTTGGCAAGGACATGTGTCTTGTCCAGGTAAGGAATACTAAGATTTAGTTTGTTTTGACTCCATGTGGGAATGTTGAAAAGGCTTTCTTAAAAAATCTTCTGAATTGAACAGCAATAATGAGAGTTTCAGCATTGCATAAAACAGTTTCCCATGTTGAGGAAACCCATTCAATGGACACAGGTCAGTTTTTTTTAATCAGCTATTCATTTGACTCGTTCCAGAACACCAATGTAAACAACTTGACAATTCTTGTGTAAATAGAATTTGTTCTCATTCCGGGATTGCTTAGTACACAAGTCCATTTTACGATGGACTTAGCACTCTTTCAGGCATGGATCCAGGATTTTTTTTGCTCTGCTTGGGAAAAAAAAAGGGGGGCTCGACCGATAGAGGGACTGAGAAAATCATTTATAAATACTGGTATATTTTGGAATACCAAATAAAATGCTGGAAGTTCTTAACTAGGTCTACAGGATTCCTGATGGCTATGGACTGAAAGTGAATTAATCATCAGATAATGTTGTTTGTTTTATGTGCAGATTTTCATAGTTGAATCGGTATAGTTCCTCAAATCCGTCTCAAAGTGTGGCATTTGTGAGTCAATAGGAATATTATACCATGTTTCTTTCTTTCTGCCCATGAAAATCTAATTATCTGTTGCTAATTTGTTGCTTGTGGATCTTGTTTTGCTCTTTCTTGAGATGTTGGTCAGCCTTTCAGTACGCATTTGGTGCAAAGACAGTCAGGATATTGATTACGATTGTGCCACAGTTGCCGTGGGTAAACTTCAGCGAAAATGTCAGAGTTGCAGAGTGCATTGATGCATCATGTTTGGTTCCTCCATTTTGTGCAATCCCACTGGGTAGTCCATGTTTTGACCCTCAGTGCTCCCAGAGGACTTCAGCTGAGGACAAACACATGAGAATTCAACATTTGTCAGAGGTTTTTAGCCCCTGCTCTGATTGTCACCACGCAAGCTGGAAGCCATTATGCGACTGTATTGGTTACTTTTGGTTCTAGAACTTTGGGCGAATGTGAGAGAGTCCGTGTCTGAAAATGGTAAGGTAGACTTTTTTTCTTGATCAGAATGTTGAAACTTAGAAAGGTTAACTGTTTTGATATTTCGAATCTAGAGGTCCTGGGAAATGGAGCCGTTTTAAAATCTTGCTACAATAACACCTGCTGTAGCTATTTGGCTTTGCTTAAAAAATACTTACGTATCAGGGCTCCCCATCAGATATAAATGCACGAGAGAAGGCTGGGCGACGGTCAATCAAGGAGATTGCTTGTGTGAGTCAAACGCCATTTTGTACTACTCTTACTTGTGAACTTGTTGCAGCGAAACAAGTGCAAGTGTGTCATTGGGTTGCTGACGACAATTTCAAATGAGTAAAGTAAGTCGCTGCAAAGTAACAAACCAATAAAATGGTTGCTGTGCAATGTGGTGTAGCAAAAGAAAAAAAGAGGGAAAATGATTCAATTCAATAACTAATCCCAAGAGTTTAAATCTGCAAACTGTTGTTCTTCATTGCAGTGAAACCATGTCCAATTCCTGAAGACACTCCAAATGGCAATTATCAAATTATAGAGGGTGACGACCTTGTTTTCAGGGCAATTATTAAATACTTTTGCAACCCGGGGTAGGTGGATGAAGACAAATTCATAAAAACATATTTAATAATTTTGCATGAAGATATTTTTAGGACGATTAATATTATCGTTAACACTCTCCTCTCCTCTCAACTCTTTTTAGCTATCAAATGGTGAGTAAGATTGATACCAGGACGTGTTTGGGGAACAAATGGTCCGGCCACGTGCCAACATGTGAACGTAAGTTTTAGTAATTTAGGATCAGCTTGCTTTCGCTGATGATAAGTACAGTACAGGGCAACAGTTTGGACACGCTTCCCTAATGAATGTATTTGCTTTATTCTCATGAGTGGTTACTTTGTAGATTCTCACTGAAGGCATCAAAACTATGTATGAACTCATGTGGAGTTATGTACTTAACAAGAAAAAAGGTGGAATAACTGAAAACATGTTTTATATTATAGATTCATCAAAATAGCCATTCTTTGCTCTGGTTACTTTTTTGCATACTCTTGGCATTCTTACCTTTGGGAACTCCTTAAAGACTGTTGGAAAACCCTTTCAGGTGACTGCCTTTTGAAGCTCATCGAGAGAATGCCAAGAAATGTGCAAAAAAAAAAAGTCATCAGCGAAAAGGGTGGCTATTTATTTATATATATTTTTTCACCTTTTTTGTTAAGTACATAACACCAAATGTGTTCGTTAGTTGTCATAGTTGTCGTCATAGTTTTGATGCCTTCAGTGAGAATCTACAATGTAAATAGTAGGGGTGGAAATCTTTGACTGTCTCACGATTCAATTCCGATTTTTGGGCCTGCGATTTGATTCAGAATCGATTATTTTATTTAATTTTTTTCAAAATGATTTAATTGACAATGATTTCTGCTTCAATTTATAGATGTGCAAAGAATTGTCAGGATCTACTCCAGTCTGACTCGCTAATTAGCGCGCTACTCGCGGCACTTTTATCACTCAAAAGAACGGCTATTCATACAAAACGCTTCAGGAATGTACACAGAGAAGCATCTTAAAAATACTCATCGGCATATGCTCTTCCTACACTGCAAAAAAACAACTTTTATTGGAATAACTTGATTGTGACTTTTTCCTTCTACTCTCTAACGTAGACTTAACAGTGTATCAGAACCACAAAGCCCCTAAGTGGCCAAATTGTGTACAACATGATCAGCGCTCCAAATAAAGGCGCGCACAAACAAGGGCAAGACAGAATAAAATTATTTAAATAAAATTGATTTTGGGACATTTAAAATTGATTCTGAATCGTACTGAATGAGAATCACAATTCTTATGAGAATCGATTTTTTTAAAGACACCAGTAGTAAATAATCATGAAAATAAAGCAAATGTATTTGAATGAGAAGGTGTGTACAAACTTTTGGCCTGTACTGTACTATGCATGATTAGAGAAAACCTATTTTTGAAGCAAAATGTATTGAATTTATGGAATCTACGAATGTCATAAGAAGCCGAGATGTTCAGATTTTTTTTTTTAAAGCACTTTAGTGTTACAAGTTAAAATTACACATAGGCAACCAAAACAACATAATTTCCAGCAGACAATAAACAATGACATCAAAGTCAAAGATATCTTGTATGTTAAAAATCAGGCACAATTTTGTCTGCCCTTTTGTTGAGCTGGCTAACTTGTTATGTCTGTACAGCTAAGAGATGTCCCCAACCGCCTGAACAGGACGGGATCACAATCGAAGGTTTAAAAGACAATGAAGAGGGCTTCCTTCCTCAAAACTTCATCACATTCAGCTGCAACGATCCTGGGAAGCAACTGATTGGCAGGTCAACAGTAGTATGCGGTCAAGATGGACTTTGGGAGAAGTCGTTCCCATATTGTGAAGGTAACCGTCACACAATATATGTTTATATGGTACAAGTTTATGCATAATTGATTGTGAATGTAACAATCACTCACCAACCGCAACATCAAGCTCATACAATTGATTTTTTATGAACGCTAAGTATGCTGAACCTCTGTATTCATTTCGATAATATTGCTCATCTTTTTTCCCCCCCAGACATTTCTTGTAAAGTTGAAGCGCTTGACCCTCACCTTAGCGTCGACAACGTGTCACCGCGGAATCAAGCAGTACGGATTGGACACAAAATAAGATTCCGCTGCAGTGATGAATATGCTTTGGATGGATTTGAAGAAAATGAATGTTTGCCAAATGGGCAGTGGGACAAACTTTTCCCAACTTGCACAAGTAAGATCCTATTCCCATATTCAAGAGTGCAAAAACCTATCAAATTTTAAGTAACGACACAATGGATCCTTCAAAGTCAGGAAGTGTGGAACTGCCAACGTGAGGTAAAAATTAATTTCACTGGAGAGTACGTTAGAACGTATTTGCGAGTACTTTGGAGAGTAGTACGGTCCAACATACTCGCAAACACGTTTTAACATACTCACAAGTACGTTCGAACGTACTTGCGAGTACGTTCGAACGTACTTGCGAGTACGTTCGAACGTACTTGTAGGCTAGTTGCTACAAACATAGCATTAGTACTGTCACTATCGAATATTTTTAGAATCGATTAATCTATCCATTATTCAATTGATTAACCAACTACTGTTATTATTACTACTTTTACTACTATTACTGTTTACTAACCAGTGATTGGTGTTTCTTTCGTACTTCGTATTCATACAGTCATTAAAAAAAGGGGGATTGATGTTGTACTATGTTACCAGTTCGGTCATTGTTTTCCAAAGTAAAAACAGATGTTTGTAAATGTCGTATTTAGGTTTAACACAGAATATAATCAGTCTTCTTTCATGAAGGATTACAGAAATCAGTGAACAATTACTGCTGGTATGCTGAAATCAGAGCATATTTTCCCATAAGGGTATTAATTGCGCATGTGCGAGTTCGGTTATTAAATCTTGACTTCCTGCTATAATCTGGAAGCCCAACGAGGTTGAATTGAGGCCAGTGCATGAGCGCACTTGCCAAAGCAAAAATCGGGTCCCCATTGTCTACATTGTCATAATTATATTATCAGATTTTGTGCCCCATAATTGATACAGAAATGTGTACAGTTTACTGAACAAACACCCACGAAATCTTTGTTGAAATTTAAACTGTATGGATAATTCACTTCAGTCTTGTATTTGACTACTACTGTACAGTACTATGTCTGAAGTCTGATTTACATTTTTTTTTCTTCTCCTGAGAATAGAACTATGCCAGCTCACACATATACCTGCTACTATACGCTTGGACACTTATCTACAAGGCACACAAGCAAGACAAGGACAAAAGTTGACGTTTTCTTGCCGCACGCGTAATCAGGTGCTTCAAGGCAAGGCAGAGGTTGAATGTCTTCCAAATGGGCAGTGGAGCAATCCTTTTCCAACTTGTGCAGGTAATATTGCCTTTTTCAATAGCCACGGAGTTAACACAAACCAAACTTTTGACATTTGTGCTGTACTCAATGCTTAGGGGTTTCAGATTTTGGTGTACAATTATAGTCTGAGAGAAAAAAAAAATGGTTTTTTTTCGGTTATGCATATTGACATAAAAAGAAATCACATCAGCATTCTTTCAAAATGTTTATTTAGTAATTTATTAAGCCCTCGTATGGAAAATGCCCAATATTTGGCTTTTTGTTTTTTATTAATATTAATATCAAATATAAAGCATATGAAGAAGAAAAAAAATCACTGAAAGAGCTGAAATTGCACCCAATTTTCCAAAACATGTTGAAATTCAAAAAGGCACCGTTCAAAAATTCTCAAATTATTATTGTCATTATTATGTGGAAACAATTTTTTATAGTGCACATAAGTGAAAATGTCCAAATATTGGCCCATTGACTCCCATTATGAATAAAAAATAATAATTTTTTTGATGCACTGTACACCTGATGTGTTATAATGCATTTTCTGCAATTACCCAATATATCACTGGGGCATCAACTAAACATAGACATTTTTTGGGGGGGGGGCTTTATAGTCATAAAAGCCTTAATACACCAGATGGCGCTAGACAGCTAATTATCCTTTTTGGTTGAGCTGACTGAAGTGCTTCCTATGTCCCCATTCTTGTACCAAAACAAGAAAGCATGGTTGGGATCGAGAGCTCAGGCCTGTGAGCGTGTGTGGACGCAGTAACAGTGTGTGCGCACGTGCGCGAATATTCCAATTTGAACGTGTGTGTGTGCGTGCGTGTGTGAATTGGAAAAAGACCAGGCAAACTGTCAGTGCAAGATATGAAGTGTAAAATGACAATATTTTTTTTTGCCCCCGACACCGCCACCCCTAACCCAAAAATGGTGGCAAATCCAGGTCCAGAAAGTAAAAACCCTGACAGTTTGGCTTTAGGCCCTGCTAGCTATTAGCTAGCTCCGTAGCAGGTAAACGAGCACCATGGCTGCTAGCTGTGGCAGGGTTTTTACTTTCTGGACCTCACCTCTGTCCCACAGCGGAAAAAAACACCAAAATAAACAGCAATGAGAAAATCATTTATAAATACTGGTATATTTTGGAATACCAAATAAAATGCTGGAAGTTCTTAACTAGGTCTACAGGATTCCTGATGGCTATGGACTGAAAGTGAATTAATCATCAGATAATGTTGTTTGTTTTATGTGCAGATTTTCATAGTTGAATCGGTATAGTTCCTCAAATCCGTCTCAAAGTGTGGCATTTGTGAGTCAATAGGAATATTATACCATGTTTCTTTCCTTCTGCCCATGAAAATCTAATTATCTGTTGCTAAATTGTTGCTTGTGGATCTTGTTTTGCTCTTTCTTGAGATGTTGGTCAGCCTTTCAGTACGCATTTGGTGCAAAGACAGTCAGGATATTGATTACGATTGTGCCACAGTTGCCGTGGGTAAACTTCAGCGAAAATGTCAGAGTTGCAGAGTGCATTGATGCATCATGTTTGGTTCCTCCATTTTGTGCAATCCCACTGGGTAGTCCATGTTTTGACCCTCAGTGCTCCCAGAGGACTTCAGCTGAGGACAAACACATGAGAATTCAACATTTGTCAGAGGTTTTTAGCCCCTGCTCTGATTGTCACCACGCAAGCTGGAAGCCATTATGCGACTGTATTGGTTACTTTTGGTTCTAGAACTTTGGGCGAATGTGAGAGAGTCCGTGTCTGAAAATGGTAAGGTAGACTTTTTTTCTTGATCAGAATGTTGAAACTTAGAAAGGTTAACTGTTTTGATATTTCGAATCTAGAGGTCCTGGGAAATGGAGCCGTTTTAAAATCTTGCTACAATAACACCTGCTGTAGCTATTTGGCTTTGCTTAAAAAATACTTACGTATCAGGGCTCCCCATCAGATATAAATGCACGAGAGAAGGCTGGGCGACGGTCAATCAAGGAGATTGCTTGTGTGAGTCAAACGCCATTTTGTACTACTCTTACTTGTGAACTTGTTGCAGCGAAACAAGTGCAAGTGTGTCATTGGGTTGCTGACGACAATTTCAAATGAGTAAAGTAAGTCGCTGCAAAGTAACAAACCAATAAAATGGTTGCTGCGCAATGTGGTGTAGCAAAAGAAAAGAAGAGGGAAAATGATTCAATTCAATAACTAATCCCAAGAGTTTAAATCTGCAAACTGTTGTTCTTCATTGCAGTGAAACCATGTCCAATTCCTGAAGACACTCCAAATGGCAATTATCAAATTATAGAGGGTGACGACCTTGTTTTCGGGGCAATTATTAAATACTTTTGCAACCCGGGGTAGGTGGATGAAGACAAATTCATAAAAACATATTTAATAATTTTGCATGAAGATATTTTTAGGACGATTAATATTATCGTTAACACTCTCCTCTCCTCTCAACTCTTATTAGCTATCAAATGGTGAGTAAGATTGATACCAGGACGTGTTTGGGGAACAAATGGTCCGGCCACGTGCCAACATGTGAACGTAAGTTTTAGTAATTTAGCATCAGCTTGCTTTCGCTGATGATAAGTACAGTACAGGGCAACAGTTTGGACACGCTTCCCTAATGAATGCATTTGCTTTATTCTCATGAGTGGTTACTTTGTAGATTCTCACTGAAGGCATCAAAACTATGTATGAACTCATGTGGAGTTATGTACTTAACAAGAAAAAAGGTGGAATAACTGAAAACATGTTTTATATTATAGATTCATCAAAAAAGCCATTCTTTGCTCTGGTTACTTTTTTGCATACTCTTGGCATTCTTACCTTTGGGAACTCCTTAAAGACTGTTGGAAAACCCTTTCAGGTGACTGCCTTTTGAAGCTCATCGAGAGAATGCCAAGAAATGTGCAAAAAAAAACTGCGGAAAAAAACACCAAAAAAAACAGCAATGGTGTTAAATGTTGGTGCCTTCTTGTGCCGTGATGGCGTACTCTCTCGATTTGCTCATTGCCAAAATTCTGTCACCGAGCTTGACAGTTACTTTAATTTTGTATTTTGCCTTGATATTATTTGTTAGCTGTGAAGCTATTGTAAATCCCCATGCCGAAAGAAAAGAGAGAAAAAAAAGTGAGTTGAGTGAAAAGTGTATTGTTTTCGTGCAATTCCATTATGGAGTAATGAGGGGAATATTGGGTATAGAATGACTGGCGAGGGAAAAATGATAGTGGTATTACTACTTTCTGAATCTACTGTAAATAAAGATGCACCAGTACACTGACCATCTATAGTTCTCCCAATTCTTCTAGGGGTCCCAAATCTTCTAGGGGGTTTGCGATGTGCTCAGCCACCGTACCTTGATGGCGGGGACACCACATCGTCCTCCCAATTCAGTTACCAACATAATGAGAGGGTGGAGTACATTTGCAAGCAATACTATGTAATGGAAGGGCGAAACTACAAGACCTGCGAGAACGGGGAATGGGTTGGACAGCTGAAATGCCTCAGTAAGTCTCAAATTCACTCAAGGTCAACACGTTCATGCAAATGAATAAATCAAGCTCAAATGATAAATGAACTTGTATGATGACTATGAATGATACCTTTTCTTGCAGAGCCCTGCACCGTGAATAAAGAACTCATGAGCAGACACAACATTCAATTCAAACACGCGCGTGACAAGAAGATATACTCTGAACATGATGATACCATCGAGTTCAGGTGTGGGAGGCGAACAAGACACGACGGCATACTGGGTATGCGACAGAAGTGCATCGATGGAGAAATAGAACTGCCCACCTGCGAGTAGCTGTTTTTTTTGGGGGGGTGTCGAGACGGATGAATGTCATAAAATTGAGTCAATAATCATCATCCATTGTCTGCAGTATGTCGGTGCCTTTTCTGCTTATTTCTAATAAAAGGTTATTCGTCTGTTGCATCCACAAGCTAACATGCTACGGACACAGAGCGCTCAGATACATGTAAGGTCTCATACGCATTTACCAAATCCTTCTTTGGGAAAAGGCCTTTCCCAAATTGTTCTCACAAATTCAGATGCAGAAAATTGTCTAAACTGTATTCCCCAAAAATAAAAATTTAAATCACTGTAGCTATTGTGAAAAATCGATAGAAGTTGAGCTATGTTCCATGGTTGCTTTGCTCCATTCCGCCACAAAAAAAAAGCAATGCTTGACTTTTATTACATTTTTAGCACCGTTTTAATATTCTTTGTACCAGAAAAATACCATTTAGGGTCAATGTGGGTCAAGGGCAGCGGTGGGAGGACTAGGTATAAGAAAAAAAAAAGGGAAAAAAAGCAATATTTACGTAATTTTGCTTGGGGAAATAAAAGTATACATCACAAATCACAAACACAAAAATATGCTACAGAAGTAAATGTAACAAAAGTTTTTTTATTTCAAAATAATTTGCTCCCGTGAGGACTTTGGAGTTATATTATTGAACTTGACCTTACCTTAACACAGGACGGGGTTTCTGTGATGTTGCTGGGACGTAAAAGTTTCCATTGATTGATGCATCCATCTTGTGTTTTGTCACATTTCTTTCTGCATCCATCTTGTGTTTGCGAACGGTGAGGTGGTAAATAGTTCTGACCCTATCCAAAACCTTAGGATGTTTCATAACCTCCTAGAAAAGGACAAAAGAAAGGTTTGTACACAACTTCAAAATTTAGAACATCATTGTTTTTTTTAAGAAGACCAGACCTCGGCACGGCATTTGTCTTGCAGGAACAGAGCCAGAAGAAAGCAGGCTTTGGTGAATATGCCGCCAACTTTGTCTGCTACTTTATCTCCTGCTTTCTCTCTCTGTATGTCAGGATCGGGTCTACCAAAGTCTCCACTGAGTTTTCCACAATACACGACCTCCATGGTTTTGTGGTACTGTTGAAGACAGAATGCATAGTAACAGGCGATGAGACATTTTGCTTTTCCGTGCTGCACCTGGCAGTAATGAAGATGGTTAGCCTGAGATTTGACATTAAATTGCATAATTTTTTTTAAATTTGCATAAAAAAGTCAAACAATCAAAGTTCACATCGTAATCCACACAGATTTGTTTCCTTTTTTCCTCACTAAAAATGAAATAAAAGGCTCTTGACTTTAAGTGCATATTAATTTGATTGTATTTTGAGTTTAAGAAATACGCAGATAAGAAATGTTGCAAATCAGTAATTATGCAGCTTGCCATGGCTGATATTGACTGTGTGAGTGACTAATATTACTGTGGATGATCAGTTCAACCAACGGTGTAAAATTAGAGCTGT
The DNA here is from genome assembly GCF_051991255.1 of Vanacampus margaritifer. Lineage (NCBI taxonomy): Eukaryota > Metazoa > Chordata > Actinopteri > Syngnathiformes > Syngnathidae > Vanacampus > Vanacampus margaritifer. Next base: position 19,413,092 of record NC_135444.1, read on the forward strand.
CACTATAAAATCTTTTAAAATCGATTATCCTATTGATTCCTCCATCAAATAATCAACCCCTCGCCACCATCCCCTGAAATTTGAGCTTTAAAAAAAACTAACAAATATTTTTTCTTTCTTTCTTCTTTTGTGTTAATCCTTAAAGTTGAACGCGAGTTGAATTGAGTGAATATTATTATCTTTTGAGCAGGAGCATTATTAAACACCAAAGATTAGCCTATGCTAAACCTTGAGCATTAGCATTAGCGTGCTAGTGTTTACCATTTAAGGTAGACAAACATTAACCATCTTTTAGTTCACAAACATGCACACATTATTATATCAACATTACACGTGTAATTGAGTCTTAAAACTCACTTAAATATGACGCTTTAAGTTCCATAAGTGAATGACTGGAGCTGCCTGTGTTAGCTACAATGAGCTAACTTCCTGCGGTGTGTCTGCAAAAAATGTCCGTGAAAAACATGGACATCATCCTACTTCCAGCAGCGCCTTGAGGAAGACATTTCCAGGTGGACCTATTTTTAAAATCGACTTATCCCATGAATTGGCCGACTTTGTCACAGAAGTGACATATTATCTGAAACTAGCAGCCCCAGAAAAGATTTGAATGGATGCTACAAGAGCAGCAGTTGAAACTTTCTTCAATGGAAGAATGGAAACGTAAAGGGTCACGAGCTAAACTTCTGTGCCGCCAACACAGATCAGCACTGTATTTGAACGCTCAGCAAGTGAGATATCTAAAATGCTGATCTACTTTTCTCTTAATAAATAAATAAAGAAATAAATACCTCATTAAAAAAAAAAGGTTTTATAAGCGGTTCGGAAAATGGATAGGTGAAGGGCAATAATAACACACACACAAATTTAGCCTCAGACGTGTCATTTAAGGTGATCTGATCTGTTTCCTGTGTGTGCGCATATGTTTGCGTATTGGTGATTGTGTGGCTCTCATTACGTCCTCTTCTCTTCCTTTCCTGGGACTGTCAGATTGGAAACAACGGAGGACTTGTGTAAATATATTGTGCAATCACTATTTTGCAATATAATCGATTCCACAGTCTAATCTTTCAACGTACTGATGTCCTACAGTCTACATTTTTAAATGTGTTCGGTTGGCGGTTGAGAGTGAAGAAAACAAAATGAACACAATAACTCAAAGCTGTGTCCTCTTATTGTGGATGCATTCGTTGACCTTTGGGAAATGTCAAGGTAAGACCAAAACTAGCATCTAATAAGATTAGAAATTGATGACGTAATGGTAATGAGCTACTTTTGTTCTCTTTGTGAACGTCTTTAGTTGTTCTGTTTGTTAAAGCTTTGAGAAGTTGTGCTTTTAGCAAATCATCGTTTTATTTGCTCAATGTCCCTACCATTGCAGTGAGTAAATGCAAAGTGTCGCTGCCAGCCATTAGCGGAACCAGCTACACACCCGCTCAAGCATCCTTGTTTTCACCTGGTGCCAAACTAACTGTCACATGTGGAGACGGTTACTGGATTGAAACTCAACAGCAGACCTCAGCAGTATCAACATGCAACGATGATGGACAATGGACCATTCGACCAATATGTCAAGGTAGAGTAAATTTTCATGCTGGTGCTGTCATTACAAATTCTTTGAACTCCAAAAACAAGTCATGATGATGATGATGATGCTCTTGTCTTGGTGACTAAATATCTCCAATGTGTGTTTTTTTTTTCCAGAGGTGACCTGCAGTTGGCAAGAGCACTCAAGTGTATGGTGGTGGAATCGCAATCGGGGTGAAGCAACATTGGGTACTACTGTTAGCTACAGCTGTAGAAGTGGATACAAGAGAACAAGCAGCTCCTCACTGCTCAAATGCACCAGAGATGGCTGGATACCAGATCCACCCTGCCAAGGTAACGCCGATGTGCATGATTACAGTACTCATGTCTGTTGTACTAAAAAAATGACCATTCAATTTGATGCTGGTTTTTGAAAGAGAAATTCCATGTTTTTTTTAAGTACTTGGGAAAAAATGCCTTCCCTCTCAGTGCGTTATGTCAGTCTTCACTTTTTGTGCTCCTTCTGTATCAACCACTCAGCTCCCTTCAGCCTCTCTGGTCCAGGCGTCATTTATTCATGGTTGTCAGAGGAGTAATAGAACCTAACTGTATGTAATCAAGAGGGGGAATACATATCGAGTAAATTAAGTGCATCTCTCTCTCTTTTTTTCCTCAGAAATGACATGTGACCGTAGTGATATCCAGAGTGCAAAGCTTGTAAGTGGCAAGCAAACATACACATCGGGTGAATGGGCCCATTTTGAATGCAAAGCTTCCCAAGATTCATTTGATCTATATTGTAATGAAAATGGTTGGGAAGGACATGTGCCTTGTCCAGGTAAGGAATACTAAGATTTAGTTTGTTTTGACTCCATGTGAGAATGTTGAAAAGGCTTTTTTTTTTTTAAAAATCTTCTGAATTGAACAGCAATAATGAGAGTTTCAGCATTGCATAAAACAGTTTCCCATGTTGAGGAAACCCATTCAATGGACACAGGTCAGTTTTTTTTAATCAGCTATTCATTTGACTGGTTCCAGAACACCAATGTAAACAACTTGACCTCAGCAATGCGGACATTAAAAGCAATAAAAAGGACTATTACAGCAAAAATGAACATGTCCAATACACATGTTCAAATGATCCTGACAGAAAATTCACTGCCACCTGTGATTGGAATGGCTGGACCGGCATTCTGAACTGTTCAGGTAAAAAAAAAAAACATGCTCATGAAGGTTAAAAATGTGCTCTGACTGCCCTGGATTTTGATCGGATGGGATTCTTCTTTTCGTGGCTACAACAGAGTGTCTGCAACCGGAGGTGCTCCATGGCTTTGTTGTGGGTCCCTTACATGACACAGTCTACTATACGTGCAATCAAGGTTTTAAACTTGCCTCTAAAGGCTGGTGGGGTGTAGCGCAATGCATCGATGGACAGTGGTTTGGACTGCAAGAATGTGTGGGTAAGGGTTAACACCACTCAGTGTTAAGCACCTTTACAAACTTGAACCATAACTCATTTGCTCCCACAAACGTAAAATTACATTCTATTGTAAATATTACCATGGTCCCAAAGACATATTTACATATTTTTAAAAATGTTTTTTTATGCTAGACCATACAGAAGGCTTTGATGCAACCTCTGAACTGAAGAGGGATGCTTGAAGAATGGTAGTTATTACAAAAACGGCCAGCAGGTGGTAGCAGAGTATAATACATCAAAAACGGCCAGCAGGTGGCAGCAGAGTATAAGAGATCAACCAGGGCCATGTTGCAAAAAGCTTTCCCCACTGTTTTAAACAGATTTGTGAATAATGATGAAACTTAGCTATATTCTAATTCTAATTGCTGCAAAACGAAAACAGATTTTTTTTTTTCCTAATGAAAGAAGAGACTAATCTTTCCGTGTTTTTATCGCAATAGAACAGGATATCCTGTGGGCCTTGCAAAATCAGTCAAAATCCTGTAGAACAGCCGGCAGCGAAGGGGGTTGCTTCAGTGAAAATGGCTGGGAGTGAATGAGTTAATGACAATAGTGTAAAAGAAAATTGAGAATTAAATTTTTGTATCTGATCCTACCCTAATCTTACCCACATGCATGCCAACATTTATGCAGCTTTTTTACATTTGGTCGCTGTTTTCGTCAATCTAACATTTAAATGTGTTTCTAATGCAGCAAACGATAATTGTGTGGAAATGCCTGTGATTGCTCATGCCACTATCAAACACCAAATTAAGATAAATGGACAAGAAGATAGCCTCCAGATTATGTGCAAGGAGGGATACCAACCTCAGATTGACCGCTTAATGTGTGTGAAAGGAAAATGGGATTCCGATGGATTAGCCTTTGACTCAATCTGCACTTGTGAGTACAAACAAGTCATTTGTTAATAGTAAAAGTGAACCTACAGCATATTAAAAAAAAAGTTCAATGTTTTTGCTGAAATTTCACAATATAATTGCCTATATGTCCTGCAGTTGCTGCTGGAACCTGCAATCCCCCTCCCAAAATTGAGAATGCCGTCATTTGGACTCCATTTCAGAGACTATACTTGCCTGACTCTAAAGTAACTTTCAAGTGCCGCGAGCAATATATGATGGAAGGAAAAGACACAAGCACATGTCAAAATGGCCACTGGGACATAGAGGACATCAAGTGTATACGTAAGTGAAAGATGAGCATGAAATCAAAAAAAGAGATCATCCATAACTAATTGGTAGGCACTTTTTAGGGTTTCCATTGTCCGAAGACAAATCTTATTCAATTATTCAATTGATTAACCAACTACTGTTATTATTACTACTTTTACTACTATTACTGTTTACTAACCAGCGATTGGTGTTTCTTTCGTACTTCGTATTCATAGTTCTTTAAAAAAAGGGGGATTGATGTTGTACTATGTTACCAGTTCGATCATTGTTTTCCAAAGTAAAAACAGATGTTTTGCAAATGTCTTGAATTTTGCCTTGATATGCTTTGTTGGCTGTGGCAGATTGAGTATAGCATGGCTATTTGGGGAATAAATGAAAGTGGTATTACTACTTCCTGAATCGACTGTAAATAAAGATGCACCAGTGCAATGACCGTCTATATTTCTCCCAATTCTTGTAGCACCATTGCAATGTGGGCTGCCACCGTACCTTGCTGGCGGGGACACCACATCGTCCTCCCAATCCAGTAACCAACATAATGAGAGGGTGGAGTACATTTGCAAGCAATACTACGTAATGGAAGGGCAAAACTACATGACCTGCAAGAACGGGGAATGGGTTGGACAGCTGAAATGCCTCAGTAAGTCTCAAATTCACTCAAGGTCAACACGTTCATGCAAATGAATAAATCAAGCTCAAATGATAAATGAACTTGTATGATGACTATGAATGATACCTTTTCTTGCAGAGCCCTGCACCGTGAATAAAGAACTCATGAGCAGACACAACATTCAATTCAAATACTCGCGTGGCGATAAGATATACTGTGAACATGATGATGCCATCGAGTTCAAGTGTGTGTGGCGAACAAGACACGACGGCATACTGGATATGCGACAGAAGTGCATCGATGGAGAAATAGAACTGCCCACCTGCCAGTAACTGTTTTTGGGGGAGTTGGGACAGATGAATGTCATAAACTTGATCATCCACTGTCTGCAATATGTCGCTGCCTTGTATCCAATAAAAAAATTCTCCCTCTGTTACTTTCACACGCATAACATATTCGTCGACAGGTGGGGGGCTAGGAATAGGATCATCAATTCTAAAATGATTTGATAGCGACAGCCTTAAAATGCACACTTACACCAGTGATGAGATACAGTATGTAAAGAAAGTTTGGGTTTGGGATAAAATAAGTAAATAAATAAGTTATCTAATTTTGCTTGGGGGGGGGGGGGGGTAGGGCTATGTGCTCTGGCAAAAGGCTCCTCATGTGCAAAAAAAAAAAAAATCTAAATTAAGATAATGATATATTTAAATTCTGTACTTAATTCCCTTTAAAATGATATATAACACAGTATAAGTACCTAAACAATTGACAAAGTTAGAGCAATTTTTATGTTGGAAGGTTGAAATCCCTAGTTTTGAGAAAAAGGGGTTTAAAGTTTTGGTACTTGCATCTTTCAAATGTCCATAGCAACCAGTACACCTTTGGAAAAAGATAATAACCTGACATTTTAAGGAACTGTCAAAATATCAGTGGAAAGTCCATTCCTTTTTTTTTTTTTAAGAGAGAGAATGTTTACAATTCTCTTAAGTTTTGAGGTTGGAAGTGGGACAATTCGAGTGGGATATATCTGACTTCCCACCTTCCTCGGATGAATGCGGCCTCATCAACCCTTGTGGCTTGGGTTGCTAAATATAGATCTTTATCCCACAACATTTGAAGGGTCATCTACCATGTGTTCATCGGGCTTCTAAAGAAACCTAACACTCGGACAAAAATGAAATGTTCAAAACCGTTCAGGCACCAGAATGAGCGTGTTCACAAAAACGTCCATCAGGCAGAAATCTACTACATTCAGTTCACTTTCACCCAAAATATGGACGAGTTCATGAACCTTCGTTCACTCAATGTGGTACAACATTGCGCAAGAATAATCATGCAAACAAAAAACAAAAGGAGCAAACATATTCATTTAATGTGGCCCATCTGTAAAAACATGTTTACATAACAAATTTACCAAACACAAACATAAAATATGCTAACTGTGAGACACAGTAACATTTAAAACGTATCTACATAACTGAAAGCGTGTTTGCCAACATCTTAATAGCCGTGAGCGGGTCCACAATATTTTTAAGCATGTCCTTCCTGAGGACCCAGTCTGGTGCAAACCTAGAAAAGCAAAAATAATTGTCAGTCACCTGCAAACACCAATTGGATGTGAAACCATCCATTCTTACAAAGAAGTACCTCGGCACAGGACGGGATTTCTGCGGTGTTGCTGGGATGTAGAAGCTTCCATTGATTGATGCGTTCATCTTCTGTTTTGTCACATTTCTTTCCGCGTCCATTTTGTGTTTGTGAACAGTGAGGCGATAAATACGTCTGACCCTATCCATGACCTTAGAACGCTTCATAACCTCCTAGAAAAGGACAAACTAAGGTTTGTACACATCTTCAAAATTTAGAACAGCCTGGTTTTGTTTTTTTTTGTTTTTGTTTTTAAGTATACCAGACCTGGGCATGGTGTTTGTCTTGCAGGAGCAGAACCAGAAGAAAGCAGGTTTTGGTGAAGATGCTTCCACCTTTGTCTGCTACCTTATCTCCTGCTTTCTCTCTGTATATCTGGATCAGGTCTACCAACTTCTCCACTGAGTTCTCCACCAAATATACGGCCTCCATGGTTTTGTGGTACTGTTGAAGGCAAAATAGAATGGGATGAGACATTTTGCTTTTCCCTGCTGCACCTGGCAATAATTCAGATTTAGATTATTAGCTCGAGATTTGACATTGAATCACATATTTTGCAATACTATCTTGCAAGTCAAACAGTCAAAGTTCACATAGCAATCCACACAGATTTCTTTTTTTTTCTTAGTAAGAATTGACTTTAAGTGGAAAATTTGAAAAATTAGTCATCAAAAATTGCCATTGGCTGCATGTGACTAATTACTATTAGTGGTGCAACGGATCACTAAAGCCAAATTGTGGCAGGATTTTTCCTTTCAAGTGCTAGCTAGCTAGGTCCCTAACTAGCTCCCATGGTGCTCATTTACCTGCTAGGGCGCTAGCTAGCTAGCTAGCATCAGGGGCTAAAACCAAACTTTAAGTGGAAAATTTGAAAAATTGTTCATCAAAAATTGCCATGGCTGCCTGTGACTAATTACTATTAGTGGTGCAACAGATCACTAAAGCCAAACTGTGGCAGGGTTTTTACTTTCTGGACTTGGATTTGCCAACTCTGCTGACTTCTAACAACAAGCTGCTCCGTGTACCTTCGAGAGGTTGAGGAGGATCTGGATGGAATAGGTGATGACATCCATGCACGGCACGCTCCTGTTGCAGGAGAGGATGAGGGTGAAAATGACACTGGTGGCGCCGCTCTCTACTAGGTGCTCACAGCACAAAGGCGACAACCTGGTGGCAGTTTCTGGAAATGCAGACACAGAACAGCACAACGTCAATTTCAGTCAGAGTTTCGAGGTGCATTTATGCTGGTGAAGTGCACAGTATGAATTCCAATGCACTCGATTGTCTACATAAACTATTGCATATAAATGAACTTGTATGTGACAGTAGAAGAAACGTGCAACATCGATCACTCTTGTGTAAGTGTAATTAAAATCAATTTAAATTATTAATTTAATTAATAGCTGCTCTAGTAAATAAATTCAGTCATCTTAAACCACATGATGTATTCGAAAAATACGATTACTAATATTACTATTATATTATACTACTGTCAGTACTATAATATTACTAATATTAGCAATATACAAATGAAAATGTCACAATATTCACCTAGGTTTTTCAGAGCTTCGAGGAGGGAGGAGAAGTGTCTGTGTCGAAGGATACAGTCCAGAGCAGATGAGGTTTTGTTGCGCAATTTGTCCTCCTCTCGGGCGCCAGCAGAGACTTTACGCAAGCGGTGTCTCAACTTTATCACTTTGGCATTGTCGTTCAGGCGGCGGGAAACATGGCCTCTCCACAGAGCCTAGGGTCAAGAAATAAATAAATAAAACACTTCAGGGATTGACGAGATACTTTATAGGAAAAACAAATTAGCTCATTTAATTCCAGACATTTGCACTGATTGTGACCCGAGTCCCAGCAATTATTGAGCATGTTGACTGAAATGTTCAAATCCTACAGAAAATAAAAAGTTTGATTCTACCCTTCTCCGGTTCTCTAGTAATCAATCATTTTAAGAAATTCAGCCTCTTTGCCCAAAATCAAGAAAACTAATCTTAAATTGTTCAACCCCTGGTATGTAGTGATATATCCAGGAGATACTCATGGAGGGGTAACCATGCTAAACCTAAAGTATATTTGTATCTGTTTCCCTTTTGCAGCAATTAGCATTAGAATATAGCTAAATTTCATCATTATTCACAAACCTGTTGAAAACATTAGGAAAAAAGCGCTTGCTGCAACATGGCCCTGTCTGATTTCTTATTATATGCTCTGCCACCTGCTGGCTATTTTTGTGATAACAGGTCAGAAGCTGTAACAACGCCTTCTGTATGCTCTAGCATTAAAAAAAAAACGTATAAATACGTTCTTCGGGGTTAAATGAGTTAAATGTGCTGTAAGTCTATCAAGTAACTGCGAAGTGTAAACCGTTTCTGATGCATACTTTGTACATTAATCCTAACTACGAATGATACCTGAATTTTGACAATGCCCCGTTCAACTCTCTTCTGGCGTCTGAGGAGGAGGAACTTCCGAACAGCATGTTGAATAACAGAAGCCGAATTGTGGCGACGAGCTAACCAACGCCTGACTGCTCTCTGGGCTGTAACCACCTTCCTTCGTTCCGCCAGATAGCGTCTCCTTTGCAGCCTGGCCCGCACCAGATTCTAAGAAGCAGAAACAACAAAGCATTACCATAAATTCATATTTACCTTCTTCAGAAATCAAAATATCCAACAGTTGCTGCCGTACTTGTATCATGACGACAGAATGGATCTGCCTTTTTGCGGACTCCAAGGCCCGATGCGCTCGCAAAGCTCTTTGGATCTTTATGGCACTGAGGTGGTGGTAGACTGCACCAGCAAAACGAAGTCTCCTCTGTGCACGGACAGCCTCAACTTCCTTGATTATACAAACAATGAATCTTTGTATGATCATTCAACACTTTTTTTTTTTTTTTACTATGAGCAACAAAATTTTTAACCGTACCTTCTTTCGTGCAATCCAGGCTCTGCAGTGGATCTGAAGAGCAATTGCAGCCTTCCTTATTCGAACATAATTTTTCCTTTCTACTTTGCCAAGCCGCAGTGCTCTGATCCTCTGCTGCAACTTCATAGCTGCCTCTTTCTTCTTCTGGAAAATGCGCCTCTGGACTGAGCACCTCCAGTATGACTGGATCAAACTCGCAGCTCGAATTTGCTGCCTTAAGTCCCTCCTGACACAGTGGCCTCGATAAGCAGCCTGAAGAATCACAGCGGACCGTTTGATTTTCAGGAACTTGTTTCTTTCTTTCCTTTGACGTATAAAGGCCCGGTAGTACTTCTGAATGACCACCACAGACACAAACACGATCTCAAACTTGACAACTTCAACATGCCTCCTGTAAGCCGATTGGATTACAGTTGCAGCCTGGTGTAAACGAGCAACGTGCTTCCGGGTTTGCTGGCCTTTGTATGCCGCCTGGAAGATTATGGCTGCACGGCGCACTTCCAAGAATAGTTTCCTCTGAGATTTGGCCGCTGCAGTAGCACGAAACCTTAGTTGAATGGTTAATGCAGAGGATTTCATGTTCATATACCGCTTCAACTGACAATGGCCTCTGAAAGCACTTTGAATAGTAGTGGCAGCCCGATGCATTTGTTTGACGGATTTTCTTGATTTCAATCCCCGGAAGGCAGCTTGCAGACAAATCACAGCGTTCCTGATTTCTTCGTAATGTTTAACCTCAATGCGGCTCTGTCGTAGAGCCCTAAATCTCTGCTGCAAGACACAAACAGCCCAGTGTTGTTTCCTGAAAGTCAATTGCTGCAGGTGTCTCTTGAAGTTTGTTTGAATGATGGTCGCTGCTCTATGCATTTTGGCAATTCTCTTCCTCTCCAAACAACCCCTGCAAACAGCCTGCAGAAAAATTACGGAGGATCTGACTTTCAGGAAATGGTTCTTTGCTTTTTTCTGAAGAATATAGGCTCTGTAGCAACTCTGGATAATGATGGCTGACAAACGTTTGGCCTGGAATTGGACTTTCTCTCGGTGGCATCTGAAAGCAGACTGGATGACAGTTGCAGCGAAATGCATTTGTTTGATGGACCGTCTTGATTTCATTCCCCGAAAAGCGGCTTGCAGTCGAAAAGCAGCATTCCTGACTTCTTGATAGCGTTTTACCTCCAGGTTACGCTCTCTCAGAGCTCTAAACCTTTGCTGTAAGACAAAGGCGGCCCAGCGTTGTTTCCTGAAGAGTGCTTGTTGCTTATGCCTCTTGAAGTTTGCTTGTATGACAGCTGCTGCTCTGTGCATTTTAGCAATTCTTCTCCTCTCTGAGAAACCTCTAAAGACTGACTGAAGATGGATGACTGAGGTTCTGACTTTCAGGAAGTAGTCCCTTTCTTTTTTCTGAAGAATATAGCCTCTGTAGCATCTCTGGATGAGGATGGCTGACAGACGCGTAGCCTGAAACTGGACTTTCACTCGGTGGCATCTGAAAGCAGACTGGATTACGATTGCAGCCGCATGCATTTGTTTGATTGATCGTCTTGTTTTCATTCTCCGAAAGGCAGCTTGCAGACGAAAAGCCGAATTCTTGACTTCTTGATAATGTTTCATCTCAAAGTTTCTTAGTCTCATAGCTCTAAACCTTTGTTGTAAGACCGAGGTAGCCCACCGCTGTTTCCTGAAGAGCAATTGCTGTTTATGTCTCCTGAAATTTGCTTGTATGACAGTTGCTGCCTGGTGCATTTTGGCAATCCTTTGTCTCACGGAGTGACCTCTGAAAGCTGCCTGAAGAATGGTGGCAGAAGATCTGACTTTCAGGTAGTATCTTCGCTCACGTTTCTGAAGGACATGAGCACGGTAATATCTCTGGATGAGGATGGCCGACAGACTCATGGCCTGGTATTGGACTTTCACTCGGTGGCATCTGAAAGCAGATTGGATTACTGTTGCCGCCTCATGCATTTCTTTGATTGATTGTCTTGTTTTCATTCCCCGAAAGGCAGCTTGCAGACAAAAAGCAGCCTTCCTCACTTCTTGGTAATGTTTTACATCCAAGTTTCTCTGTCTCAGAGCTCGAAACCTTTGTTGTAAGACCGAGGTAGCCCACCGCTGTTTCCTGAAGAGCAATTGCTGCTTATGTCTCCTGAAATTTGCTTGTAAGACAGTTGCTGCTCGGTGCATTTTGGCAATCCTTTGTCTCACGGAGTGACCTCTGAAAGCTGCCTGAAGAATGGTGGCAGAAGATCTGACTTTCAGGTAGTATCTCCGCTCACGTTTCTGAAGGACATGAGCACGATAATATCTCTGGATGATGATTGTGGACAAACGCATGGCCTGGAATTTGACTTCTTCTCTGTGCTTTCTGAAAGCAGACTGGATCAAAGTGGCAGCCTGATGCCAACGAGCAACATCCTTCCTGATCCGCAGTCCTCTGCATGCCGCCTGAATGATGACTGAAGACTTGCGCATGCTTTGGTAGCGTTGCATTTGAGCTTTGGCTGCTACAGTGGCACGGTATCTACATTGTACGGCAAGAACTGAAGACTTTAAGGCAACGTACTTCTTGTGTTCATTGTGGGCTCTGACAGCTCTCTGAATTGCCGTGGCAGCCTGATGCTTTTGTTTGACTAGTCGTCTGGATATCATTCCTCGGAAAGCGGCTTGTAAGACAATGGCAGCATGTTTCTTTACACTCATAGCCAGCCTCTCCCGTCTCATTTGTTTGTTGGCTTTGTAACGTGTTTGCACAACAATGGAAGCCCATTGAAGCCTCTTGTAGTAAATGATCTGCTGATATCTCCGGAAATTTGATTGAATCTTAACAGCAGCGTGATGCTTGATGGTCAACTGTTTTCGGATCTTGTATGCTCTGAAGGCCGCTTGCAGGCAAACGGCCGCTCTGCGCTTTGACAGATATTGCAGCCGTACTTCTCTCATCAAGATCACAGCTCTGTACCGCTGCTGGAAAACCAAAGTTGCTGTCTTAATAGATAGGAATTTGTTCCTCTCTTTGATCATGAGAAACCGTCTCTGAATGACAATGGCTGCACAACGCATCTGTGCAATCTTCATCCGGGCACAGTAGCCACGATATGCGGCCTGGATGATAACAGCAGCAGATTTCATGGTCCTGTACGTCTTCAGCTGTTGATCCATGAGGATTGTGGCCCTGTATCGCTCTTGAATAATGATCGTAGCACACTTTGTAGCAAGATAAGCCATACGAACTTTGTACATTCTGAACATAGCCTGGATCACTTTTATGGCGTTGTTCTTCCTCTTAAATTCTTTTCTTACAATCCAGCCTCTGTAACCTGCTTGGATTTGTAGGGCTGCTTTCTTTTGCTCTTTGTACACACGTTGCTGTTCTCTGCAGCGGAGAAGAGCTCGATAGCGGCTCTGGATGATGATGGCTGCACTTTGAAGGAGAATGTATCGTTTTCTACTCAAATGCATCCTAACTGCGGACTGAATGACCGTTGCACCTTGGTGCCTTTTCTTGAGGTCCGTCCTAACTTTCATGCCTCTAAATCCCGCCTCGATGGTAACACAAGCTGCCCTCATCTGAAGAAATGCTGTCCTTGTTTTCTTTCCGACTACATAAGCCCTATAGTGACGCTGAATGACAACAGCTGCTGCCTTTTTTGACCTAAACTCCACTTGAGCCTTGTACCGGCAGTAGTGGGCCCGGATAAGTGTTGCACACTGGTGGTATTTTTCAATCCTAATCCTGACAGCTCTGCCTCTCCAGTAGGCTTGTATGTAGAGTACAGCTTTTCTCAGAGTGTCATACTCCTCCTTTGTTTTATGAGCTAAAATTGTGGCTCGATGCTTTTGCTGTATCGCAACTGTTGCTTTTCTTAGGGCGAGGTAGCGCCATTGAGCAGAAAATCCCCTGAACGCAGCCTGTATTAAGGTTGCTGCAGTGTGCTGTTTCTTCAGCAAGTCAGAATTCCGTTTCTTACGGTAAGCCACCTGAATGGTCCTGGCGGCACAACGCATCTTGACAAATATTTGCCTTTCCACATCCCTTCTTGCGGAAGCCCTGTACCACCGCTGGATTAGGACTGTGGCGTGTTTCCTTCTCATGGTCTGTTTCCTGACTTGGTGACCCCTGAAGGCACTCTGAATGACAATGGCTGAGTTGTGTTCTTGCTTGTGTCTACGAAAGCAGCACCTTTGTACATGACCTCTGTAATGGGCTTGAATGAGCAAGGTGCTTCTTTGGATGGTTCTGCATTGACGCAAGCACCTTTGCATTCTATAGAAGGACTGAATCGTTACAGCAGCAGCTGTTCTTTTGGCCATCTTCTCCATGTGCCATTTCTTATATGCGGTTTGTATTAATCTGGCAGCATGGTTTTCCCTTTGGGTTTTCTGGATTTTCCACAGTCTGTACACTCTCTGCATTTTCGCCACTGCAGCTTTGAGGGAGAGATAATGCTTGCGTACTTGTCTCGCACGAATCCAAGCTCTTAAATATCTCTGCAAAACAGTTGTCGCCCAGCAGATTTTTGCAAAGGCAGATGCGGCCCGCTTCATTCGCCACTGTGCTTGGACAATGATGGTGTTGTATCGAAGTTGCTGGTAATATCGCACAGCTGAAAACGTTCTCCACTGTGCCTGTGTAAAGAACAAGCAAGTATTTAAAGACCGATTCCACTATCACCTTTGCACTATATACTTGTGATGTAAACTGACAATATGGATATTAAATTTTTTTGGGGGGGTGGGGTGGTTGGTGCTATATACAGTACATATACTCACGGCACCTACGGTTTCACCTATTCATAGATTACACAAATAATAATAATAAATTAAAAAAATCCCCAATATAAAAAAATGGAGGGAGAGCAAACACCCATTTTTTATGGAATCACATATTCGAGGTTTAAGACTTTGTGTCCAAATAATTAATAAATTATACAAACAAATTGAAATTAAACAAACAAATGAGGCGGATTTGTCGCTATTCATGGGCCAGCCTGGTGCATATACGCCATGACTAGTGTGGGTACATTGCATAGTTTAAAATTGTAATATCAACATTCACCACTAGATGGCAGACATCCCCTAGTTGCGCTTGCATCGGGTAAAGCTGCTCTAACGTGAGTAGTAGTGTTAAGTTTATCCGCCTTTTTTAAATTTAGTCTCAGTTCTAGTCCAGTTTAAATCACAGGTGTTAGTTTTTATCATAGTCAACCTCACCCTGTTTTTATAAAGTCCATTTTTAGTCTACTATAAATCTAGCATTTTAGTCCAATCAATTGTCGTCAGATTATGTTAAACATTTCAGATCGAAAACTATTTCACATAAAATGTTCGCTCATCCTTTTGATGAAAAACAACTTGACACACAATTACAGTACATAAAAAAAGTGGCTACTATGGCTTCATGCTACAAGCTAGTAAATTAGCCAGCATTAGTTAGCGGTCAGATTAACATTATTGTTGGAACGTTATATAATTTTCGTCTCGTTTTTGTCCATGAACTAAAATATCTAATTTTTATTAAGTGAAGTACATTTTTGTCTCGTCTTTATTAGTCGACGAAAATGCATACTGATTTTGTCCCAGTTACTGTTTATTAATGAGGGTTTTAGTCTAGTCTAATTTTAGTCCGGTGAAAAATGTGTGTTGACTAAATTATTTTTGCTTAGTTTTCGTTAACGAAATTAACACTAGTGAGTAGGCCTAATAAAAAGAGGATTTGTAAAGACATGCAGGACGAACACAGTACATGAACAATATTAAAATTCTTGAGTATATCTGCAAAACTACTGTTAGCACTTAGAAGAAAATAGCTAAGAATAGTTTCCAAATGGGAAAAATGCAAATAAGTAGTGGTTCACTGTATTTGTGTGCTACCGGTATCTTTTTCTGGCTGTAAAAGCAGAATCATAGGAGTCACAAATAGTAAAAAAACAGTCACGGTACCTGGATGATCGTTGCTGCCCGATTCCGTTTGATCTGGAGCTCTCTCTCTTTGTTCATCCGCAGTTTTTTGCGAGTAAGAAAGCCTCTCCAGACTGACTGTATGACTATGGACGCTGCATGCTGCTTCTTGGTCCTGCGTTGTTGGAGAAAACGTCTCACCAGCGCCTGAATTTTCACCGCAGCCATGTTTCTCTCCTATCCCAAATAAAAGCAAGGGATGCCACCATTTACTTTCATGTAAGACATTCAAAAGTTTTTACGTCTCTACACAGAGAGAGAGTGACAGATGTCGAACTTGCAATAGCCATTTACTTCCCACATGTGACCAACCTTGTAGAGTTGCAAGTCTTTCTTTATTCTGTAATTTCTCCAGAAACTTTGTATGATCCGAGCTGCTCTGGTTTCATTACGCAGGTCCAAGAGACGAACACACAGGAAAGACAGGTAAGTCATTACAACCTGTTGAAGAAATATATAAAGATAAAACGTCAACTTTTCTCCCGCCTTTAGACATTTTTCAAGCTTACTTTCAGGTGACACTGACTCGCACAGTAAAGATCTGAATTTTTTTTAATCTGGAGTGCCAGCAAATTCGTAACGACATCTTGATCCTGGAGTCTGACTATGTCCATCTATACATACAGGGATGTGATTTGACCAAAGTGAAATTATCTGAAAATTTAGCCGGGGGTCTTTTTCAATGTAGATTGAACTATCCCATATAAAATGGCAGTTTTAGTCAACTCAAAATCAGTCACATTCAAAAACATTGGACTGCCTTTGCCTTTAAAAACTATCACTGAGAATATCATCATATCTAACTAATGTGATTACTAAGTTAACACATAAATAATGTTGAAGAGTTCAAATTTCATGAACAAATAATTGTATCATGACCAAATGAAAAGTAACTCATATTAGTACATCAGGGATGGGATTTGACCAAAGTGAAATTATCTGAAAATTTAGCCGGGGGTCTGGGGGCCGCTGGCACCCAGCTAGGTCCAGGAACGGCTATTCATACAAAACGCTTCAGGAATGTTTACAGAGAAGCATCTTAATATTACTCACCGGCATACGTTCTTCCTACGCTGCAAAAAAACAACTTTTGTTGGCTTATGTTGATTGTGACTTTTTCCTTCCACTCTCTAATGTGGCTACAATTTAACAGTATACAGGGATGTGATTTGACCAAAGAAATTATCTGAAAATTTAGCCGGGGGTCTGGGGGCCGCTGGCACCCAGCTAGGTCCAGGGCAGTGCTCTGGTGGGGGGACATGGGGGGCGAAGCCCCCCGGAGTTCATGGGTTTTCCGTGTTTTTAAGTACTTTCAATGCACTCACATGACAAAGAAATAGACAAAACAACAGCATAAATTTTCAATGTATATTGAACTATCCCATATAAAATGGCAGTTTTAGTCAACTCAAAATCAGTCACATTCAAAAACATTGGACTGCCTTTGCTTTTAAAAACTATCACTGAGAATATCATCATATCTAACTAATGTGATTACTAAGTTAACACATAAATAATGTTGAAGAGTTCAAATTTCATGAACAAATAATTGTATCATGACCAAATGAAAAGTAACTCATATTAGTACATACCACAAATGTCTTTGTTATAGCAGAAGATGTTATCTGTCGGAGTCATGTGCATACACAATGAACTACAAAAAAAAATATATATTTTTTTTTTTGGGGGGGGGGGGGGATAAAAAAAAGCGGAATTACGCGAATTAACGGAAAAATCACATCCCTGGTACATACCACTAATGTCTTTGTTATAGCAGAAGATGTTATCTGTCAGAGTCATGTGCATACACAAAAAAACAAAACAAAACAAAAAAAAAAAGGAAATTTAATTTTTTTATTTTTGGAGATAAAAAAAGCGGAATTCCGCGAATTAGCGGAAAAATCACATCCCTGTACATATGGTTAGTTGGTAGAGTTTGGATAAAAAATCTGGTATAGTCACACCTTCTCATTGGGAATGGTGTTGGACATGTCAGCTGGGTTGATCATGGCAGGCACTCCACCCAGGAAAGCCACTGCAGTATTAACTAGCTTCAAGTTGCTCTTCTCATTTTCCAGTAGCTCTTTAAACTCCGCAGAGGGAGACTCAGGGCCTGTGTCGGTAAAGGGCAAACAACAAAAACCTTCACATATACAGTACAATGGGTATATGTAAATAAACACATATACTGTAAATGGATGACTGACTCCTGTACAGACGCTCCCCCTACTTACGAACATTCGAGTTACGAACAACGGTACATACGAACATTTCTGCGCGAACAGTATGTCGAAAAATGTTCGGAAAGAAATGCTGTAAGTTAGATTTTGTATTGCGCGTAGTGCTTCTTTCCGCCGCTAATACCGACGATTGGCGCTGTGAGAGCTCATTGGAGGCTGAGCAACGTGGCGAGGAGGAGGAGGAGGAAGAAACGCCGGTCCCCATGAAGCAGGAAATAACTTTTGAAGCCGATTCCAGCGACGACGAAGAATCTCTCATGATATAAAATCCTCCTCTTCCTCCTCCTCCATCATCTCCTTAAGCATCGAGTACATCTTCCAAAAGTAAGTTAAACTTCATTTTATTTATCTTATTACGTACATGTACATACTGTGTGTGTGTGTCTCGCTCTCTCTCTCTAACATACGTAGTACAGTACAGTACTGTACGTATTCTCTCCATTCTATTAAGTTTTTTTCAGTACAAACCAATGCAGGTTACTTGTACAAGCCTTAAACATACTTATATAAACCTTCAATATACTTATATAGGCTTTAAACATAAATTATAATACAAAATATAGCACTGAAGCAACTTACGAACAAATTCACCTTACGAACGATCGTCCGGAACGTAACTCGTTCGTAAGGTGGGGAGCGTCTGTATATAAATTGTACACATGCAGATTTTCCTTAATGTCTTGAATTAAATGCCCCGCACCGTTTGGACTTTCGAGAGCGTCGTCAAAAGAGCTGTCAGACTCGAATGCTGAGCAGTTGAGCTCCAGGCGACCCCTCGGTGAGCAATCTACAGTTTGCGTGGTGCTGTGATGGACAGCCTCCTCTGAGATGAGACTGGGATGGTAGTGGTGGATTAGGTGGCAGAAGACACGGCCATCGGAGAATGTCACTGTGAAGTTCTCCAGCTAAACGAAGACAAAAAAGACTTAATTCATCATTTTGTTTGCCCTGCAAGCTGGTTCCACCCTGCCTTTTATTCCAATTCCAACTTTTATAAGCTCACGTGCAAAAAAGGAGCACTGGCACGTTGCAAACAGTCAAAGACAAAGTAAATGTAGGCGTGCTGTCTTGTCTATACCACCATGTGAAAACAAGATTTCACAAATTCACCGTCAGATTGTAGAAGTCACACACAGCTCGGGCCCACTCCATCAGCAGAACAACTTTGGTGCTGCAGTGCTCATACGGCACCCTGGTCTTTTGTGCCCTGGGCTCAAGGGCCTGACCAGCTCTCAGAGAGGCCAACCTCTGCTTTGACCTCAGGGTCCTCCTCAAGAAGACAATCTCTTCCCTCAACTGATCCTCATTTAGAATCACCTCCACCTAAACAAACAAGAGATTGAGGAGATTGTTACAAATCATTTGACTTGGGTTGCACCATGTGTCAGATACACACCTGAAATGAAAAAATGATTTTCCACAGGAGGCTCAAGGTTTTCTCCCTGTGTCCATCCACAATGTCTCTAGAATCTATGATGGAGCCTGAAAATAGAGAGAAGATCCCTAACTCCATCATGCATGATTTTGGTTTTCAGTCTTGGGAACACGTTTATTAACTATTTGACTGCCAAAAACGTTAAATAACGTTTAGTAAAATCTTATGGAGGAGTGCCAAAGACGTTAAAAGACGTTTTTTTTTAAAACAGAGGTGAAACTAACCCTTTTCTATTGTTGATTACTGAAAAACGGAATAAGGTAGAAACAAACTTTTTTTTCTGATGAAAGATGAGAGTCCAATCTTTCATTTGTTAGTATATGTGTTTCCATAGTCCAAACACATAATTTTCTGTGGACCTTGAAAGATCAGTCAAAAATGCTTAAATCGGCTGGCACCCACGGCATCCCTTTTCTGAAAACGTCTGGCAGTCAAAGAGTTAAGTAACTTTGCTCATCTGTTCCTGTACATTAAAACGCTTATTTCCGCTGACTTATGGTCATGTTGATTTGTTTTTTTTTTGCTTAATTAATTCCATTCACTCTTCACTTGCTGCAACCTTGGGTTCAGTTGAGAGATCATAGTTACCATGTTCATCCTTGAGGTCAACCCCTCTGATTTTGAGGACTTGCAAGGTAATATCCATGTTGTGGATTTTTTGCAGGCGGCTGATGGCGGGCAGTCGCAGCTTTGCCGACAAGCCCCAGTGCTTTGTGAGGAGCTCTATGACTCTCCTAGACGAGACAATTAAAAAAAAAACACACACACACACACACACACACAAGCCAATTACGATCCATAAAACTGGGCCCGGTATGACATTTAAATTCTGTCACTTACACAAGTCGAATTCCACATCTCAAGTCAACTGCCAAATTCAACACAGCATAGTTGAATTCATCAAGGGGAGCTTGAACGTGAGAGACTGGTAATCCGAGGTAGCCAAGATGCCGAGGGAGGATCCCCTCGCCGCTTAAGAAGTCCCTTGAGAAGGCCAGCAACAAGTCTTTACTTGTCTGAAAAAATAAATTCACAACAGTTCACATGTACCTCAAATCCAAAAACAAAATTTAGGCATACATGAAAGGAAAAACATTAACTGTTTGGAGGCAATATTCTCTTCATCAAACATGAAGCTACATGGAAATGCTAGTAAGCAGACCAATGACAATAAAATATTTGAATAAATTTTGTCTCTGCACTCCCATACATGTATTATTAAAGGTGTCCAAATGAGTGGGTGCAGTATTAGCTTTGAAGCTTCTAGTTTATTTATAACATTAGAGAAGTCAAGAAAATGTCCCAGTACAAATGCTTTGAAGAAAAAAGAAAAACAAATGTCCACAAAAGATTGTCCAAAAAATGCCGATAAAGATTTCACTACGTTCCCTATGAAAAACGTTGGGGGGGAAGAAAGAATTTGTTGTAAATATTGGAATTTTAATTGTCAGCAAGTAAGAAGCTAATCACAAAAGAAAGTTAAAAGTAGAATCATCCGCTATTGAAGAATAGATTGATATTGTTCATGAAGTTTACATTATGGAAAAGTTGTCACCCCCCCCCACACCCACACACTTCCAGTCTAACGAGAGATTTTTATTTGCAGTGGTAACCGATGTTTACTAATATCACCGAGTCCTCTCGCCTACCTTGAACTCTGCGTCAACACAGAACAGACATGGGTCATGCTCAATCAGGCGAGACTCTTTGGCCTTGTCCAAAAAACACACCAGCAGGAGCAACTTCTTTAGAGTAAAGCTAGACAGCGCCTCCTCATGGCCTGGAAGGAAAAGAACAATTTCTATTTGTGCCTAGTTCACCAACATGTCACTAGAGAGTAACTAACATGTGCAGCGCACTGGCAAAAAATAAATGCATTTTTATATAGTATTTTTTTCCTTTACAATCAATTTATGAAGTTAACTCATTCACTGCCATTGACGGCTATAGACGTCAAAAATTCATTTGAACCATTTCTATTAGTTTTCCACTTTTTCCACTTTTGTTATTAAGAGTATGAAAACCTAAAAAAAAACATATTGAACATGTAGAACAAATATAAAATGTTTGATTAATCGAAAGTTAATTATTGAAGTCATGTGATTAATTACAATTAAAGATTGTAATCGCTTTACAATCTTTAATTGTAATTTAATTATAATTAAAGATTGTAAAGCGATTTAAAAAAAAGAAAGAAAAGATTATGAAAAATTAGGGGCGTCAGGCGATGAATTTTTTTAATTGTAATTAATCACATGACTTCACTAGTTAATTCACGATAAATCGCAAATTTTATATCTGTTCTAAATGTACAATAAAAACAATCTAGGTTTTCACACTCTTGTTAACAAAAGTGGAAAAAATATGTTGAATAGAAATACAGACGCTCCCCTACTTACGAACATTCGAGTTACGAACAACGGTACATACGAACATGTCTGCGCGCATGTCAAAAAATGTTCGGAAAGAGATGCTGTAAGTTAGATTTTTTTATTGCGCGCCTTTTTCCGAGTACTGTAGTGCTTCTTTCCGCCGCTAATACCGACGCTTGGCGCTGTGAGAGCTCACCCAGCATTGGAGGCTCAGCAACGTGTCGAGGAGGAGGAAGAAGAAGAAACGCCTGTCGCTCATAGATAAAGCCATCGCACTCTTCGAGCAGCAAGACCCAAATACTGAACGTTGCACAAAGGTTGCAAATCAATTGAATGATGCCATACAGTGCTACCGCATCATTTATGATGAAAAAAGAAGAAAACTGTGCAATCGTAGTTAGATCGCTTCTTTCGGCCAGTTTCTAGTAAATCCTCCAAGGAAGATACTCATCAACCCTCATCTTCTTCTCCTCGACCCTCAACTTCTTCCTACATTGAAGTTACGGAGGAGGAAGTAACTTTTGAAGCCCATTCCAGCGACGACGAAGAACCTCTCATGATATAAAATCCTCCTCTTCCTCCATCAAATCCTTAAGCATCGAGTACATCTTCCAAAAGTAAGTTAAACTTCATTTTATTTATCTTATTACGTACATGTACATACTGGGTGTGTCTCTCGCTCTCTCTCTAACATACGTAGTACAGTACTGTACGTATTCTCTTTAAACATAAATTATAATACAAAATATAGCACTGAAAGCAACTTACGAACAAATTCACCTTACGAACGATCGCTCGGAACGTAACTCGTTCGTAAGTTGGGGAGCGTCTGTAGTTCAAATGAATTTTTGACGTCAATGGCAGCGAATGAGTTAATTGTCACATGTCCACTATACTAGGGGAAGTGAATTGAATGTTGTTGCAGACTAGAGCATAAAAAAAAAAAAACTTCAAATGAATTCTTTTTTGGCTTAGGAAGCTGCAATAAAACACTCCTGTACACCATTTCAATCTAAAATAAGGAAATGCAGACAATTGAAATATTACCATCTTTGTAAAGATGAGGAACTTTAGGATGTCTGAAGTCGGCTGCGAGGTCAGGATTCCATAGAAGACGCTGGAGGATGAACATAGCCAGGCCCATTGCATCACTGTTACTTTCCAGCGAGATCAGCTCCCCAAAGACGGTCTAAGGATAAAACGTGTTTTCTTCAGCATTCACTTGAACGGTGACAACAAACAATTTATTTTACAAAATATAACAACAAGCTAAGACGTACCTCGAGGCCAATTCGCAACCACAGAGGATTGTAGGAAAGAAGCCAGTTGAGGACTTTTTGACGCTCACCTGAAAAATGACCCAAAAAAATGAAGAAAAATAAATAAATAAAATATATATATATATATTTTTTTTTATCCAGTCAGTGTTAGGAGTTGTACCTATATCTTTCCAAAGATGGCGGTCTTTGCGAATGAGCAGCCTCTTTGCCTCCACTTCAATTTCCAACCTCTTAATGGCCTTGGCCATGGTCTCTGAGGTGAAGAGCTGACAGGCAGCCCGGCGGAGGCGGTTTAACTTTCGCCGGGCTGTGTACGTGCTGAAAGACATCTCCTCTTTGGTGGGAGCTTTGGGAACACTGAACTTGTTGCTGCAGCCCATTGTCAGAGGTGCAGCGCTCACTACACAAAGACAATGTAAAAAATTTTTTAAAAAAAAATGTCACTGAAAATATTGTCATAAATGTCAAATCCCCTCAGCAGAAAAAAATTAAGCGTCAATATATGAGAAAAAGATTTCGTAACGGACACCACCTTTGGTAATTTCAGTGTTGACTTTAAAGTCATCCGGCGTTAGGACATAGTTGAGCCACCATGTGAACGCCCTCTCCTGCTTCTCAATCCATCTCTCGTCGTAGAACATGTTTTTGGCAGCAAAGGGAAGTGGATGCCTGGGTATGGCTAGGGGAAACAACATAATAGCTGCTTCTTAATAACCAAAATCACATCATGAATCAAAACAATTGACACCAAAATAAATACCTGTCTGAGCCGGTTTGACAAATATCAAGTTTGACTTTGCTACTGCAGCCATCTTCACACACTTGGCACGCTCTGCTTTAGATGACCTCAGTGAGACGGCGCCTGCGAATAAAGCGATGCCAGGATTTTGAAGTTTGTCGTTAGCATGTACAAATAACAAGGAATTATTTGTGATGATTGTCCTGGAGAGAACGTATAAATACTAATAGACCATGTTATACCTCGTAGGGGGAGTTGGGCACTGGGTGGCTTTGTCTGAGCAGAGACGGACGACTTTCTGGTCTTTACAGATGTTTTCATTGGATGCAAAGAACCTATGTAGATTATATATATATCAATTTAAATTTAAATTAGAGAATAATCACAAAATATATATCAGTTACTGCACACTGAACACACATTTAATTGATGCCCAGTGAAACGCATCGGGGCGTTGATAAACCTCAAATTCACGTTTCCCATGAAAATGGGGGTTGGCCCCGCCCACTCCTACCAGAAAAATATTGTTGGGAAAAAAATATATATAGGTGAACATGCGAGTGCCAAACCACGAATATGTGGGGTCCACTGTAGCCTACATACTTCAATTATCATCATAGTCAATAATCACCACATATATATATTTTATTTTTTTTATTTGTGTGACTGTGAATTCAAAATCATTAATAAGTGTCAACAGCAAATATTTGTCACCATGGGGAATAACGTGATAATGGCTTTTTTTTCAAATTAAATTTCAATCTCAAGTGGTGTCTTATCTAACAAAACATGTTTACAGTCTAAATTGTATGCACAACAATAAGTAGCGGTGAATTATTTTTTGGTCAATAAGTCAACCCTGACAAAAAAAAGTATTTACGATAATGTGGTGCATGTACCCCCATTAACCCAAACACAACATTCTTATTATTATTGCATTTGCATTTATCAAAATCCACAGGGGGCGGCCATTTTGTCACCGGTTGTCAACTGATAATGACATTACAGATGTCAGTGAGATGGATAAAAAAAATGGGTGGATTTTGCTGCTTAACTCATATTCCACAGACATTATTAACTCATTCACTGCCATTGACGGCTGTAGACATCAAATATTCATTTTAACTATTTATATTAGTTGTTTTTTTTAAATCCACTTTTGCTAACAAGAGAATGAAAACCTAGAAAAAAATATATTGTAAATTTAGAACAGATATAAAAATTGTGATTAATCGGGAAGTCGTGATGAATTACAATTAAAAAAATGTAATCGCCTGACGGGCCTAATTTAAAATATATATATTAAAAATAAGGGCCGTTTAATCGTAATTAATTGCATGATAATTTTATATCTGTTATTAATGTACAATAAAAATATATAGGTTTTCATAAGAAATGAAATGAAAAATTGTTTAACTAATAGAAATAGTTCACATGAACTTTTGACGTCTATAGTCGTCAATGGCAGTGAATGAGTTAATCAGAATACCATGCTGCATAGAACATATTGTAATAAAAATATTTTTTTTAGTTCACTTCCTCTTTGTATTTGCCTTTCTTGGACTTTTACATTCAGTCGGGTTTGTGTGTGTGGTATTGCAAACTACCTTTTGATTTGACTGGCTGCCTCTGCGATGTGCTCCTCCTCTCTGTTGATACCATATGCTCACTTTTCCAAGCCACTCTTTTAGTCTTTTTAACCAGCTCGGGTTTTCCACAATCCTTGGTCTTCACAACACCTTCTTCACTCTTCCTTTTTCTGCTCTTCGTCACGATGTGAACGGGAAAGAAGTCCTCCTGGGCGGACAGATTAGCTGAGACGATCTGGGGAAGGATGTCCGTTTCCTGAGGTGGTTCAGGTAAGGGATGATTTGATGTGCGGCTGCAGTGAATTGGAGAAGACTGGCCCAGGGGTAACGGGGAGGAGATGGTGAAGGTCGTGGGAGGGATATTGTGTGCGGGGGAAGTGACTGAGAAGGAGACACTTAAATGAGCTGGAAGTGGAGGTGAGTTTACATGTAATTTGATGGGCAATTCGAGTCTTGGCGTTAGTCTGTCATTAAATTCTTGGACTGTTTTGCTGTCGACGTTTAGCGAACCAGCTCCCCTCGATTTCTCCGTCCTTGTGTCTAGTTCTATTACAGGGTGGAGGGGGGTCCCTGGTCCAGACTCAGACTGGCTGCTGATTTCCGACAACTCAAGTGTTTTCTCCATGAGACGCCGCCTTGACTTTTTTATTTGTCGCCCACTCTCACAATTAGACACTGGTGCTTTGCTTTTGATCACCGTGTCACAGTTAAAAGATATTGTTTTAGGGCTTTCAGGCTTACCAACCTTTTTGCTGACAAGAAAAGTAAGTCTGGTCTCTGCTGGCTCAAACTGTCGTGGGCTATCAGGGCGGGTTTTGAAACAGTCCTGATCCTCACTTTGGAATTCCAGAGAATCAGAAAAGCCACAACTAGAACTGGTGTCTTTCGGACTGCTGTTGATAAGCCCGAGATCAGAGTCAATGAGTGCCAGCGCATCAGTCAAAGACACCGCTGGACCTCTTGGCCCAGCCTTGGAGGCCTGAATGCGAGGCATGAACTTTTTCAACCTCGCTGGCGTCCCAATCGGTGACAGTGTCTTATTTAGCAGTTTAGCGAGCTCCTTGTTTTCTAGCTTCCCAGCCAAAGAACCCGAAGTATTATTTATCTCGTTCTCGTTTGTGGTTAACACAAGAGAAGAGTGCCTCTGAACATGGAGCATATTCTCCTGGTCCACCGAAGACCACTGCTTTCGAACAGGATTTAAAGCCTTTTGCTGCTCTGATTTCACATAGTGATCCTCAAGGAGCCCGTGCTCTCCAGCGGACTTATCTCTGCCTGTTTTTCCATCATTGAGAGACGAGAGAGGACTGCGGAGTTTACGCTGTTGCTTCCGGGAGACATGTGCCGTTTTATTGGGACCCGTCTTCTGTGGCGCTGTCCACTTTCCCCTGTAGGGAGATCCTTTTTCACCTCCTTTCTTGTTTTTAATAGTATCCCATAAGCTCCTCTAAAAAAACAAGAACAAAGAGCATAGGTGGTTAATTATCAGTAAGAGTGATCAATGTAATGAATAGAAAGCCCCAAAATAGAGTGTAGCAAGGGATGGGCATGGGTACAGACTAGCAAACTACTAAACCGGACCCCGGACTAAATTATCAAGGACTGGAAGTAGCTGCAGCCTGCCAAGGCATGCGGTCATGTATGTTAGGGTAGCTTTATTTAAAATAAGCATTACTGTGACTGTAGGGCCAACGTCTGAACAGCTTGCTTAAATACATATTTTCTGACCAGAGCAGCTGAGTAAAGTGATTGATTGTGTAGTTATAATGTTCTTTCAACCTTTCAATGTAAACTATTTGCTGATTGTTGCTAATTAAGCTACATTTTGCCCCAGTTGCTTCATGAAGTGACTGATGACAACAACAGCACAATCAATTACCGGTAAATTGATCATTATGCCCATGGAATGATATTTAAATGTCACACAACTGTGGTAGCAATGACACTAATATGCATATAAACTGCACCGGCTCTGTTATAAATGAATACAAAATTGCTTATTTTATTTTAACATATTCAACTACCTTTTTCTTTTGGGGGGCTTCTGCTTTCCCCAGCAAAACTGCCCGGTGCTTGAGGACCCCATTGGCATTGAAGATAATCAGCTCTCGGATTCCACCCTCTTCTGTTGGAGTCCAGGTGATTGTCAGGGTAAATGAGTCCTGGGGCTGCAAAGAACATTTTAAATTATTCAATCACAGGCCACTTGTAAACCATGAGACACAATTCAATTCAGCAGCTTTATCAGGAGTGATTCTTAGGCAGTATTTTTATTTTTTTTTTAACTTTCTGTTGATAACGAGTAAAATACATGTACAGGCGTATTTGTAAAGATGATAGAATTACAAATAGGAGAACATACCCGAATTGTTAATGTGCTGTTATCCACTGAAAAGCCTTTGCTTGATGGGAGCTTGTCAACAGTCACCACAACCTCTGCATCCTCTAGTGGGTTTTCAATGCGCAGAACGGTCGACTTGGAGGTGCCTATCTTCACTGTCCCAAATGATACAAAAGGAGCCTTTGAAAACAGGACCAGGCTCAAAACAGCAACATCATTTTCCTTGTCGGTGTCGCTATTCCTCGTCGGACTGAAATCCATGAACCCCCTTTGGACGGGGGGAAACGCAACAGTTCCAGACATAGTCGTTACCGTAATAACGGGCTACATTCTATCCAATTTGCTGCTTCGGGAAATTATCTTGTAATCGATGTACACCGCTATTGACTGTTTGCAAAAGTAGCTCCACCTCGCTAGCCAGCTACAAAACGAACGTTTGTATCCTCACAGCTATGGTTAAGTTTTAAATTCGCATGTGTTCAAGCAGCCAATGATGAACGAGGAGTGGTGTTAATCTCATCCAATAGTAACCGACTTTCTGTCAAATCGAAAAGAGTAAACAGCATTCCGCCAATCAGGTGGCATCTATGAGCTACATCCGTCAAACTGCTCAACGCTCATAATATCGTTTTGTTTTTTGAATGCAAATTTATTGAACAGGGATGAATAATACGATATCAGGCAATCCAATTTTACAAAAAAAAAAAAAAAATGCAACAATGAAACAAAAGCAAAATATATAAGAACTAAAATAAGGGGAAACAAACATATTAAAAAAATATCCATGGGGTATTTATTATTTGACATTTATATTCGTTAACTTATTAGTTTAAGAGAGTTAAAATACGTGTCTATCTCAATCAAAAATAATTTGAATAAAGGTCTTGAATTTGCATTTGTGAGTATGAAAATTTCCGAACAAAACATACAGGTTAACAAAGGTCCACAATATTTTGTTCTTGGACTCAAAACAGGGTGATATATACAGTATATAGTTTTTTTCTAAACATCGAACACAATCTTTAAAAAACATGATTTTGAGAACAGTGTTATTTTTTATTGCCAACGTCATCTCCCTGGATGTGAACACGTGATTATGTAATTGTCCAATCCCGTGTCAGAAACTCACGGCTCGCAATTTTGAACAGACGGCTGAAATAAGATTAGCATTGTTGCGCCTCATTAATGCTAATGCTGCTACCCACAAAGTCAAGTCGTCATACAATTGCTTGCTTAGTAATGGATACGAATTATCTGTCGCCGAATTGAAATGATCGGTTCTGTCATTCTGGGATAAACATGAGTTCACATATCATCACCCCTGGGCCGTATCGAGCTACGAAGCTGGTAAGTAAACGTTAACAAGCTAAATGCTTTTTAGGGAAACGGCGAAAAAGACTTCCACATTAGTTTGTACAGCAAATGTATTTTATGTCGTATTTAGACAATATATGACGTTTTGAAGGTCACAGTATTGTCAAAGGTTAAGTTAAAATTTCGGACAGCAATATATGAACGAAAACAAACAATTTGAACTTCTCAAATTAACTGTACGTGGCGGTTCTTCGTCAGTCATGTAGAATTTATGTACATTTTGGTTGCAAGAAAATGAAGGGAATGAAGTTCTTACTTTACTCTTGCACCAATATTTTTAAAAGGCCAACACTAGAAGTAATTCAATGTGTCAATTGGATTTGGGTTGATGACTGAGCTGTGATTCAAATGTAAGTATTGTGTTGACCGTTTAATCATCATCAATTACTATTTTTAGCTTGTAAACCTTGATGAACTAGAATTAAAAGAAAATTGATCACTTATTTTTTATATCTATCTTTATATCTTTTTATATCTTCATTTCAAGCAGCCTCCTTTGCACTACAGTGTAGTTCAACTAAAAAAAAAAAAAATATATATATATATATATATATATATATATATATATATATATATATATATATATATATATATATAAAAAACATTGGTACTAAACTACCTGTACTTAGTTTGTCTTGTCTGGTCTTAGTGGAATGAGATAACTCGTCTGTTCCGGGCTGGTATGCCCCTGAAGAAGCACCGGCAGAACTTGAGGAATTACAGTTCTTGCTTCACGGCGGTTGCTGCTGTCGATTGGCTGCACCAAATGCTTTGTAGCAACAGCAACTTTGGGCCCGATGTCACTCGACAGCAGACAGTCCAGCTACTCAAAAAGTTTCTGAAGAACCACGTGATAGAAGATGTAAAGGGTCGTTGGGGCACAGAGGATCTGGAGGACAACAACACACTTTATAGGTAATAATTCTCCTAAATGATCCTGTTTTCTGTTTTGGATTGTAAAATAGATATTGCATTTGCTGCCATGACATTATTACACTGTCCACTGCCTTTCTTATTTCAAAGATTTCCGTCCACCTCTCCTCTGAAGCCCATTCCGTGTGCAGCTGTGCCCTCAGCTTCTAAAGGCGTTAAGAAAAGGCCTTCACTTCGAGACAAAGAAGGTTTCTTCAGGTTTAAAAGCATGAAGAAAAATCAACAAGAGACTGAGGTAAGCTAAACTGTTTACAAATGCCTTCCTGTTGTCAGCGGTCTGCTATTTAAATATTGCATGACAAGCAGTAGCAAATATTGTCACTTGTTAATTAATTCAAATAAAAGTGCCATATAGATTTTTCTGATAATAATCCTGTGAACGTTATTTAAAAACTGATGGTTGAGGACTAAAGAAACCAAATGAAACATAATGGGCTAATTCAGTCTGCGCGGTTCTTTCTCAACAAATACAGTACATGCACATCACATTAAATAGTCATGATGATGGTATTTGTCACTTCTTCTTTTCTTTTTTTTTACTTATTCAAAATATCATTCTAAAGTTGTCATCCTCAACAGTTCTCACCCTAAATATTTAGTGTACGTAAATACATTGTCTCTTGATGTTTTATAATTAGTGCAACAACAAAAAAATAGCACCGGGATGATGTTATTCTTGTAAATTTACAACTTATTTCTTATAAAATTACAATTTCAGTCTCTTAATTTTATTTTATCATTCTTACAATTTCTCATACCTAATACAATTGACCCTAAAAATTCATTTGAAAGGTTGAAATATGGCATATAGGAAGTTAATTATGCTAAGTATGCCTTGGAAAGGGGTATTTAAACCCTGCTCTGGTATTAGCGATGCAACTAAAGCAAGAAAACATAAATCTTGTGAATTTGCCTTGCAAAAATTCAGTTAAGTGTATAAACTGCAGTACATGCCCTGACAGTGGGGGGGAAAAAAAATCAGAATTTCAAACTCTAGATCTACCGTATCCGTCTCGTCCAGGAAAATCACCAAGCAGAAGAAGAGAAAGATTCAGGAGAGCAACACGTACATCGACGAGAGCTGACTGGAGATGACGAACGGAATATCTGGAGAGACACCACACTGACTCGGTAAGAACACACGCCTGTCAAAATACGGAATTCATGATGACAGGACCATCCGCTTGAGGAATTGCCTTTCTCTATTGTGTTTCAGTCTGCAGAAGATTCTGGGTGTTGCATCTCTTGATGAAGTCTTAGACCACCGTTCCATAAACCCTCACAACATCATCCATAATATGACTCAAGTCAACAAGCATGGCGTGGTCACCCTGCATGACAAGACCAGTAGGTTCTAGCTTTACCCGTGATTATTCACATTTGTATTTACTCGCTCTGTGTTGAGTGATTATAGTTTGCTTGGTAGTTTATTTATTTATTTGTTTTTATGAACAGTCAACCCCCTGTTCATTTTGGGGGATAATATCCCATAACACCACTTTATGAAAACGAAAAGAAGAGGCAAAACATTTTTTGCTTCAAACTGCTTGCCACTCCCAGCCTGTAAAATTGACATGTACAACAAAGAGAATCAAGCATTGTATATTTAAACAACAAAAGCTAAAGCATATAATTTTGCTTAACTAAATTGATAGTAACATATATTATGAAACTCCTTGGACCATTGGACAATTTAAAGGAAATTACCATACAGTCATAGAAATGTTTTTAGACCTCCGTGTTTTCCTTATTTCTTGTTCATTGTAATGCCAGTACCACTAAGGGTGTATATGATCAAGAACACCGTGGAAAATGGCTTGATATATAAGCTATTCCAAAGCCCCCCAAATTTTTCAAAAAATGCTGCTAAACATTCATTATAATTTCACATACGGAAATTGAGAAAAGAAATCCGGGAAAATGTTCAAAATGTTTCAAGAAAAAACACTGAAGAAAATGTGTGAATATTAGAATCCACAGGTGCAAAATCGGCAGTATGCAGGGGCTAAGTTTTAAATTGTAATATTACCATTCACCACTAAATGGCAGACATGGTTTAGTTGTGCCAGAGCCGTATGTAGAGAGAGTTTGGCCAACTCGGTTTCAGCAGGGTAACAAAATGGCGTCCATATGTCATGTGACCAGCAGTTAACCAATCACAGTGTGACAGCGTGATTGGTCAACTGCTGGACACATGAAATATGGAAGCCATCTTGTTACTCTGCTGAAATCGAGTTGGCCAAACTATATACGGCTCTGAGTTGTGCAGTACTTAGAGTGCGTCTTATACTGGGCATCTCTGATCTATGATTTTGTCTTATTTGGTTATTTTTACAGTTTTATTCTCTTTATAAATGTCACATTTTTAAAATGTTTTTTATGTCAGCAAAATGTTTACACATATGATATAAAAGAGATAATAATAAATGTGATAACAGCCAATCCAAACTTTTGTATAGATGACCTTCCTCACTGGGTTTTGTCCGCTATGAAGAGCTTGGCCAACTGTGAGTAGCAGCAACCTTTACTATGAATTACATGTAATTTATCTTGTTTTATGATTTATTTATTAATTTTTTTGGAAAGCTGCTACACGCAGAATACCTTTCGCTTGACCATTTTTGATTTCGTGTTCCCTTCCAGGGCCAAAATATGACAGTGCGCAGGCGTCCTACCCGGGTTTTGAACGGGACGTTTTCAAAACGGTGTCCGATTACTTCTACAGCCTTCCGCAGCCATTACTCACCTATGAATTGTATGAACTATTTATCAACGTGCTGGGTAGGTACTGTTCTCGTTGGCGCTTACTGTTGACTATTCAATAATAAGATTTATGGATGTGGTTAATGTGGTTTTGGTTCTCTCTTCCCTTTGTGAAAAGCTAACATTGTTATTAGCATCTGTGCTTGCCGTGTTGCCTTTTGGTTCTGTTTATGTTCAGTGAAAGTTTGAACTAACTGAAGCTTCTCACTCTCCTTCACCATCTGCTTGCACTGACTCTCTGCCTGCAACACTCGACCCTGTGTCTACCTCTCTGTCTAGTGTACTGCGGGTATGTCGCAGCGCCCACCGCGCACCAAGGCGGCAAACGCAAGAAGCACGATCTTCCCTCGGCGCCCCCTCCGGCCAAGACGTCATTTCGCTCCACCGAATGTCTCCTCCTCTCACTGCTGAGACAGGGAACGTGCGATGAGACCGACTCTCCCATGAGTGAAGTGCTCGGCGGAAAAGTTCAGTCCCACCTCGCCGTGCTGAGACGAGGCCCTGCCGGTGCCGATGGTGGCCAGTTAGGAGGCAGCTACATGAGCCTCAGTACTACTGGGTCCTCCTTGAGGTGCCAAACTAGAAGCTCCTCATTGGAGACAATCCTAGATGACTCCGCCCCTCTGACCAGGCAACCGATCTTTTTATCCAATGACAGCCTGGCATCACGCTTCTCTAGCAACAGGAGCCAGGATAGCAACTGTAGGACATTTCGCAGTTACTCAGACTTTTCTTCGGCGCCAACAAAAACGTTGGTTCCATCTGTAATTGCGCCATGGACAGCCCCACGGAGGCTGCACAATTTGCGAGCAAAGAGCGTGGGCAGCTGTCTGGACATCGTTGTGGAGACCAATGAAGAATCCTTCAAGGAGACCAAGCGGCAAGGCCGAGCTGCCAGCTGCCTGAACATAAACAGCTCAGACGACCAGCATCACTCGCGCGCTGCCACACACCCTCCCTCGTCATCCTCCCCGCCTCACTCCAGCTTCTCTTCATTTCCTGCAACCAAAGCACCCTCACCTCACGCTCCCTCGGAACTGGGCGGCCCCCAACTGGCTTCCAGTACATCCGGTCTTTGGACCCTGCCGGCGCCTGCCGTTGCAGTCCGTCGCTGCCTGAGCTCGCTGGATGTCCCTAAGTTGCCTCGACCCACTTCACTGTTCAAAGCGTCTGTTTGTGTGCCCACCGCCAGAACGCAGCACCCCCAACCAAAGTCCGAGCACAGTAAGACCTCTGACTCTCCCTTTTCCCTGTCTGCGTGTCTGCGAATGTCTAATCAAACTAACAGCATCTAACATCTAATAATAGCTAGTCTTCCAAGTCCATCTCAGGAATGCAACTTTTGCTCATCTTGTGGTAGAGATGTTTAACCCTGGAGAACCCACGGGGTCAATTTGGCCCCTATAAATTCTGCTACTCAAATAACAAAGACCTTTTTTTTTTTTTTTTTTTTTTTACAAATTTAACTTCAAAAGTCCAGAGTGCCACTTCTGACCCCTGCATGGGGCCATCTAGTGGATGAATATTGCACTTGCATGAGCCAGAGTGGTGGTGGCAAGATGGCTGGCAACATGCTGTTTTGTTGAGCTGGAAATCAATCCAAACAAAACCATCTTCTCAGCAATCCATCAGATGGTAAAATTGTGGGTTTTTTTTGTTAATATATTTCATATCATGTTGCAGAATGCCTGGGAGTATGTTTTATTTATATATATTGATAAATTAGCAACCCTGAGCAAGTTCAAAAAACAAGGGTTAAAATTGAAAAAACATATATTTTGGTGTTCAGTGAACTTATAGCAGTCATTTAATGTATAATTCATAATTTTCCAAAGAAAAAAAGGGTTCTTGGGTTCTCCAGGGTTAAGTTGCAGATTGCTTTAAGACTGTTGTACATTGCTTTTATGGAACAGTTGCTAGGAACCAGAGAATGCAGCTAATTAGCAACTCAAACTTCTACTGCATAATGCTCCAAAAACATTTTAGTGTGTTACACAAAGAAATAAATTTAGATGCTAAGTAACAAGAACGTCTGATCTTCCACATCTACTTAATAGTTAATAGCATCCTACTCAACTCATCATTGACTGTAGTTGTAGCCTGTCGTCCATCAACCCACCTGTTCACGTTTTGTATCTATCGATGTGGCTTTGTGTTTAACTGATGATTTCTGGCTGCAAAAGATGAAACGCAAAGGCTGCAATTTTGCATGTTTTTTCCTTCAGTCGTGCTACTTTCCTTTTTCAAGGCAATCCAAATGACCCGGATTTTTTTTATCTCCGTGCGTGTATGCGCTTAGGGCTTCTCCAGCCTCAGAGTGAACGTATGGCCATTGAGGCTCTGCAGTTATGCACCCTCCTCCTCCCCCCTGCCTCACGCAGGAAGTTGCAGCTACTCATGAGGATGATGTCTCGCATCAGCCAGAATGTGGATATGCCTCGCCTCCACCCCGCCATTGGAACCCGGACACTGGTGAGCGAGACAACTGACACCCTCTTATTTTTTGGTTTTATTTATTTATTTTTTTGGCTTGCAAAAAAAAAATTGACAAAGCGATCGCTGGTGAATTCAAAACACTTGTAATTTGGGGCTCTCAAAGTACATGTGCAACTTTTTCAGCATTGCAGCATCTTTTTGAATATGATGCTACATGCTTGGCACACCTACTCCAATTTTGAATAAGGCTGTGGCATAACATTTGGAAGAAGTGAAGTGCAGTGCATGCTTAACATAATATCACCTTCTTAAAACTGACTTAAGTCATTTTGACAAAAAAACAATATTTTTTTTGCATCATGATTAGCTCATTCACTGCCATTGACGGCTATAGACGTCAAAAAATTCATTAGAACTATTTCTATTAGTTTAACACTTTTTTCAATTTTTTTTTGTTGAGTATGAAAACATAGGAAAAAAATATTGTACATTTAGAACAGATATAAAATTTATGATGACTATCATGCCATTAATTACGAAAAAAAATATTTTCTTCTTTTTAAAAAAAGTATTTTTAATTATTTTTAAAAAAAAATAATAATAAAAGATTATTACAAATATTTTTTTTAATCGCATGACTTCACTAGTTAACTCACAATTAATCTCAAATTTTATATCTGTTCTAAAAGTACAATAAAAAATATATAAGTTTTCATACTCTTGTTAACAAAACTAATAGAAATAGTCCAAATGAATTTTTGACGTCTATAGCCGTCAATGGCAGTGAATGAGTTAGAGATAAACCGATGTTTTTTTCAGGGCCCATACCGATTGTTATTAGTCAAGGACGCCGATAACGGATATTTATAGTTGATATTCATTTTCACTAAAAGGGAAATTATTGGCATCAAAATTTGAACTAATACAAAATCCAGCTCTTAATTAAATTTGTTAAATTTTAAATCATATGTTTATTGAACAACTTTTAGGATTCATAAAATATTGTAGTTTAAAAAAAAATTCCCATCTTCTTTTTAAAAATCTAACAAAAACTTCAGTTATCCCAGGGGCAGTAGCATGTCTTCAAAAGTGAAATAAAATATTAAACAAGTAAATAGCTCACTATAGTTTTCTACAATAAATAAAGATTTCCAAAGCGCCTAAATATCTGAAGTATTACATTTTTTTTACTTACCGGTATCTTAGTTTTTGTTTCAAACAATTATTGGTCTGATATTGATCTATTATCGGCCGTATGATTCTTCAAAACGGCAGATGCCGATATTTGTAAAATGCTGAATACCGGCGCCAATAATCGGCTCTGCCGATAATTGATCCATCCCTAACCTTGATGCTGGCCACCTCTACTAAAATCAGATGCATCCTTAGTTAAATATCATCCCGTCCTAACTTCTAATTCTGAAATGAAATTATTAATAAATATAATATAATCAGTATTTCAGTTTCCTTTGTGGGGAGAAAAAATGACTTAGGCTATTATTTTAGGAAGGTGATGATATGCACCATATAGATAGAACTGTGTTAAAAATCCTGGGCATATTTGTCATCCGTGTTTGTCATTGCTTTTTCAGATGGTCCACACCTTTTCAGGCTGCATTCTCAGCAGCGCTGAAGAGTGTGATTTGGATGAGCTCCTCGCCACCAGATTGGTTTCTTTTTTCATGGATCATCAGCAAAGCATTCTGTCGGTTCCCGAGTATCTGCTCGGTGCCATTAATGATCATGTCCAGTACTTGCGCTCAGCACAGGTACAGTCATTCAAAAAGTATCATAGCACTTTGGTTTTGTGTTCCATTAATTGCTTTAAAGAATTCCCTTTATGGTAACAAAATGCCGATGAGGGAAAAATGTAGTTTTCCTTCTGTTGTTGAATTGTATTCATCCAGTGGTGCAATGCTGCTTGTGGAAAGGGATGAAGCCACACGCTTTTCTTCCCCACAGGTACCAATGGAGGACATCGCTAACGTTCCCGATGGCGAGCGAGTGTGCGCGCCGCTGCCTATGTATACCTTCTGCCGTCAGATTAGCGGTGCCGAATTTGAGCAGCAGAAGATGTCCTGTTCCCAGAAGGCCATGGAGGACTTACTGGAGATGTTGGTGACGGACCAAAACATGACGGAGAAGGACAGGCGCAAAAGGTTGAAGCAGGTAAAAAAAAATTAATTAACAAATTAAAAATATTAAAAATAAACAATTCTTGTTAACTGGAAAAATAAACAAACTCTGAATATCGACCAATGGTCTAACCTCCTCATAAATCACATTTTAATGGAAAAAATATCTGCCTCAAATAAAAACCAAATATCAAAATTTATAGAAACATGGTCTACGTATATAGAATTTTTTAACCTAATTCCGGTTACTTAATTCTGTCTGTTAGCGAGAGCCACTACATCGTGATAACTTACATTGATGTTTCTGCATCTGGCAATTTATTATTATATTATATTATTAGTATGGGATTTTTTTTTAATGGGCTTTAGGTGAACTGATGAATACACACACGCTTGCACGCACGCACGCACACACACGCACACACACACACATACAAAAAAAAAGGTATATACTGTATATATATATGTGTGTATATGTATATATATATATATGTATTTTTAAAAGAAAAAAAAAACATTACATTTTTTTGAATTGATTTGTTGGATTTTTTTATTTTTTTTTTAAAAAGGAGAGCAATGATGATGTCAAATCGAATGAACAATACTGAGCTCTAAGAAAGAAAAAAAAATTTTTTTTTTAATTAATTAAATTAAAGTTTGTTGTCCCTTCATATAAATGTTGGTCTCTAATAACTGCTGTAATGCTGCAAAACATCTTTGGTTTTGATTAACTGTTTTTATCTAGTCATTTGTTTGTACAGTATATGAAAAGTGTAAATGGGTCATCCTAGAATTTGATGACAATTTAGGCAACAACAGTTTTGTTGTTTTTTTTCTTGTTATATTTTAGTGTTCAACAACTATTAACTAAGGTTTAGAAATCACTTTTAATATAGCTAGAGTTGCAATAATAAATTTGTATCATTTATACGATAAGTGATGTTTCTTTATTTTGTATGGAATGATTTAGAAAGTAGAGTGTATACAGGTAAATTATATTATTATTGTTTTTGTTTTGGTTGAAGCACTAAAAAAACAATATATAAAATACCGTAATTATTATTATTACAGCCCTATATCTATTTTCCATCAGCAGAATGTTTGAATGTGGTGTTGTTCAGTTTCAGAAGCAGTACCCGGACATCTACGGTCAACGGTTCCCTTCCACAGAAAAAGCCAATAAGACTGACAACAAGCCAAAGATTAAAGCGCCACTGCTCATCAGGAAAACCAAAACTTTCAGTATCAGAAGCTAAACTGGTTGGATTGTTCGCTGCACTATGAACTGCACTCACACTGGTAAACACAGAACAGTATGTTACAATGGGAACTATTAATTCTCTTTTTTTTGGGGGGGGGGGGGCATTTGTGATACCGCTGGGAGTTATGAAGGCAAATGTTTTTTTTTTTACACAGCTTTACAATTTAAGCACAACTGTCTACTGACTAGGTAGTGTGTGCATGCATGTGTACATTTGGGAGTTAGATTCTAGATTTCTTAATATAAATTAACGATGCTAATACTAGATATCTTTGCTTGTTTTTATTTTATTTTTTTTAAAAGTGTTTTTATTTGCTAAACTTGTGTAATAAGACTGACCCATTAAAAATATTCAGTTGTGTGTTTAGGATTTAGGTTTGTTTGTTTTTCCATTACAGAACTGAGAAAGGATTGAAGCTTTATTATATTTTTGCAGTATGCTCGTATATGTATCGTTATAGCTTCTTGGGTAGTTGAAATGTATGGTTTTTTTTGTTTTAAATAGGCGTGAAAGCTGTAGTTTAAACTGTTAAAAAGGATAAACTAATTAAGTACTCTTTATGGTTTCATTAGACACCTACTTTTCTTTTTTCTTTTTTTTACTGTAACATTATTGCCTAAAGTGTAACCTTAAATTCAAAACTCAAGTTCAAATTTCATTATATGTGATATTTATTGGTCCTACCCTACGTGAAGTATTGTTTGAACTTAGTAGATGTCCTGTATGCACTGTTTATAAAGCCCTACTCACTTGTGGTTGTTTGTTCCTCTCCAACTATGCAAATTCCAGGGAAATAAACACATTCAGCTGTTACTTGAGTGGTCTTTCACTTTTTTTTGTGGTAGTTGTTGTATTACGGAAAACTGCTCAATTTTGGCGGGTAGTCTATAGTCAGTCGCTCAGTATTTTTTCTGCAATACTACTAACTAAGAAAGAAAGTCCAATTTTGACTCATGCTAAACTTGCTGTCGTCCATTTTGTGCAATATGTTCCCTGAAGTTTAACTTTATCCTCTCCTCTTTTGCAGCAGATGATGTATTCTTTCTCTCCGTGGTTGCTGCCGTTTTACCCACCACAACCAACCGGTTGCATACTTCTTCCTACTTTTGACGTTCTCCAAGTTGTCTGGAACTAATTACAACACATTCTTTCACGTGCACAACCACAATCAAACAGCTGAAATCTGGGCCCACATCCTGCTAAGAGTATGCGTGTTTTTTTTCCTCCCCCAGGTAAACAAAAGAGCTTGTTTTGGAGGCTTGGAGAACATTCGGCTTGAAGCCATGAGCCAGCCGGCTGAAAGACAAAGCTGGCTTGTTCGGCTCGGCTTCACGCCGCATGGAGAAAAGGTAGAAGCGGAAGAAAAGCGAATGGAGGGAGATGCATAGGAGGGGGGAGTGGGGCTGAGGAAAGGAGTAGGAGGAGAATTCTCTCATAACAGGAAATCAGTGTGTGGTTTAAATGCAGCCTGGATTGCTTGTGCAAGTGAAAAGAAATTTTCAAGAGCGTACAGCAGTATGGTCAGCCCGTGAGTAAAGCTTTTCCATTCTGTAATGCTTTTTTTTTTTTTTTTGGAGTGCACGAATATGAGCTAATACAAATGAAATATACTTTGAGTCAAATAAACATCTTGCATTTTCCCCCTGAGTGGAATGGGTTAGATGAGCCAAGTTGGTTATTTCAGGAATGCAAAGTATTTTTTTTTCCCGACTTCTTAGTATGTCTGTAAAAGTCACCCAAATCCAGAAACATGGTTTAATCAAATGGATCACTTGCAGAGCATATTTGTCTTCCGTATAAATACTCTATGGTAGTATGGACGAATATGTGCTGCATAAAGAGTTGTGCAGCAAATGGGTGTGTTGTCATACTGAGCGAATTAACTAAATGTTATACAAAACTGCCAATCAAACCTTTCTATCTTTAATCTGAGCAAAATGACCTTGTTACAATCGCAGGATGATGGATACGCTGGTAGCTCTTTTGCAATCTCCCCGACCATCATAATGACCTGCCCCGCAAAAGGATTTCATTAATTAATCTCAATTTCAATATAGACTAAAATTGTCAAGTTATTTCTAGCCCTAGGATTTGACTGGCAGTCGGTCAAAAGTTAGGTTCCAGTTCCCAGTGATCCCAATGAGGACAAGCATTCCACAAAATGCACTTACATGTTTCCAAATAAGTCCATACGCTTTTTCAAAGCTTAGAAATGTATACAGTGGAAGCTCAACTTACAAACTTAATTGGTTTTGTCACCTTGTTTGTAAATTAAAAGCTTCTTAAATGGAGGTAACTTTTCCCATTGAAATGGAAATTCAATTAATCTGTTCCAGCCCCCAAAATGACATTTTATGACATATATAATATATATATTTCTAATTTTAATTGAGATGTGGCTGAAAATAAATATACTACAACTTAAACTAAGTGAAAATATACTTCATTGTTCTCCACATTGAAAATTGTTTTGAAATACATCTTTTGTAAGACCTGGGAACCTTTCTGATGCATCTCATGGTATATCAGTGTATGAATTAATGATGCAAATTTTTGTCATTACGGATTGCAATTTACGAACTAAAATTCTTGTCCAGTGTGGAACATCCCGCTGCCGGCTACAGGAAGATTTTTGAGACAGTAGAGGAGCTGAATGAACCAATTCCAGCCAAAGTCACTGGTAGGAGAGAACATTCCTTCAACGTGTATTGCTGTCTCGGCAATTTTGTCTTTTACAGGCGAAGCTGAAAATGACATCACAGTGCCTAAGCAAGAGCTCACCTAGGTTTGGTGATGTCATTGTCAATCGCCAGCATGTGTCAGTACAAGGCAAAATGGCCGCCCCATGAGATGGATCAAAATCGTTGGATTTTTCTGCTGAATTCATGTTCCACAAACGCAATATTAATCAGCATATCATGTTTGCAAAACTCATCCTGTCTGTGAAGGCCTTTTGCCAGCATGGCTGGGCGGGAGTCTTCTCAGGATGGGACCAGGCCTTTTCGAGGTCGGGGACCAACCTTTCCACCATCTCTTTGACGGCCAGGCTCTCATGCACAAGTTTGACCTGAAGAACGGTCATGTGACCTACTACAGGAAGTAAGAATTAAACAGTTCCAAATCACGGACGTTTGATCTTGTCCTGAAAATGACAATGTCTCACTGCCACATCACGAATGTCTCGCTTCTTGCTTAGGTTTTTAAAAACAGACGCCTACGTCCGTGCGATGACTGAGAACAGAGTGGTCGTCACCGAGTTTGGCACGGCGGTGTACCCTGACCCCTGCAAAAATATATTTTCCAGGTGAACGCGACTGTTGTTGCTGAATTAAACATTTTGCAGCTCAATTGTGTTTAATTAAAGGGGTCAAAATTAGTGCGTTAAAAGTTTCTTTAACGCCATTCTTCTTCTCTTTTTTTTTTTTACTCGCGATTAATGAGCGCCCCTTAATTGGAAAGCCTTTACTGGGGGAATTCCAGTCGCAACGCAGCAGGCACGGCCACATCAAAATTCAGCAGTAATAAATTTAATAATAATGCATATATTTGTGGAGACTGGTCAAGCTGTATTTTACAAAATGTGCAAAATTTCACAATTGGCTTCATGTTGAAGTTTAGATAGCTCTTAATTTGAAAAGAAAAATGCACTGAGCTGTCACCAGCGTCTTACAAATGCAATTATGCCATCTAGTGACAGAAAAATGACCAACACAAATCAATATCACACTTGTTTTTTTTTGTTACAGTACATTGCATCTTTTTAATTAAATTATTATGAAACAGACATATTTCTATTAGTGTAACAACAAGACTATGAAAACCTAGGGGAAAAAAATATTTTATTGTACATTTAGAACATATATAAAATTTGCAACTAATCTTGAGTTAACTATTGAAGTCATGCGATCAATTGCGATTACAAATTTAAATTAACAATAACAGCCACTTTATGACCACTTTCACACACAAAAAAAGATTTAGTACAAGAGTGGCAAATATTAAGCTTACTAAAAAAAAAGAAAGTTATCAAAGACAGTTACTAATGAATAAGCCAAGGCAACTTTTCCATTTTAAAATCATATTTCATACACAAGCATAACCTAAAAGCAATTACATCTGTATATCTGTGTAGATTTTTCTCCTACTTCCGAGGCATTGAGGTGACTGATAACTGCGTCGTCAACATCTATCCAGTTGGGGAAGACTTCTACGCCGTCACAGAGACCAATTACATCACCAAGGTTGATCCCGAGTCACTAGACACTTTAGAGAAGGTGCGAAAGTCGACACAATTAATAAATGTTTGTACTTTTAAATACACTTGAGCGCTTATCATGTACAATATGACATCTTAACATGACGTTACATTATTGGTGTCCCCGCAATATATTCAACTTTAACCTAATGGAGTCAAACCTTTGATGGTTTTGATTGATTTATTATATGCTAATATAGTATCGTATATAGCTAATGTATGTTAATGTGCTATTTTTGTCAATGTGCTGAAATTAGGTGGACCTGTGTAAGTACCTGTCAGTCAACGGCGTAACAGCTCACCCCCACTTTGATGCAGATGGTACAGTCTACAACATTGGCAACTGCTTTGGCAAGAACATGAGTCTCGCTTATAACATTGTCAGGATCCCACCTGCTCAGAAAGGTGAGTTTGCGAACGTTGTGCTGCACTATGGGCCAAAA
This sequence comes from Vanacampus margaritifer, assembly GCF_051991255.1. Lineage (NCBI taxonomy): Eukaryota > Metazoa > Chordata > Actinopteri > Syngnathiformes > Syngnathidae > Vanacampus > Vanacampus margaritifer. The sequence goes on from NC_135444.1 coordinate 19,456,011, forward strand.
ATAGACCGATACTCTACTTGGGTCTATTTGGCTCAATTTTGAGTCAAGAAATTGGTCTTTTAGTGTAAAACAACTCATAAATATTGGTCAGATCCTTTACTTTGGTTAAAAAAAAATTTTTTTTTTAATAAAGGGTCATTTTGTATAAAACAACCCAAAAAGTTTGGTCAAATTGACCCATAAAGTGTATCGGTCCATTTTTGATCTATAATTGTGTTACTTTTGACCCAACTCTTTTTAGAGTACCTATAGTACACACACCAGAAGAAATTTTTTTTTTTTGTTCTTTACTTTTGCCACCCTGTGTTTCTAGACAAGTCTGACCCCTTAAAGAAATCCCAGGTCATCGTTCAACTCCCAAGCAGTGAGAGGTTGAAACCCTCCTACATCCACAGGTACCGAGGATGGAAGATGTTTCTCGAAATACTACGGCATTTAGTTAAGACCTCACAATTGGATGCCCCTAAAATGTCTGTCTCCGCCCCCCCGTTTTGCCCTCTGCTTGCGTGCCTGTCTGCAGTTTCGGTTTGACCGACAACTATTTCGTGTTTGTGGAGCAGCCGGTGAAAATCAACCTGCTCAAGTTTCTGTCGGCTTGGAGTGTCAGAGGAGCCACATACATGGACTGCTTCGAATCCAATGAGAGCATGGGAGTAGGTGGCCTTGAATAGGTCCCGCCCCTCGTCGGGATAGCTTTCTGTTCCCCGAAAACAGGATTTGTGGTGTAGAAAATGGATGTTTAACCCTGGAGAACCCTTTTCTTCTTTGGAAAATTATGAATTATACATTAAATAACTGCTATAAGTTCACTGAACACCAAAATATGTTTTTTTCAATTTTAACCCTTTATTCCCTAATTTAGGATTAGGGCGAAATTTGACCCTTTTGGAATTTAGGGGTATCATTTCGAAAAATCTGAATAACAAAAACTCAGTAAACTATTTAGAATTTAAGAAAATAATCAATCAAATACACAGCTACACTGAACAATATAATTTTTGTGTTTTATTTGTTGCATTTTAGAACTGGATTTTGAATGTACAAACACACTTTGGCCAATGGAAACAAGAACACAGGGACAAAATCACTGCTGGAAAAAAAAAAAGGTCTTTGTTATTTGAGTCGCAGAATTTATAGGGGCCAAATTTGACCCCGTGGGTTCTCCAGGGTTAAGCAAATGTATTTAACAATTGCTTTCATAGAAAAGAGTTTAGTCTTCAATTTGTGCTGACTACAGTAAAATCCATTAGTGAGTGTTGAATTTATTGTCCCATTGACTCTTGTGCATCAGCGTTCACGCATGTTTTTTTTCTGTAGACATGGTTTCACTTGGCCACTAAGGAGCCAGCGGCACATCTGAGCAGCCACAAGTTCCGAACATCGGCTTTCAACATCTTCCATCATATTAACGCTTATGAAGACCAGGGATTTATTGTTGTTGACCTCTGCGTATGGAAAAGGTAAGTGTGCTCATCAAGTGTGTGTTGGTAATGACGACATAACTCTGCTTTCAATCCGTTTGTCTCCGTATGCAGTCATGACTTTGTGTACAACTACCTGTATCTGGCCAACCTGAGGGGGGAGTGGGAGGAGGTTAAGAAAGCAGCCATGAGAGCGCCTCAGCCTGAGGTCAGAAGATACGTTCTGCCGCTGGATTTACACAGCGTGAGTAACAAGGGGTTATTATAGTTTTGGAATTTTCGTTTTAGTTCGTTTTGAGTACTGTTTTTTAAATGTAGTAAGTTTTCAGGGCAGTTCTGTTAGTTTTTATTAGTTTTACTTATTTAAAAATGCTTAGTTTTAGTTAGTTTCAATATTTGTTTTCTTTCTTTTAATGTTTATTACTGAAAAATAGTAATGCATTTCTTATCTAGCGTTGCATTTCGGCTGATTTGAAAGTCAAGAACGCAAAATTGTCGCCTCGGAGCGACGTCATCTGAAGGTGCGTTTCTGTTGGCTGCTGCAAGATGACGTCTTCTGTGTGACACTTTAAAACATCCTTATTCCAGTTTAAATCACATTTACAATCAACCTCAATAACTCTAATAATGTATTCAATTAATTGCCAAAAGACTAAAATAAAGGAAATTTTTGCTCTAATTATATATATATATATAATTATATATTTGTAAATGTAAAATATAGTTTCAGTTAGTTTTTTGTTTTTAAAAAAGCATTTTCGTTTTGATTTGATTTTGTTAAAGAAAATGTTTTTTTTTGAATTTTAGTTTTAGTCATTTCATTAGTTTCTATTGACTAAAATAACCTCGGTGAGTACGCACACATAACATACGCGAGGATACACGAACAATAACAATGATTAAGAAAATCCAAAAGATGATCTCAGCCCATTTGAATTGAACTTCATTGTGGCAATTGTGAGTCGGGCAATGAAAGAGCAAACCCAAAAATGAATCCTCTAATTTAATGCTAACATAAAAAATGCATAACACCTTAGACGAGCTAGCAAATAGCATCAGTGGTGTTGTGGTGTAATATATCTCAAGGCACCACAGTTTTTTACTTTATGCGCCTTTCCTACTGAATTCTTGTAATGACACAATATTTTATCAAACGTGTCAGTGCACTTTCGTAAACCAGTTGATCTTTTAGGAGGAGCAAGGAAAGAACCTGGTTTCTCTGCCATACACCACAGCAACTGCTGCTCTGCATAGTGATGGAACCGTCTGGTTGGAACCGGAAGTCCTCTTTTCTAAACCCAGACAAGGTGCCACCTTTCTGTTTTGATGTACACTATCTTTCCTGACTAAAGTGCTACAGTATTTAAAAAATAATAATAATAAAAAGTCTTCAAACACAACTGGCATGACTGGATATGGATGGACATGACTTATTTATTTAAACACATTTTTGATATTTCTTCAGTGATGCTCATACGACTTAATTTATAGTTCTCTTTGCCTCCCAGCCTTTGAGTTTCCGCAGATTAACTACTCTCAGTGTCGTGGCAAGAAGTATTCCTTCACTTACGGCCTTGGACTCAACCATTTCATCCCTGACAAGGTGGGAACACTCGCTTTGCCCAATAAAGACGCTTCAACTAATACAAGGGCCCATCACTCACACAAGAATTGTTTCATTTGACAATTGAGTGCAGATTGTCAAGTTGAACGTGCAGACCAAAGAGACGTGGGTTTGGAAGGAGGATGAGTGTTATCCATCAGAACCGCTATTCGTACCAACACCAGGAGCTACACAGGAGGATGATGGTATGAATATAGTCCAAAATAAAATAAAATAGTGGCTTCTAGGCTGCAGCAAAAAAATAAATACATAAATGTGGATATTCTTTTTTTTTTTTTTTTTAAATCACACTTGCATTAGTGTTCATTTTTAATATGAAAATAATATATACAGGGTGTCCATAAAGTCTCTTTACCATTTAAAAAATTTATTAAAAATGCAATTGATTAGATATTTTATTCAGATTTTTTCTATTGTATTTAGCGTTTATTAAAAATTTTTTTACCTCTTTTAATACACTTCTACATGGGCACCATTAGTTGCACGAAGCACATCAATCATTTCTTCCATACTTAGTTCTGTAGTTTCGCTGAGTCTGCCTATCCGATTTTGTTTCAATAAACCATGAGACACATTTGCGCCTTCTCTTGAGGGTGATAAAAAAACTTTAATTAACACTGAATACAATAGAACAAATTTGAATAAAATATCTAATCAATTGCATTTTTAATAAATTGTTTAAATGGTAAAGAGACTTTATGGACACCCTGTATATCTCCTGCTTAGAAACATAATTGGACAATTAACTACAATAAGTACAAGGACGTCAATGAGAATAATAATAATAATAAAAATAAAAATACTACGACTGCAAGAACTGAGGTAAAAATGGAAGAATAAAAAATGGGATGCATGCTTCGAGTGCCATTGTGTGTGTGTCCTGCAGGTGTGCTGCTGAGTATTGTTGTGAAGCCAGGAGCAGAGAGGCCAGGCTTCCTGTTGGTGCTGGATGCCGCCAAGATGACCGAGATGGCCCGGGCAGAAGTTGACAGCGTCTTCCCAGTGACTTTGCATGGCTTCTACAAGCCATGAGCCTCACATCCAGCCCAAATTTTCAAACGGGCATTGTCAAGTAGCTACAGGTTGTCGCTACCGGGTGGAATCTGTTCAGATCTGAAGATAGATAATACTTGTAAATGCTACAGGTGAGGCAACTTCAAACCACTTTATACTGTTTGCAGTTTTATAGTTAGAAACAGCTTCACAATATTAAAAAAATATATTGTTTTTAAAAAGTATTTTTGTGGTGTATTTGATGATTTACTTTTTTGTGTGTAATCCAATAGTTTAAATGTATATGTTTCTTCATCAGGTTATAACTACAAAGCAGCAATTTATTTATGTGTTGCAGTACATTTTAATCATCACAAAAAATAACTGACACCTATAAAAATGACAGTCACTCATTTGGCTTTTGTACAGGCAGCGTGATTTCAGTTCCCACGGACTGAATTTAAGAAATTCCAGGGATTATTTTGTATCACCGTTGAAGGCACCAAGCATCCAAAGGATAAGTCCATTTTAGCGTAGCTGTTGGAAAACCTTTCAGGTATGTCCGATGGCCAGAGACCTGCATCATCTGCTATAACATACAATAGGAAGAGGCACTTGCTCACTAGAAATAATCACATTAAATAATTCATTCAAATCCAAATGAATTTTTTGTGCATCCGAACATATTGGTAAAAGTGACTGCTGGACGTTTTTAAATCCGTAGAAGTGCTGACTGCCGTTTCTGTGTTGAAAGTTGATACTGCTGCTGTTTGATGATGTCCAGACAGTCTCGAAGAACCTGCACATGCACACATATTTGTATAAATGAATCGTTGTGTGCATTACAGATTAAAAAGTGTCTTTAGATGGAAAAAAAAATGTACACGAAAATTTACCCTTCGAGTGTTTTGAGGTAGAACGACTCCATCGTCCCAAAGCCGTGCAGAGGAGAAAAAAGCTGAGCTCTCCTCCTCCAATGTCCTGTTCAGATTGTGCTCCATCTTGTTTCTGTCCTCCTCCCGCGGCAGCTCCTCAATGTCAGGGTGAAGCAGTGGGCCAGCGTGACCCGCAGCCGTCACCGACACTCTGGCATTGGGCCACAGGAACAGGAAGTTAGGGTCAAAAGACCGTCCGCACTGGAAGCCAACCCGGAAGGAAAAAATGTGAAAGGTAAACGAGAATTATTGTGTAGCTGGCCACAAACATGAACTGTAAAGAAAATAACAAAACAAAAAGAACGATGTATTTCAACTCAAGGTGTCAGTTTGTGTAAAACAAAATCTTCTCAGTCGATCTGTATTTAAAAAAAAAAAAATTATATAAAAGCACAATTACTGGAAAAAATATATATAGCACAAGGACATGCTGTTAAATTATTTTATAGAATTGTTAACAATGTTGAAAACGTCCTGACCGCTCGCTGTAATTCATTTTGTGTTTATTTTATTTTTATCAGGGGCAGATATAACAAGTTTTTACTTCTTTCTGTCCCCTTTCATTTATTTTATTCTAAAGGGTGGAATAAATTTCAATTGAATTGAACACATGAAAAAAAAAAAACTGAAAACAATGCAAAAGCTAAATCAGGCGTCACCTACTTTTTTGAAGCTTCTTGGCTACTGATTAGTGTGAAGGGCTACCATTTTGATACGTTATTACTATCGCACTCACATTGTTTTTTTATTATTATTATTTGGCTTTGTTTTTTCAAAATAATTATGGTATGGTTGTTTTTTGTATCAGGGAATTTTCTTCTGTTTTTCTAAAAAAATAAATAATAATAAAATCCAAAAAACAAAAAATCAGTAAAACTGAAAACAAATATTACATAAAACTGAAAATAAAAATTGGGGGGGGACAAAGCCCCAAAAAATTAGCCAGAAAATTTTTTTTTCAACTGAATGCACCAAGCATACATCACTAATACAACATTAATAGAAAATCACAATGTACTGGTGAGCTATTTTTGGAACAAGCTCACAGGCTACTCATGTGGTCCTTGAGGGCTACCCACGTTGGTGACCCCTGTTAAATGACAACAATACCACAGGCGGGCATCTTACCATTGCATAGCTGTCGGCACCATGGCAACCACCTATCACCACGGTGATTTTAGGTACAGAGGCACAGGCCACCGCTGACATCATTGAACCCTGAGCCTTTAGACGGTTGCTGTTCATCTCTGCCTAAAACAAAAAGAAGAAAAACACATTATCTGCAGGAATAGTGCCATTGTGATCAGGTTTTTTTTCCAAGATTTGACCAGAGCGCGACACAGCTACAGGTCTAAGGTCAAATGACTTGGTGCTTAACTTATTTACTGCCATTGATGGATAATGACATCATAAATTTATTTGAACCATTTCTATTAGTTTAGATTTTTTTCCACTTTTGTTAACAAGAGTATAAAAACCTGTACATTTTTTTGGGGTACATTTTAAACAAATGTAAAAAATTTGTGATTAATCACATGAGTTAACTAGTAAAGTCATGCGATTAATTACGATTACAAATTGTAATCACTTGACACCCCTAATTTTTAATAATCTTTTCTTTGAAAAAAAATAATTATTTTATTTTTTTTCAAATTTTTGATAATCTTTTTCTTTTCTTTTTCTTTTTTAAATAAAAGATTATTAAAAATTAGGGGCGTCAGGCGATTACCATTTTTAATCGTAATTAATCGCATGACTTCACTAGTTAACTCATGATTAATCACACATTTTATATCTGTTCTAATACAATAAAAAAAATCTAGGTTTTCCTACTCTTGTTAACAAAAGTGGGAAAAATGTTAAACTAATAGAAATAGTTCAAATGAATTTTTGACGTCTATAGCCGTCAATGGCAATGAATGAGTTAATATGTTATAATCAGGCCAAGGTCTTGGCCATTGAAGAATATTTAATTTCCGTTAGGGATGTGTGTGTACCATTGCCACAGAGCGAGTGCAAGCGGCGGATGGTGCGGTGTTCTGCAGGAAGAGGAGCGGGATGTCTCTTTGGTCGCACAGTTGGACAAAGTGACTGCCTTTCAAGGCAGCCTGATATGACAGCTCTCCATTGTTGGCAACTATTCCGACCAGGTGACTGAGTGCAGAAACAGAAAAAAACAGAAGAAACAAATCAAACACATGCAGAGTTCTGCAGAAATGAGTTACTGTGCACCCAAGGCTATACCAAATCCTTCTCATGGAAAAGTTTTTTTTTGTTTACTTTTTGATTAAAATTGTTTAGCATTTCTAGTGTAGCACAACTAGATATCTAGCAAAGCTGCATGGAGGTGGAGAGGGGATCGGTGAATTTGTATGGGATTTAATTTAATTTAATTTAAATTATTTTATACTGTTTTGCCCTTGCTTGTGTGTGCATTTATTTGGAGTGTTGTTCATGTTGTATACGATTTGGCCACTTGGGGGCAGTGTGGTTCCACAGGTTGTGATATACTGTTAAATTGTAGCCACATTAGAGAGTGGAAGGAAAAAGTCACGATCAACATAAGCCAATAAAAGTTGTTTTTTTGCAGCGTAGGAAGAACGTATGCCGGTGAGTAATATTAAGATGCTTCTCTGTAAACATTCCTGAAGCGTTTTGTATGAATAGCCGTTCTTTTGAGTGATAAAAGTGCCACGAGTAGCGTGCTAACTAGCATTAGCCGGTCAGGCTGGAGTAGATCGCGACGATTCTTTGCACATCTATAAATTGAAGCAGAAATCTTTGAAAATCAAATCATTTTGGATAAAAAAAATAGTTCTGAATCGCAGACCCAAAAATCAGAATCGAATTATGAGACTGTCAAAGATTCCCACCCCTATCAAGAACCATTGGTATAGACATTTTCTAGTACCTTGTAAAATAAATAAATAAAAACAGAATCACTGGTTTATACTGGGGTGTAATAAACACAGGTGTGTATTATTAACAGGATTATATGGTAAGGAATGATCCAAAACCATTCAGACACTTTTGCATATCGCAGAAACACTAAGTTGTTATTTTAGTCGTGCGTTTATGTATGTGCGTTCCATTTACATACCCACATATCTTTGCAAAGCCGGTGATGAGCGTAGTTCCAAAGAGAGCTTTAAACTCTTGGAAGCGGCTGCCGTCTGTCAGTCGACTTATAACCTGGACAAACAACGGCAACCGTCTTAATGAATGTTTGTATTGAATGACATCATGAGGTTGCTAAGAACGTTGCGCCCGACGTACCATTTTAACATCCAGGCTGTAGTTGTAACTTTTGGGGGCGAGGCCGAGTAGCTCCTCGGAACTGTAAAGTGGCTTCTCGCCTTCTTTCCTCTTCCTCATCGTCTCTTCATCCTCCTCATCCTCTTCAGGCAGCGTGAAGTTGAGGGTGGAAATGATGTTTCGGGTGTACGCAAAGGCCTCCTCCTCTTCCCAAGCAAAATGATCCACACAGCCACTCACCCTGGAATCACATCATTCACTAGGGATGTAACAATATCCAAACATCACGATACGATAATCATCACGATATTGTGGAGAGGTTAGTGGAATAAAAAAAAAGGTCCCAATATTGTAAAAAAAGAAGAGCTCATACTAAAAAAAAAAAAAAAGCACAATATTGTGTTTTGGTACATTACAGCAATGCATGTAAACAACCTACAATCTCTAATAACATTTAATATTGAGGAACTCACTTGCTAATGCACGCACACATCGAGTTCCTCCACATATTGATATCTGACCATTAGTGTGGATTTTAAACATAGAAGGGCCAAAACATGCCTTGTGAAAATTAAACTGCACTAAAAAAAAGAAAAAGATCCACCAGAGGGTGCTAGAATTGCACAAATGAAAATCAACCTGACTTTTTTTTTACATTTTTGCTGCTTTTAGTGTCGTGACATGACGACGATATTTTGGCAGTTTTAATATCACGATATTGCCGTTGTCGTTACATCCCTATCATTCAAATCAAGTCAAATATATCCATTTATACACTACAATTTAGGGCTGTGCAATTAATGGAAATTCAATTACAATTTCCATTATTACAGTCTGCAATTACAAAATCAGCATAATCGTAAAAAAAAAGATTATTAATACTAATTTTGAGTTGAGTTTAAATTTATACATTTGCACCTTTTTTAAATTTTAAAATAAGTACTTTAATGAATTTTGTTTCATATTATTTTATTTGTCTTTTTAAACATTTTCTTGTTTTGTACCAAAAAATAAATGGTCGTCTTATTTGTAATTTCAATTATTACCAAAATAATTAATATTCTCTTCATAATCGAGTAGCCCTAAAACAACTTGTTTTGAGTGTAAAATTAACACTGACCAGTGTTGACTAGTGTTAAATTTGAGCTACCATCAGAGTTGTTTTTACTCCATCACAGTGTAAAAAAATGTAACACTTTCAAAAGTGTTGATTCAACTATAGTGTGGACCAATATCGACGACACTTTTCAAGTGTTAAATTGAACGTTTTTAAGTGTTGAATTAACACTGCCGTTTCTGCTCTCACATTTGTGATGCAAACCGTAACCATGTGATCCACTAGTTTGGTGAGGCTTTGCGAACATACTCTGCATGAAGTCTGGCTCCTCCAAGGTTCTCTGGTGTGACTTCCTCTCCCGTGGCAGCCTTGACCAGCGGCGGGCCCCCCAGGAACATGGTCCCGATCCGGTGCACCATCACCGTCTCCTCTGCCATGGTGGGAATGTAAGCTCCGCCCGCTGTGCACGAACCGCACACCACCGACACCTTCATCAGGTGGGGACTTGACGATTAGTTTACATCACTTTGCATATCTTTTAATATTTCTGATGAATGGGTCGGTTCTAAAAACAAGGACAGACTGACGTTTGTTAACGGCTGGTAAAATGGCTTATTAGCAAGTACAAATGTGCACAACTGAGTAGATTCTTGCTTGCCGATTTGAACAATTGGGCCTCTTAAGGCATATTAGGGCTGCTCGATTATGGGAAAAATAATCATTGAAATCACGATTATTTGTGGGTACAAAACAAGAAAAAATACTAGGACCAATTAAAAAAAAACATAGGAACACTATAATTATGAAAGTTCATTTTTGACAGAATTCATAATATATATTTATAGTAATTAATTCATTATTTATTTATGTTGGCAAAAACTTGAAGTTGGAGTGCAGCAGGACCATCATTTATTTTTTGGGTACAAAACAAAAAATATATATTTAAAAATATAGTTTAAAATATTCAGGCAAATAAAATAAAAAAGAAACACTATAATTATGTAAGTTATTTTTGGACCAAACAGAATTTATAATAATATATGTTTATTTATTTATGTTGGCAAAAACTTGAAGTTGGAGTGCAGCAGTAGGATGAACATTTATTTTTGGGTACAAAACAAGAAAAAGTTTAAACATTAAAAATAAAAATATTAAGACAAATACAATTCTTTGAAACTATAATTATGCAAGTTCCTTTTGGATGAAACACAATTTATTAAATTAGTTATTTTAAAATGTTAAAAAGGTGCAAATGTATGAATTTAAGCAACTCCAAATTTAGTATTAATAATCTTTTTTTTACGATTATGCTGATTTTATAATTGTAGAGTGTAATAATTGAAATTGTAACCGATTTTCGATTAATTGAACAGCCCTAAGGCCTATTAAGGCCAACTGATGCAATAAGCTGATGAATACTGTAAATTTTTGGTAAATTAAGATCATCTATTTCTGAATTCAAACCATTGGAAAACCTCTGGTTAAGATTACTTTTTTTTTTTTAATTAAAAAGTACAGTAATAGAGTATTTTCTCATGTATAGTGTGAGCCTTAGAAGAGTTCTCAAAACAAATGTTTACATTTTCTCTTTAAAAAAAAAATGCTACCAATACATTTGAATGTATGTAGATAATCATAAATAATACTAATTTGTTGAGACACTTTCATTCTGAGGGTCATATAAAGTTGAGATGACCTTACCTGCGGAATCTTCATCGCAGACATGACGGCTTCATTATAAAATGTCCTCCCGCCCTGGTTCTTATCAGGAAAGATCTCCGACTGCGGATGGTGACGTAAACTGTAAGATCCAAATTTGACAAAAGGGCAGCGCGTGAATAATTACCTGCAGCGGCAGAAAAGCTCCTCCAGAGTCAACCAGATAGACACAGGGCAGGCGGTTCTGAATTGCCACCTCCTGCGCTCGCAGTTGCTTCTTAACCGTGATTGGATAAGCCGTCCCACCCTTCACTGTGGCATCATTGGCAATGAACACACACCACAGGCCGTTGATCCTTCCGACACCTGCACGCATGTCAAACGCACACAAAGTAGGAGCAGTAATTATAATTAGAATTGTTTACTATTATTACTTTTAATTTTACTTTTTTTTTTAAATTAAATAATTATACAAGAAAATTAAATATTAATAAATATAAAAATATATATAATAAATAAATCATAATTAATTATTTTAATTACTTTTAATTATTATTATTAATTATTACTAATTACATTGCACTTTCTAGTACCAAAAACACTCCTCTAGTTAGTGCTTCCTGACCCGTCAGGCAGCCGGCCGACGGAATATCTCCATATGGCAGGCCGAGACCCGCAAAGCGTGACAGCTCCAGGAAGTCCTCGTCATCCAATAGTAGGCGCAGTCGATCCTTCACCAACAACTTCCTGTTCCTCTGAGTGTGTCTGGCAACGGCGTTGTCACCCCCTCCTTTGGTCACCTTCTCGTTCAGTTCCATGTAACTGGAAGTCATTTCAATTATACAACGAAATGGAACCGAATTGCCAATTGTACGCAAGTCTCTTACTTTTTGTGGCAGTTGTTGCTGTTTCGAAGGTTAGCTTCATAAACGTGCTTGTGGATGTCCCGGAGGGGCAGATCCAACACCGGGAAGGCGCTTGGCAGGGTTCGCCTCTTTCTGGCTGCAGTGCTCATATGTCGGAATAAACGCCGCTCATACACTGCCATCCTGCGCCACACAATTCATGCATGCACAACAAAGTATTTTAAAAAAACAACAACAACTGGAGATTAGAAAACAAAAAATAAATTAAGTTTAACTGTACTTGTACAGACAACATTATTCTTGATCTTCACCCTGATTGCTCCTCCTCAACCCCCCCCCCCCCCATTTTTTTTTAAATTGTGAAATTGTCTATTATTCACACAGTTGTCTTAAGTTGACTTACGATGTTATGTTTTACAGTGACAATAAATGTCTGATATGATATGCAAATATAAGATACAACTTAACACGTTCAAGACATGTAAAAAAAAAAAAAGGTTTTTTTTTTTTTAAATCAGTGATCCTTGAAGTTGGGCATCAATACAGCAAAACTAAAAAAAAATCTATTTGAGAATGTTTGATTTCAGTGCAGCCCAAGAGAAATGAAAAACCCATAAAACCGAACGGCTAGTGTGCGTAAAAAAAAAATATATATATATATATATATATTAAATAAATAAATAAATCATACACATCGACATCGTTTTCAGGACGGTGCAAAATATGTAATGTAAAACGCTTAAAAAATAAATAAAAATAAAATAAATAAACTTAAACCGCGACGTAGGGGCGGGAATAAATAATAATAATAATGATAATAATTGCCAATATTTCGTGCCAGGGGATGTAAACTTTCACAGCTACATACATGCTCGTATTACTATTTACACAATGCAAACATACGTTTAACACATTTTCGTACGTTTTGCTAGTTGACTTAAAATAAACATAAAGTGCATAATGTGAGCATAGCCGTTGTCTACAACAAAAGCAAGAAAGAAATGTACTGTACTGTACCAAAGGTCATTTGTGGATACTCGTCGTGTGATCGTACGAAACGTGACAATAGGTGATGATATGACCGTTTTTACCTTGCAATGGAGCGGTACATGTCTGTGGTTGTCAGGTGCACTGCAGCTAAAAAGTCGATTGCAAAGAGAAAAGCCAGTGCAGAAACATAATCAGCGACTTTCTTGTAGGATCTCGTTCTTCCTTTTCTGCATGTTTTTGTTTTTCCGGCCATTTGCAATTACATGGAACTACCGCCACTTAGCGGTATGGGGTAGGTACAGCGCTGTATTGAACATATAACCCGTCACATGACCAAGCTCAGAAAATAGGTGAAGGCGCATAGAACATGTGATTGTAAAGAATATTTTGGGGTTGGTTTCCACTTTTAGTTTATGTTTGTTTTAACGGTGACATTTAAGAATAACGTTTGCCTTTATTATCGGTAAAATAGGCAATCTTTTTGACTTAACATAATTATTATTATTTTTAATTTAATAAAAACAAAATTCTTCATAGTAAAATTTAAAAATAATTATGAAAATTCTGAAAAATTTGGGTTTTCAGAATAGTGTGAAATCACAATACAAGCTTACCAAAGTAACTCAAAAGTATTCCAATGCATTTCAGACTGGATTCTTTAAAAAATAATAAGAATAATTGAACACCTTTAATTGTGTCTGCTGACGGAGGTGACAAATCAAGTTCTGAACTGAAATAAAATTATTATTATTTTCACATATTTTATTTGCAACTCGTTCCTTTTTACATGTTTAAATACCCAAGATTTTTCTTTACAAATATTTATGAAAATCCTAATGCTACAATGTACATTTAAAAAAAATAATTTAAACGTCCCAAATTCCAAGGAGAAGATGGATATACTGTATGCTATTAAAATAAAAATAAAAATAAATAACTAATCAGCGAAATTAGCTCGTTTAGGAGAACTGTCTTGTATTAGCCACAAGAGGGCGCCACTTATTCACAAACGATTAAAGTTCACACTGTTGCTTGGGACAGCGTTATTAACAGGGGGGGAAAAAAACATTCAGATTAATTTTGTATTTGCACTTCAAGTAAGATGGATAACTGCAGATAATGGATGGGTGGATAATAGTCTTCACAGTACACTAAATTAAAGAATATTAAATATGAATATGATCGGTTACTTTTTAAAACAGTGTAAGATTGAAACACTTGCAGTTGATTGACCCTTGCTGAGACGGCTTGGTTCGGTTTAATAATGTTCATTTTTAGGGATGATGACGAGCGTCATTGTTTTCGAGGAAGCAGCCCCCCCCCCCCCCCTTAACCCCCCCTCCCGTTTTAGTTGGGCGGAGGGCAGGGCGGGAAGGAGGTGGAGTGTATGCGCGTGCGCGTGCGAGCAGACAGTTTGTACACGGGCTCGCCTTTGGCAGCAGTTTGAGGAAAACCGGAGTGGGGGAAAAATAGCGTCCGATCCCGGCGAACTCACAAGGGCCAATCCGCGATGAGTTGGGGAACGGAGCTCTGGGTATGTCTTATCAACTCTTTATCAGCACTTTGGAAGTGTTCCGTTTGTTTATGTTGCGAGTTCGTCGTTGAACTCGGCGTGTGGGCATGGAACGGAAGAAAGGTGCTGTGTTACCTTTTTTTTTTTTTTTTTTTGCTTGTGTAAATGACGCGCGGCTAAAGCTAGGCGAGTGGCTAATGCTAATGCTAAAGCTAATCCGCGGCCGGCGCACCTCAAGGTTTGTGACAGCGGCGGAACAATAGGCAGGTCTCCGTCCGTCCGGCCGCGGGTCCAACCCCGCCGGCTCGCCTCCGCTGCCTCTTCCGCAGAGTTGCATGTCGTAACACTTGTGTTATTTATTTGCAATGCGCGGACCGGCAAGTTGTATCTTGACCTTTTTTTTTTTTTTTTTTGGGTGTCACACCCAGTTTGTTAAGGAAGCTGGCACGGATTGCTTGTGGCAGGGCGGAGAAGAACTGAGAAGACACACCGAGCGCCCTTATAACTCGTTGCGCCTCAAATGATCCTCATAAGAAGCTCAATCAAAGTTAATAACAAACTGCTTGTTTTAACTTGCAAAGTGGTGCTGTTAGTTTTACCACTCATCTAAACCTAAACATTATGTTACTGGACATGAGAGGAGCAGGAACATGTTGACTCCAATACAGAATATGTTTGTGTGCAAATTGAATGTGTGTTAGGTCATTTTTCATGGGCATTCATGTAATTAAAATGGTATAGAACTGGTGTTAAACCTAAGGCCCAGGGGCCACATCTGGCCCGCCACCTCATTGTATGTGGCCCGCGGAAGCAAATCATTTGCGTCATCTTCCTTAAATCTAGCAAATTTTCGAAATTGTCATATGTAATAAATAACGTTGTAATGTTGCAAAAAAAAAATTGTTAGCAAAACACCTTTTTTTAACTCTTTGACTGCCAGACGTTTTCAGAAACGGGTTGTCGCCAGTGCCAGCCGATTTAAGCATTTTGACTGATCTTTTTCTTTTTGTAATGCTCTCCAGCGTGCAAGGAGACGCCGCTGGACTCGTTTACAGTTTACTTTCACTTTCGCATTTGTCCGTTTCGCGTGCAAATGTTACACTTTCTTGACGGCCTTTTTTCAGGGGAATAGCAAGTAGCCGACTGTACACACTCCTCCGATGAATATGCATTGGACTCGGGGCACTCTTCGTCATCCGATTGAACGTCCGCCTGAGCGTTGTGCTCCGTGTTTTCCGGTGTCAGCATCGCTCGCCCGTGAACCTTTATAACGTCGTCATAGTCGCCGCGTCAGCGCTTCCAACTTCGGCGTCACCATCATCATCATCGATGATGATCATAGTCGTCATCAATGTGCTCTTTATCGTTGGTCGATGTCTTTGAAAAAAACGGCTCGACCGTGAGCTGCTTGCAAGCGGCCGCCATTATGGCTTCTTCAGCCAATGTCCCCTCAACACTCTAGCCCCGCCTCACGTCTTCTACTGACGCTCACCTAATCTTGTCAAAAGAGAGTCATCGCTGCCCTCTAGGGGCCAAAAATAGTCATTAGGCTCACGAGACCTGCTTGAAACTTTCAGGACAGCTCCGCAAGCCTTCCCAGCAACCGTTTCAAAAAAAAAAAAAAATGGGAGGACGTCTTTTAACGTCTTTGGCACTCCTCCGTAGGTTTTTGCAGAACGTCATTTAACGTCTTTGGCAGTAAGAGAGTTAATACAGTAGCTTGATCTAACAAACTTGATTTCTGATTTCAAAACTAGTTATCCATCAAATTGCTACGTATTTGTAATACTATGATCACAAGACATTTATATGTTTTTTTACGGAAACGAGTCATGTGCTTCATCCGGAAATTATTTCAGCAGTGTTTGTTCAAGTCAATATGATTGCAAAGGGGCGTTGTTGTTGTCTCAAGATGGAATAACCCAGCAGCATCCTCGTGCGTACGTGGGCGTGTGAGTAAGTACGACTTGGGAATAATTCACATCCCCAAAATGAGCTCAGTGGTTATTAACCACAGTTTTAAAATAGGCTAATTGTTATCTCGCTCAGCCCCCAATGTAACATAAAAATACAAATGAAGACAGCAAGATTAGAGATCGTGAACTGGAGTAAACAAGGGAGCAGATTGTGTTGGCTTGAATCGTTTACTCACACTGACCACAACTATGGGATGCAAATTAATGTGGGAATAAAGTGAGTGAACTGAGTCATTTTGCATCCCCAAATGAACAGACAGACTCGAACAGCAACATTTGAAGAGGAAAGGATGGATTTACTGTTTGTCTTTGAATTTCAAATGACCCGTTGGGATGTTACTTTGAAATCACAACTATTGGTCAAGACACCAAATCCTCCAAATGTAGACGACCTATTTTTAAATTAAAATTAATTAAATTAATTAATGTTTGTTGATGTTGCTTTCTGTTTGCATTAATTGAGTGAGACATTCAAGCTAGATGTGAAACATTTGGTATTCATTTCTAGTAGACTAGTGATGTCACTGGCGAATATTTTTATAAGTGTCGATTATTCAGTCGATTAATCGACTAATCGGATTCATTTTAATTTTGCATAAAGTGTATTACAATTTACAAATGCATTTTTTTCCCCCGGTTACTGTTTATTAACCAGTGATTGGTGTTTATTTTGTAGTTCATATTCATTTGTGATAAAAAAAAAAAAGAAAAAGAAAAGAAAAGGGGTGACTGGTATACCATGTTAGCAGCTCGGTCATTGTTTTCCAAAGTAAAAATAGATGTTGTCAAATGTTTTATTCTGATTAAACACGGAAGATAATCAGTCTTCTTTCATGAATGACTACATAAATCAGTGAACAATTATTGTTGATGTGCTGAAATCAGAAGATTATAAAATAGCTCCAAACGATTACTAGATTATTAAGATAGTTGTCGATTAATTTGATAATCGATTACGTGTCGATTAATCGATTTATTTTGACAGCTCTATAGATAAAGACCAACATTTTATTTTCTAATACTACATTCGGAATCTGAATACAACATTTGAGAACTAGCTCAAAGAGCCAACAAAGAAAACGATTCAATTAAACAAAAAATTTTAACACAGCGCTGGAAACGCAAACCTCATTTTGAAACCAGCAGACAAAAGCACACGATGATCTTCCGAGTGGACACGACAAGACTGACTGACCATCATAATCCTCTGATGAGATTAATGTGTTGGCTGTCAACATGAAACCTGATTGGCTACTAAGAAGTTCACTGGCTCCGTACTGACAGGTCGCAGCCTGTTTAGTGACGTGTTTCTGGAACATATTCAAATATTGAAAGATGGGAAAGAAATTTGCAATGAAATACTTTGTGTGCCGTTATGTTCTTTCATCAAATTGCACTCGGAAACAAGCCATTCTTTCATCTTTTTCCTCACTTGCTATTTATGGCCACTCTTGCACTTTGCATAGTCGCCCTGCTTTCCTCAATGTGACTCTGTGCTTTTTCCCGTGTCTTGGCCATATTCCAGCAGACATCGCAAAAAAAGCGACAGAGGAGCATCCTATTAGCCGTTGTAGAAAGTGCTTGTGCGCGCTTTGCTCTGTCTGTCTGTCTGTCTGTCTGACTGAGGTTTGCCGAGGACCAGCAGAGCGGCCAAGTCTGGCTTAGGGATGAGCGACAGACAGGCAGGAGGTTTTTCTGTGCCGACTGCTGACGCTTAAAAGACAAGTTTAAGTGGATCGACGGTGGCAAAGTGGCCCAAAGGCTACCGACTTTTATTGGCCGGCTAGACTTTTGATTTGAGTTTAACCGCCATCAGCCGATTACTTGGAAACAGTCAGTTGGAATGTCAGACATGCTGTGAAGCAATGGAACATGTTTTCATCCTCATATTTCATATGGGAGCCGGTGCGCGGGGTGTGGAAAACATTTGATACCCCGAAATGCTTAAATATTTTAGGACGCCTCAGGTCTCTTATTGAGGATAGCTAGAGTATAAACCACACTCCATAGTACTTCAAGGGAAGGAATTTGTCCTTGATGAATAAAAAAAACAACTTGAATAGTCACCATAAAGGTGTGCATTTTTATTTGACATGTTTTGACCTAAAATGGTTTTGTTGATTGACCAGTCTGACTCGCTAATGCTAATTAGCATGCTACTCGCGGCACTTTTATCACTCAAAAGAACGGCTAGGGAAGGAATTTGTCCTTGATGAATAAAAAAACAACTTGAATATTCACCATAAAGGTGTGCATTTTTATTTTACATGTTTTGACCTAGAACGGTTTCGTTTATTGACCATGTGCCTCAAAGTGTCGAGTTGGTTTTTAATTATCTGTAATTGTGTCTTGAAGCAATCGAAGAAAAATTGAGCGCACTGCATGGGTAAGCATAGGTGCAAAACCTGGACACGACAAACAGTTGAACGCTGCCATATTAGCAAATCAATAGGGGCGGGAATCTTTGAGTGTCTTAACGATTCGATTTCGATTTTTGGGTCTGCGATTGAATGATTTGATTGACAATGATTTCTGCTTCAATTTATAGATGAGCAAAGAATCGTCGCGATCTACTTCAGTCTGACTCGCTAATGCTAATTAGCATGCTACTCGCGGCACTTTTATCACACAAAAGAACAGCTATTCATACAAAACGCTTCAGGAATATATATAGAGAAGCATCTTAACATTACTCACCGGCATATGTTCTTCCTACACAGCAAAAAAAAAATATTTTATTGGCATAACTTGATTGTGACTTTTTTTCTTCTACTCTCTAAAATGGCTACAACTTAACTGTGTATTAGAACGTGCAGAATGACACTGCCCCTAAGTGGCCAAATTGAGTACAACATGAACAGCGTTCCCAGTAAAGGCACACAAGAATATACCGTATAAAATTATTTAAATCGATTCTGAATCATGAGAATCGCAATTCTTATGAGAAGCAATTTTTGGGCACACTCCTACTAATCAATCAAACATCAAGATACGATAATTTTTTTTTTTCCAGAAAAAAAAAAGATACGATAATTATCACGATATGAACCTCACAATATAATAATTGGCGCGACATTGTGGGAGGTTGGCAATATAAAAAAGTACTTTTTAAAAACTGCCTATGTTAAAAAAAAAAAAAGAAGCTCATATTGACGTACATAAACGGATAGCACTTCATATTGAGGCACTTACTTGCTAATGCACGCACACATTGTGAACGGAGTCCATTTTTGGAGGATCTCAAATGTGTTACATTCCACTTCCTCTGGCGATTAGCGTGGCTCTTCAATATATGTGGCCAAAAACATGCCTAATTGAAGTTAGACTGCACTAGTAAAGTAACCACCAGAGGGTTCTGGAACTGCATAAATGGAATACAACCTCACCTTTTTTAAACAGATGTGCTGCTTTTAATACCACGATGATATCGTGGCAATTTTAATATCACGATATTGCCGCCATCGTTACAACCCTAGTCTGTACATGTGATTTTATTGATTATGTCAGTGTGTTGTAGGAACTAAAATATAAGAGTAAACATAATCATTAACCACAGGCATGTTAGGTTGAAATGTTATCGTTTGGCACCATTGAAAACAATCATGGTAGGATATATTATTTGTATTCAAAAATGACTGAGAAGAATTTTTACTTTTCCCATATCAGTTAACTTTATTTCATTTTATTTTTATATGAACTCTTGAGTAAATTTCTGCAACAGAAGGTTCCAGTGCTGAATGTGTGAAAAGTTATAAAAAGGCCACGTCGACCTGTGAGGGCGATAGTCTTTCGTAATTAGACGGTGCTAAAACACAGTCCTAGTGACAAGAAGGAGGAGGATGATGATGGTGAGGGAGGAAGATGGCGCGATGAGGAAAGGAAAACCACAAAAAAAAAGGAGAGCAGGTTCTTTGAGAATGAGATGCAAGTTTGTTTTGTAAAAAAAATGTCCTCATTATAATATTTCATATAGATTTATTTATTTTCTTTCTGGACTGTTTGTTGCTTTATAGTTGAATAATCCACTGGCAAACCTATTGTCAAGAGGGGGGGGGGGGGTTGCTTGAGGACCCAAATGCGGGAAGACAGGGCGAGGAGGCAGAGGTTCAATCGAAAAGAGGGATTTTAATTTCTACAAACAAAAGCGATCTCCAAATTACAAGGTAAAACATAAACGTGGGAAGAAACAACAAGGCAAAAAACGAGCAGCATGACATTAGGAAAGACAACGAACCGACACAGACAGAGGGGAGACAGCACACTAAAGACACAGACGTTAACGACACAACAAGACACACCTGGGGCAAGACACACCTGGGGCAAGACACAAGCGGCTGAGGGCACTGATTGGATCACACGAGGAAGGGCAGGATCACACTTAACAAGACCAAGGAAGACACACAAGGAAAACAGAATCCAAACATGACACTATTAATTCTCCCCACTTGCCTTGCAAGGCATTCTGTTCCAAATAATTAATAATTTTTTTTTTTTTTTTAAATAAACGATTATTAAGTTATATAATCGTTACTGTAACCATTAAACAAACAGGGTTGAAAAAAAGTCTGTCGAGTGTCATTACATCCATACTTTGCGAGGGTTTGATGACATCATCTTTCAAGCAGGGATGTGATTTTTCCGCTAATTCGGGGAATTCCGCTTTTTTTATCTGCCCCCCAAAAAAAAATCCGATTTTTTTTATTTATTTATTTATTTATTTATTTATTTTTTTTAGTAGTAGTAGTAGTTCATTGTGTATGCACATGACTCCGACAGATAACATCTTCTGCTATAACAAAGACATTTGTGGTATGCTCTAATATGAGTTACTTTTCATTTGGTCATGATACAATTATTTGTTCATGAAATTTGAACTCTTCAACATTATTTATGTGTTAACTTAGTAATCACATTAGTTAGATATGATGATATTCTCAGTGATAGTTTTTAAAAGCAAAGGCAGTCCAATGTTTTTGAATGTGACTGATTTTGAGTTGACTAAAACTGCCATTTTATATGGGATAGTTTAATATACATTGAAAATTTATGCTGTTGTTTTGTCTATTTCTTTGTCATGTGAGTGCATTGAAAGTACTTAAAGACACGGAAAACCCATGAGCTCCGGGGGGCTTCGCCTAGCTGGGTGCCAGCGGCCCCCAGACCCCCGGCTAAATTTTCAGATAATTTCACTTTGGTCAAATCACATCCCTGTTCAAGGTGAAAGATTTGCATCCATCGTTTTTCAAAATGTGTTCTGAAAGATTGGAAACTGCCGTGCAAATTTTCTAATCAAAATAGACTGTAAGGCCTCTCACGTAAACCTCTGGTTAACAGTTGAGCCCCGGACTGACCCATCGGAGCAGGTCAAGTGACGGGTTGGGGGGAAAAAAAATAGGCATTGCAAACATTTGGAAAGTTGGATACATTTGCACGTTCGTTTTTGATGTTTTGAAAGCCAAAGTTTACAAACAAAATACAGCGACAATGGAGGGCTAATTCAGAGTCTTCTATAACTATCGATTTTATTTTATTCCGCTGTGGATGAGAGATCCCAGAAAGGACGATCCCCCTTGCTCGGTCCTCTCCTTTCCGCTTGTCCCTTCCTGTGTTCACATCTGTATCCTTGCAGCTGTTTGGCAGCCGATCATATGTTGCTCATAGACACTTTTGTATACTTTTCTAACAACTGCAGTGACCAAGGTGTCTTTTCTGACCTCTTCTGATCAGGCCAAATTGGTGCTATTTTTGGTGAACGGAATTCTGAGCATAGGAATACAATCCCCCCTCAGCGTCGCACCTGGATCATTGTTGACCTAAAGATAAAGCAACCGGTGGAAATGTTGCAAAATGATCTAATTGCTCCTTTTAAGATCCTCATCGTGTGCTACAGTTTTTATCGAGATGCTCATCTTGAGTTTCCTCATACCAGCCCACGGTAACTTATTTTATACTCAATCCCGTCTTTCTTCATCGGCAGCGTTTAATCATTTCTTTCCAGGAAGTGAAACCTGTCTCACTGGAGACAGGAACGCTTCCAGACTCCTCGTAGTCATGACTTGGCAGGATGCGGAGCTTCAGTCAGACCTGCAGCTGCGTTCAGTGGGTTGACGGCAGTCGCTTTTTTTTTTTTTTTTTTAAATAGTCACTTATTTCATCAGCCCGTGGATGTAAATGTCGGCTTTTAGACACGGAAAACTGGAAAATGTTGTGACTTTTTCTGGTGCTCGCAGTTGTGAAACCTAGTAATTAGACTTTGAAACCTCTGCTGGCTACTGTCATTTTCAGTCCTCTCTTCAAGGGTGAATACCGTCAGTCGTCAGACATGGTTTCATCTCTTTGAGTGACCTCATTAAGTTTGAAATGGGGCGCATTTGAAAATCTCTCTTGCTGTTGAAGTAGTAAGGGAATGCTGTTTAAGAGCTTCAGAAAATCACATATTTAGTATGCGAGTAAGAATTTCATCTGGTTGTGTTTGTGCTCCAAAAGTTTCTTCTAAAACCCGCTGTTTACGAGGTTAGCGGATATTGTTTTTTCCTTAGGGTTCTTTCAAGGTCACAAAGACGTTTGGCAGACGTTTGCCAACATTTTAATTAGGGGGGTGAATTGCCTAGTACCTGGCGATTCGATTCCTATCACGATTCATAGGTCTCGATTCGATACCGATTAATCCCGATTCGAATCTATAAATTCATTATTGCGATTTTTTTTTTTTTACCTCAAATTTAGAAAATACTAATCAGTAAACTTGTACATGCACACTGTAAGATTTGTATGAAAATGTATTTATTTATCTAAAAATTCTGGCTTATAACTGAGCCACTGCATTTAACAAACAGTCTGTTTCATGTTTGAACAGCACTGAAATCAAATATTAAGGCTTAATGTTCCATTAATATAACATTCTCCCATGCTTAATGTGTGAATCCAAACCCTAAGTAAGACGTTTTGTTGAATATTAAAAATCGATTCGGCCACATATCAAATCGATTCAAGAATTGCGCGCTTCAATATCGCGATATATTGCCCAATTTTTTCGAACACCCCTAGTTTTAATGGTCGCCGATATTTTTTTCTGCCGCAAGGACATTAAATTTTTGAACATTTTCAAGATTTTCCCGCGACAAGAAAAACCTATTAAAAAACTTTTGCCGAATGCCTGACGAACGTCTAGCAAGCATTAGGCCAATGTTTGTGACCTTGAACGAACCCTGATGAGAAAATCAACATTCGCCACATCCGCAAACTCTCACAAACGTCCCCCACTCAGTGGGATACGTACGACTTGAAGCCGCTTCGCTTGTTGTTTACCGTTCTGTTGATGGAAATACTGGTGGAGCTTCCCATACGAGCGCTCCTTGAAGCAGGTGTCCACTTTCTGTTGCTGTTTGTTTGCTCTGGCACAATGTGTGGTTCGAAATGGGCGATATGGAGAAACAGACATCTCCACAAAACCGTGTGAGATTTTTTTTTTTTTTTTATGACTTTCGGTCCATCTCTAAAATGTATCACTACTCCGGCATCAGTGAGTCAATGACATAATTCATGGAGTCTCCTTACGAGTCCCCTCTTGTGGGAGCACTTTCGGTTTCAAAGTTATAAATTGTCCCGTCTCTTCTAACTTCCCTCGCTGTAATTGTCTTGACGGCGTCGGTCGCTGATGAGGAGTCCGTGTCGTGCGCAGGCACAACAAAACCGCGTCATGGTGTGACCTTATCGGCCTGTAAAATCCATTAGTGGTGCGTTTTTCCTGCTGTTGCTTGTGCTAAAGTGTGTGTTTGACAGTAACACTGTTTTTTGTTTGGAAGCATATTGCGCCATAAATAACACAATGGTGACTGGGGAGAGAATGTATATACATGAGACGTGTTTAACTAGGACAGCCTCCCCCCTTCCTCCTTCTCCCCTTTCTCCCGTTTCTGCCTTTGAGACAAGTTGTTTTGCATATGAGAAAACAATGTTAATTCTCACATGGCAAGACTTTTCCCAGGGTCTCTATTTGACAAGTCGAGTCCCAAGGCCTAATAAAACTGCTCCGTGTTGCCCTTAAGTCTGTACTGCTCTTTTACACACTTAACTAGCTTGCCAGCATCGAGGTCTTCTAGTTACCTTGGTAACCTGTCCATGAATTACACATTGTCGTACCTTCAAATCGCCGCTTTAGCGAAATCACCCAATCGTGAGGCTGCCAGGCGATTGTAATCATTTGTCAGTCCCTCTAGGACTAGGACAAGGGCCACCATTCTTTTTGAAACCAAGAGTTGCTTCTTGGGTGCGGAGTAATGCGAAGGGCTCCCAGTTTGATACACACTGATAATGAATAATGTTTGTAAATGTGAAAACACTGATCATTGATTGGCTCTGCCGAATAAGACATTACAGTCGCAGTGTTTCACACATTTAGTTATTACCTGTGGTAATAATTGATTAGTTATCCTGATTGTGTAAAACTGACGTTTTTTTTTTTTTTTGTGGGCAACCTCTAAAAACAAACACAGAGCTTATTTTAGTCTTGGATGTTTTTTTTTGTTTTTTTTTTCAAACGGACAGTTTTGAGGAAATTCTCATCTGCCGTCTGGCGCCTCAAGGGGGGGGGGGGGGGGGGTTAGCTGAGCATCATCAGCAATGTGTATAGTGGCAGTAGTGCGCTGTTGACCTTGAGCTGAGACATTGCGAATCGGCGCGGACAACCCTTCAGAGACCTACTCGATTCCACCGACACACCTTCCGATGAAGTGACGTCTGGCCTAACACTATCAATTGATTTTCCAAAGATTCGAACCCCTCCCCACACACTGAATGCGATGAGCAGCGCCCCCGCCGACATTTACCGGTCAAGATGAGCGCAAGTGTATCAACAGTAATGGCAAAGTTGTCAAATCTTCTTTGTGATTTCTCGGTCAGGTATTTTCAGGATGCCGATATTTCTCTTCAAAGCAAGCTGGGTGGGGGGGGCTTTAATTTTTTTAGTGAAGGGTCTCGTCACTCCCTCACCATGCAGGTTTGCCCAAAAACAAATCAAAGGACATACACATCGCTGCCTGCTGCTAAAGAAGTCAGAAAAAGATAGTCGCCTCACTCACTTACGTATTTTGGACATCGTTCCTGTCAAGCAGGGTAAAAATTAATTTATATTTCCTCCTAGTTTCAATGTTTTGTTGGCATTAATAGTAAACAGTAAGTCAACAAACGCGTGGAAGGTTAGCTACCCGGAGCTATCGTTAGCCTTTCATTTTGGAGGGATTCAACTGGCCGTGTGGACTTCCACAAAGTTGGATCCAGCGTAGACATTTTTCGTAGTTGGTAAGGGAAGGGAATACACCGACATCGACCTTCCAGTCGATCGGGATGACGGTTCGCACTCTTACACAAGCCGTGACTATTGCGTTTAACCATTTTTATTGATTATCTCCGGCCTTTGGATTACCATGCATTGCAATGCACCGCCGGGAGCTGGACTGCTTTGTTTGTCCGCTGCACGTGCCGACGCGGAGTCGCAGGCATGACGTCTTCTTACGTCTTGATTGGTTTACTAGGTCATGCCGGTGTGGTTTACGGTAAGGTCAATTGTGATTACTATTTTTTTTTTTTTGGACGCGTTGAACCGCTGTGGTTTGAAAGAGGGGTTGACAATAATAATGATTGTTATTCTTTTTTCCTTGTAGTATGTTTGGACATATAGACAGTTCTGAAAATTAGCATGTAATAACCAAGTGGCCCCAGGTTGTTAGTTATGCTTCAATTGTGATCGTGTTGTGTTGTGAGGTAGTGTTGTTTTCCCCCGACTATATATTCCAACTTTCACTTGTGTCACCACTTTGTTCACGCCTTACGATGACAGTTGTTGTATGACACGCTCTCTCTGAGTTGTTTTCTCCTAAGTAGTAATGATGATTACACCGTTTTTTTTTTTACTGTCAGTTTGCTTGTTACATCTTCCAGGATGTCAAATGCATGTCTTGTCGAATGTCTTTGAAGCTGTTAATGTTTTTCATTTGAGATGTGTGTGTTTTAGTTTGTTTGTTTAAGGATTTTTTTTCCCCCTCCAAGGTTAGTTGTATCAGTCAATATTGGCACACTGAAACAATATAACCTTTTTTTCTGATTATTCTACGGTCCAAATATTATGGTAATGTTCCACAATTGTAGGCAGTCAGGTTGGTAAACAGACGAGAGAGTTGTGAAACCAGCCTCTTGCCAGCAGCAGTTTGTCAATGTCGTAGCTTTCCCCCACTTCATTCCTTTTCCCCGGCTTGACCCATAAAGCTTTAGAATTGCTCACTCAGCATAAATAAGTACAAACCAACAGATTTGTTACAAGATAATGATTCTGATAGGAAACCTAAATGTTTGCTTTGGCTTGGTAAAAATACTACAAATGTGGGCCATCAATTCAAATAATTTAGTCACATCGGATGCAGAAATGTGATGTTTTAAAGAAATAATCATTTGATAACAGCAGATAAGTTTAGTCTGTTTTTGCGCCTTCTTCGAGTCAAACCAGTCTGTCGGGTTGTCGCTGTCAACCGTGACAGGAGCGTAACAACAGACGGATCAGGTTGCCATGAAGCCTGACGAGCTAGCATGACGCAGGGTGACCATCTTAGTAGCGTTTTGGAGGATGGGAAACGTTGAACGCATGTTGGACTTGGCAAATCTTGATCAATTTGGTCCTAGTTCGTACTTAACTTGAACATAAAGATAAAGCATTGATTTCGGAATTTGTGGGTTGACTTTAAGAGGTTGTTGTGCAAGAGGTGTTTTAATTTGTTCGTCGTTTCTGTAAAATTCTGCATTTTATGCATAACATTACTAAATTATTATTGGTTTTTTTTAAGTCTCAGTTATTCATCTTTGTCTAATATTCAGAAAACTTTTTGACAAGCCTGTATCCAATGTCTGCAACCTTATTAGCCCGCCTAAGACTGGATAAGCTACATTGGACCACCTAGTCCACCGTTGTCCCCTGCATATTCATTCTTATTCCAATGAGTTTAGGATAGAGTTCCAGAAATGAATTCAACTATATTAGTGAACAGTGATACATTGCCACTAGCAATTAGCCTGTTAGCATCCGCGGTGGCCAGTGAGTATAGTCCACTCATTTAGGTTCTAAATGTAGGTGTGTGCTTCTGAACTTCACACCACTGGTTAGCATTCTAACTTTTTGTCTTTGTTGCTGTTACAGCAGTGAGATCCATCATGTGATGTATGGGTGTGAAAGTACCATGGGATTAGTTACATCATACCGATCACTGATCAACCTCAAAACTTGCCGATTCCCGCAAGTTCCGTTGAAGTGTCCCTTGTTAAAAATGCCATAAAGTTACGCTTTAATTCAACCCTTTTACTACATCTGTCATATATATGTTTTGTTTTCATTTGTTGAATGTGGTCTTTGTTTTTAGCAGAGTGAATGATGTATTGCTTTGTTTATGTGTTTTTATTATCTTTACGTGCAAGAAATATTACCACCAGGTTATTATTGGTCAGTGGCCTACATGCTTTGTGCTGCAACAACACAGGAAGTTGACAACATTGTGCCTGAACACACCTTGTTTTTAGGTCAACAGGTGGGCACTGAAGTACATATGCTGTTCAAACATTTTGGGATTTCACACAGTTGGGGGGGGCCCACCGGTCCATGTAGGGCCATTTTGCTGGGCCCCACAAGTTTAGACCTATTTTTGAGGGTCAAGACTTGGTTTTAGAGTTTAGGTTTGAATTGGGTAATGGTTGAGGTTAGGGTAAGGGGTACGGGTAGGGGTAGGCAATCTTTTTTGGTGGTTGGGGTTAAGGGAAGGGGCTAGGAAATGCATTATGTCTATGAGATGGCCCCACAAAGATAGCAAAACAAACGTGTGTGTGTGTGTGTGTGTGTGTGCAGTATGTAGGCATGCTTTTAAGTTGCATTAAAATGTCATTTATACCTGCACAGGATGGACGAACAACCTTTTTAAAATTGTTGCTGTTTTTTTGTGTGTGCGTGAATCTATATTATTTTGAGCAGTAAAAAGATCACATCTTGTTCGTGACATGTTTTGAAAAAAACGATTTTGTTTATTCTCCGACGACCGAGTAAGCTACGTGTTGAGTGTGGTATCCAGTTTTATTGGTCACAGACAATAAATAACGGATTGAAATAAATTTGATGATTAATGACTCAAGCATTACAAAACCTACAAAACATGCTTTAAATGCACTCATCAATGGAAGTGACTCAACAATGACTAGTTATTTATTTTAGTCTGAGTGTTTTTATGGTAATGAATCCCATCCGTCCTCCATTTTGGGCATTTGGTCGGGTGTGTGTCACGTTCTGCTTCTGTGTTGCATGCGTGTACAAGAGTGTAGAAGCAATAATTGATCAGTCACACAATTCACTTACAAGCATTGTTATTGCACGAGATAAAAATGAGTCGTATGCAGGATGCACATTTTTCTTAGGCTAGAAGACAGGCATGCTGATGTTGTCCTTGATCACACAATTAACAAAATATTGTTATCCTTCTTCAACCGCAGCCCGACACATACACACAACACACAAGAGGGAGCTGGGTGGGAAATGTCAACTTGTCTGAAATACTGACATCACTCTAAAAAAACCTCCAGGCTCTCTTGTACGGAGTGTGTGTGTGTGCTGTCTGTTATCGTGTATACCAGTGGTTCCGAAACGCTTTACGTCAAATACCATCAAGTACCACCGTTATGACAGAACCACTGGTATACAAAATCGCAGATATTAAAAGTTCAAAACAACGGAAATATTCTGACCGAGGCAATGATTCTTTAACCTCTAGTGGTCACTAGCGTAATACGTTTCGTATCGCTGGTCCTCATAAGCGAGCAGAAAAATAAGGTCTTTTCCCAAGAATGCAGCGGAAGGGGGAAGACAAACTGTGTTTGTGCGTCTGCCCTGGAATGCAACAGTGGGTAATTAGTCTTTTGTCCCACCAGCATATTCGCTGCCAATTAACGTTGCCTCGTCCCATGGAATGCACACAGGATGTCTGCTACGCTAATCTGCCGGGTTTATGGCCACATACTGTAGCTGTTTGATTGGCTGTAAAGTAGGCTATGGTTGTAAAATGGAACATTCACGTGGGATACTGTATCTGCAGTTTAGCCAATGCTAGGTGAGCTTCATGCTAACACTCTGAGGTAGATGTGCGTACACAATCACGGTTGTGGATTTGCATCGTTTTAAATGGCAAATGGAATTTGAGATAAAAAAAAAAATTTTTCAAGCAATAAAAAAAAAAGAAGAATAACTACAAATATGTCAAATAATTCATTTAAAAATAAGTAATTCAATTTACATTTAATTGAAAGAAATGTATTCTAACGTTCAAAATAAATAATATGAGTTAAATAAGTAGTGCAAATAAAACAAGTGTTAATGCCAAATCTAAATCAATAAAAATAAAGAAATGCATGGAGGAACAACGCAGTATTTAAAAGCTACACAAGCAGCTAAACATTTTAAATAAAAGTCAAATGATTAACCCTTAAACTTAATACAAACTTTGAGTAAAAACTAAAGAATTAATAACAAAATAAAACTAGACCAAATAATATTTAATTGGATTAACTAATTTACTCCCAAAAACGTATAAATACAATCTATTTTAAATATTGCCATGGTCCCAAAAACGTATTTATACCTTCTTTTTTTTTTATTTATTTTTTTTTTATGTTAGAGCATACCAAAGGCTTTGATGCAATTAGATTCTTGCACAGTATTTGGTTGCTTGCGATTACAGTTCTACTTTTTTTAATGTTGGAGAAGCACATAGTAACAATTTGATGTTGCACTTTATCAAGTCTTGGCATTTTAAAGACAAACCAGTACGTCGAGTTACTTCTGCAGTATTGGACCAGACTTGATTGCATTTGTTTGAATCTAATTTCAATTTAATTCAAATGTTTTTATTTCATTCTTCAAAAAAGAAATGAAAAGGGAGAGAAAGAAGTGAAACTTGTGGTATCTGCCCCCGATCAAAAAGAAAAAAAACATACAAAGTATAAATTAAAAGTGAGTAAAGAAAAATAAAACGACAGATAAACATACGAAGCTGGAAATAGCCTCGCATGTCGTCATTTCTCTATAGAGCTGAGCTTGCCGCAAAACTACAGGATGAGCTCATTGACCATTACTTATTCATACGGTCAGAGAGGCTCATACAACCATACATGTGACATTTTAAAAAAAGGGGGCTGGACAACATGAACCCAACCAGCACGGAAGCTACTGTATGATAATAACCAACCAACCACACTGGCATGTTTTGTTACAATGCCCTGGTAGTGCGATGGCCTTTTTAGTGTTGTTACTTTTTCCCTTTTGGCACTGGTAATCATTTCTCTCTTTAATGATTATAAATTGCAAGTTAGACACATGGTAGCCAAATAAGAATGTTCACAACAAATGTGATATTACGCCTCTTCAAACAAGCTGGCTGTTATGCGATAGAATCTTGAACGCTAATGTACAATTTGCTCAATCCTAATTTTCTGGAATTGAGAAGATTTGGTGCCAGTGTTTAAGTTTCACATGAACTAAAACCAGATCAGGCCTACCACATCATTTTATACGGCCCACTAAAGAAAATAAATACATGATATCTACTTAATATTTAATGCAAAATGCATTTGTTGTTTTCATTTTACAGGGATGTGATTTTTCCGCTAATTAGCGGAATTCCGCTTTTTTTACCCCCCCCCCCCCCCAAAAAAAAAAAAATTCGGATTTTTTGTTTTTATATATTTTTTATTTTTTTTAGTAGTAGTTCATTGTGTATGCACATGACTCCGACAGATAACATCTTCTGCTATAACAAAGACATTTGTGGTATGCTCTAATATGAGTTGCTTTTCATTTGGTCACGATACAATTATTTGTTCATGAAATTTGAACTCTTCAACATTATTTATGTGTTAACTTAGTAATCACATTAGTTAGATATGATGATATTCTCAGTGATAGTTTTTAAAAGCAAAGGCAGTCCAATGTTTTTGAATGTGACTGATTTTGAGTTGACTAAAACTGCCATTTTATATGGGATAGTTCAATATACATTGAAAATTTATGCTGTTGTTTTGTCTATTTCTTTGTCATGTGAGTGCATTGAAAGTACTTAAAAGCACGGAAAACCCATGAGCCCCGGGGGGCTGCGCCCCCCTTGTCCCCCCACCAGGGCACTGCCCTGGACCTAGCTGGGTGCCAGCGGCCCCCAGACCCCCGGCTAAATTTTCAGATAATTTCACTTTGGTCAAATCACATCCCTGATTTTAGCACAGAATTAGTAATACCTAAACATGACCAAAATAAACTCGACACCCGTGCATTGGAGTAGCAGTTCTGCTTAACCGTCACTCAGATCTGCCACGCTATCTGTGTTTGGAAAATACTGACTAAGGAACAAATCAGCTCGCTTGTATTCCCTTTGCGGCTCATGTTTTTTTTTCCGCTTGATTGACAGAGCCTGCGAAGAGGTAGCTAGGGAAGTAAACATTATTTTTCATACTATATTAAGAGATTGTATTACTGACATATCTCCAACTTTGGAAAATGTGTAGCTGACCCAAAAAATGAGCAACATTCAGATGAATATAAGAGTTGAATATTTATAAGCAGGGTCACAGTTTGCTAGGACCACCAAAAACATAATAGTTTAGCACATACAGTGTAAGCCTTTCGTTTTAAACCACAACCCTGACAACAATTCACGTGATATTTTTAATTTGTGAGTGTTTGTCTTTTGTGTGTTTGCGTTCATATTCAGGCACTTGGAAATTACTTTTTTTTTTCAGTTGAACTGTGGCTTGGTGACGGTCTCAGTCTTATTAAAGATACATAAACATAGTCTGCCTCACAAACAATAGAAGACATTTACTAATCTTTTTTTTTTTTTTGCGGACAGTTTTGTAGCTTTTCTGAAAAGAAAAGAAAAGAAAAGAAAAGCTCCATTAGCCCACCTCAAAGTTTGAGCCATCAATCATCTGTCAGTGACAGATCAACTGACAGAAGTTTAACATTTCAACATAGCACCTCGGATTGTCCATTTGGGCTCACTTTTCTTTTTTTTTTCTTCTTTGGCAAAGCATAGCACTTTATCAGCACAAAATACACTTTCTTGAACAAAAAAAAAACGTATTTCTGTAACATTGGCATTGAGACGTCTTAACATGTGATTGTGATGTAACAATTGTGTGATGCTGTATTACAAATCACAATTTAACAAAAGTTAAATTGAATCTCATTATCTGGCAAAATGATCACAAATGTATTTCAGCACTATGATCTTGGCCTTCATATTTGTCCCCTCTTTGTGTTTTTTTGCTGTGTCATCAGGACCAGTTTGATAATCTGGACAAGCACACTCAGTGGGGGATCGACTTCCTGGAGCGTTATTCAAAATTTGTCAAGGAAAGGTTGGAAATTGAGCAGAATTACGCCAAGCAGCTCAGGTACAAAAATTCACACAAACAACGCAACATGTTACAGACGATATGTCTTAGAATCATGTTAGAGTGCATATCAGGACATCTATTGTACATTCCCCAAACAGACATTTTGACGGGGATGATGTGATGTGAGAATAGAATTAATAGGATTAAAAAAAAAAAAAGTCTCATTTAGCCATGGTGTGATAATCCAAGCAATTTACTGTACACTTTGCTGATTGTGTTTTTCTTTTCTTTTTTTTCTAAGGTCAAATGTTAATCCTTAAGCACAGGCACACTTTTTGAATTTGCAACCAATCTTTCATCTACGACCAAAAAATAAACAAACAAAAAGCATTTATGATTAGGATCCAAAAATAACAGCAAGCTCATTACTTGTCTCTTGTGCATTAGGAACTTGGTGAAGAAATACTGTCCAAAACGCCCCAAAGATGAGGAACCAAGGTGAGTCTGCTGAAAATATGTGATTTTTGCTTGCAGTGTGCTTATTACAATGAACATACATGAACGTAGTGGTAAGAATTGGCTCTATTGACTGTTTTAATATGGAAAATTGTGTGGTCACAAACACAATGCGAGAAATTTACGTAGGATTTTTTTTTAATTATTTGTATGTAATAAGTGCAATATATTACTGTAAAAAATATTTTAACAATAAAACATGGCATTCAAAATTGAAATTGACCGATATGTTTTTTTTTTCAAGGCCAGTAACGATTATTAGTAGGAAAGGACGCTGATAACTGATATTTGGAGCCGATATTCATTTTCACTAAAAGGGAAAAAAGACAAACTCCAGCTCTTTTTTTTTTTTAAAGCATAATAATGTTTAATGTTTACGGTTTAAAAAAATCTTAGTCAATCATCAATAAAAACTTAAGTAAATAAATAGCTCCCTGTTGTTTGCCACAGTAAATCAAGTTTTAAAGTTTCAATTTCAAAATATCTGAAGTATTAGCATTTTACTTAGCTACTTTTAATTTCAAACAAAGAAAGAGGGTACAGAGAGTTCCCAGGGTAAAAAGCATCCATGAAAATTTAAATAATTAGTTCCCTGATTATTTTTCCCCCCCCTGAACACTTTTTGAAATGGATCTATTATCGGCAGTATGATTCTTCAAAATGGCCGATGCCGATATTCGTCGAAATGCTGAATATCGGCGCAGATAATCGACCCAGCCGATAACCGACCCAGCCGATAACCGGTTTATGCCTAAAATATTCAGTCCAAAAAAAAAAAAAACTGATCTAAGTGCACTTGAATTTCAACTCCAGATGAAACGTGCAAACGACCGCGTCCGTCCGTACGTTCATCCCTTGCAATCATTTTTTGCAGGTTCACGTCCTGCCTGTCATTTTACGGCGTACTGAACGAGCTGAACGACTACGCTGGTCAGCGGGAGGTGGTGGCTGAGGAGATGGGCCACAAGGTTTACGGAACTCTGATCAAGTACAGCCAGGACCTCAAAGCAGAGAGGAAACACGTGAGTCCTGCACGCCACTTGGACAACATGAAGCTGCCAAGGAAACTCTTTCAATGGGGGATTTCGACCCCTGGTCGCCCGCCTTTCATTTCAATGGGGGATTTCGACCCCTGGTCGCCCGCCATTCATTTCAATGGGGGATTTCGACCCCTGGTTGATTGTTGTCATGTTGATACTTTTCATGTGCTCCTTGTCTCGCCTCGCATTTGTTTTGTGTTTGGACTTAACGACACAAGAGGGTACATATGTTGAGCATGATGTTAAACATCTGCCTTTCGCTAACTCTTCACATTCTTTGGAAGAACATTCCTCGCTCTCAGTGGAATACTTAAGCCACTTTCCAAACGTAGGGATGGTTGGACCCAAAATAAGACACAGACGTGTTATTTTTTTCTTAAATACAGTTGTCAGCTGGAGGAGTAATATGCATAACTATTCCTGGAAAAAGACACTAGGCAGCGTAGTGCACGGTTGCTTGCGGTGATTAATTATTGTATGTGAATCTTTGCTATGCGTTATCCCTCACACTTAAATTTCAGTCATTCAGTTATGACATCTTATTGCTCCAGTAAATCCGTCGTGGATGATTCACTTTTCCGTCCTGCATTTGTACTGTGTTGTGGATATCCATGTTTTCTTATATATATGTTATGTGTTTCTTTTCCGTATAAATGTTTGGGCGCGTTGTGTTGTGTTGTGTGTGTTTGTGCGCGCGTGTGTCTGCATTTGAGAGTGCAGCATCTGCAGGAGGGCAGGAAGGCCCAGCAGTATTTGGATCACTGCTGGAAACAGATGGACAACGTAAGTAAGGAGAGAAGGAGAAGGGGGTGGGGGATACTTTTTTTATTTTTGCATGAGAAATACATACTAAGGTTACTCTAGGTCGTATGGTTATCAATTCCCCTTTCTTCTTTATTTTTATCATTATTTGATCATTTAATACAGTTACAGTACAGCATAGCTTTAATAAACACACTCAAGGTTTGCAACTGTGGATTCACTTTTTCATAGATTTTTTTTTTCAATATTTATTTATTTCGGTATTTAATTTTTTTTTTTTCTTTTGGGTTCACCCCAAAGGCACCTCCAACTTTGTGTACGTACAAATAAGATTTCAAAAGGTTGTACATCTCTCTTTATTATCTTGTAAGTGCGGAAGCGTTTTGCATTCACTTGAAGAAAAAAAAAAATCTCCTTTTTTTCCTATTTTTTGGAGCGAGCTTTGTTTTTGTTTGTACTTTTTTCAAATATATTTTGTTTTTCTGAATTTGTTTCTGTTTTACTGAATATATTTTTTCTATCGTAAAAAAATCTGAAAAACAGGGGGGAGGGGGTACTCCAAAAAATAGAGCACCAGCTTCTGTTTCTCAGAGTAATTTATTTATTTTATTTTTTTTAACCTCTTACCACCAAGTAAAATTACTGGTGCTGTTTAAAAAAATACTAATCCCCCCGCGGCTTCTGTTTTTCTGAATATTTGCTTCCCTGTTTTTCTGAATGTGTTTTTTATGAAATGATAAAAATACAAAAATCTGAGAAAAAAAAATAAAATAAAAAATGCACAAAAAAAAAAACTCACCCCTCCAAAAATCTGTCAGAAAAACGAGTCCTTTTTCCCAAGTGAATGAAATACGATTCCGTAATCCGTATGCAGCAGAAACATTTTTTTTTTTTTTTTTATGAGGGTAAAACCACAGCTTTGACACACTCAGTCATTGGTGATTAAGGCAGCGACAAACGGGCCCAAAAATGTACACCAGCCCCTCCCTAAGCAAGTCACATGTGCCACATTTGGCCCTTGTCAACTTTCCTTTTGGCTTTCAAAATCCCCCGGAGAGATTCCATTTGCTAATTTTTGAGGTCATTTAATTGGATTTACCCAATTAGTACAACATAAACCAATATGCAAAATTATTTCACAATGTGGGGAAACTAAGGACTTCAAATTCTAATTGTAAATTATTAAATAGTTCCTGACACCAATAAAAGTATGTTTTTGTGTGTGGGCTGTAAAGCTTTTAATAATGACCACCAAGTGACCTGATAGTAACGTCTCAGCTATTCAATGTGTTTCCTTCACAACTAATGTGACCCAGATGGCCTGTCAGGAAGGAAACCATCTCCGTCTGATTCAACTCACTTTCTTTTTTCTGTGGCTCTTTTAATCTTGAGTCACAAGTGTTGGTTGTTTTTATGGTAGGAAGTGAAGACATTTTACAATCATGCATATATTTCACATCCTCTTGACATGGATAATGTATTATTTGTGTGTGTGTTTTTTTTTATCAACAGAGTAAAAAGAAGTTTGAGAGAGAATGTAAAGAAGCAGAGAAATCCCAAACGAACTATGAGAGGTTAGACAATGACATCAATGCTACAAAATCGGAAGTTGAGAAGGTAAATTGTGCACTAATCAAACTGTCAGTGTGATTGTCTTTTGTGTTATGCTTCGGTATTTTGTATTAACAACAATACTAGCCAATGAAAATGTTTACTGACATTATTTTTGTTTTTACCTTTAGTCATATAATACATTTTTAATTTAAGTTAAAGACACTACTACTTCCTATTGACTGTCTCATGCGGTACGCACCGACGGATTTGTAGCATTTTATAGTCCAATTTACTAAAATTAGAACAATTTACTTGTAACAGACTAGAAACAACACCACTTAACTCATTCACTCCCAGCCATTTTCACTGATGCAATCCCCTTCGCTCCCGGCTGTTTTATTGGATTTTGTCAGATTTTCCAAGGCCCGCAGAATATTGTTATATTGCTATAAAAACATGAAACCTACCAAAAGAAAGATTAGAGCCTCTTCTTTCATTATTCACAAGTCTGATTAAAAAGAGCTTTTTGCAACATGGCCCTGGTTGATCTCTTATACTCTGCTGCCACCTGCTGGCTGTTTTTGTAGTAACTACCATTGCTTCAGTCCAGAGGCTGTATCAAAGCCTTCTGTGTGCTCTAGCGCAAGGTTCACCAATTCCAGTCCTTGAGGTCTGTAGTCCTGCAGGTTTGAGATGTTAACGCCCACTAGTACACCCGATTCATATAAACAGTCCATCAGCATGCCTGAGAACAATCCTGTTCTTTATTATCAGGTGTGTTGTTAGGCGGAAACATCTAAAACCTGCAGGACTCTGGACCGCAATTGGTGAACCCTGCTCTAGCATAAAAAAAAAAAAAAAAACATAAATACATTTTGGGGACCATGGTAATATTTAAAATAGAACGTATTTATACGTTTTTTGGGAGCAAATGAGTTAATTACACGTCCGTGCAAAAGAACACATTTCATTAAAGAAACTTGTAAATTGTTACTACAGCAAAGCATGGTCCTCTGATTTCCGAACCTGTCACAGTATTTTTTTCTGTTTGTTTTTTTAATGCTTAAAATGCTCACAATTCCGCCCAGTTATCGTTATGTGTGTAGCCTGCTTCAGTGGGCATCTCCGGTCATTTATTTGATGTTCATGTTTTATACTTGACATTTGGTGAGATTTGCTGTGCATGACTGTGACCGTTCAGGCCAAAGCCCAGTTATATATGCGGACTCACATGGCCGATGAGAGTAAAAACGAGTATGCTGCCCAACTGCAAAACTTCAATGCCGAGCAGTGGAAACATTTCAACAACTCCATACCACACATCTTTAAGGTAAGAGAACCTTTATAAGGATCGAAACAAAAGTGTGCAAGAACAGTAAACCGCAAACATTGATGCTTAAAAAGGAGAGAAACAAATCATTCTTGGGTTTTTCATTTGAAATGTCCTACAGTTAAGTTAAGTATGGACTTTGTGCCTCCTTCCTGATAGGAGCTTCCTCTTCCTCTTTCAAATTGAAGCATTTATACAAATGGGATGGTGGAATTGGAGGTAAACCTGTAAATTAGCCATGTAGAGTTTTCTTTCCTGTTTGCTAGTTGTACTAGTACCGTATGTGATATTGAATTTAAGAATGAATTGTGCAAGTGACTGCGAAATCTTCATTTAAAATACTTTTATTGGCATAAAAAAGACTGAGGCACTGGAGTGCTTGATTAAGTGCTAGGTTTTTTGTTGTTGTTTTTTTGGGGGGGAAAGACGGTCTTGTGTCCACTTGTGTCCCTCCCCAGGTATATGAAACACTCCACCTGTTCAACCTGTTCTCCCTCAATAGACAAAGATTGAACAATCTGAGCAGTAATTGTTGCTCGCATAGCACATTTCCTTTCCTTTCCATTTCCTGAAAGCCTCCATTTTGTGCACATCTGCTACCAGGGCCATGTCATCTGCATATTAAAAAAAAAAAAAAACACAGAGGAAGAAATGAAATCACGCACAACTCTCAAAATGCATTTGCAACACAGACCTGAAGTATTTAATGTGCATCGTATTTGGGGAAGGGCATTTTTAAGAATTCCTTCCATTGGCTTACAAAACAACCAGAGTCGCATTTCACCCAGTGGCCTGTCGCTTTTTGTACGCAGAACACAGCTGACTATTTGTATCACACTCAATATTTTGGATTTCAGTAGCAGTCCTTGACTTTGGAAAAATGGGCAAAAATATATCTCTTTGTTCAATTTGGATGACATTTTTGTCATATATAATCTTTTTTTTTTTTATTGAACTTAATTTGAACAGTAGGTGGCAGTAGTGTGCATTACATGGGGTGCAAGGGCCTTTGACCTCAGTGCAAGTGAGGTAGCAGGCATCTGCAGCGTAACCATGACTTTCAATTCAATTACAATTTCAATTATTATACTTCACAATTACAAAATCAACATAATCGTCCCCCAAAAATAATTAATAGTACTAATTTTGAGTTGTTTAAATTTATACATTTACACCTTTTTTTATTTTATTTTTTTAATAACATATATATTTTTTTAATTATTTTGTCCAAAAAGAACTTGCATAATTCTAGTGTTTCAAAGAATTTTGTCTTATTTTTAATTTTATTTTTACATGTAAACATTTTCTTGTTTTGTATCAAAAAATAAATGATCGTCCTAATTGTGAAAATAATTGTGATGAATACTTTCTTCATAATCGAGCAGCCCTAACTTAAGTGTAGATTGTTTTTTGCTACGTTCATATTGGGAATGAATTGGTATAACCCCCCTCCCCACAACAAAACACTCTTCTGTATTTTTGCTCACATGCCTGTGATGTGTTCCAGAATCTGCAAGATATGGATCAGCGCCGAACGGTGAAGCTTGGGGAGACGTACCGAAGCTTTGCAGAAGCAGAACGAAGAGTCATTCCCATTATCTCCAAGTGTTTAGAAGGAATGGTTTCAGCGGCCAAAGCTGTTGATGAGCGAAAGGTGTGTGAAAGATATGATGACAAGAATAATTCACTCATTTGTCTTTTTTTTTTTTTTTTTTTTTAATATATATTTTTGTACTTCCTCCAGGATTCTGGAATTGTGGTGGAGTCTTTTAAGTCCGGCTTTGACCCTCCGGGCGACTTCCCCTTTGAAGACTTCAGTCAGAATCTAAGCAGAACCGGGTCAGACGGGGCCATCAGCAATACGCCCAAAGGAGAGCGAGATGGAGCCCCGGCACCACGATCAGACCCGAAACACACAATCAGCAAAAGCAAGAATAAGCTCTGGCTCTTCGGGAAGAAACCAAAGGTACCTGAAATTGCTGCCGGCTTCTCGTCAAGCAGTTCCTGTTTATGTATCATAAAGCAGCAACACACACAGAACATGGAGTTAACACTAGGTTGATAATCTACAAGTTAATTTCAAAATTCATGTTCCGATTTCCCAGCCTTAACTCACACGCAAGGTAAATGAGGTGCATATTTTGTCGTATTTGTGTAAAACATATTTCACAGTTTGGCAGTTTTTTTTTTTCACTCGATCAGTGTTTGTGTCAAATCTTTGGTACGCTCATGGACCTTGCCCTTCTTCTTCATAAGGACAATGTTGGTTAATTATTATCTCTCTGTCGCTGGTTTATGTTCGAGACATCAGCTGCGTTGCAGGAAACGGTGACGTGAGGTCTCCGTTAATGATTAAACACTACGTTATGGTACATACATTTTTCTTGCGTGTACCTTACTACTTTAAAAATCAATTTGATTATTTGACTTGGGCATATTTATGACTTATGTACGCATCATTTGACTTTATGAAGAAGAAGATGAACAAGGTTAGTTTATCAGTGATGTAACAATCCCCTTTATTATTACCTAAAACTAAGTTGATGAGAAAGTTTTATTCCTATTGATATATATATTAATTATTAGTAGTCAAGGAGGCCAATAACCGATATTTCAAGCTGATATTCATTTGCAGTAAAAGAGAAAGTATTAGCATCATCAACATTTTAAAAATTTAGCATGCTTGTTAAAAAAAAAACCTTTTCAAATTTCCAACACTTAGATGTTTTTTCTTTTAATTTTAAATATATAAAAAATAGACAGCTTTGTTTAAAAACGATTTTAAAAATTGCAACAACAAAAAAATCCCACGTCTTAACCATGTGTTAAACTAAATTAAAAATTAAGCAAATAAAAGGCTACCTAAAGCTTTCGACTGTAAATGTTTTTCAAAAATTTAACATAATTTCTTAATTTTAATAAAAATGTAATAAAAAATGAATAAATTGTAGGAAGTTCCCAGTGTCTTCACAATCTTTTATGAAAATGCAAAGTTCCCTGTATTTCATGGAGCGACAAATGCATGCGAATTTTGGGTTTTCGTCAGGGTTCGTAAAAGGTTTCAAAAGATCTTCGCAGACAGTGAAACATTGTCTCAATGTGTTCAAAATGTCTGTGAACATCTTACAAATCCTGCTGAAAATCCAAATTTGCCAGCTTTATTGGCTTTCAGATTTGTAAAAAGGCCGATAATCCCTACCATTAATCGTCATTATGTTTGTTTTGTTCTCAGTCACATGTCATGATCATGTAACTTTATCATAATGCTGAGCGTCCCAAAAAAGATTTTGAATAAGTTACAAAAAAAAAGAAAAAAAACTTACTGCAGCAGAGAAAAAATGTGCCATCCTGACTTACGGTTTTATCATTTCTCCCTGCTCCCTGCCAGTCTCCTTCTTCCTCTCCTCCTCCACCTCCTCCATCCTCCTCCCGCCCACGGCCCACCTCGCATGTTTTCCCTCCGAATCGGTTCAGCTCTGATCGAGTGAACCAGTATCTGTCTGAGATAAAGAGCACAGTACCCAGAATCCCCCAGAACTTGAAGGGTCTGAGACGAGGGGTGAGCCAGGAAGTACCAAGCCGTTGTTGTCGTTGAAGTTTCTTGAGGCAGATCATGTTGCCTTGATGATTTAGTGTGATTCTCGACAGGATGTCTGCAGGTCATGAAAATGCTTTTCAATTATAAAGTGATACTTAATTAGGGGTGTCAAAATGAGTGCATTCATTTTGAGTTCATTTAAAAAAAAAAAATTAACACCACTTTTTTATTATTTTTTTTACTTGCGATTAATGACTGCCCCTTACTTGGAAAGCCTCTACTGGAGGAACACGTCCACGTCAAAATTTAGCAGTAATACATTTTATAATAATGTGTATATTTGTGGAGACTGGGGTCAATTTAAAAAATGTACAGAATTTCACAAGTTACTTATGTTAAAGATTAGATAGCTCTTAATATGAAATGAAAAATGCACTGAGCTGTCCCCAACGTCTTACAAATGCAATGATGCCATCTAGTGGCAAAAAAATGACCTCAACACAAATCAATATCACACTCGTTTTTTTTTTTACAGTACAGTAAATCTTTTTAATTTTAACTAAATTTTATGAATAATTATGAAATTATTGAATCAATGACTAAAAGATGCAGTCATATTTCTATTAGTTTAACATTTTTTTCCACTTTTATGTTTACAAGAGTATGAAAACTTGGAGAAAAAAAAACATTTTATTGTACATTCAGAACAGATAAAAAAATTGCGATTAATCATAAGTTAACTATTGAAGTTATGCGATTAATTACGCTGACAATTTTTAATCGCCTGACACCCCTATTCATAATAGATTGCTGCAAACTCAAAGCTGCAGCTATCGACTTTGATCATTTCGAAATTTTATTATTTTATGACACTTGCAAACACCTTGCTCTATTGTCTTCGCTACTTACTTTTTTTTTTTTTTTTGGTTTCTATTTCCTGCCATGTCTTGTGTTTTTCTCCAACTACAAATGACAGATTTCTGCCACAATCACAACAGAAATGAGGTCTGATGATTTTTAGGGGTTTTGGCGTTTTGGGTTGCAGTGCTGATGTGCTATGCTGTTGTTGGTCTCGCAGAGGTTGCAGTGGCGTGTGTTTGGATGGTTGACTTAGTTCAACCGAGAGTCCCGTCTCAAATGTACAGCAGCGCTCAAGAAAAAGCATTGTTTGGCTTTTTCTCTTGTCATTTGTGTCAAAGTGGCTCTCCGTTGAAAATACTTCACACATGAATGACTCATATCTCATGTAGAGTTGTTCAGCACAGAACATTTTGCAGTAATTTGGCTATCTCCTCCAATTGTAAAACCTTTTAGAATATTATGCAAACATGCATCCGAAATTGATTCACATAATAAATATGTTGATCATGCAGTATTAGTCATCATCGGGTTTTTGATTAATCAACCGTTTGTCAACTGCATTCAACTAACCAGCATCCTGTGTTGTCTGCTTGCATTTCTGGAATTGGTAATGTTACATCCCAGTGGTCTGTCAAGATGGTAAGTGGAAAGTTAACAGTAGCTAATACAGTGAAGATAATGCCGTGTAAGTTCAAATGCATGTGTTGTAGATGTCCCAATTGTATCTAACAAATGACCCTGTAGTCAAATGTTTGCCTTCTGCCCATTGTTTTCATCCATAGATTAAAATGTGTTGAACCCGCAGAAATAGCACACACACGTACTTTAGTAATCCCGTGAGGGTCATGCGGATCCTGTTTGAGAGGGTCCCGGGACATCGCAGCATTCATTCGTGAATGAAGTCCTAGCAGTGACATTTGTCGTGCTTTAATTTGCCTGCAGGCTCCATCAGTGGAGGATTTCAGCCACTTACCCCCTGAACAGAGGAGGAAGCGGTTGCAGCAGAAAATTGATGAACTCAACAACAAGCTCCAAATAGAGATGGATCAGAGGTACTTATTCAATTGTATTGTTAATTCTCTCATGCCAAAAATGTTTTACGAAAACCTCTGATGTATTCAGAGTGGCTCCAGCTTTTTATTGCCAACGTAAACACTAATAGATTCACAATTATTGAGTTAACAGGGATGTGATTTTTCCGCTAATTCGCGGAATTCCGCTTTTTTTATCCCCCCCCCCCCCCCCCAAAAAAAAAAATCGATTTTTTTTTTTTTTGTTTGTTTGTTTTTTTTTTGTAGTTCATTGTGTATGCACATGACTCCGACAGATAACATCTTCTGCTATAACAAAGACATTTGTGGTATGCTCTAATATGAGTTACTTTTCATTTGGTCATGATACAATTATTTGTTCATGAAATTTGAACTCTTCAACATTATTTATGTGTTAACTTAGTAATCACATTAGTTAGATATGATGATATTCTCAGTGATAGTTTTTAAAAGCAAAGGCAGTCCAATGTTTTTGAATGTGACTAAAACTGCCCCCAGACCCCCGGCTAAATTTTCAGATAATTTCACTTTGGTCAAATCACATCCCTGAGTTAAGTTCTTTGACACTCTGAGGCTTTGATATTGATTTGTGTTGAGGTCATTTTCCTGCCACTAGATGGCATAATTGCATTTGTAAGACGTTGGTGACAGCTCATTGCATTTTTTCTTTTTCAAATTAAGAGCTATCTAATGTTTAACATGAAGTAACTTGTGCAATTTTTTTAAATTGTAAAATACAACTTGACCTCAGTTTCCACAAATATATGCATTATTATTAAATGTAATGCTGCTAAATTTCAACATGGATGTGTCTGCTGCGTTGCGACTGGAATTCCCACAGTACAGGCTTTTCCAAGTAATTGGCGGTCATTAATTGCGCGTTAAAAAAATTAGTGGCATTAAAGAATTTTTTAAGGCGACACCCCTAGTTGACACAAATTAATATCAAATTAATAAAGCCAATATAGTTAATGAGAAATAGATGTTTTTTTTAAGTTATGTGTGATATTATTGTGGTCATTTATATTTGTGTGTGTTGTCTGTTACATCAACACTGTGATTTTTACCTGTGCTAGGGATGCCCTAAACAAAATGAAAGACGTGTATGAGAAAACTCCACATATGGGTGACCCCAACAGCCTGCAGCCCAAAATATCAGAGACCATATTCAACATGGAAAAGCTGCGCTCTGAAATCCACAAGCATGAGGTCAGAAAAGAACAAAGTGTATGAGGTTACCCCAAGATCACCTTGAGATGAGACAGAATGTGTGCGAAATGCGTTGTTGGATATGTTGATGGCGCCATCTGCTGGTCCAAATTGAAAAGATGTTGAATTTGATTGTTCTTTCAAAAGTGTAATTTGATTTTGCC
Source organism: Vanacampus margaritifer (assembly GCF_051991255.1). NCBI lineage: Eukaryota > Metazoa > Chordata > Actinopteri > Syngnathiformes > Syngnathidae > Vanacampus > Vanacampus margaritifer. The sequence goes on from NC_135444.1 coordinate 19,500,736, forward strand.
TCACTTGTGCCAATGGCAGGCTTGGTTGTCAGAGGTGGAAGGAAAGCAGGCCTCCAGAGACAGGAGGCATAGTGCCGACAACCACCATCCCACTCCCCAAGGCAGAGAGAGGTAAGACAAAAAAGTGGTTCCGAAAATGGATGGATGGATTTTTATCTAGTAAAAACTGCCCTTTTAATCCACTAAAAACTTTTCATAAAATCTTCTCCAGTGTACTTTTGTACTCCAACAATACATTGTTACTATTATCAGGGATGTAATTTTTCCGCTAATTCGCGGAATTCCGCTTTTTTTATCCCCCCCCCCCCAAAAAAAAAAGTCAGATTTATTTTTTATTTTTTATTTTTTTTATAGTAGTTCATTGTGTATGCACATGACTCCGACAGATAACATCTTCTGCTATAACAAAGACATTTGTGGTATGCTCTAATATGAGTTACTTTTCATTTGGTCATGATACAATTATTTGTTCATGAAATTTGAACCCCTCAACATTATTTATGTGTTAACTTAGTAATCACATTAGTTAGATATGATGATATTCTCAGTGATAGTTTTTAAAAGCAAAGGCAGTCCAATGTTTGTTGAATGTGACTGATTTTGAGTTGACTAAAACTGCCATTTTATATGGGATAGTTCAATATACATTGAAAATTTATGCTGTTGTTTTGTCTATTTCTTTGTCATGTGAGTGCATTGAAAGTACTTAAAAACACAGAAAACCCATGAGCTCCGGGGGGCTTCGCCCCCCACTTGTCCCCCCACCAGGGCACTGCCCTGGACCTAGCTGGGTGCCAGCGGCCCCCAGACCCCCGGCTAAATTTTCAGATAATTTCACTTTGGTCAAATCACATCCCTGTATTATTATTATTGTTATTGAAATGTAGGCTTTTTGGAGTAGAGTAGAGTAGAGTAGATACCGTCTGTGGAAACGAGGCTAAAGAGAGTACCAATACCAGCCATAGATATCGAGGCAAAGAAAATCTGAAAATCAAGTAAGTACTCCTCGGCAGTAGTTGGCGCTATACTTCGGCAGTTTGCCACATCTGTGATTCAACATCTGCAAGACACAGAGCAAGGTTTTCTGGACAAAATGTTTTTTAGTGTTCAAATGAAATTTTATATATCAAAAGTACTATAAGTATCTGTACTGATATCAGTCTGAAGAAAAGTGGTACCTGACATCCCTTTTTGAAAGTGTAATATAAAATTCACAGTATTGTCCTTTGTATGACCAGATATGATCTATACAACTTCATGAATATGTGTCTTAATTCCCAATCCTGAGATTTTCTTCAGAGTAGACCGCTGCGGCCAAATGAGCAAATGGGCAAAGCGATGTTGAAATAATCACATTTGTCAATGTGGAAAAAAAATGTGTCCAGGTTGAGAAATGTTTGTCTTGTTTGCAGTCCTGAAGGCAGTTACACAGAAGACACCAGTCAGGAGCAGCACACACCTCATCACCAATCCAATCCCCCGCAACCCGGACACCCCAGCACCGACCCGCACGAGTTTGATGATGAATTTGACGACGATGACCCGTTGCCGGTCATTGGACACTGCAAAGCTTTGTACTCTTTTGACGGTAAGGTCCGACGGATTGGACCTTGAGCGTTCGTACTTTTGCTTTTAGCATTTGTGAGAATAAATCCAAATTTTGATATGCACATTTAACTCGTAATGGAAATGTAGTTTTAAAAATATGCAAGTGTAGGCAACCGTATTTATGCAAAAATAATTGTAACTAAATACCTACATGTGTTGCTTTTATTTTGAATACATTTGTTATAACGATGGCCTTCTTGAATTTACCAAATAAGTGTATTTGTTTATTTTTCTTCACTTTTAGGTCAGAATGAGGGAACCCTGGTCATGGCTGAAGACGAGGTGATTATCTTCATTTTCTCCCATTTTAATTCACGGTTAAGCATCGTTTAGCACTCCTTTTTTTTTTAACTGTAAAAAAGTGTTTATATAAAACTTAACTTACTGAATTACGCATTCAAAAACATGTAGGACAGTGATCATTTCCTAGACGAAAAATATTAATTTTTTTCGGTTTTCAGGGTTTTTTTAAAGGCAAAAATGAAACGAAAACTAAAAGAGAAACCATTCACTGAGACGATGACATTAACTCAAATTGACTGACAATTTCGTTAATGACAAAAACGAAAACAACACAGTAACGAAAATTCACAAATTCCAATCAGAAGAAGGAATAAAACACGGGTGGGAGAAAAGAAGCGCTCAAGATGTTCACTGCACTTTATTTAATGTTCAAACATATTTACATTCATTGTGCAGCTATAAGATTAATCTCAGGCAATTGTGCACCTTTTTTTTTTATTTAGGTGAAAATAAAAGTTTTAAGACGGCATATTGTCAATTTCATTGACACAAAGTTTAATAAAGACACCTTTGTGTTATAAATGTGTCTCCCGTGTTAAACTACAGTTACAAATTGGTGTTCTATAATTTTCTGTATAAAAGTTGAAATGTATGCTGAAGGAAAACATTGATTAAAATTGCTCTTTATTTCGTCGGCTAAAATTGGATTTAAAGTTTTGATCCAATTTTAATAATAAAAAGAAAAATGCACTGAGCTGTCGCCATTGTCTTACAAATGCAATTATGCTATGCAGTGACAGAAAGATGACAAACACAAATCAATGTCATACTCGTTTTTTTTTTTTTACAGTACATCTTTTTCATTTTAAAAAGATTTATGAATTGTCATGAAATTACTGTATCAATGACAAAAAAATAAACTCTGTTAGGTTAACATTTCTTCCCACTTTTATGTTAATAGTATAAAAGATTATTTTTTTATGCCATTTGTTATTATTTGTTCCACTATTCTATCTAAATAAATAGAGGGTACTGCATGCCGAGGTGGCGCTATTGAGTGAATTTTTCTTTTTGTATTTTCCCCATTGGATATCATTAGTTCCACTTTTCCATCTAAATGAATGAAGGCTACTTTCAGATAACACTTTTCCATATAAAAATTCACAAGTGTTCTTTTTATTCATTTATCTTTCAACTACAATTAATACTTTGTAATTTTCACATATTTTAACTCTTTGACTGCCAGACGTTTTCAGAAAAAGGGATGCCGTCAGTGCCAGCCGATTTAAGCATTTTGACTGATCTTTCAAGGTCCACAGAAAATTTCGGGTTTGGTTGTGCTCCGCGCTTTCCGGCGTTAGCATCGCTAGCCGGTGAGGCTTTATGACGTGATCATAGCCGCCGCGTCAACGCTTCCAACTTCGGCGTCAACCTCGGAGTCACCATCATCATCATCATCGTCGTCATCAATGTGCTCTTTAGCATTGGTCGATGCTTTTCGTCTTTGAAAAAAATGCTCAAGCGTGAGCTGCTGGCAACCGGTCGCCATTATGGCTTCCTCAGCCATTGTCCCCTCAACACTCTAGCTCCGCCTCACGCCTTCTACTGACGCCTACCCAATCTTGTCCAAAGAGAGTCATCGCTGCCATCTAGGGGCCAAAAATACGCATTATACTAACTAGATCTGCTTGATACTTTCAGCACAGCTGGCCAAGGCTTTCCTCCACCCGTTTCCCAAAAAAAAACTTGGTTAACGTCTTTGGCGCTCCTCCGTAGATTTTTACTAAACCTCATTTAACGTTTTTGGCAGTAAAAGAGTTAAGCATTCAGCTATTAGCATTCAGCTTCCATCATTCCCCTGCAATTTCTGCAGAAATTGAACTTAGTTTAGTTGCATGATGCTTTTTGTCTTGTCCGACAGGTTTTGTACATTATCGAGGAAGACAAAGGCGACGGCTGGACGAGGGCGCGCAAACAGAGCGGGGAAGAGGGCTACGTCCCCACCACCTATGTGGAAATCACCATGGAGAAGAACTGTAAAGGTGCCGTCACCTATATCTGAAGCTCCGTTTGCCGTCTGTCCTGTCAACCGTAACCTTTTTTCCCCCATTCTTGCCGTGCTCACGTTCAAGAGAACAAAGGCAGAACGTGTGTGTTCGTTCACCTGCATGGATTTTGTCACGTGTTCCTCTATTTTGCTTTCTGTCACTTCCACTAACTATGTGCTCACTCATCCCTTCCCCTGTTGTAGCAGATGCTGTACTCGTGAGTGTCAGAGACTTGAATTGTTAAAAAAAAAAGAAAAAGAAAGAAAAGACATTTCTACAGTATATGCACGTGAGAAACTATATTGCTTCTTATCGATCAAAGTGTTCAAGATGTTGAGTGTAATATATTAGAAATTGATCTATTTTTTTTTTTATGTTTTCTAAATGGGTATTATATTGAAAAAAAAAACTGCATGATTTTATGCTCTCTGAATTCACCTCATAATTTAAAGTTTTTGTGAGTGTTTGCGTGCGCACGCAAAAATCAGTTTTTGTTTTATCTGTGCCATCACAGCCGATTTTGTTTAATTGCAGTCACGAGAATGTCTTAATTTGTTACTGGTGCACGATGCAAATTGATTTTTGGAGTTTCTAGAGCTCAGATGATAGAGTTGTTGTCGTGTGTGCTAGGTACGTTTTATATTTGTATGATATTCTACATTTCAAAAAAAAAAACTTTCGACCATAAACAACACATTTGTCATTCCCTCCGCGTTCTGTCCTCATTAACCTTTCACCTATCCGTTAATTTTCTTGTTCCATTGAAAATGACAACAGAAGCTCTAAAAAATGTCTGGAGTGCATACAAACGCTACTGCCTCTTTATTTATAAACACCCGGCGCACTGCTTTGTAGTGGGATGCAGCTACTTGCTAGAGAGAAAAAAAATGCCGTGTAGAACATCTGGGTGACTGAAGACAAAATTAACGGATCATATTGTCACATTCCATAATGTCAAATGTACAGGATGGTTAAGAGGACAGTAGCCTACGACAGGGATGGGCAACATATATGCTGGAAGGGGCCACAATTTGTCATCAGTGGGACTTGGATGGTGCATAGGAACACATTTCCTAACCAGATCTATGCTTACATGCAAAATATGTTGTCTTAATAATATATTTATTTTTTCTTAATACATTTCTCAATGCAAGAAAGGGTTATAAACCAAAAATAACCATACTGTGCAAAGGGCTGTCCCATGACCATTCAAGGATGTCACAAAACTGCTGAACAGCAAACCAACGTTAACTCATTTGCTCCCAAAAATGTATAAATACGTTCCATTTTAAATATTAACAGGCTTCCAAAGACGTATTTTTACGTTTTTTTGTTTGTTTTTTAAATGCTAGAGCATACAGAAAGCTTTGATGCAGCCTCTGGACTGTAGAGAATGCTTGAAGCAATGGCAGTTATTACAAAAACGGCCAGCAGGTGGCAGCGCAGTATAAGAGATCAGCCAGGGCCATTTTGCAAAAAGTTCTTTCCCCCACTGTTTTAAACAGATTTGTGAATAATTATGAAACCTAGCTGTATTCTAATGCTAATTGCTGCAAAACGGAAACAGATAGAAATGTGCAATGTACTTTTTTTTTCCTGATGAAAGAAGAGACTCTAATCTTTCTTTTGGTAGGTGCCATGTTTTTATAGCAATAGAACAGAATATTCTGTGGGCCTTGCAAAATCTGTCAAAATCCAGTAAATCAGCCGGGAGCAAAGGGGGTTGCTTCAGGTACTGTTTGTCCAGCATATCATTCCAAATTCGCAAAAAAAATAAAATAAAATTAGGCTTTCTCGTGTTGTTGTATAGGGCAGCATAAGACCCAGTGTAAGTGCAATTTAGCCAGGTCTGCCCTCTAGTGGCTAGTGGTGACATTACAACTTAAAACTACAGTTGATGCATACTGTAAGTTTGGCACCATCACATTTACATATTTGCAATTTTTTCCCTCAAGTTATTCTAGTTTTTGGGGCGGGGGGTAAAAAATGAAGAAAGAAAAAAATCAAGGTCCCACTTCGTTGCCCATCCCTGGCCTATGATGTGAAATGATTGTGATTCTGTGTCTCAGTGTTTGTGCGTCTACTTGCCTTTCCTTAACGGCGTCTCTCCTCTGTATGACTGTGCAGGTTCCTGAGGGCTGCAGAGTGGCCAGGTGGTTTGATTGGCCAGGTGGAGGGCTCTCGCTGGTGGCTGATTTTTGGTGGTGGGGGTGAAAGAGAGAGATGAGAAGGAGAGAGAGAGGGAAACAGAAGGGCAAGTTTGCATGTCGGCATGCTCTCACATACGTAACGGCTGCGGCAGTCCGAGCTTTTAACTGAATAACGGCAGGCAGTAAAAGTAAATTTCATTTCTTAAAATGATTGCAACAACTGCACGAGGAGGTCCCACTTCATACCACTGGGCTTTTTAACAACGAATTGGATGGCAGAGTCTGCTTTCACTGGCCACTAGTGGACGTTTGCCATGTTCCCTCAAAGGGAATAAATATTTCAGCTTTTCTCTAATAAACGGCTCGGTCATTTACTAATTCTCAGGCCTTGTAATATTTAGAGTAGTGAAATCACTCATCAATCTCAGTATTTGAAGAAAGTTCCTTTCATACCTTTTTAAAGACCACCTGCAATTCTAAAACACGACATCAGATTGCAACTCATTCTAATTACTTTAGCTGTACACTAAAAAAAAAAAAAAAAGAAATTAAATAGTGTTTGCTAGTGCAGCATTTTTCCCATTCTGGAAATTAAGAAAAATAAGGTTAATAAATTGCAAGATATGTAAAAAAAAAAAAAACTATTTAATATACACTCTTAAACTGAATTACTAGAAATATCGCATGGAAACCCTTTGCCTTAAAACTGCTTTAGCTATTACTAGGAATGTCAAAATTAGTGCGTTCATTTTGAGTTAATTTAAAGTTCCTTTAATGCCACTAATTTTATTAACGTGTGATTATAGGAGAAGCCTGTATACTGGCAAAGCAGCAGACACGTCCACGTCAAAATTTAGCAGTAATAAATGTAATAATAATAATGCATATATTTGTGTTGACTGGGGTCAAGTTGTATTTTACAATTTTAAAAAAATGTGCAGAATTTCACAACTTACTTAATTTTAAAGATTCGATAGCTCTTAATATGACCAGAGAAATGCACTGAACTGTCACCGTCTTACAAATGCAATGATGCCATCTAGTGGCAGAAAAATGACCACAACACAAAACAACGTCACACTCGTTTTTTACAGTACAGCATCCTTTTAATTTTAACTCAGTTTTATGAATTATTATGAAATTACCATTTCGATGACTAAAAGATGCAGCCATATTTCTTCCACTTTTATGTTAACAAGAACGAAAACTTTTCTTGTACATTTAGGACAGATGTAAAATTTTAACTAATGAAGTCATGCGATTAATTCTGATTAATATTTTTAATCGCCTGTTATTATTTACACATGGTAAAAATTCCTAATTATATACAGTAATGTACAATCAATAGTTTTGCTCTTTTTCTTTCAATACAATTGTTTGTATGTTGGAGTTTTTACCATGCATAAAAGCTCAAGTGGTTTAAGGCAAATGGTTTCCACGGGAATTTTTAGTAAACTCTACTAATTTCGGTTTAGAGTGTATGGAACCTCTGAGGTTTTTTTTTGTTTTGTTCATGTCTCTTTTGAGGTTGTGTCGATTTTGAGTATTTGCTGCCACTAACTGTCAGCGCCGCACTGTTTTCAACTCATCCCTTTCATCTGTGCTCTGTTGATGATGCCTGCCTGCCTGCCCGAGCCACTCTGCTCCTCATGCCTGCCTTCTTCACGTGTCATCCACATGAAGTTGCATGTTCCTAACATGTTCCACTTGTGGACTAAGCGCTACTTCCTGTCATCATATGTTACAAGCATGAGTTGTCGTTTTACGTGCGCGTTTCCCCAAACAGCTTTTGGGTTTTTCATCAAGCTGATAGCAGGACTATCCACCACCTTCTCCCCCGCCCTCCCTCTCGGCTCCGGTTTGGCACCTTCTGATTTTAACCAGCAGGTGGCAGACTTTCCTCACCAAAGTCAAGCAAGAGTGCTTCTTTTGGAATGAGAGCAAGAACAAGTCCTTCGTCAGCTGCCGGCTCACGTCTGGCTGGACTATCAAATCATTTCTATTTTGGAATGTGATGACACATTTGATGGAGCAAGTAACAACATTTTTTATTTTTATTTTTTTAAACCGACCAGCGAATAAGTGCGGACGTGTTAGTTTTGAATTGAATGACTTGTACATATGAACATGTTTCGATGTCTTGCTTGAATGTGTTTCCGTAGTGATTGTGCTCCGGTTCGTTTGCTTGACTGATTGATTGACACTCTTCGGAAGACATTAAGGTTTGAAATCGAACCGATGCACTTTGCCCCGAAGTTGTACAGCATTTGAATTGGATCAAACGAAAGAATGAATGACTTAATGCGGATCCGCGTTGTGACTGTCTGTGTACAAATGCAGAACAAAAAGCTCTGGTGAATTATTATTATTATTGTTTTTTAACGTCTTCGAGTTTTCTACTCTTTTTGTAACGGCTGTCGTAAACAACTTTTGCATGATTTTATTCCATCTTTCGAATCAATTTCTCATAGTTATTTCAAAAATGTGTGTGGTTCAGTTGACATTTTAGGGCAAACTAAAAATGGTAATCAGAAGATGTGACCACACCTTAATCTTTTTTTTTCTTTTTTTTTATGAAGCTGTGAAATGTGCAGATTAATGTTGCTGTTGCTAGTTAAACATCCCTTTGCCCCATTAATTGTGTAGCCATCCCTGTCCAATACTGTTGAATTTTAACGTTGAGGGGACAAAATGTCTATTTTCTTACAGTGCCCCCTAATTAAGTTCAAGCAACATTGCTGTTTAAGCCGTAATTAGACCCCTCCCAGTTTTGTAGCACCCACATCTATCTACCAAAAAAAAATGCCCAATCAAAACTCATAACGCTATTTATCAGTTTAGGAAGGGATTTATACTTTTAAAACTACTATCCCCATTCATTATGGCCCTTTTGTTTATTAATAGTACCAAGTCTGACTGCTCTGCTGCTTTCTAATAGCAATAATCATTGCTTCATTTATCCATATTCAAGATATTTGTTTATTATGTGTAACACTGAACTTTAATTGCCTTTCAGTCTTCCAGTTGCTAATTTTGATGTATAAACTGTGTTAAAAAAAAAAAAAGAGCAAAAAATCCAAAGAGTTGATCAGTGATAAGTCAGGGAGGTTCAATACATTCAATTTAAAATTTGCACTTACGAATTAGAAAGAAAAAAAAATCGGAATCAAATACTGTACACTTTAACGTCTGTTCTATTAATAACCTCAATTGATGCAGTAATTGGAAAATGTCTGTCCCATAAACCTGTGGATCAAAGAGAAACTATTACAAGTTTTCATTTTTGCCCGCGTTCACCATCTGCTACTTAGTCTTCCAACCAAATATACATCATGTACAGTATATGTATGTGTAGACGACATACCGCGTTATATATATATTGTGCCAAACACAAAACTGAGCAGACCAGGTTGACGAAACGTGTTCTGAATTCAAGCAAGTTCTCATCCAAACTGTACTACTTTGTGAATTGCTGCAAGTACTGCAACTATGCGGTAAAAACATTCACCATCCTCTTGACGTTGCTTTTATTTGAAGTGTGATCGTCCTGTTGTTTCTCCTGCGGATATTAAAAAAAAAAAAAAAAAAAAAAAAAGTCCATGTACAGATATCTGTTCACTAACTGTAAAGAATTTAATGAAATCACTCTAAAAAGTGAAGTCTGAGTAATAAAAAAACATGTCGGTACACTACGAAATGTTTCTACAGGTTGTCATGTCGTATCCATGCTGGGTCTCGTATTTCTTGTAATAACTGACGGCTTTACTTTTTCCCAGCACCGCATTCTCATGCACACTCGGTTTGTCTTTTACACTTTGAATGTTGTCAGACACTTTGTGGACTAAATGCCTTTTTTCAACTTGTAGAGTTTTGCTGAAATAAACAATGAAAAGTCGTTTTGGTTTTCCTCTTTGCTCTTGAAAAGGACTACTCCTTGTTAAATGGTTTCACGTAACCATTTAGGAATTACACATTGGTACTTTAAAAAAAAAAAATCCACATTCCGGAGATGTTACACGACAACCTTCACTTGCTACTTGTTTGTGTATCTGACTGCCTTCACTTCTGTCTTCAGTGCAAAATGACCGGTTTGAGAGGAGGACACTGATTTGCCCATGAACTCATTCACTGCCATTGACGGCTGTCGACGTCAAAGATTCATTTTGACCGGGCAGTGACGGCTCTAAAAGTCAAAAAGAAAGCAGCCCACATCAGGCCAATCAACATGTAAGTCGATTATCCACATACTTCGAACCCATGACCTATGACAGACATGCACAATCATATCTTGGTGAAATTATTATTTTTTTGTGCTAACCTCTCCGACAGCTGCACATTTATTCCTAACGGTCAGTGTCCGTCATTCACATACAAGCTCCACAGAACATGTACCATATTTATTTAAACCGCAGTAGTTCAGAATATAAACATTCAAATGAATTGACTTTTTTTTTTCTTATTCCTTAATTATATACAAAACAAAGGGACCAAGGCTTCACATATGTACAACTTTAGTGACAAATTAGCATACAGTACTTGTGTGTACCTTCACTTCTACACACAAACACATCCTTCTGTTTTAAATACGTTGAACTATTCACGTGGTTGAACTTCTTAAGCAGCCCACAGGGTCACTCCAGAACTTCTTAGTATGAGGCCGATTTATTTTGAGGTGGTTTTGTGTAAAGAGACTGAAATGAAGAACTTCGGCTATCTATTAGTTTTGTTTGTTTACAGGTACTTCTATCGACATAGACACGTCTGCTCTCTTATGAAAGTGCAAGTTTCATCCTCATTTTCATCATTCTGCCCTTCTTTAGGGGACACGACACCCAAACGTTCGTCTGGAAAAACACACAGGAATACGGAAGGAGATTAGGGCCAGTGAAGACAGAGGAAAAAAAAAAAAAAGGTTGTCAGGATTCTCACTTAATTCTATGGAGTCGTTCTGGTGCCAGGGTATGAAACATAACATTTGTGTTGCTAAACTGTACCTACAGTTTACTAATCTGTCACAGATTAGTAAATTTGTTGGTACAGATTACTAAACTGTGGAAACAGATTAGTAAAATGTGAGTTCAGATTACTAAACTGGGTACGGATTAGTAAACTGTGGGAACGGATTAGTAAACTGGGAACAGATTACTAAACAACGTGAACAAATGAGTAAACTGGGTACAGATTAGTAAACTGTGGGAACAGATTAGTAAACTGTGGGAACAGATTAGTAAACTGTGGGAACAGATTACTAAACAACATGAACAAATTAGTAAACTGGGTACAGATTACTAAACTGTAGGAACAGATTAGTAAACTGTGGGTACGGATTACTAAACTGGGTGCAGATTACTAAACTGTGGGAACAGATTACTAAACAACGTGAACAAATTAGTAAACTGGGTACAGATTACTAAACTGTCGGAACAGATTAGTAAACTGGGTACAGATTAGCAACAACAACAACAAAAATCATACCCTGGCACCGGAGGGGCTCCATAAAATTCTGCTTTTTAAGTGAGAATTTTGACTTTCATCTCAGAATTCTGACTTTAAAGTGAGAAGGTTGACTTTAAAGTCAGAATTCTTGAGAATAAAGTGAGAATCCTGCCAACCTTTTTTTTCCTCTTTTCAATGGCCCTAATCCTCTTGTAAGTATATAATACACGAGTGCTGCTCAAGTTGAAGCAGTTCTTAATCTGACACATCTTTGAGATGATGAAAGTACATTTTGTGATGCATCATGTGTACAACATTCGAAGTGGAAATATTGAACGTTCAAAATACTATCGAGACTCAGTATCTTTGCGTCACTGAGTGGTATTTATTTGTATTTACAGCTGTTTTGAGATTGCCTTGAAGCATTGTATAACCTTTCATTGCTTCTGAGTGTTTGGTCTCATGGTCCCTTATAAACCCATGTTTATGACTTGGTTACACGGCTGAATTGAAACTGCCAATCGGAGGTCAAATTAAAGTGTGTATTTTGGGCAGGGGCTCCAGCTTTCTTGACAACGCAGTCAGGATGAGGTTGAATTTGCCGTAGCGATCCGATTGGTTGACCGAAGCGCCGCGACTCCCCCACAGCAGCCGCAGCTGAAAGTCTGTTTTGAACACCTCCAGCAGGTCTTCATCACACTGGAATCCTGAAAAACATACAGCATGTCTGGTTTCAAACTCATTCACTGCCATTGACGGATATAGACGTCAAACATCTTGTTTTTACTGATCTGGCGGTGAATAAGTTAAAATACATTCATTTTATTCCTTGGCTTTTCGTTCAGAGTGAATTGTATGGTCCTTGGAGTCTTTTCATGTTTATTATTATTATTTTATTTATTTATTATTTTGTATTTATTTTTATATTATTTTCTGTTAGTTGTTTAAATTTTTAAAAAATATATTTATTTCTTTATTTTACTTATTTTATTTTAGTATTTTATTGACTGTTTAAATTTTTTTTTGTTGGTTTCACTAGATTTTATGTGCATGATTTTGAGCGGATCTCAATGTGCAGCACTTTGGAAACGCTTGTTTATAAAATGTGCTATAGAAATAAAGTGAGTTGAATTGAATTGGATACACTGAAATCTAATGATCTCATTTAAAACTATAGAAGCTCAATTGAAGTTAACCTGTAAAGGTTTATATGTATTTTAAGTTCATCCTGAAATTTCACCCGCAAACCGAATATCCCGAACTGTTTGTGAGAAATGTTATTTTCCTTGTGCTTTTACCGTGCATGATTCTCTGCGCGTTCTCAGTGTAGCTATGCGCGTTGTGTGCGACGTCGCGTGCCGCTTGGAGGTGCCGCAGCATGATGTCACAGCCCTGGTCACTGGTCTCCCAGAGCTCCGCCCCCTCCGGCGAGACGGACGGACGCTCCATCAAAGTGAGAAGCGGCAACAGCAGGGGAACGCACACCACAGCAGGACAGCAGGCTGAGGGAAGGTCCAAATAAGAATCTCAAAAATTTCGATAAGAACAAAATACGTTTATTTTTTATTTTTATGTACCTGTTCCTTCGTAGAGATTTTTGTAGAAAGGTTTGAGCGTTTTCTCATAGCTGATGGCAGTCTGCGTGTAGTTCCTCCTCAGAGTCGTCCACGTTTCCTCCAGACGACTAATCTGAATAGCGCACAACAAATTCTGTGTAATATGCTTGATATACTGCTTGTGCGTGTGCAGAGGTAGCAAATCCAGAAAGTAAAAACCCTGCCACAGTTTGGCTTTAGCTCCGGGTGCTACTTAGCTAGCTACCTAGCTAGCTCCCATGGTGCTTGTTTACCTGCTAGGGAGCTGGCTAGCTAGCTAGCAACAGGGGCTAAAGCCAAACTGTGGCAGGGTATTTTCTTTCTGGACCTGGATTTGCCATCTCTGCACATGTGTGACTGTGTTTGTTACCTGTGGCAGTTCCAGAGCCTTCATCAGGGCGGTGAACGCAAACAGGTCGCCCACAGTGTCCTTCAGCTCCAATGCAACCAGAACGATGCGGTTCAAAGTGCACGCTCGCTCCTCCACGCTGCCCGTACACCCGAGAATATCCACCGCCACGCCGATTGCCATGGTGTGGTGCCTGGCAGGACGAGAAGAGGGAGAAATGCGTTTGCAGCACAAGTTGATGACCAGTAAGACTGCTTATTTGGCACACAACTGAAATCCTTCCATGTTTGCAAAAGATTGCTGAAAATAATCGTGGTTTATCAAAGCATCCATTTTCTCAAACTTTTATGCAGGTTAAAGGTCACAGGTGAGCCGTAGCCTATCACAGCAATCACTAGTGTGAGTGGGACACTGATTGGGAAAGATCTTTTTTTAAAGAGAGTTGTTGTTGGCTAGAATGTGTGAAATTAATCCAACCAGGGAGAGGAGATAACCAAATGCCGGCCAGATTGCACAAACCTCGGCCGAGAGGTTCAGCAGCCTCTAGAACCAAGTCAAGAAAAGGTAAAAATATCTCTAACCCTCCATATCCTGGTCACCACCTCTTCCAGCTCCTTCCCTCAGGTAGGCTCTATCAAACTACCCCTCCTTAACCATCAATTCCTTACTCTTTGACTGCCAGACGTTTTCAGAAAAGGGATGCCGTGGGTGCCAGCCGATTTTAAGCATTTTGACTGATCTTTCAAGGTCCATAGAAAATTATGTGTTTGGACTATGGAAACACACATACTGCCAAATGAAAGATTGGACTCTCAGCTTTCATCATTATTCCGTTTTTCAGTAATCAACAATAGAAAATGGTTAGTTTCACCTCTGTTTTGAAACAAACGTCTTTTAACGTCTTTGGCACTCCTCCATAGGATTTTACTAAACGTTATTTAACGTTTTTGGCAGTCAAAGAGTTTAAAAAAGTTGGCTCCAAATTTCACAGTGACACCTTGCAAAAAGATGATTCTTGATCTTTGCAGTATTTTGATGAAAACATGTCACGGACACCTTATAATATGTTGGCGTTGCAGGGCCACATATGTATATATTTTTTACGAGGGGGCTAATATTTTGAGAAAATAACTCACAAATATGCCATTTTATAAAGTCACAAATTTGCGCCTTTATGAAGTGGCAAATTTGCAAGAAAAAAAACCTCTGAAACTTACGACAAATGCACGTAAGGTAACAAAAGTAATGTGAGGATTCGTTGGTGGTTAATGGGACACTATTTGTAAAATGAAAAGGCAGGATGGAAACAGACAACTTTACTCTTCATACACGGCAGCTAGAGCGACAACACTTCCTGATCCACTATCAGCTGACTAACACTAACCAATCACAAGCTAGCATTCTTTAGGTAAATGCAAGTGAATGACAGAGCAGCAGATTTGACACATCAACTTAGCTACTTGTAAAAAAAAAAAAGTACCAAAATGTATGAATGTGTAAATAATAATTCTGGAAACATAAATGTACAAGAAAAGATACATTTTAACAAATTAACTCAAATACTTGATCTAAAAAAATAATAGTTATACGTGGCCCTAATATGCCGTCGTATTACAAAGACTGTTTTCAACTGTGGTAAAAAAAAAAAAAAAATTATTAAAAAGAACCGTCCCAAGATACATACCGTTCCATCAGGTCCAATCTGAGCTGTCGACCGTGTGGCAACGTGATCAACTCCAGGCCAGAATTGACACCCATCTGACCTCTCTGCTTAGACGACACACCGAGTATCCTTGCCACCTGCAACGCAAAACGTCTGCGCTTAACGATGTACCAGCAGCTCGTAATCGCGCTTGTGTTAGAGTATCTCATTTAGTTTATGTGAATTTTGTTGACTCTTGGAGGATCATTCGAGGATAAAGATTACATTCATGACACCGTGACTCTCAAAGTCATCCAGGATTGGAGAAGGATGGATGGATTTAACAAAAAACAAAAAGAAAACCTCAATTTTAATCAGAGGTGGCAAATTTAGGTACAGAAATGAAAAACCCTGCCACAGTTTGGCTTTAGCCCATTGTGCTAGCTAGCTAGCTAGCTAGCTAGCTAGCTAGCTCCCTAACGGAGCACCTGGGGAGCTAGCTAGGGAACTCGCTAGCTAGCACCTGGGGCTAAAGCCAAACTGTGGCAGGGTTTTTACTTTCTGCATGTGGATTTGCCACTTCTGAATTATTTAAAAAATAATAATAATTTTTGACGTGGACGTGTCTGCTGCGTTGCGACTAGAATTCCCCCATTGCAGGCTTTCCAAGTAAGGGGGCGGTCATTAATCGCACGTTAGAAAAATCAGCAGCATTAAAGGAACTTTAAATTAGCTAAAAATTAACGCGCTAATTTTGACACCCCAAGTTACAAGCGTTGAAGAAAAAAGTAGATGCAGAAGTAGAAAAAATGTGATTAATCGCGGAAAACTGTGCGATTAATTACTTTAAAAAATGTAATCGCTTGACAGCACTAATTATAACTATTTATGTAGCGCACGTATTTCTTACCAATAAATCTGGCAGCAAAGTAAACAACATACAAATTAGTCATCTGATCTGGACTTTGTTGTCCTTGCTTTGGTACCAGTGGGACATGACGCAGAAGCGTCCTGGAATCACCCCTTTGCGGTCGCACGGTTTTGTTGTGGCTCAAGAAAAAAAAAAAACACATCGCATCTGCGACGCTAAATCTTCCTTTGGTCCGCTTTCAAAGGGCGGTTCGAAAGTTAAGATGTGGTTTGAAGATCAAGCTCGCGAGGGTTGAGGTTAGACGCCAGTGCGTGTTTGTACCTGGCAGTCGGCCATGAGCAGGTGTCGGGCTATGCTGTGGTGGTTGTGGCTCAGCAGCAGCTCTTTGGCCCGCTTCAAAACCAACATCTCCAGCGGTTTGTTTTCAGCCGGCAGAAGTCGCGAGTTGAACTCCGTTGGCCGAAACGCCGACTCCGTCTCCGCCAGCGGCCGGAGGAAAACCTTCCTCCTCTCGCCCTCCTGCTCCTCCCTCTCCGTGTCCTCGTCTTCTTCCCCGCTGCTGTTTTCCAAAGCCTCGATGGCGTGATGGTAGGAGCTTCGGTCCAGGCCTCTGTGCGCTCCCGTCTCCTCGGCCGCCTCGCCCTCTTGCCTCAACCTCCCAACGTAGCTGCACGGCAGCTGCTCGAGTTCATGGGCGTTGTCTGGGATAAAGTTGGGAGTGTTTGCTTCATTCCATTCCAGCGGGCTGCAGGACCTGACGTCTGCGGGAGTCCGTGCCAGGCATTCAGTTCGTGCTGGTTTGGCCTCAGAGTCGGGATACTCAATCTGGGGATGTGCGCAGCTGGGAGAGGTTTGCAGGTCCGCGTAGGTAGACTTCACCGGGGTTACGGGAGGACCTGTGGCAGAACGGTAACGTCTATTACCTTAGACATCACCTGGACTGATCAACAAATTATTTTCTCAAAACAGATGTTGGCTTTTAACTTTGTGCTGTTAACAATCCGGATGGTCCTTTTCCTCTTTGGCCCCGATGACATAATGACCATGATTTTGAAAAATAATTTGGACTCGTCAGACCACAGAACACATTTTTACTTTGTGCCAGCCCATCTCAGAAGAGCCTAAGCCCAGACAATCCGGTGTTGCCAATTTTTTATTTTTTATTTTATTTTATTTTATTTTTATTTTTTTTATTTTATTTTTTTTTTCAGGAGAGCTCAGTATTGTTCATTCGATTTGACATCATCATTGCTCTCCTTTTTAAAAACAAACAAACAAATAAATTAAAACAATTTAATGTTTTTTTTTTTTTTATATATATATATACATATATATATTCATCAGTTCACCTAAAGCCCATTAAAAAAAATCCCATACTAATAATATAATATAATAATAAATTGCCAAATGCAGAAACATCAATGTAAGTTATCACGATGTAGTGGCTCTCGCTAACAGACAGAATTAAGTAACCAGAATTAGGTTAAAAAATTCTATATACGTAGACCATGTTTCTATAAATTTTGATATTTGGTTTTTATTTGAGGCAGATATTTTTTCCATTAAAATGTGATTTATGAGGAGGTTAGACCATTGGTCGATATTCGGTGTTGCCAATTTTGATCCTCCTCCATTCGGCATTTGTCAACAGTGGGGGGACACCTTTCCGTCTTCGTCAATCCGTCAATATTTCAAGCCGAACCGCATTGTAATCACGTCAGGTCAATTCGTCAGCAAAAATGAGTGTCCTTCAATGTTTCCGTCATTCGTCAATCCGTTAAACAAAATGGGACGACCGTCATTGACAGATTTCCGTATTTATTGACGGATTGACGATTACATTGATGGACGAAAATCCCCATATAAGTACATTTTTGGGACCATGGCAATATTTAATATATAACTTTTTTTAAATATGTTTTTTGGGAGCAATGAGTTTGGGAGCACTACAATTCCCCAGTGAACAGAGGTGTTGTTATTTTTCAAAATATATAATTTTTGAAGCATATTTGCCTTTTGTCCTTCATAATCAAAACATGACTGCATGTAACTTGACCCCCCCCCCCCCCCCAAAAAAAAAAAACCGCACTTGAAAAACAGGACTTACCTCCCATCCTCCATGAACAAACCGGGCTTTCCCCACATGTGGCGTCCAGAGTGGGTAAAGGGCAGGCGGGGTTCGGGGGGAGACCTGGTAGCTGAAGGCAGGGGAAGCGAGGCAGTCGTGCCAACGGAACCTTGCTGGGTTTGGGTGGAGGTTTGGGACACAGCTGGCTGTCAGAGCCCCGGATTGGCTGACCTAAAATTATTGACAAGATTTTGCTGCTAGTGATCTGAATAATATGAACGGGCAGAAGACCTCATCTTCTGATAGAAGATCAAGCAAATGAGCAAAAAAATACAGTATGTAACAGAATATTGCTGGGTATGTTCATCATATGAATCTTCTGTCTCATCTTCTGACCTGCTAGCGGCTCTGCCAACCTCCGGGGAACTGACGGGCTCAGCAATGGCTCGCTTCCTGTCCGAAACACTGGAGACTTGCTATTCGGGCTGAGGGGGTGGGTGTCCGAGTCCCGGTGGTTCTGGGGTTTGGATCCTGGGTTTCACAAATAAGTCTTCATTATTGCTGAGAGAACCTGACACATCATTACTGGAAGTACACACCGATAATTTTTTTATAGCAAGATGATAAAATGTCATCTTTACTTACCAAGTGGTAGAAAGCTCTCTGATTGGTGCGCTTTTAGCGGCCGCCGCTTCTCCGGGAGTTGATTTAGACTTGCTGGTTGACTGCCGCAACGATCCTTCAACCTTTAATGGGAAATAATTACCGGTATGAACACACAGCCAGACTTTGGATATTATTGAGACTTCCAAAAAATGCATCGCTGTTTCCATACTCGACCAACCTGAGCTGGCCTCCTCTCCCCATGCCGTTATTGTGGTAGTGGGTGCCATCATGTCCGCTGTGTGTGTTGTCTTGTATGTGTCCGTTGGTGATGTTGAGGCTGAGGCGCTTCTGCCGCCGCCGTTCCTGCTCGATTAGCCCCGCCTCTCGATGGTTACCCGACAAGCCGTACTTTTGCTCCAAGCAGCGCAACGGCAGCGTGCGGTTGATGGGCTGGAAGATAATGGCGCCTACCACCTGTAAAGAATTTCTTTTTTTTTACCTTATTTCCAATTTGTGTTATTATTTTTTATAATTTTTTTATTATGTCATGAATAAAACTCACCTGGGAGACAGGTTTTCGGTTGCCGACATAATATCTTATTAGAGCGGGAACGCTGTCAAAACCTTCTCGCTCCACGCGGTACTCAACTCTGGAATAGGCTTCGTTCAGCATCACAACCTAGCGGGCAAATGGTAAGAACTTTGTAATACTGTGTTACATTTTTGTGGATATTAATTCTGTGTAAACTACAACTGTCTATTGTGAAGCTCTCATCATTGAGCGCATTCTTTTTGGGTTAAAGTGACTGATCAGGTCCAAAAATACTGGCAAAATGTGTGATATAATGCTGCAAAAAAAATAAAAATAATAAGTAGCCTATTTCCATAGTGTGGGCAGTTAAACTTTAAAATGATAAAAAAAAATGTTTATAGATTAAAACCTTCATGCCTCGGCATTGTTTCAAAACGTGATCAGGCTAAAATATGTCAAAATTACAAACAAAGAAACACACACACACACACAAAAGAATAATGTAGTACTATAAAAATGTTTCATGATTATTTATTTATCTGGGGCTTGTTGCCGTGAAATAAATATGCACACTAGATAAATAAATAAAAATTTTAAAAAACACCTCACTTACCTTTTTGTTGATTTTAAAATGTTGCGCTGTATTACGCCATTGACAAGTTAGAACGTAACTTCCGGGACTGGACAGCGAATCACGAATCAGGAAATCTCCATCTCGCTGCACAAAGTTTTCAGCAACCTTTAGGACGATAGAGCGAGTTAGTGAATGCGAGAAAACATGCGCTAAACACCTAATTTCATATGGCTGGTGAGAGCTTGCCACAATTGTTCCTTCTTTTTTTTTTTTTATGTCCAAAAGTACCCGTAAAAAATATAATCATAGTCAAATGCGGGAGCAGTTATGCAATATGATTGGTCTCTTATTAGGGTTCAGCTATCAAATGAATGAAGATGATTAATCAGTAATTCAAATAAATAATATGTCCTAAATGGTTCCTAAATTCGTGGCCATTTTTGCACGTGCAAATTTTCATTGGATTAAGCTTAATGTAAAGTAAACCGTGCCTTCTAATTGCTGGTCTAGTTGCTCAAGTTCATGACGACTGACTGCCACAAAATCTTATGATGCGATACCTGCCGGGGTATCGCTCCATGGTACCAAGCGTGGCTTCTCGGCTCTTCGCAGTTCATCTTCAGTTCTTCCTCCAACTCTCTGCGGAGCTTCTCTGATGGACCGTCCAGGATGAAATGATCCTGGGAAAACTGTAATATCAATACAAAAAAAAAAACACGATTTGAGTAATTAAAAAAAAAAAAGTTTTGGACTTTGACCCAGTAAATAAAATAAAATAATAATAACAATAAGGTTATGTGTTTTTATTCTTATTCTTATTATTTTTTCAACTCGACTGCTCATTCGCGTATGCGCACGTCGGCCACCAGGGGGCAGTATAAAAGAGACAGACGGACATTGAGGCATCTCAACAGCACATCAGAGAGGCGCTAATATTTGCAAAGGATTAAGCATAGTTCTGTGAGTATCATTATATGGTCTGTCTATATATGTTCCAGCCATACTTACATTTAGACGTTTGTTGCTTAAAGGGTTTCAACACTGCCAAATAGATGCTAAATGTTAGCCTGTCTTATGTTAGCATTTAGGCAGAGGAGGCTAGGTGTGGTCGTTTTAAATACACAATGTGTAATTGTCTTTTTTTTTTTTAATGTTTGGTTCCATCCACAGTAACATTCAGCTGAGAAAGACATAAGCTGTTTGACGCCTTAAACTACTGTTGTGAAGTAAGTTGAGTCACCGGCTGACACCATGCAGCATATTCAAGTTTAAGCTCGCAAGTCAAAGCAAGTAAGTCTGGACACTTGTATCGCAAGGCACCACTGTATTTAAAATGTCTGCAAATGTGAATAGTCTTAAAGTTATGCTAAAATGATTAGTGACCTGAGTCATATTTTCTGGTTGTTTTTCATTTCAAGGTTGACATATGATAACTTATGAATCAAGTCACAAGACCTGAAATTTTGGAAAAAACAGTGATGGACAGATATACTGGTAAGAGTCACCCGTACATATAAACATCCCGAACACACGCCAAAAACACATTAACACGCTATGCTGTACTAACACGATGTTTAATGATCTTCAGAGGCCATATATGCCCACAATTATAATATAAAAAAAAAATCTAGACTACAAAACACTAAATCACTCTTAACATCAGTCACTTACGTGGTAGCTATTGGGTCTCTGCATGCTTTCGGCCTTCTCACTTTCTGAAACAAGCCCTCGCAAAATCTGTCCCAATAACTCTTCTGCCTCCTTTCCAACACACACAGTACACACAAACAGTACACACACCCTTAGGGCTTTTCTCTCCTCCCTGGTTTTCCACCTTCTGCTTCCTACGACATGAGTTTGACACCGCGCTCAACGACTACCCGGACCTGTCCTCCTACACGCCCTCACCCGACGGCTAACGCACGTACAGTATACACACTTGCACACACAAACACCCACAGACCCTAAACATAAACTCTTGGGTTCTTTACAGTTTCCGTTGCGTGATAAGGTTGTATACAGCATTTTATTGTCATTTAAATGGTTATCCTGTTTAACTGGGCTCTTAATCAGAATATAAACAACACAAAACAACAACACAATTCCATAGTGTAAGATGTAAAGATAAAAAACGAAAGTAAAAAAAATAAAAAATAATCCTACACTGCAAAAAATGTTTGTATTATTTACTTGAAAAGCCTTGTAAAGTTTTTTCAATCAGAAATTCTATGTCAATTTTACAAAGAGAAAGATTTGAGTGCATTCTACCAGTTTATTCAACAAACAAACAAAAAAAGCTACCCAAGCATTGAGGAACAAATCAAATTCATGACTGTGTGTCCAAAATGAGACAAAAAAAAAAGGGTATTTTGGAGCATTTTATTGTCATTAAAATGGTTATACTTGTTTAACTGGGCTTTTTAATCAGAATAGAAACAACACAAAACAACAACACAATTCCATAGTGTTAAGATGTAAAGATAAAAAACTAAAGAAAAAAAAATAATAATAATCCTACACTGCAAAAAATGTTTGTATTATTTACTTGAAAAGCCTTGTAAAGTTTTTTCAATCAGAAATTCTATGTCAATTTTACAAAAAGATTTGAGTGCATTCTACCAGTTTATTCAACAAACAAACAAAAAAAGCTACCCAAGCATTGAGGAACAAATCAAATTCATGACTGTGTGTCCAAAATGAGACAAAAAAAAAAGGGTATTTTGGAGCATTTTATTGTCATTAAAATGGTTATACTTGTTTAACTGGGCTTTTTAATCAGAATAGAAACAACACAAAACAACAACACAATTCCATAGTGTAAGATGTAAAGATAAAAAACTAAAGTTAAAAAAAAAAAAAAAATCCTACACTGCAAAAAATGTTTGTATTAGTTACTTGAAAAGCCTTGTAAAGTTTTTTCAATCAGAAATTCTATGTCAATTTTACAAAAAGATTTGAGTGCATTCTACCAAAAAACAAAAAAGCTACCCAAGCATTGAGGAACAAATCAAATTCATGACTGTGTGTCCAAAATGAGACAAAAAAAAAGGGTATTTTGGAGCATTTTATTGTCATTAAAATGGCTATACTGTTAACTAATCAGAATAGAAACAACAACACAATTCCATGGTATAAGATGTAAAGATAAGGGGTATTTTGGGGGGTATTATTTACTTGAAAAGACTTGTAAAGTTTTTTTCACTCAGAAATTCTATGTAAATTTTTACAAAAAGATTTGAGTGCATTCTGCCAGTTTATTCAACAAACAAACAAAAAAAGCTACCCAAGCATTGAGGAACAAATCAAATTCATGACCTTCAGCTTGGGAGGCAGCCACTCTATCACCTGAGCCATGCCATTCTTGCTGTGTCCAAAATGAGACAAAAAAGTACAAATAAAAAATATCGGGTATTTTGGAGGTACAAGGATTCCACATGACACCATCAATATACTAACACACAGCAGGAGTGACATGGCTCAGGTGGTAGATTGGCTGTCTCTCAACCTGAAGATTTTGCTTTGTTCCTCAACCCTTGAGGTAGCTTCTTCTTTTTTTTTTAAATAAACTTTTACTATGTTTTTTTCAAGTAAATATTACTTTCTTCTTTTTTTTATACAGTGCACAGTACAGTATGTAGCAAACAGTGTTGTCCACAGCTCTGCCGGCGGAAGCGGCTACATTTGGCCCTCTCACTTTCCACGCTAATATGATTATATTCCGCTCTAGCTCCAAATGGAATCATATCCCCGCTATCATTGCGAGCAGGTACAGCAGCTAAAATAAAACAAGCCGGTCGATGTTTAAGAGCCCGTTCAAAATGGCTTGTGTGCTGACACACACGTCCCGTGTGCAGGCATCAACGAGTATTTGGGCCCCCTACTAACTTTAATTAGACAAAGTGCAATTTCTGGAAAAAACGCTAATAGCTAAATGCTAAGATTTGAATGCATGCTAAATGCTTATGATAAATTATGTGAAAATGACACATTTTTAATTGTACTTGAATGATAAATGAATAAAAAGAACACTTGAACTGCAATCTGTATAAGGTGGGATTCGAACCATTGCCACCAAAAATGTCAAAGTTTGTCCAATTGATAATTAATGGGGGAAAGTTGATATTTAACATTAAATTGTGAGAAAACTGTAAGTAATGTGGAAGGAAGCTATATATTCCCAGGAAGGCGTAATTTTTGAAGCAAGATGAAGATTTTACACGGCAAAAAAAAGTGGAGAATAAAAAGTATGTGGTTAGTAAGTAAAGGTTAGGAAAAATAATGTTTCTAGCAGCCTGGAAATGCCTCAATAAAGTAACCTCTTGCCTTTGGGTCATTTTGGTTATTGTGTCTCACTGTTGCTCTAAAGTTATTCTGGCCTTGATTATCCACATGAATGCATGTGACAGGAGACTTACTGTATTCTATTACAGCTAGTTGACAACAAAACAACACAGCACAACATAACCAACTAATGTTGTTTGTTTCCTGTGTGACGCCGCTAACCAGTGTGCCGTGATGACTCCGGGAGTTGAGCTCCGCGTTTTCTAGAATTGGAGAATTATGCAGAAACTTAAACGGCAGCTTTTTACAAAATGCTGCGCTGGGATCTAAGAAAGTGCCCATTAAATCTTGGAGTGGAGCCATTTAATGAAGACTTATTTTTCTTTTTTTATTGGTTCTGTGCAAGGCCGTGCACTCTTCCAGTGTGCACTTCCAATCTTGAATCTGCATTAGTTTAATCATAGCATCATGTGAAATCACCAGAATTGGGAAAATTGTTAGTAAAAAAAAATGTTAGTACAAGTAGGAATTAAGCATTGGAGTCTTTGTGACAAAACATGAATAACTTTAGTTACTGTTGTTTCACCGTTCACTGTTTTCACCTGTTTACGTGTTGCAGCAGTTAGCATTCGAATATAGCTAAGTTTCATCATTATTTGCAAATCTGTTTAAAACAGTGGGGGAAAACAGCTTTTTGCAACATGGCCCTGGTTGATCTCTTATACTCTGCTGCCACCCGCTGGCCGCTCTTTGTAATAATTACCATTCTTCAAGCATCTCTCTTCAGTTCAGAGGCTACATCAAAGCCATTTGTATGATTTAGCATAAAAAAAAAAAATAATAAAAATGTATAAATACGTTTTTGGGACCATGTTATTTAAAATAGCACAACCGTTGCTGATGAGAAATCTCCATACTCCAAAGCATCACCAATTACATAGCAAAATCCTTGATTTGACATGATGATTATTTTTTGTTCTTCAAAGCTCAAAAGAGAAACAAGCGCCCCCCCCACCCCCCAAACTAACCGCTAGCATAGCAGATAAGCATCAGACATATTTTCACATCCTCCTGATCATCATCATTTACAACAACAACTCTAAGCTTGGCCGTGTCTGTGTCATTTCCTCTTTTAGCCTCATGTAACAATTCTTTCCTGTTCCTGTCTCCGACTTTCTGCAGGGCTCCAAAAGTTTCTCGGCTATCTCCCCAGGAGTTTTCTACCCAACTGTCACGAGGAATTGAAGGTGACGTTGGGAAAAGTCGCACACAGTGAAACCAAATGTCACATCACATGACATAAGTTTTTGGAGAAACTTTTCAGTTTTCAGAGAGTTTTAGATTAGAAATCTTGCCATCCTCAAAATGTCCCACCCTTCCTGTTTACTCACAAACAAATGAAGGCGTCATCTTTTTTTCTTTTTTAGCTATCTGATTGGCTGAGGCTTCTTTCAAAGGAGGCTCGGCTTCTAAGATTGCTTTTCAGCCACATTAAGCTTCTCGTTAACTAGCATAGCAAAAACTAAATAGTTTCATTCGGCTTCCTTTTTTATTTTTTTTATTTTTTATTTTTTTTAAGGAGAGCTCAGTATTGTTCATTCGATTTGACATCAACATTGCTCTCCTTTTTAAAAAAAAAAAATTAAAAAAATGTTTTTTTTCTCATGTTTCTTTCTTTTATTTTTTTAATTTATTTTATTTTATTTTTTAAATATATTTACATATATATACATATATACACACATATGTATATATATATATATATATTTTTTTTTTTTTCATTCGGCTTCCTAAGTCACGTTTCTGTTTCTCTCCGGAGGATTACCGACAGGGTCCAATCAATCATAAATATGACAGCTTTCAGTTTAAAGACGTGGAGATTGAGATCTGTTGAGTACGAGTCCGGAAAGCCATCGTAATTATCTGCTTTGGGAGTTTGGGGCTTTTAGATGTTAGGCCATAAATAGTCAACAAAGAGGATTCTTGTGACTGGAGAGAGGACAAATAACCTCTTAGTGAAAGTATGTGGACATAGATTGGGTACACAATGAAAATGTATCCAGGACAATCCGCTCAATCTCAGCATTTGTTTCCTACAATATAGGAGCGAAAGCTAAACGGGTCGCAAGCGGTTGCGGCCGTATGTGTTGAGATTCAGGCAAGGGAA
The DNA here is from genome assembly GCF_051991255.1 of Vanacampus margaritifer. Lineage (NCBI taxonomy): Eukaryota > Metazoa > Chordata > Actinopteri > Syngnathiformes > Syngnathidae > Vanacampus > Vanacampus margaritifer. Next base: position 19,526,906 of record NC_135444.1, read on the forward strand.
CAAGCAAAAAAAAAAACCTTTTAGGATAAATGGCGACCTCCCAGACAAACAGATGGCGGTTACATGAATATGAGGAAAAGGAATGGAAGAAAGCCAGAGCTTTTTGAAACCCAAATGATAGTGGAGAAATACAGAGCAAAAAGGGAGAGTATTTCAGATTGACAGTTTCTCTAACAAACACGTTTTGATTATTTTCCATTATGTATAAAATCCAAAATCAAATCATTTTTAACAGTGATATTTAAGAATTACGTTCAAAACTAAACAAAACACAGCAAGGCGGTCCATGGGTGGGGTCTCTCGTATTTTATTATTTGTTAATGATTATTTTTGTTGCATATACCAAATTAGGAGACACTGTGATTGGAAAAAATGGATGATTCCTATTCAAAGTGTTGTCAAATGTTTCCACTGCACACAAGATGCTATTCGTCAACATTACCAGCAACGAAATATGACTTTGCAAAGTAACTGTAGTCAGATTACTCCACTGAGAGAAGTAACGCGCTAGATTAGTCGTTACAAGGGTTTTTTTCCTGGCGGTACTACCGATACTAGGTATCTAATCGGTGCTCATGTTAAATCTCATGTTGAGGTATTTACGATCAAGAACTAGAATTTAGAAATGATAGGGATAAAAAGTTGCCATTTTTTTTCATGCAATTTATGAAGTGGGGTGGGGTGGGGGGTGAACGAGGTTTTTTTCTACAATGATTAAATATTCATCCACTAGTTCATTTTAAATTGTAAATATAGTTCTGCGTTGTTGTAAAACCATCATGTTTATTGTATATACTGTATTTTAATTACTTAGGTGGCGGCCAGAGGACGCCTCCGCCTCACTTGAAACCAGGTGTTGTTACAGCGCCCCCGTAGTGGCGCTACGCTGCAACTGCAGATAAAGTATGTCGCTGCCGTGCTCAGTCAACGCAGCTGGAGCTCCGCGTTGAGCGATATCAGTCGCGCTGGCAGGAGGCTGCACAACAATTAGCTAGAGGCGGCCGCCTCCGATTTTTGTACACAGGAAAAACCCTAGTTACTGTAAAAGATGGACATTCTAGAGTAACGCGTTACTTTCTAACGCATTAGCGGCATCACTGCATGTGCATGACATTGCTGGAGCATGTGATCGGACAATCGTTCAGTCACCTCTGACTATTACCAGTCATTCACACCAATAAATAAACAGACACTCGCACTGCCAAGTAAATGACATCATCGTTTCCAGCATCCTCACGAGTACAAAAAGGTCTTCGCGTCTACTGGGTAAAGGAATGTGACATTTCTGTGCAGACATTTATTGTCCTTTCTGGTTTAACTATTAACTTAGGAGACCTTAATTTGAAATGGCAACTCCCTGCAGGACCAATTACAGTACATTGTGGTTGGACGTAGCCTCACTTAACATTTAGCGGCCGTTTCACAACAGACAATGAAAACAGCCTTGGAGTCAATGTTATTACCAATTAGTGAATGCTCTTCTTTAATGTCAATTATTTTATTATTTGACTATTGTCCGACTGGTCAGGATGATCTTGCGTTTATTTATTTAATGCGTCTCCCTTGCTCAAGAGCAAGGATGGTCGCCAAACAACTAACCACGCCAGAATCTTGATTCTTGAATTTAACCGGGCCTTTTGAAGATTATAAAGTGCTGAAAAAATATTTTATTTTCTTTCTTTATTTGTCTATTGCATATTTTCCATTCTTTAAGTTCGTCAAGCAAATGAAAAGATCAGACAGAAAAAGTCAAGTCAACACAAAATAATAATTTTATTTATTAAGAAAAATAATTAAAGCTACCAGGCCAGAAAGATACAGTAGCTACTTCCCGTCAAACTTTTTGACAGGTGTGATGTCACTTCCTGTCACGCCCCTTCATTTCCGGTCTAAGTCACACCCCTTCACTTCCGGTCTAACTCCCACACCATTCACTTCCGGTATAAGTCCGCCATTCACTTCCCGTCTAAGTCCAGTATTTTTGATGTCATAGGAAGTCCATATTTGGGTTAAAGGGGTGGGGCCGGAAGTGGGTGGGGCTTAGACCGGAAGTGAAGGGTAGGACAGGAAGTCACACCTGTCAAAAAGTTTGGCGAGAAGTAGATAGTATATCTCTCTTCCCAGGCCGTTAGTAAAATAGTAATTGCTCCCTAAACGTAATAACGGAAAGAAGAAATTATATAAAACTGGGATGGAATCTTTCAGTTCAGATCTATGAGGAGATATTTTGGCCCGCTCTTTTTTTGTTTCAGTCTGCCAACATTGGAGGCTTTTTAAGCATGAGCATCTTTTTTTCACATCATAATTCCAATCTGGACTTTGACTGTGCCACGCCAAACTCTTGACCTTTAGGTCACAAACTGATGGCCAAGCAGTCCTTCAGATCTTGAATTAGCAAAGCAGCCCCAAACCAACACATTACCTTCTCCATGTTTGACTGTTGGTATTGGGTGGCAAAATAATTTTTTTTCCCCCCCGTAGAACGCTGCCATGGATGTTATTTTTGTCCTGTCTCTTCCTTATTGGTGAGTGACGAACACTAACCAAAACTGAGTCTTTGCTCTTAGGGTAGTTTTGGTTGGCCGGGAAGTTTCACTAAAGTTCCATTTTTTTTTTCTCTATTTGTGGATAATGGCTCTCACTGTGGTTCGCTGGAGTCCGAAAGCTTTAGAAACGACTTTGTAACCCAAGAGAGATTCCAACTACTTGAATTTATTTCATCGCAGCATTTTAAGATCTTTTGACTAACTTCATTTTGTCGGTCGGGTTCTATTTAAGAAAGATTGTGAGCTTCTGACCTTGCAATATTCTTTTAAATGAATGAACATTCCTGCACCTAAATATTGCAGAAAAGCCCTTTTTTTTTTTATAGACGTATTCCAATGCTCTTAATCCAGCATAAATATAGTATATTATACTTTACTACTACTAGTAGTGCTGTATGCAACACATAAACACGGGAGCTGACCATCTCGAGGGACATTTTGCCGCGCAGTGGCCGCGCCGCCGCCGCCGGCTCCATCAAATCAAGTTAATGGCATTGGTACATTTGACTGACGTCATAAAAAGGGCCAACTATCATAAGTCAGTCATGAATCACACTCACCTTCATTCTGCGCCAACTATCTGTGTCTCACCCGTGCCATCACACACTGCCTTGTCTGTGTGCCAGCGCCACTTATGGATAAAGCCGGTCATATATCTCACGCACGCACACACACACAGTCGCTCATTTATGCGGGTGTCTGGTCCGCATAATAAAAGGCCAGTGTTCAAGTCGCAGACAGAGTGAAGGAAAGAGGAGGACCATTCAAGCGTGATTTGATTTTTGTTCAGTCTGAAAGCGTCACCAGGCACTTTTTGGGAGACTCGGCGACTTTGGACCCGGCCAGTTTTCCTTGAACAACAACAGATTAGCTTGCCTTTTTAGTTCATGGGAATCGGAAAACAAACCATGTTCCCAAATCTCTCAAACATCCACAAGGACATCATTCACTTTTTCCGCTCACCTTTGCGCTGATGACGGAGTTGTTGTGGTAAAAGCAGCAAAGAGCTGCTTTCAGGCTCTTCAGGTGACATCGTTGTGACATTTTTCGTCACTTTTTTTTCTCCAGCCGCGGCCCCTCAGCTGCTAATCGCAGATACAGTCGCCTCCACTATACAAAGTATTCGAACTTCCATTGAATGAAGGGAAGGTCCGCCGGCGACTCGCAGGAAAGCAGTTATCTTAAGTGGACTTCATGGCTGTCGGCATATCCAACAATAACAATCGGCCTGACCTCAGATCAGCGAGCAGCATGGTGACAACGACACAATTCATCACCATGTCCACTGACTCTTTCCTCCACAGTCCCCTGCAGAGTGAGCCATCCGCCACTCTTGCCTCCTCGCTAAACATTTTCCATGACTCCACCCTAAGCTCCAAATAAGGGTACGGGAAAGAGCCATGTGGCCTGCGATCAACCAATCAGATGTAGCAGTGTTGGGAGTGGCCCAAAGGCAAACACTCCCTCCCTTTTTCTCTGCTCTAAGGACGCATGGATGATGCTGGCTGGATGGAGAAATCAATACACAAATGATTCTCTCACCTACCGTGCATACCACCGCTGCTTTCTACGTCCATGTTTTTGTACTGTTGACATAAATGGCACCCAAGTTATGGGTCGAAACATATTGCGGGGAGGGCTGGACTGGCCATCTGGCATTCAGGGCACATGCCCGGCGGGCTGACGTCTTTTGGGGGCGATGCAGTGCTTTTTAGTTATTATTTTTTTCTCTATTTTACCACAAAAGACTGGCCCATTAATCAATTTTAAATATAGACAGCAAACTGAACCAACATCAGTCAATACCAATGGCAGAACAATGGTGTGCCGATTGGGCATAATTTTTTTGGTACCAGTCGAGCCCCATTGTGTTTTTTTCTGTTTTAATACATATGACCTGATTTTGATTCATGCTCTTTCCGTCCTGCCTTTTAAATTATTATTTATTTTTACTGGTTTTATGTGTTTCTTTTAGGTAAGTTGAGGAGTTTCATTTTGAAAAAACTAGTGCTTTGTCTACATTTTGTAGCAGGCACGTGCACAGGTAGCTAGTGGTGCAGCCCAGAATGAGAAAAATGTCAATTTTTTTCTTTATTCATCAATATTTGGAAACACACGCACACACGTTTGTTTTACTATCCCCGTGGGGACATCCCATTGACGTAATGCATTTCCTAGCCACTTACCCTAAACTTAACCATCACAACTGATTGCTTAACCCTAACCGTTACCCTAACCCCAACCAAAACCCAATTCAAACCTAAACTCTAAAACCAAGTCTTGACCCTCAAAAACAGGTCTGGACTAGTGGAGACCACCAAAATGTCCTCACAAGGACGGGTGGTGGACAGGTAGGTAAAACCCAGAATATGGTCCCCACAATGTAGCAAAAACAAGTAGCAAAAACAACTGAAGAGAATGCTTGAAGCAATGGTAGTTATTACAAAAACGGCCAACAGGTGGCAACAGAGTATAAGAGATCAACCAGGGCCATGTTGAAAAAACTGTTTTTAACAGATTTGTGAATAATGATGAAATTATTAATTATGTTCTAATGCTAATTGCTGCTAAACAGAAACATATAGAAATATACCTTTTGGCGGAGACGTCAATTACTCTTGGATTTTGATAAACAGCTCTATTTAAGTTTCGCCTCCTGTGATTGGCTAGCGACCATTCAGGGTGTAGTCTGCATTTCGGCACGATTTCGCCAGACAGTATAGGATAAGCCAGGGGTCCCCAACTCCAGTCCTTGAGGGCCATTATCTTGCATGTGTTAGTTGTTTCCCTCCTCCAACACCCCTGATTCAAATGATCAGGATCATGCTGCTGACACCCCTGATTCAAATGATCAGGATCATGCTGCTGAAGAGCTAATCATTTGAATCAGGTGTGCTGGAGGAGGGAAACCTCTAAAGCGTGCAGGATAGGGGTCCTCGAGGACCAGAGTTTGTGACCCCCTGGGATAAGCGGTATACAGAACATGGATGTCCTGATGAAGCCTTGCTTGTGGTGGCGCTAATTAGTTTCATCAGCGCTTTGCCTCACCTGATGTTCTGCACAACTGCGTTTCATCGAATTAGTCTGTGGGAATTTAATCTCCTCGTTTTAGTCGATCCTTGCTGAGCTCACTATTTTTGGATTTGGCCTTCCTATCATTGTTTTTTTTTTTTTTTGCAGTGACTTTCGCCTCTGGTATTTTTCTATTTTGAAAATGAACTATTTTCATTTTTCATGGCCGCACCCATGGCTGTTTTTGTGCGTTCCTAAGGAGAATCTACAACAACTGTGACAACTTTATGAATACCGGTAGCAAGTGTTTCCAGTTAAAAGCATTTGAAGCTATTTTAATTTCAAATATTTGCATAATGAAACCTCATTTTGGTGTACTGTATTTGGGATCAAGTAAGTCAGTGTTTTTCAAACAGAGGTGGCAAATCCAGATCCAGAAAGTAAAAACCCTGCCACAGTTTGGCTTTAGCCCCCCCAAAAAAAGAAAAAAGATTGGCTTTAGCCCCTGATGCTAGCTGGCTGGCTAGCTAGCTCCCTGAAAGATAAAAATGAGCACCATGGGAGCTAGCTAGTTGGGAGCTTGCTAGCTAGCATCCAAAAGTAAAAACCCTGCCACAGTTTGGCTTTAGCGCTCCCCCCCCCCCCCCCCCCCCAAGAAAAAAGATTGGCTTTAGCCCCTGATGCTAGCTGGCTGGCTAGCTAGCTCCCTGAAAGATAAAAATGAACACCATGGGAGCTAGCTAGTTGGGAGCTTGCTAGCTAGCATCTGAAAGTAAAAACCCTGCCACAATTTGGCTTTAGCCCCTGATGCCAGCTGGCTGGCTAGCTAGCTCCCTGAAAGATAAAAATGAGCACCATGGGAGCTAGCTAGTTGGGAGCTTGTTAGCTAGCACCCGAAAGTAAAAACCCTGCCACAATTTGGCTTTAGCCCCTGATGCTAGCTATGGCGCTAGCTTGGAAGATAGCTTGCTAGCACCTTGGGCTAAAGCCAAACTGTGGCAAGGTTTTTACTTTTTGGACCTGGATTTGCCACTTTTGCTCTCAAATGGGGGGGTACGTGTACCCCTGGGGTGTGGGGGTACGTAAAGGTACTCCAGGGGGTACGTGAGATTTTACAAAGAATAATTAAAACGTCACATCCACGCAAAAATGCTTTTCAAAACTTCATTTAAAATTAAGGTAGTTATTTATTTTTGAAAACAGATCTTTACTGTGACCACAAATGAGAACAGTTGGTGATTTTTTTTGGTGCACAAATCTATAATTATATTTATTTTATAATTAGAATTATATTTTATATATATATATATATATATATATATTATAATTATTATTATTATTTATTTATTTATTGTTGTTGTTTTTTTAGTAACATTGTTTATTTCCAAAAGTTCCAAAGTTAAATTAAAATTGTTAAATGCTCTATTTTTTAAGTCTTTTCTGTTTTTTTCAACCAAAAATGTTTTGCGCTGTTTAGGGGGTACTTGGCTGAAAAAATATTTCATCATTGAAAAAAAGGTTGAAAATTGATTTTGTATCCTGCACTGGAGTGCTTTTCGACATACAGTATATATTTATGTTCGATTGTAAATATATTAAATTAAACGGTATTATGTTCATGTATCCTTAATCAAAATTCTAAATGCCACTTTCGTCAGAGAGCCCTGACCTCAACCCCATCAAACATCCTCAAGATAACCTGAACAAAGCTAGCGCGACAGACCCTCTCTTATCTTAATAGCACGATCGTGTAAACGGAAGAAAACGCCAGCAAATGCAAACACGCGCGCGGGTGCGGGCGGGGGCGGGGGTGACACCCCAGCAGTTTTCAGAATTTTCTGCCACAGGGGGACTAAAGACGGTAATTACAGTGCGGGCTCCCGGAGGATCCATGGAGGAAATACATGTCGAATGTTCCCTGGAGCAACACGTACAGCATCGCCAACCACACTGGCCTCAAATCACCAGCTAGCGTAAACGTCCACCTTAAAATACACGCGTCCGTCATTTCAGGAATGCTGGGGAAAACAAGGGACAGGAAACTTCTAACCTCCTTTGGGGGGTTCCAAACGGTATTTGTTTGTTGTTTTTGTAATACAAGCTAAAATAAGGCCAAAGAAAGCACACAACATCAACTTTATAGATGATAAAATGGGACAGGGTTGTCGTTTTTGAAAATAGCACACTGTCATTATACGGTATTTATTTTAAGAATGTGAAGCGTAATGCAGTCCGAAAAGAATACATGTGGGCTAAAGAATCTTAATTTTACATTTTCATGTGAAAATTACGATTTTAAAAATCGTCTAATATGCCACTTTTTTTATTATTATACATTTTTGATTGCCAGTTAAAAATGGAAGGAATAAAGATTACATACAGTGAGTGAGTCGGTTCTAGTGCTATCTTTATCGAATATTTTTAGAATCGATTCATCTATTGATTATTCAATCGATTCATCGACTAATCAGAGTCATTTTAATTTAGCATTAAACTATTACAAAAGCATTTCATTGCTGTTTATTAACCAGTGATTGTTGGTTCTGATTAAAAAAAAAAAAAAAAGGGGATTGATGCACTATGTTACCGATTTGGTCATTGTTTTTCAAAGTAAAAACAGATGTTTGCACATTAAGACTACAGAAATCAGTGAACAATTTCTGTTGATATGCTGAAATCTGAGAATTTGGACAATTCTAAATTTAAAAAAATGGCTCCAAGTGATTACTTGATTATAAAAATACTCTTGATTAATTTGATAATCGATTACTTGTTGGATAATCGATTTGACTGCTATAGTCGGTTCCCAGTGATAGTGGGAAGTTAACACATGTACGAATGTACGTTATACGTGAATGGTTGTTTTTAGGTTGGGGGAATTTTTTACTGTTTCACGATTCGATTCAAATTCAGATTCTTGTGTATGCGATTCGATTCAGAATCGATTTTCGATTAAGAACGATTTTTGATTCAAAATGATTTGATTGACAAAGATTTTTTCTTCAATCTATAGATGTGCAAGGAATTGTAATGATCTACTCCAGTCTGCCTTGCTAATGCTATAATTAGCGTACTACTCGCGGCAATTTTATCACTCAAAAGAACGTCTCCACGCTGAAAAAAACCCCCAACTTTTATTGGAATAACTTGATCGTGACTTTTTTTTTCTACTCTAATGTGGCTACAACTTAACAGTGTATTAGACCGCGTGGAACCACACTGCCCCTTAGTGGCCAAACCGGGTACAACATGAACAGCGCTCCAAATAAAGGCACACACAGACAAAGGCAAGACAGTATAAAATAAGTGGAATAAAATCGATTTTGGGACATTTAAAATCGATTCTGAATCGTACTAAATGAGAATCGCGATTCTTATGAAAATCGATTTTTTGGCACGCCCCTAGTTGTTTTTTCCCCAAATCCGCTCGGATCGGTAGAATCGATTTCTCCCGTTTTTATTTCAATTTTTATTCTACCTTAATCTGATTTATGCCAACGCTTAATTTTGTTGCCCAGTGACAGAGTTGGCATGGATGTTGGGGCGTGTATTGTTTGCGCTGGGTCATCGTCATCCTATTAGACAATTGTCAACAACAATTGTTCTGGTGAGAGTCAAGTTGATTAGAACAACGTCACGCCTGAACTGTATGAAGCGCCTCAGGCCCAAACAACATTTATTCCATCTCACCCGAGCGACTTCCGTGCTTCCCGAACAGACGAACTCATTGATCGATTGGCTGTCATTCACATGAACACGCACCCACCGTCGACTGGGCGGAGCGTGAAAACCGCTCGATGCTTGTTAGTGGAACTGCCGTCGACTCACTAACGAATCTTGTTGAGCCTCAAACTGACAGTTGGATTCTATGACCTCACTTTGTCATACCAAAGTCTGACCACCGGGTGGCAATAGAGTCCGTCGCCTAGTTAATGACTTAATCATCTAAAAATGGGTCAGCAGCAAATGGCGTTATTATTATTTTTTTTTTTTAATACAATGAAAGGATCATAGAATTATTTTAGTAAAGGAGCAGTGTTCCACAGGCTTATGACGGGAAGCCAAGACCACACAAGATCATGATTGTTTTTGCAACGTTTTGACTTCAAAGGGAAGCAAGAGAAGCAAAACGGATTTTAGGGAATACTCGGTCGAGGATTTTTTTTTTTTTTCTCTCTTAAGCCACAGATCTCTTGTCAGTGCTGCTCTCCCATATCCTCCATTCACCCAAACTCTCGTTCAAAGCACCAATTAAAGCCGTCCAACGGTTCAAAAGGAAGGACTTTGACTTCTTTTACATGAAATCATCCGACTGAAGACAATAAGACTAAGTTTGGTCTCGGACGATTATCGGTGCCGATTTTTGGCTTTTTTGACAAATATCGGCATCCTTTTTACGAATCCGAAGGCCGATAAAGCTGGTATCTCATGGATGCTTGCGAACGTAGCGAATGTAGGATTTTCATCAGGATTTGCAAGATGTTTACAGACAGTTTTTATTTTATCGCAAAGAGATTTCAAACACATTCGGACCATTTTCACTGTCTGCGGAAGATCTTTTGAAACTTTTTAGGAACCCGGACGAAAACACCAAATTAGCTTACATTCGCATGCATTTGTCGCTCAGTGAGATGCTGGGAACTTTTCAGTTATGGATTTATTCAAATTTCCACTTTATTAAAAAAAAAATGATGCTGACACTGAATTAAAAATGAAAGAAAAATGATGTTGAAATTTGGGAAAACTTTACGGCGTAAAACTTCAGAGAACTATTTACTTGTTAGCTTAGCACATGCTAATGACCCTGGAAGCTCCCCGCATTGAACAACACTGTTCATTCTTTATATGTTTACAATATAAAAAAAAAAAAAGTAACATTTTAAAATTTTGCTAATATATTCTCTTTTACTGCAATACTGAAATATCGGTTATCAGCACTTTTGACCTGGCGGAAATAAGAGGCGAGAGACCCTTTTTGTTACCTGTTCGGCTTTTGTATTATTATTATTATCGTCCACAATGCAAATGCAAACACACCTGGAATTGTGGCTGACAGCTACACTTTGGCACCTCTTATATAAGAGCTCGGATCCAGACCGGCTCCATGTGCGCTCAGCACACACTGTTGACTTTTGCTCACAGTCCTGATTTGACCCACAAAACAGCAGAACCGCATGTGTGTGTGTGTGTGTGCTTTTCACACTGAGGTGTCAGCATCCAAACGTTTGTGCTAAGAGATGGGAGGAAAGAGTGTGAGATGGGCGGGAGAAGTGATGATGGAGTGGAAGAAATGATATAGACGAGCGAAGAAAAAAAAAAAAAAGTCGCCAAATCTTTTTTTGTCTGCAATTTTGGAGCTTGTCGAAATGAATTCATGATTAGTTTAGTTTGGGCATTTCCATCATCTGATGTATGTTTTGGACGACGAATGAGCTCATTTATGCGCCCGCGTACGATTTCATTGTCGCACTCTTCTTAAATAATCGACAATAAAAATTATGACGGACCGACGATAGATATTTGATTTTTGACGTTTGTCCTGTGAAGGGATTTGATCAAATGTTTGAAAGTAGACTTTGCACCGATACGATCGGAATCGGACAGTATTTAGCATTTTATCCATCAATGACATCATTATATGTTATGTTTAATGTTTATCTGTGTTTTCGGAATATTTTTTATTATTATTATATTTTTTTTTCCCCATGCATTTCATTGGCCGTCAATTATGCGTGAGTTTTTGCCATTCGTGGGCCGGTCCAGTCACTAACCTCGCGAATGGCGACATATAAAGTTTTTTTTAAATAGATATATTTCTCCATCTTCTGATCGAGTTAGTGATCGGTTATTGTTATTGATTGTGTAAAGCATATTTGAGAGGTTCTTTTTCGAAAACAAAATCTTCTCACTTTTTGACTCACCAAAGCATTTGTAACAAATTGTGCTGCGCTTCACTTGGTGACACAAGCCTTACAGTATACCACTTTTTTTTTCTTTTTTTTTTTTGGTTTATACTTGTAATTATCCATCCAGCTGTCAGTTTCCTACAGAGCTGAAGGTCACGGGTGAGCTGCAAGCCATTTCGTGAGAAGCAGTATACACCCAAAAAGACAGTTTTTTGCCAGCCAATCGCAGAATCTTATACATCATTTGATATATTCTGTGTATAATGCAATGCAATAAACAGTGAGTTTGGATATCAGTAACAGATGTTTCGTTCCAACAACAGAACAAAAAAATTGATTATTGACACCTGAAGGGGTTGGATTGTGAAGCACAAATCACACAACGACCCATTTTTTTTTTAATCAATAGTAAATAAGTTAGCAAAAAAAATTTTTTTTCAAGACTAAGCTGGGACCCAAAAGTTATTATTATTATTATTTAAATGTATTTTCTGTCATTTTTATTTAATTATTTTATTTTTATTGTCATATGATTTTTTTTTACTTTCAGTCCAGTTACATTAACATTAGATTCACGTTTTGTACGATTTTGACAGAATGTTTTCACCTTAATTGAACCCGTTTTATTTTCTGTGGTTTCAAGCAAGACAAGAGCTTCTGACAGTGCACAGAAACAAACTCTAATCTTATTTCAGGACTGTACGTTTACGTGCAGATAGTCTCGAGAGAATAACAAATATGTGGAACTACATAAACGCAATGTGATACAACAAAAAACAGGCATTGCTTAAAATGAACATTTCTATACAACGACATCTTCACACCTGAGTCGCGCTTACCTTGACATAGTCCACGGCGGCATCCAAAGTGGCTGCGGGCTCCCTGGGGAACACAGACAGAGAAAAAGCCCGGTTGAGTGAGCACATCTTGTCCTTGATGGTGTTTTTTTCCCCCCACCAACAAGCTGTCCTTGTTCTCTTGCTTCCTCCTGACTTGCTGACGTTATTCCTCAAACAAGAATTCACCAAAGAGGCATTTTTTTGCAAAAGGGGCAAAATGCTAGTTTGATTTGCGCCAACTGATATATACGGCATGCGGAGAAAAGGAGTTCATGCTGAGCTGCTTCGAACTCAAGACTTTCGGTCCCATTCCCTGACTCGCTCACTCTCTCTCCACCCCCCCCCCCCCTCTCTCTCTCTCCTCCCCATCATAACACACATCCCAGCCACACGCCCACCCTTGTGAGTCCACTGACAATTTCACACACAAGTTACGGTACACAACACTCGGAAAACACAGATGAATGCCCTTTTTTTTTTCTTTTTTTTCTCAGTAGCTTCAGCGCTTTTTAACCCCTGGGTGTTATTTGTCCATTTTCTGGCTTTTTTCTGTTTTTCTGTTTTTCATCAAAGAAAAAGCATTTGAAAAAAATACACTAGGGACCTGACATTTTACCAGGATTGTTTAAAAATGTAGAAGTTCAAAATGGCGCCATGCTGTAATTTATAATTATTACCAAACAGGAGGGAGAGATTCACACGAAGTTGTTGTAATAATGCCCGATTTTGGCTCATTGACTCCCATTATAAATCACAGTTTTTGATATGCTGTAAACCTGATGTGTTATAATGCATTTTCCGTGATTACTGATGCAATTGCTTCTTTGACGAGTCATAAACATGAAAATAGAGGAATTTGTGTGTTTAGAGTGTTAACACAAAAATCCACTAGGTGGCGCCAAAGGCTAATAAATGAATACAAAATGCATGCATAAAAAAATTATATTGTTATGACTTATGGACTTGTTTGAGCCTCTAACTATGTCATATGAAATATATAAATTATTATTTTATTTTATATATACAGTATATATACACCATAGTTAGTCTTGCTATTAGCATAATACTGCTATTGTTGTCCATAGGGGGCATTTAAAAAAAAAAAAATAATAATAATACAAACTATATATGTGTAGATAGGTCTGATGCCACTGAATATTTTGAGTGGTTGAAAGTGAAAAAAATATTCATAAATGACTAAGTTATCTCACTTGCCGGATTTTGGCAAAAATTACAAGAATTTAATCAAACTATAATAACGCCCAGGGGTTAAACACGCCAAATAATTGTACGCTTTGTTTGGCCACATTCTGCGCTCAACAACTCGAGTTAGTAAGTGCAGCCATCCTCCGCGAGGCTTAGAGACCAAAAGAGGTCATTAATTAGCTCAAATCCTGGACTACGTGAACAAAAGTTGCCGGTTAAAGTCCTTTAAGCTTCCCTTGGTGTTCCCGTGGGAATATTAGCGCAGGCCGGGATTTAACAAACCAAACATGTTTAGCTGTAAACCCTTCTCAGCTTTATTATGGGCTCCAAATATCGAGTGGGATTTCATTACGTAATCAAACACAAGGCGACATTCACAACAATTTATGGTCAGCGTTCATATTCCCTTCAGTGCTAGATTCTATTTCGGTGCTCAAAGGATCTGACTGTAAATTCGTCCAAAATTATATTTACAATCTTTCTTACAACGATCCCAAAAAGAAGACACACTTTATGTACATATGGATTCAACTAGTGCGGGAAACTTGCGTAATTATATACGCGCTGGGAAGCTTTCTCACAATCGCCGTTCCGTAACTGCACCACAAGTGGGCTGAGCAAAGGAGTGGAGACTGAAGAGTTATTTTCGCGACATTTGCGTGCAGGCGTGAATTACGTGCGCATATCATTTTTAATGCTGGCACGGCATGTTGTCATTATCACCTGCAGTTTAGGATGCCTTGTGATAGTTTGACACTCACATTGGACACTCCACAGGCTTGACCTGCCCAAAAGTAGGAAAAAAGAGTTTTGCTTCTTCTCGTTTTCAGTTGTAACTTGTAAGAGGGTTTTTTGTATTTATGACATTGGGCAACACACATTTTAGTGATGAGAAAGTTTCAACGATTTTAGCGTAATTTGATTTCGCTGAATTCCATAAGGCCATTTTTTTTTTTTTTTGCTGAATTGGCTCGTGAGATATTCCATTTTGCTAAAACATGCACATTTGGACATTTTTATTCTCTATGCTACAACTCCATAAAATATTCTTTAATTTTTTTTTTTATAAATGATCGTGAAAATGATTAAATGATTGAAAAACACAGCAAATTCAGAAAATTGGGCCAAAGGTGACGTCAAAGCGCAAACACTATTTTTAGGAACGATCAAAGTGTATTTTTTAACTGTGAAAGCAAATTAAATATGAATTAGTTAATTGTAAAAAAAAATATATATATATATATATATATACAGTATGTATATCAGAAACTACAGCCAACTTGGACTTAGCCCAAGATTACCCATGATACCCTTAAAATGTTTTTGGTATTCAAATGTTTTTTTGGTGTTCATTTTATTAGATTATTGAACATAAACACATTACAAGTATAAAATAAAAGGAAGAAAGAGAAGAATTTGACACATTTTGAAAAGGAGTAGGTAGAAGTACAAAAACTTATCTCGTCCTTAATACTCCTATCATGTTAATATACTAATAAGTTGTTTTTATTTAATAGCATAAAAATGAAACCATAGAAAATAAACAAAACATGCTTATCTTAAATGCACAGATAATGTTGATATGAGTTGTAAGCCCTTATATAACCCGTTACATAAACGCAAAGATGAGAGACAGAGAAAGTAAATCCCTACAAATACAAAACAATAAATTCCCAAACATTTATTGTTTTTGTTTATTTCTCGGTGGACGTTTGGAAACAGAAGGCCATACTGCATTTTTACACTTAATAAGTTACAGGCTTCCTGTAAATGACAATTCAGCATGTGGGAAGCATCACATTGCATAACGCCACACGACACAACCCCTGACCACACGGCACTGCTACATTTCTGTTTCGACCTCCCTGGATGTCCCCGAACATTCACCAAATAGTCCTCCTTGCCCCTTGACCTCTTCGTCCTAACCATTCGGACAACACCCACCGTGTAAACATTACTGGTGGTAACCGTGTTCTGACTGGTCGGGGGGGTCCACATTGATAAAGAACAACATCCTAAACGTCAGTCAGGTGTAGACTAATCTCAAACTGAATAAAATCCAAATCCAAGCATAGCTGAGCACGTTTTACAAGAGCGGCGACGGAACGGACGTGAAGTGCGGTTGGAATGCGGAGGCCGAGCGAGCACCGGCCTTGCAGTCTGCGCAAGCTAACCACAGCTAACTTTGACTTTTTTTTATTCTGCGTGTTTTGCTGAAACAGCATCGAAACCCTTTCTGCTTCCGTGACCACCAGACCGACCCGCTACACAAAGACGCGCAGAAAGCGAGAGCGCCAGAGAAAGAGTCAAAAGTGGAGAGGGCAGGCCTCTCGCACCGCAGTCTTTTCCTGGCTTCTGTTGTTCTTTTGCTTGCCCACATGACATTTAGCATCACCACATGTGGCCGACTTCACTATGGGAGTGCACCGTCTGACGTTGTGTGTGTGCGTGTGGGTGTCTAACTGTGGAACTCTGGAAAGATGAGGCGTTGTAGTGTCAGTGGGCAGCCACTAGATGTCAGTATCAAACAAATCCCAGTACTGTTGACTGTCTCGTGCTGAGCTTGAGTCAAACAAGTAAACGTGTGTGCTACTCAGATGTAAAATGTCAAAGCTGGGCACTGGGCGCTACCCCCCCCCCCCCCTCTTCTGTTTGAGTGAAAATTAGTTCAGGCCGAGTTAAATTGTCAAAACAAACTCAAATGAAGACATGACTGACAATTGAAACGCATCATTTAGTTGATTTAAGAGACAGGCGCATATGGCATGCCCCGCCCTCCCTCCCTTGCTTTTCAATCTGCTGTCTTCCGACTCCTCCTTATCTTCCCGACTTGGTGGTCTGCTACGGTGCCCGCTGCGGGGGTCAACAGAAAGACAAACTGGCCAATCAGGAGCTAGAGCAACAAAAGGTCAGGAGTCGAAGGTCAGCCGACAGAGAGCAATGGAAAGTCAAGATGGACTGACCAGTGCTCGCATGTCAACATACGCGCTCTTATCTTTTGATTGAAAGCCAATTAGTGTGAAGTAGCGGTTTCAAATCAGCAAGTCAGATGGTCGAAAGGGAGATAGGGAGGAATTCTGAGCATTTCGTTCAGCTGCAACCGCAAACACATTCTCCTTAAATTGGATTCAGATTACTATGTACAACTTGTTTTACTAAATGTTATGAAACCAAACAAAAAAAAACATAAGATAATAGAGAAATATATTCATTATCCAGCTATAGGCTAATAAACAGCCACTCTTGGCAGACAGGCTAATGTGCTAGCTAGCTAGCATGCTATACACGTTTTTTTTCTTCACATTTTTACTTCAATTTTTTTTTACTTCAGCTGTTTCAGCTTCCTCACCCTAAACCCATACGGTGAAAGGCAGAACATTTAAATTTTCTTCCACTAGATGGCAAAAGCATTTGAAATATTCATTCTCCAGCTATAGGCTAATAAACAGCCACCCTTGGCAGACAGGCTAATGTGCTAGCTAGCTAGCATGCTATACACTTTTTTTTTTTTCACATTTTTACTTCTATTTTTTTTTTTTTTTATTTTCTTCCACTAGATGGCAAAAGCTACAATGTTTTTATCCACATGTTGTTATTCTGAAAAAATGGCGAGTGATATTTACTTGAAAAAAATTACTAACGTTTTTTTTCCACTCAAAAATTCTTATTAAACTCCTTGCGAAATTGCCTTAGAATTTTTGAGTGAAAAAAACTTTACTAGGTTTTTCAAGTAAATATCACTCGCCATTTTTTCAGTCATGGCTTCCTTGCAAGTATATCACTTTTGTGTTCAACTAATCAGTCACACATTTCCAACTGAGTAATTCAATTTATGAGTCAACCGAAAGTAGATGATCATTTAGTGTTTTTTATTTGGCGGCGTGCCGTAAGATTTTGTTGTAAAATGGTTGCCTCGTCTCAATAAAAGTCGAGAAACATTGATACGAAACGTGCAAGATTTTTAGAGAAAAAATCACCAAACCAAAAAGCTGGGAGAAAAATATTGTTCACTGGACTAACTGTCAGCAATGTATGAAATGTATCCAGAGTGGAGGCAGAAAGATGGGAGTCTGCAGACAAAGAGTTCACAGTCATCTGTGATCTCTCCTGCCCCACCCTGACCTACAAAGGTAACCCAGATGCTGGGGGGCTGCCAACACGCACGCACGTATGCCGGCTGCATCAGATACAGTTGGCTGTAATTCGACACTAGCCAAAGATGGGAAGACCCGATGAAGGATGAGAAGCGGTTTTGTGTGCGTTCTCTCTGAAGTCGAGCTGAGCTTCTACACCTCCAGGAGTTTTTCTTATTTTGTAGTAGTCTTTATCTTTATGCAACAATTACTTGGTGGAGGTCAATGCTCTGCCACAAGCACCGTTCCCGGTTATCTTCTTCTGGCGGAATCACGTTTGTTTTCGCAGGTGTGCTTCATGTTGTGGTGAGTGAGTGCATTTGGAAGTATACGGGATTCTTTCATTTTTGCTCACCCGTAACTGTGGAAGTCCTCGATAATATTTTGGACCAGTGGCGAGGTCATGGGCTGATGGATCTGAGTAGCTGCCGATGTTGAGCTCTTGCTCAGCGCTGGCAGAGTATGATTGGCTGTGGGGTGCCAGGTGTTGGTGGACCCTCCCTTCTTGCGTCGCGGCAGAGTTCCATGAATGGAGATATGCTGGTAAGACGCCACAGGGAACTCGGATCCATTGCATCCTGGAACCAGACTAAGGACGATAGAGGAAAATAACATAAACAAATTTTTTTTAGGCTCGTACCAGATCTGTTCACATGAGCAATCATCTTTGTATGTTTTTTTTTTCCAGTTTATCGCAACAAAACTAGAGTTTTCATTTGTCTTTTATATCCAAATTTTTTTTAACTCTTTGACTGCCAAAAACGTTAAATAACGTTTAGTAAAATCTTATGGAGGAGTGCCAAAGACGTTAAAAGACGTTTTTTTCAAAACAGAGGTGAAACTAACCATTTTCTATTGTTGATTACTGAAAAACGGAATAAGGTAGAAACAAACTTTTTTTTCTGATGAAAGATGAGAGTCCAATCTTTCATTTGTTAGTAACACATAATTTTCTGTGGACCTTGAAAGATCAGTCAAAAATGCTTAAATCGGCTGGCACCCACGGCATCCCTTTTCTGAAAACGTCTGGCAGTCAAAGAGTTAAAGAATAACTCATTTAATCCTAAAAATGTATAAAAAATTTCTATTTAAAAAAATGCCATGATCCCAAAAACATATTTATACGTTTTTATGTTGTTTTTTTTATGCTAGAGCATACAGAAGGCTTTGATGCAGCCTCTGACCTGAAGAGGTCGCTTAAATCAGTAGTAGTTATTGAAAAAAAAAAAACGTCCAGCAGGTGGCAGTAGAGTATAAGAGATTAATCAGGGCCATGTTGCAAAAAGCTCTTTTCCCCAATGTTTTCAACAGGTTTGTGAATAATGATGAAACTTTGCTATATTCTAATGCTAATTGCTGCAAAGCAGAAACAGATAAACATATACTTTTTTTTTCCTGATAAAAGAAGAGACTCTAATCTTTTTTAGGGTAAGATTCATGTTTTCGGCGGGTCTTGCAAAATCAGTCAAAATGCAAAGTAAAACAGCCAGGAGCAAAGGGGGTTGCTTCAGTGAAAATGGCTGAGAGTGAATGAGTTAAATGAGACAATTTGGATCATCTGGCCCACCTTGGTCTAGAGCTGAGAAGGTCCATGGAGGAGGCAACGGAGGCTTGGAACTTTCTTGAGGGGCAGCTACTCCCGCTGGGTGCACCAAGGGCAGGAATGTGGATGTGGGACGTCCCCCCTAGTGCGTGATGTCCGTGGAGAGACCTGGGCAGGCTGGCAAAACGCCCCTCGGCCATCATCCTCCACTCTGCCAAAGCAAGAAGAAAAAACATTGAAATGTGATGAGAACAAGTCTTCATAATGATAAGATGATAAAAGGTACTGGGA
Source organism: Vanacampus margaritifer (assembly GCF_051991255.1). Lineage (NCBI taxonomy): Eukaryota > Metazoa > Chordata > Actinopteri > Syngnathiformes > Syngnathidae > Vanacampus > Vanacampus margaritifer. The sequence continues at coordinate 19,546,382 of NC_135444.1, forward strand.
CATCTGCTCATTGTATCGATAGGAACGCAAAGCTGGCTTGTGGTTCAGGGAGTGGTTCATCATCTCTGGAGCTCATCCCAAGTAGTTTGATATGGTTGAGGTCAGGGCTCTCACGTAAAACCATACTCTTGCTTTGCACATTGATTCCAAAAAGATGGAAGAATAGATTTGTCTATTCCGTGTTAAGATAAACAATAAATTATGATGTGAGACTAACCTTTATTCCTATTACTGTTCTGGCGATTCGATTCGTATCACCATTCATAGGTCACGATTCGATACCGATTAATCCCGATACGAATCTATAAATTGATTATTGCGATTTTTTTTTTTTATTCTCAAATTTAGAAAACTAGACGTTTTGTGGAATATTCCCATTAAAAAATGGATGTTTAAAAATCGATTCGGCCGCAAATATCGAATCGATTCGAGAAGTGCACGCTGTAAATATCGCGATATATTGCCGAATCGATTTTTTCTAACACCCCTAGTCACCAGGGTTGTTGATGTTTTTCATAGTGAAGAAAATACCAGACCCGGGGTAAGGCGCTTATTAAAACTCTTTGACTGCCAAAAACGTTAAATAACGTTTAGTAAAATCCTATGGAGGAGTGCCAAAGACGTTAAAAGACGTTTTTTTTTCAAAACAGAGGTGAAACTAACCATTTTCTATTGTTGATTACTGAAAAACGGAATAAGGTAGAAACAAACTTTTTTTTTTCTGATGAAAGATGAGAGTCCAATCTTTCATTTGGTAGTATGTGTGTTTCCATAGTCCAAACACATAATTTTCTGTGGACCTTGAAAGATCAGTCAAAAATGCTTAAATCGGCTGGCACCCACGGCATCCCTTTTCTGAAAACGTCTGGAAGTCAAAGAGTTAAGTGGGAAGCATTTGATATTTAATATTATGTAATCCATCCATCCATTTTCTATACTGTGCGTCCCCATTCGGACCGGAGTCTTTCCCAAATGACTTCAGGCAATGAAGACAAATATGAATATATGAACACATATCATTTTCCAACAACCTGAGGCCCAACACTAAGTAACGTCATGCTGCTTTTCATCACATATCTGATCTGAAATACACACTGCACGGTCAGTACTCCCCGAGAAGAAAAAGTAAGCACACACGAAGAGAGAATGAGCACAACAGGTGTCGGCGCAGCTATCCATACGCTCACACACCCTTTCACATTGTCATGCACATAAAGCACACATTCCCCTCAGGGTGATCATTCCGATCATGACATGACATCACGGCGGCCGTTTGTTTCTAATGTTGTGTCCGCGAGTCACTTTCGAAGGGGGGCTAAAAGGATTCAAGCGTTTATTGGATGTTAATCTGAATGTTCAATATTCTTAAGAATGCCGACGACAGACGAAACTTAACAATGGCTGTAGAAGATGCAGGGCACGACTTTATGAATTCTACATTTCAAATTGGATGTCTATAAATAATCCACAAAGGGTGGTGAGGGAAAAGAATGCAGGAATTTTAGACTTGAGGCTGATAAATGTCAGTGTCAAACCGCTATGATTATTGTCTCATTACAACTTCATTGGAAATGGAATTTGTAGTTTAATACAAGTGTGACAAGCTTGTATAGTAAAAAAAAACGACGACTGTATTTACCCACAAGGTTCTTTCAGCTGATAACTAATGGTGGCAACAATTTGTTTGGCACTGATTTAAATCTGAACATGTTCCTGATAAATTCCCCTGCTGCATGATGATGAGTAGACTCTGCTATGACTTGCACGGAATCACTTCATCATACTGGACACGCCAAATTATCGTTATTTTCCAGACATACTGACTTGATGGATGGTCAGAGATTCCACTGGTCCTATGTCCACTACCGCTTGAGTTAGACAATTAAAATAGTTTGCATTATTATTGAGATATTTGCCGCTCTCAATTTTAACATCAGTTAAAAATAATTCTGGTAAAACTTTAGCTAAAATAATAACAAGGTAAGGGATTGACATTTGTCAATTATTGGTGAAATTAACTCATTCACTCCCAGCCATTTTCACTTGAAGCAACCCCCTTCGCTCCCCGCTGTTTTGCTGTTTTTTGACTGATTTTGCACGGCCCACAGAATATTGTGTTCTATTGCTATATATAGATTAGAATCTCTTCTGTCATCAGGAAGAAAAAAAAAAGTATGTTTCTATCTGTTTCCGTTTTGCCGCAATTAGCATTAGAATATAGCTAAATTTCATAATTATTCACAAAAACTGTTTAAAACAGTGGGGGAAAGAGTTTTTTGCAACATGGCCCTGGTTGATCTCTTATACTCTGCTGCCACCTGCTGGCCCTTTTTGTAATAACTACCGTTGCTTCAAGCGTTCGCTTCAGTTCAGAGGCTGCGTCAAAGCTTTCTATGCACTTGCATAAAAAAAAAACATAAAAATACGTTTTTGGGACCATAAAATAGAACTTTTTTTTTTTTTTTGGGTGGTGCAAATCAATTGTCTACTGCCATAGTTAATGATACTGTTTGATCCCTTGGGAATGTTAACACAATGGCTAGTAAAAATGGGAGTTCTTTTTTTGTGTTTTTGTGTCTATTTTGCATGCGAAAAATGCAAAAAGGTAACAACAGTGCAACATTGCCAAAACAATCGCCCAAAATTGAAACTTAGTAATCGCAAAGTGTCAGTACCGTGGACCAAACATACTGCCACCTCCAACGACAATATCAACAGGAAAGAAGGCAACGGGGGGTCTCCGAGTCCTTCTATTGAGATGATGATGATGCCAATGAAAATGCAAACACAGGTTTATAGTATCAGGCACAGCTGACCCCTCCGGGCCTTTTCAGCATGACAAGCAAAAGTTGATTCAGCCACAAAAACCACTGTAAAACCAATTCAGGTCCAGCTGAGGCACGCCGGGTCCGAATGGGGATTCCTGCGAGGGGCACGACGACGACAAGGGGACCTATTATGAGACCCTCAGGGATTGGTCAGCTGTGTGTGTATTTGTGTGGCCCTGACCATCTGCTAGACACACATCCCTTCTTTAGGGAAGAAAGGATCACTTTCATTGAATGGCTACACAGCTGTTTACCTCTCAAGTCCAGATATGCTTAGGTCAAGCTTGTTTTAAACTCTTCATTTGGCCTCATCCCAAGTTATCATGCACACAATATTTGACTTCATTTAATTGAGTAAACCAGCTTGGCTTTTTAGTTGCCTTATAGAGAAACCCCCACCCTACCTACCTCCCTCCCTCCCGTGCTGTCCATCATTTTTATTTTTTTTTCCTGGAGAGCTCAGTATTGTTCATTCGGTAATTTTACCGATTTGATATGTCATCATTGCTCTCCTTTTTTTTTTTTTTTTTTATATATATATATTTTTGGTATTTTTATTTTTTTTCCTGGAGAGCTCAGTATTGTTCATTCGGTAATTTTATCGATTTGATATGTCATCATTGCTCTCCTTTTTTTCTTTTTTTTTTTATATATATATTTTTGGTATTTTTATTTTTTTTCCTGGAGAGCTCAGTATTGTTCATTCGGTAATTTTACCGATTTGACATGTCATCATCATTGCTCTCCTTTTTTTTTTATTATTATAATTTTTTTGTATTTTTATTTTTTTTCCTGGAGAGCTCAGTATTGTTCATTCGGTAATTTTATCGATTTGACATATCATCATTGCTCTCCTTTTTTAATTTTTTTTAATTTTTTTAATATATATATATATTTTTTGTATTTTTATTTTTTTTCCTGGAGAGCTCAGTATTGTTCATTCGGTAATTTTACCGATTTGACATGTCATTTTTTTTATTTTTTTTTTTATATATATATATATATTTTTTGTATTTTTTTTCCCGTGCTGTCCATCATGATGTCAGCTCTCTTTTTTTAGGTCTTTTTTTTTTTCTTCATACAAATGTTATCCTAGAGGCGTAGTACACTCGATTACACGCAGACAACCAACATGTGAACGGGGGAGGTCATGCAAACTCCTCAACAAAGGGCCTCAGCCAAGAGCCAAACCCAGAGTATCTCGAACCCGATGCAGACCTGCTATCTACTACCAACCGCGCTCCCAAAACGGTTCGTTATAAAGCATCTCATAACGAGTTCCAATCTCATAACCACAATAATCTTTAGTGAATTCAGTTGCATTTTTTTTTTTGAATTTTTTTTAAGCAAATTTACTGAAAATGCGCAAAACGGAAATGCGATTTATGCCGTTTCCATCTGTTTCTTTTTTTTGCGAATATTGAGAGGGGACTCCGCCGCTGTAGGTGGCGGTATACACCATAGAGATGTGATCCACCGGTAATTTAAAAGAAGAAGAAGAAAAAGAGGAATCGACTGCGCCGTGCGATGACGTCGTATGAGTTTTCGTTTGTAAATCTTGATCTTTTGCTGTTTTCCGTCTAAAATTGCGTTAATATTTATTAATAATTCCAAAAAGTTTCGTCGCCCCCCCCCCCCCCAAACATACCTTAATTTATCTTCCAACATTGCTTTGTGACTACAAATATCACGTCAAAACGTTTCCATAGCCAAAATTCCTTTTTTCGATATGCTACCTCCAAGCGTAACGTTTTTTTTTTTTTGCGAATTTTGGGCCCTTTTTCGAATTTCTCGTGTTTCCATTCAGTTTTATTTCCGCATTTCTTGAAAAAAATAAAATAAAATAGGTGGGTGTAAACCCCACGAGTGTGGACTGTGGAGTCTCCCTATTTATGGCTCTGGCTGTGCATCCCCTGAGGGGGTGGTCACAATATGGTTGTCGTTGTTGTTGCCAGGTGTGGCCGGCGAACGACGGTCCTGCATACCAACCTGTCGTTCACCTGCCCGGTGGCAAAACAGCTTCGTAGTGGCACTTCCCACCAAATCTCATTACACCACCTGGTCTATAGTTTGGTCTGCTTTCAGTCACCAAATGGTCAGGTTTAAAAAAATAATAATAATAAAAATAAAAATAAAACATCGGCCCCCCGAACGGCAGTCTAACAAAATCCCCAAACACGGTAAACAAAAACGTGTCTGCAACACTTTAAAGCTGCTGTTTAATGTTTGGCCGGATCTACAGTATGTATTATGGTGGCACTCGTTTTTTTTTTTTGAGACATCTGGGCTTCAAGAAGCAAAAGTCAGATTTCATTTCCTGTATAGACAAGTTGAGGACGTGAAACCGTTGAATCACCGTTTGGGTTCAGATGGATGACAACAAATGTGAATCCATCTTTCAATTAAATATGGTGTTGTGTACGGTCATGAGTGGTTTTGGCACGGTGGCCACCGTCGGAATTGCAGGTCGAGAAGGTCGACGACATGACGTCCTTCTAACAGATTGCAGCTCTTATTCTTAAAAGCACAACAGTTTGCCGTACTCGTAGCTCCTTTTAGTTCATAGTTCATAACTAATGAAGCATTTGACTCGGTTAGAACATCCAATCAAGGTCTTTAGTTGGGGGAAAAAAAACATCCACAGTACAAACAACACTGGGTGGGAAAAAAAAGTCCACTTAACAGGAAGAGGAAACGGCGGAGTAAACATTTAGACAGCAGGCAGCTCATTATAGAAGATGACTTGCGATAAAAGGCTAATACAACAATATCTCATGCATTATTATTACAGTTGTGACTCAAACCCGCTCATGACTCCCATCAAAGCATTAGTGACGGTGCAAGGTGTCATAATTAATACTCTGAATTTGTGATTTCGTAATATGGGGATGTACCGAGCACCTCAGAGGATTTAATAGGTTTCTAAGGCATCTAATTAAGCCACATCGCAATGTTTTTGTGTTTAACGGTCTCAGAGAACACAATAGGGAAGACCAACACAAACAAGAAGAGCATGCTTGGGAATACGGGGTTTCCTCTGGCTGGACCAAAAAAAGGGTCTTCCTGCTTCGCCGCGCACGCAAAACATTTGCACGCACACACAAGTGCATTAGTCAATCCACCCCTGGCCTGAAGTGAACAATGGGAACAACTGTCACATGACTGCGGCTCAGAACGAGCCTTTTGTTTGTAGACAGAAAGAGGTGCCCTACTGCGCTCTTCAGTATGTGGGCCCACCAGCGTGTGTGTTATATTCATGTGGGCCGCTATTAAAGCCCACAGCAGTAGCCGCCATTTAACTTCGGCGTGAACCTGGCCTCAACTCATTCACTCAGCTTTGTGCAAAGATCTTTCCTTGTTGACACGAAGCTAGTCTGTTTATTTAGATGACATCCATTGTACCTGTCTTTCTGCTGGCTAGCTAGTAAAACTGTTTCAGGCCTCAGTATGTTTGCCGGACTTTTTTGGTACAAGCAGCGTGGGTTCAGTTCCCACTCGGTGTGACAGTGATTCGTTGTTTGTTTCTAAACGTTGCCCACTTGTGACCGAATGGGTCAGTCTGCCTTTGGCCCAAACTCGGCTGGAAAAAAAGGCTCCAGCTCCAACATATTGGTAAAGTCGTTTGAACGTATTGCTAATGCCACAATTGGCAATATGGGGACAAATGCTATGTTGTTAGCATTTAGCCTACATTTGACTTTTTCAAAGCATTTCAACAACTCTTTCAAAAAAAATTCGACCGACTTTACCAAGACGTTCGAACAAGTTTATCAAAACGTTCGAATGACTTCGCTGTACGTTCGAATGACTTTGCTGTACGTTTGAATGACTTTGCAGTAAGTTTGAAGGACATGGCCCAGTCAAAACTGATTACTCCAAATTGCCACTTCCACGCTTTCATGTTAAAATGCTTTTTTTTTTGGGGGGGGGGGGGGGTGAACAAGAATCAAAATGCTGGGAATAGAAGTGGCAAAAGACTTAAAAAAAATACATTAAAAAAATACAATAAATACATTCTTCAAGTTAAAAGTACAAAAGATTGTGTCTTCTCGCAATGTCCAAACAAAGAGCAAATATACTGATCATTTTCAAAATGTCAAAAAATCTGCAAATGTAATAATTTACAGATATTCGATACCACATTTTTTGCAGAACCATGTGCCGATACCAGATACCGATACCACTAGTGCATAAAATCCCCCCAAAGAACTGACAGATCATTTTAAATAATGACCTATATATCCCAATATACTATTTTCTCTTTTATTTGCATGAAATTAATGGCAATTTTCTAATCTAATTTCTATTGAATTTTGATTGAAACGGCCACTAGAGGACCGATACCTTAAAATATGGCTGGTATCGGCACTGATACCGATACCTGGTATCGGTACTCGCCCATCCCAAATATTTTTCATTGATGTCTCTATATATCTTTTGGCACTTTCTTGCCTCATTTCCAGTCATTAAATATATATAAAAATGTGCGTATAAGGATTGTCATCATATAATGGGTGGCTCAAAATTGTAGCTATTGTAGAATTGTTGTCAGTGTTGATGGCTGGTTGAAATATCAATCACCTCATCCCATCTTAGCCAGAAACAAACACACACACACGCCCAACAACTGCATCATCCCTCGGGTGGCTCTTCAAGACGTGTTCTCATAATTGAGCGGTCAAAGTTTTACTCACAGTCAACGAGTCAACGAACAAAACACTGGCGCTTTATTAACTTCAAATCAAAAATGATAATAGCCCGGTTTTCAAAACGTTCATCATATTGACATTGTGACTGTGCACATCCAAAACAAATCAGCCAACAAATAAAGATCAAGGTCTTATCAGTATTCTTGTAATGATTTCCTGCTGGTGCCGCTACACCCAACGTCTTGGGATGGCCACTTACTGCCCTAAAAAAAAATCCCTCAGTAATTATAAAACTCATTTTTAGGAAAAAAAACGTACTTTTCATTTGGTCGTTGCAAGAGCTGCAAAAGTCAGGGTCGCATTCACAAGAAACGTCTTCATTCCTACACACGCTAACAGTCGGTCGGCAAACAACTTACCGGTTCTCAGCCGCAGTCCCCTTGTGACACTTTGCTCTTATCCCCTCTCTAGATTCTCCTCTCAAACTTTTTCCATGCTCGCAGTTGGTTTGAATGAGCGGCCGAACTCTCACGCTGCCTCGGACAGGCAACAACAAGCAGTGGTGCACTATGGCAAGTTCTGCCCTCCTCTTTCTCCCTCTGGGGAGTGATTTGTGAGCCCACGGCCCCCTCCTCCTCATCTACTGTGCGGGAGGAGTTTGGTCCTTTCTTTTTTAGCCAAGTTGCGTCTTGCAACGCACCCCCCCCCCCCCCGCCCCCGCCCCACCAACAACAAATCCTGCCCCCCAGCACTGAACACCCCCCCCCCCCTCCTCCTCCACCTCCTCTCATCTCTTCTTCTCCGTGTTGCCCGCACAGTCTCATATTTCATTGCTCTCTGTCTTTTTTTTTTTTTTTTTTGTGTGCGACCTCTTTAACGCACAGCAGCGCCAACTCTCCCAAAAAGATTGACATGTGACCTCCTGTTGCCATGTGCAGCCAAGAACGACGCCGTTTGGACTTGTTTGGGTTGGCACTCAAGGAAGTGGAAGCACTTGACTCAGTGTTGACTATTAGTCAGCACCGAGTGTATTCTTATCGCAAAGGCGTTAAAAGTGGAAGGATGATTTATATTTCGCTGGGTCGAACCGGTAAAACAAATTCAAGAGAATTATTTCAAGTGCGAGTGTCAAGAGCCCCCAGGACAACACTCTCTCCTGCCTTTGTCCTCCAGTTCCTCTGTTTTGTCTAATGATGTTAACACATTGATGTGTGAGTGTGTGTGTGTGTTTCCTTTAAAAGGAAAGCCCCCCCCCAAAAAAAAAAATTGCATATGTTCTATGCAGCCCCACTAGTCTAAATATGACATTCAGATTAATATTACTTTTGTGTAATATGAGTTATGAAGCCTAATCCAGCCGTTTTTATCCATCTCAGCGGGCGACCATTTTGCCACTTGCTGTCGGCTGAAGATGACATCACAGTTGCTCTGAGCTGAGGCAACGACCAATCACAGCTCACCTGTTTTCTGAAGCCGAGCTGTGATTGGTTGTTACCTGAGACCGGAGCAACATTGATGTCATCTTTAGTCGACAGCAAGTAGCAAAATGGCCGCCCCCTGAGATGGATTTTTATCACTAGTCTAAATATGACATTCTGGCTAATAATACTTTTGTGGAATGTGAGTTATGAAGCCTAATCCAGCCGTTTTTATCCATCTCAGGGGGCGGCCATTTTGCTACTTGACGTCGACTGAAAATGACATCACAGTTGCTCTGAGCTGAGGTAACGACCAATCACAGCTCACCTGTTTTCTGAGGCTGAGCTGTGATTGGTTGTTACCTGAGACCGGAGCAACATTGATGTCATCTTTAGTCGACAGCAAGTGGCAAAATGGCCACCCCCTGAGATGGCTTTTTATCACTAGTCTAAATATGACATTCTGGCTAATATTACTTTTATGGAATGTGAGTTATGAAGTCAAATCCAGCCGCTTTTATCCATCTCAGGAGGCGGCCATTTTGCTACTTGACGTCGACTGAAAATGACATCACAGTTGCTCTGAGCTGAGGCAACGACCAATCACAGCTCACCTGTTTTCTGAGGCTGAGCTGTGATTGGTTGTTACCTGAGACCGAAGCAACATTGATGTCATCTTTAGTCGACAGCAAGTAGCAAAATGGCCGCCCCCTGAGATGGATTTTTATCACTAGTCTAAATATAACATTCTGATTAATATTACTTTTGTGGAATATGAGTTATGAAGTCAAATCCAGCCGCTTTTATCCATCTCAGGAGGCAGCCATTTTGCTACTTGATGTCGACTGAAGATGACATCAATGTTGCTCCGGTCTCAGGTAACAAACAATCACAGCTCGGCTTCAGAAAACAGGTCGAGCTGTGATTTGGCTTCAAAACTCATATTCCACAAATGTCATATTAATCAGAGTGTCATGTTTAAACACATATAACATATTATTGTCAAAAAATGTTTAAGCTGGCAACATATACGTGCCAAATGAGACTTTTCTAGACTATATAACACATTGAAAGGAATTCCTCCGTGTTCTGGAATCAGATTCTCTGGACTGAACCAAGATCATCTTGTATCTTAATGATGACAAATGTATGATGGCAATGACAGCAGAAAAAATATTGCAATCCAATAAAGTATGCTTTTTCACCGATGCCAAAATGTAAAGGCAGAATATCCCCAAAAAATGCAAGTGAAGGTACCAAAGAGACATGAATTTCTTTTGCTCAGTAAACACGGAACAAGTTGAAGTTCCAAACATTGCTCAAGGATCTCTTACTTCTCTAAAAGTGGTTTGAAATAGAAAGAAACTTGAGTCCATATTTCCAAAGCATCTCTTTACAGACTTCATACAGACGTGCTAAAAAATACCTGACATTTTTTGTGTGTGGGAGACGCTGCTACTTCCAGGAATCCTATGATGAGTCAGGTTGTAATCACCAAGACCCCCCCAAGCCCAAACCACTTTGCTTGGATTCCATAAAAACTTCATACATTCATGACACCTTCTATGTTGTCTCGTGCGCTTTCATAAAGAGGAAATTCCATAATATAATTAATATAAAAAATAAATACTATATTCTAGGGTTGGGAATCTTTGAATGTCTCACAATTCGATTCCGAATCGAACCGTAATGATCTACTCCAGTCTGACTCACTAATGCTAATTAGTGCTCTACTCGGGGCACAAAGAACGGCTCCATGCTGCAAAAAAAAACTACTTTTATTGAAATAACTTGACCGTGACTTTTTCCTGCTACTCGCTAATGTGGCTACAACTTAAATGTGTATCAGAACCACACTGCCCCTAAGTGGCCAAATCGGGTACAACATAAACAGCGCTCCCAATAAAGGCACACACAAACAAAGGGAAGACCGTCTAAAATAATTAAAATAAAATCGATTTTGGGACATTTAAAATGGATTCTGAATCATACTAAATGAGAATCGCGATTCTTATGAGAATCCATTTTTTTTCGCACACCCCTACTATATGCGTGAGTGATTGTAAACAATTGACTTTTACCATCACAGATGGAAGCCCTTCCACCACCACAACAAAATGTGACGTCACATTTCCTTCACATATGAATCGACCGCTGTATTTTTAGACTTTTCATGCTCAATCTTGGCTCAATGCCACACAACACAGGAAGTCAGCAAGTTCAAGGCTTTATCCTTAATCTGAGAAAAGTCTCAAGACTAAAATATTATTTCCCTGCATTTTTTTACGCAGACAATTTTTGTCGGAAGCTCACGCCATTACAGCAGTTTCCTGTCCTTCCTGCTAACGTACGTCCTTCGGTCAAGCCCTCCTTTAGACTCAACATAAACTTCAAAAGCGAAGGGCGCAGGCGCTTTTCAAACAATTAAGTCAATAGAGCCGCAAGTATTTTGAATGGCTTTTCAATAGGCAACCAAAAGTGTTTTGACCTCACTTGAGTGTAATTCCAATTGCCAACTACGGCTATGTAAAAAAAAAAAAACGGTCATACTACTGTGAGGAACAAAATTTCTAATTTGGGTTTTGAAGAAGGTATGGGGAAACCCTGATCCACATCCCAAATGTTGTGGCTAATCAACATCCTACGAGTCATTTTTTTTAATTTATTTTTTTTATTGTTCATTCGGTAATTGTACCGATTTGACGTCATCATCATTGCTCTCCTTTATTTTTATTTTTATTTATTTTTAATATATATATATATATATATATATTTTTGTATTTTTTATTTTTTTTGTATTTTTTATTTTTTTGTGTGTGGGTGAATACGTGTATGTGCGTGTGTATGTGCGTGTGTGCGAGTGTGTGTGTGTGTATTCATTAGTTCATCTAAAACCTAAAAAAAAAAAAAAAAAAAAAAAAAAAAGAGTCATTTTTGTTGGCATTCCATGAGTTACTCTGTGGGATCTACTGTACCTCCTTCATTTAATCTTGAAACCATCCTCCCCCGTTTTCTCTCCCCTTGTGGCATTCACGCCCCATCACGCCCCACAGACCGGGTCCTCCTCCACCCCGCGCCGCTGCCTTGAGAACGGACCGTATGAACATCCTTGTGTTTTCCGTGTTTTTCTTTACTATCACAGAACAACAAAAAGTTTGGCCGCTCCTCATTCCTCTTACGTTTCTCAAAATTGACTCAAATCAAAGTCCACAGTCAGTTTTCATGACTCATGTAAAAACCTTTTCAGCTCAGGACCTAAATTTGGTTCCTCACAATAGCTTGGATTCAAGCCTTTTCTTTTTTTTTTTTAATCCTTCTGCCACTGTAGCTGTCAATTGCCATGGCTGTGACGCACTAGGATTTTTAATGTGACGGCTACTTCTGCTAATATGATTCATTATATTTACTTCTTTGAACATGTGCAACGCTATCTCCAATTTGTCTAATTCCAGGGAATGGATAGTTCAGTTTTGACGGATGCCACATTTTTTGACTGGATCTACTCTGTTTTGACAGATGCCAGATTACAGCAAGAATGTCGATGACATCATCGGTGGTACCAATACACACAAACTGACTGAGGAAGATATTTACAGTATATACAGAACTCATACTGTAGAGCTAACCACAGACCATGTTGACAAATCTATCCCCGGGGTCCAGGAAATTATCTTAGTGGAGCTTTCCTCCTCAACAGCAAGTAATCTAACAGCTTCATCAGCTATCGGGTGAACATCCTGTGGGTAAACAAACATATAATATCAATTTAATAGGCACACAGTCCACATGGCGGGAGATTGACATGCCCAAAGGACATTTGTAAAGAAGCCTCGATCAAATTCAACAAAATCGCATCACATCACCTGCGCCACAATTTAGACCTGCTTTCAGCAAATTTAATCTACTTTTAACCCCCGAAAAGTCAAGTGAGCTAGAGCTGTAAAAGAAAAACCCCTCTGACTGTCGGAATGCCCAGTGAAAATTCCCAAACATGCTAAAGAAGGCTTACCCCGGGATTACACCAAATGTCTTGACTGCGCGCTCCAAACACGTCAATTTTATGGACAAAACTCACCGGCTGCTATGTTCGCTGGTGTTTAACCCGTGAATAAGCTACCTGGCCCGTTGACTCCAGGCCTGGCTACGCCCATTATAACGTTTACTGACATGATTGCCAAATAGGATCTGGCGAGCGTTTTATTCTGAAAAGTAACGAGAAACTTTATTTTGAAACTGCGTGGGTCTTCCTGTCCTGCTCAATGTGTTCTGTGTAGTGATGGGAAAATGAAGCCTCATGAAGCTTCATGAAGCACTTATACTATTTTTTTTTTTTTTACTCCTCTAGATGGTGCTCTTGGTTCAAATATAAAGGCTAGTGCAATGAAAATGTATTACATTTCCACTGCCTTTTTAAACCAATAGTGCCATCTAGAGGAGTCAAAAAACATCACAAGTGCTTCATGAAGCTTCATTTGTCCATCACTAGTTCTGTGCTAGTTCGCCATTTGACGGATGCCGACGGATGCTACTGCCGCGCACACGCAGCCGGTGTAATCCCGGGTTTACACCTGCGGAAAAATCAAGATACGCCAGTTTTTGCGCCCAAGCATACGCATGCTGTACACGAAAATAGTCCCTGAGTGTTAAAATGACGCTCCAACACAAATGCGTCTGTCATGTTTAGATTCTGTTTTCCTTGGTCTTGTTAAAGTGTGATCCTGCCCTTCCTCGTGTGATCCAATCAGTGCCCTCAGCCACTTGTGTCTTGCCCCAGGTGTGTCTTGTTGTGTCGTTAGCGTCTGTGTATTTAGTCTGCTGTCTCCCCTCTGTCTGTGTGGGTTCATTGTCTTTCCTCTTGTCATGCTGCCCGGTTTTGCCACCCCATGTTTTGCATTTGTTTGCCTCCTTGGAGTTTGTTGTTTTTGTTTGTAGAAATTAAAATCCCTCTTTTCGATTGAACCTCTGCCTCCTCGCCCTGTCATTTGGGTCCTCAAGCTCCCCCATCCTGACAGCGTCATGCTACCAACGTAGCAGCCGTGACTAACGTTAGCTTGTTTACATGGCTAATGCTAGCTTAGATGTATTGCCAGCGCTGCTATTTTGTTGTAGCTCGATATTTGTTTCATGTGCTTGCTGTATGTCTTCTGATCCGACCTCTTAATTGAATGCGCGTGTACGATAATAACGTATTTTTAAATACAGACACAATCGTGAACTCGTGTTTTTCCAAAGGTGAAAAAAATCAGCCTTGAGGATAGAGTGTGAATATAGATGCGGGTGTTTAATTCTGAAGGTACTCTCGCTGGAATGCTCTTATCAGTCTGAAATGTTGACTTGACATTTTCCTGCGTGCATGTATGTGTGTGTGTGTGTGTGTGTGTGTGTGTGTGCTTTGCCGCTGCCCAAATCTGGCCTCTGTGCTTAATGACAGGGGTGGCAGTCTGCCAGGCAGACAGATAATAGTAGCTGGTGACTGAGCGACTTGAAGTCGAAGCCATTTCACCTCAGCAACGGTCCTTTAAGTGTACGTCGCGGCACTGGCGGTCGCACTGCGATGCCAGGAATTTTAAAAAGACATGTTTTTGACAGGTAATCTGTGAAAAACCTCATGGCAGAATTCATCATCGGCTTATGAGTTATGTTACTAAAAAAATCTGCATCTTATAAATATACTGTGATTTTTTTGCTTTTAATTGCAGGGATGGGAAAAGTATTGACATTCTCTACTTGAGTAAAAGTACAATTGTGTAAAAAAAACAATTTTGGTAAAAGTACTCAAATATTTACTCGAGTAAAAGTAAAAAAGTACAGGCTCTGAAATGTACTTGATGAGCATTCGTCAAGTACATTTCTTAAAAACAAAAGTAACGACCTTGTTTTGAAAACGTATAAAGTAAAAAAGTACAGATGCTCATGTTAAAATGTAACGGATAAAAGTAAAAAGTAGTCTAAAAAAGAAATACTGATAAAAATACAAAGTACTCTAAAAATTACTCAAGTAAAGTAATGAATTATTTGTACTTCATTAGTTACCATCTCTGTTTAATTGCCACAACAGAAAAGTCCTCCGTCCATCGAAATGGAGGCTCACGATTAGTACTTATCATTTTATCCCGCAGGCTCGCATTCCAAATCGAAGCTCATTTCCTTTATTTGAAACAAAAATGTCTGATGCATTAATGAAAACCCAGACAACACTTACAAGTCACGGAATAATGCATGGGAAAGACACACATGAATGCACGCTCCAGCGGTTCAGCCCAGCAGGTCTGTGCATTTTTACAGGCTACATTGTAGGGTTTAACTACCATTGTGAGGACATTTTGGTGGTCCCCACAAGTTCACACCTCTTTTTGAGGGTCAAGACTTGGTTTTAGAGTTTAGGTTTGAATTGGGTTATGGTTGAGGTTAGGGTAAGGAATGGGGGTAGGCAATCATTTTTTATGGTGGGGGTTAGGGGAAGGGGCTAGGAAATGCATTACGTCAATGACATTTCCCCACAATGATACAAAGACAAGTGTGTGCGTGTGTGAGTGAGAAAGAGCGCCACATTGTCTTTCGACAGACAAGCACCCTCACGTCCCCCCAGGCATATGCGTGTCTTTACATGACGCTTGTGCTATACATCTCCGTCGAGCTCCCAGCGCTTTCTGGACGCACGTGAGAAAGGCAGAGACGGGCGCTTGGGGACTTTTGGAGACCGAACAGATAGGACGGATAATGTTTGTTCATTGTGCGGCCATCAAAAGTGAACACTTTGGGAGTTCAAATCAACTCCCCAAAATTCTACTCTGAGATTTTAACTCAGAATTTTTGTGCTCTTTCTTTTATCCAAATCCAATCCATTTTATTTATATAGCACATTTTTTTTTATAAACAAGCATTTCCAAAGTGGTACATACACATAAAATCTAGTAAAATCAACTGAGAAAAAAAAATGTCAATAAAATATTAAAATACAGTAAGTAAACTAAAACAATAAATAAATAAATTAATTAATTAGTAAATTAATTGATTAAATTAATTAATTAATTAATTAATTAATAACAGCTAAGTCATAGCCACTCCACGGCAAGTCAAGGCAAATCAGTCACGTCACGCTCGTTGCAGTCGTGGCGACCAGTCTACTCACGTCCTGTCCAGTCATGGCGACCAGTCCCGTTCCACTCAGTCACTGTGACCAGCCCCGTTCCGTCCCGTCCCGTCGTGGCGACCAGTTCCGTTCCGCCCAGCCATGGCGACCAGTCCCATTCCGTCCAGTCGCGGCGACCAGTCCAGTCATGGTTGCCTGCTTACTTTTCACCCTATGGTTAATAAAAGTACCACGCATTGCACTTGATTCCTGTTTCCCGGCATTTGGGTCCACCATCCCTCATCCACTCACGTTCCATCCTGACATAATCCCGCAAACTCCCTCTTCCTTAATAGTGGAGGAGTAGCTAGAATTGGCGTCCTGCTATCTGCTGCCGAGCATCATTTTTGCTGAAGTTGCCCCACCCTATTTGGCAGAGAGTTGGAGGGGATGCCGTTTTGTCCCGCAATGACAGTCGAACCATGCAGCCATACTGTATATGAGTTGGAGGTAGTCCAAAATGTACAAAAAATATACATCACGACAACCACAGACCTCATGTCCCGTTTGTCCCCTTTGTTTACATATTCAGGGACGAGCGAGTCTTTCTGTGGAGTACCTTTCCGCCTCTCCCGCTCCAGGAGGAGGCGTAGGGAGGTGAGAAGGTGCAAACGATGGAGGTGATTGTGAACGCCGATGTCCAAGAGGTCGCATTCTGAGAGGTGCAGCAGGTCCTGGAGAACACAAACAAAAAGCCGAAAGCCGCATGTGAGTCCTTCGAAAATCGTTGGCATTTCTGACCATTTTTTGCTCTGTACATTTGAAAACTGACATCTCTATATCAGCTTTTCAACCTACAATAGGAATTCACATGTATAACGGAACGCATGGTGTTCCACAGGGTTCAATTCTGGGGCCTCTGCTGTTTTCGTTGTATATGCTTCCCCTGGGTTCCATCTTAAGAAAACAGCGGTACTAGCGGGTACGCTACATCTTAGGACAATCTAAGTGTACAAAATACGTTTCTTAGCGTAAGCTGCACACGATGTTTGGCGGAAGATAAGAAACTCTTAAGTCTGTCTAGACAAGTTGCTGGCTCCAGCACAGAATGTAAACCTCAGAGACCACCGCATGGTGACCGACGTCCTGTCTCCCCAAAAAGTGTGCCGTCCCCTCCCCTCATCCCGATCCTGTCATTACGGCATTGCTTAGCACAGCCCGCCACGCTTCAACCTGCACTATGCTATTAACTAAAACGATGCCCGGATAGATGAATGAGGGAGAACAAGAGCAACCTTGGACAGGACTGGACGTACACAAGTGTACATGGAGATAAATTACGCACTGCGTCATCACGGGACCTTCAGAACTCACAGCCGCACAGCTCAAGGACTTGTTGTTTTGATGATGGTAGTTAATACAAACACTTTTTCGACTATGCATGCGCACAGCCTGGTGTATTTCTATCCCCCCCCCCCACCCCACCCTTCTTTTGTCTAATCTCCATTTGTGTCCAAATCCAATTTGACATGTTTTTCTTTATCTGGTCATCCAAAGCCAAACTACAATATAAACTCTCAATCCTGTCCAGCAGAGTTGATTTAATGGATGTGGATGGGGAGATTTTTTTCTTTCTTTCCATGTGAATGCATGTTTTGTGTAAGGTTCCTCAACAGTGAAATGATCATCATTTATTCATGTCAAAACAATTGCTTTTATGAATTTATATTTTCCAATAACCTACACAAGTTTCTTTCCTGACTTTTCTCGGTTTAATTGATACATAAAGTGGTCAAATGTAAATTAGGAATCAGAATTACTTCGTGTCTGGCTAATGTTGGTGGTGTCTACAAAGCGAAGTCATGCAGTACTAATCTGGATGGTTAAGAACTAATGAGCTGGACATTGTTGATATAATATCCTGAAAAGGGTCAGTGATGTTTGAATCCATTATGGAAGGAGGATAACGCTGGAAATTCCTTCAATGACACCTATTGAAAATATCTACACAATAACGGGTGTCATGTCACATAATCAGACTACGATGCAATTTAAATCATAAAATATCTTGTTGGGGACCACAAAAAAACTCCAGGTAACTGCAATTGTAGTTAGATCCAACTACAGTTATTACAAAAACGGCCAGCAGGGGGTAGCAGAGTATAAGAGATCAGCCAGGGGCCATGTTGCAAAAAGCTCTTTTCTACATTGTCCAATTACTCTGATCAGGCTACTTTTGGGTTTTACAGCTGTGCTATAACTACTTTAACTACACTTGTAGTTCTAAATGTCCTTATTCGTACAGGGTGGCCCTCAAATGCTGTCAAATTGTTGTTGTCCTCATTCCAAAGTTCACATTCACCACTAGTATTTTTCTTCATCTCTATTAAGATCGCCTCAGTTTTACAGTAATTGGCCAGAATTTAGCATTAACTCATTTGCTTACATTGACGGCTATAAACGTCAACAATTTATTTGAACTATTTCTATTAGTTTAACATTTTTTTCCACTTTTGTTAACAAGAGTATGAAAACCTAGACTTTTTTTTTTTTAAATAATCTTTTTTTTTTTAAAGAAACGATTAGGGGCATCAGGCGATTAAATTAATAAAAAATTAGGGGCGTCAGGCGATTAAAATTTGTAATGACTTCAATAGTTAACGATTAATCACAAATGTTATAATTTTATATGTTCTAAATGTACAATAATTTTCTTCTAGTTTTTCATATTCTTGCTAACAAAAGTGAAAGAAAAAAAAAGTTAAACTAATAGAAATAGTTCGAATGAATTTTTGACGTCTATAGCCGTCAATGGCAGTGAATGAGTTAATAGCCAGAGAAGCAAAATAAAACATTGTTCACAAGCTAGTTTTGTGGAAAATGTGGCTAGTATCCACGTTAGCTGTAACTCAATCAAAAGATCACGTGATTTATTTCAAAAGACTTTGTTCAAACAGAAAGTGGATCGCTGCCCAAGAATGAGCAGCAACACGTCTTACGACTTCAACTTGTGAACTTTATTGCCATAATGGCATTTAAAACAGCTCCATGCTTTTGAGTGCTCTTCCCAATAGTATATATGGAAATGAATCCGATGTTGTTTAGTCTACACAGAAACGCAAAAAGGAATCATAAAAATGGTCTTGCAAGTTCTCGTCCAATTTCTTGGCAACTCGTCTTTTTTCTATTGAGGTTAGAGTTTGAGGACACTCTACAAACACCACGTCACTAATCTGTATATGTCACTGGATAGCCGATAGGCCAAGCCTTTTGAAGCCGCGAGGCCGCCATATTACTCCTCCCAAGAATTTATTTCTCGGCATACGATCCTATACATTTACAGCATCGAGATTTTTCGAACATTTGGGACAAGACTTGGTAGATTTATGATGTTTTCAATTTAAATGATATGTTTAACCCTGGAGAACCCAAGAACCCTTTTCTTCTTTGGAAAATTATGAATTATACATTAAATGACTGCTATAAGTTCACTGAACACCAAAATATATGGGTTTTTTTTTTCAATTTTAACCCTTTTTTTTAACTAGCTCAGAGATGCTAATTTATCAATATATATATATATATATAAAACATACTCCTAGGCATTCTGCAACATGATATGAAATAGATTAACGAAAAAAACACAATTTTACCATCTGATGGTTTGCTGAGAAGATGGTTTTGTTTGGATTGATTTCCAGCTTAACAAAGATAGCATGTTGCCAGCCATCTTGTCACTCTGGCTCATGTAAGTGTAATATTCATCCACTAGATGGCCCCATGCAGGGGTCAGAAGTGGCACTCTGGACTTTTGAAGTTAAATTTGTAAAAAAAAAAAAAAGGTCTTTGTTATTTGAGTAGTAGAATTTATAGGGGTCAAATATGACCCCGTGGGTTCTCTAGGGTGTGGTTTACAGGAGGAAATTTGTGTATATTTTTTTTTATTAATGGGTGTCTTTAGACTATCGTACCTCAACACCATCATATTCTTGTTCCAGCGCAGTGCAGTATTGTGGCAATCCCAGCTGACTCAGCCATCGGGAGATAGACTGGTGCTTCATGGTAAACACACACAGATGAATCCTGAAGGGATAGAAGATCACCCAGAAAATCAATCTTTAAATCTTTAGGGAGTTTTAATGTTTTTTTTTTACAGCCAAAATGTGACTAATGATGGTATTACAAAGACGCCCACACAAAGTTGGGAACTGACTTGTTTAGTTAACGCTTGGAAGTTTTATGATGGTCGAATGGCTTACTCAAATCCCATTGCGTCCTTTGGGGGGGAAAAAAATTTCTAAATCCGGTTTACTATGGAAACGGTGGGAGGAGCCATTGCGTGCTTTTCACGGGTGTCTTTTCATTGCGCGGTGCGTGTGCGAGGGATTGTGGCGACACACCGTTGCCAAGGACAGGACGCAGAGAACATTAACAGGAAGAGAGGCGGTGACCCCCACACTCACGCAATTACATTGAGTGAGATACAGGGATGCCACTGACGGTTATTAACTCATTCACTGCCATTGACGGCTATAGACGTCAAAAATTCATTTGAACTATTTCTATTAGTTAAAAAAAATAAAATAAATCACTTTTGTTAACAAGAGTATAAAAACCTTTTTTTTTTTAATTTATTGTACATTTAGAACAGATATAAATCGTATGATTAATCGTTAGTTACCTAGTGAAGTCATGTGATTATTTACAATTAAAAAATTGTAATCGCCTGACGCCCCTAATTAAGAAATTAAATAAATAAAAAAATGATGTGCGTCAGACGATTAAATTAAAATTTTATGATTAATCACAAATTTTATATTTGTTATAAATAAACAATAAACAAATGTTCCTAGGTTTTTATAGAAAATGAAATGAAATTAATTATTTATTTTTTTAACTAATAGAAATAACATGATTTTTTGACATCTATAGCCACCAATGGCAGTGAATGAGTTAAATTGAGTCCAATCCGACCCACTCTACAGGACTCCTCACGCAATCCCATCAAGCCAATCTCTGAGCGTGTCATTGTGCAGGTTAAAGGAGTCCTTTATGATCTTGATGGATTCCTGTCGGTGTCCGAGCTCATTTCCAGGTTAACCCGGTGAAGGGCTGCGGTACAGAATGTACATAAAGACAGCAGGCATCTGAAGGAGGATTCTGCACTTGAATACAAAATTAATGTCATAATATCCGACGTCTGATGGAGGAATCGGACGGCGAGGGTTTGTCTTGCCATCTTTTAGCCAGATGATACTTTCGACATCCGAGCTGCCGGGACTGTCTGCTACACAGATGTGTTTTGTTTTATTGTGTTGAACCCCCAACCAAAATAATACGAGCAGTTTAGCTGGTTACAATTCCAAAGGGGACAATATGAATACGGGATTGTTCTTCAAAGAAAAATAAAAAGCTGCATTTCAGTGGCAAAGGATTCAGAAATTGCAATAGCTTGTTCCTCAGGTTTGATTTACCTGACCAATATAGAAAGTAGGGATAGACCGATTATCGGTCAAAATGCCAAATATCGGCATCTGCCTTTTTTTACTAATCTGAAGGCCGCTAAAGCTGGTATCTGAGCGGGGAATGCTTGCGAACGTAGCGAATTTAGGATTTTCATCAGGATTTGTAAGATGTTCACAAAACTATTTTGAACATATTCTGACCATTTTTTACTGTCTGCGAAGATCTTTTGGAACCTTTTATGAATCAACAAAAAAATTATAATTAGCGACATTTGCATACATTTGTCGCTCAGTGAGATACAGGAAACGTTTCATTTATAAATTTATTTAAATTTCCACTTTATAAAAAAAATATATGCTGACACTGGGATCTACCTACACTCCTTTTTTTTTTTTTATATAAAAAAAAGAATAAAATTGAGAAATGATGTTAAAATTTTGGAAAACTTTATCCATCCATCCATTTTCTCAACTGCTTAGTCCTCACAAGGGTCGCGGGGGGTGCTGGAGCCTATCCCAGCTGGCTTCGGGCAGTAGGCGGGGTTAATATAAATAAAATAAAAATGTTCTTGCTTAGTTTTTAATTTAGCGTAACACATGCTGATGACTCTGAAAGCTCCCTGCAATTTCCGTTAGAATTTTTATGTTTAAGATTAAAAGAAAAACTAATTTTTTCAAATTGTGCCGATAATATTTTCTCTTTTGCTGCAAATGAATATCGACTTGAAATAACGGTTATCGGTCTCCTTGACTACTAATAATCGGTATCTCTCGTGGCCTTGAAAAAAACGAATCGGTCTATCGCTACCAGAGATGTTATATGAGTTAATTAGAATCACCAATTCACCAAGAGCCCTTGAGCAAGGCACCTGAAAAATCCCACAACCGGGCACTTGCAACCTGGCAACTGCTCTGGGTTTTTAACACCGCTTGTTTACAAGTCCGAACACATTCCGAACAGCGCTAACAGGAACGGAGAGCACAAAGTCCGTCTCCCGAGAGGGTTCTTCTTCTTCTTCTTTCTGTTGAGCCCGCTTCAACTTTTCTCCGCCGCTGTGACCTCTGCTGTTTTCCCATGACCACATCTCTCCAGAGTGCCGTCACAGCATCCAATTTCTCATTGAATACGATTCTATAAATAGACTCATCTCGGTCCTGCCTGCTGAGCGAGCCAAACAAGCTTGGCTATTTAACAACATGTAACAAAGTGTGAATAATGGATGGACTTTTAGGGGGAAACAAACTTCAACGCCACCAAGACTGCATCAGAGGACAATCTCCTCTTCACTCAAGTCACCCTAATGCCTTTATTGGCTGCTGTCTATAGACCAAGGGTATCCGTTTTACCAATCACATTAGACCCACACACACAATCCAACCAATTGAATTAAGCTGCAAAATAACATCAGCGCCAAGCATCTTCCAGCAAACTATTTTTAGGAGACCCCTTTTTTTTATGGGCATGCAACACCACATATTTTCAGTGGTGATCCAATGAGTGTTTGTTTAATGGCCTTACTCCGAGTTAGGCAAAATGTTTGAATCCATCCAACTATTTTGTAGCCTGCTTTTTATCCTGTTTAGGGTGCTGGGTCGCTGGAACCATTTCTCGGCTGAACAGTCAGTCACAGGGCACATAATAATAATAATAATAATAATAATAATAATAATAATAATAATATAGTAATAATAATAATTCTCTCCAGAGGAAAAAAAAAAATAATAAAATATATAAATAAATAAAAATATTAATAATAATTAATTACATTTGGAAGCACCTTTCAAGACCTTCAGGGACACAGTAAAGTACAACAGTTAAAAACTAAATTTAAAACAAAATTCTACAGATTAAATAGAATTTTGACCGAAAATAAAATATATATATATAAAAAAATAAAATGTTAAATAAATAAATAATTATAATAATAATTAATTACATTCGGAAGCACCTTTCAAGACCTTCAGGGACACAGTAAAGTACAACAGTTAAAAACTAAATTTAAAACAAAATTCTACAGATTAAATAGAATTTTGACCGAAAAAATATATATATTTATATAAAAAATTAAATGTTAAATAAATAATTATAAAAATAATTAATTACATTTGGAAGCACCTTTCAAGACCTTCAGGGACACAGTAAAGTACAACAGTTAAAAACTAAATTTAAAACAAAATTCTACAGATTAAATAGAATTTTGACCGAAAAAAATATATATTTATATAAAAAAATAAAATGTTAAATAAAAAAATAATTATAATAATAATTAATTACATTTGGAAGCACCTTTCAAGACCTTCAGGGACACAGTACAGTACAACAGTTAAAAACTAAATTTAAAATTAAATACTACAGATTAAATAGAATTTTGACCGAAAAAAAAAAATATTTATATAAAAAATTAAATTTAAATAAATAATTAGAATAATAATTAATTACATTTGGAAGCACCTTTCAAGACCTTCAGGGACACAGTAAAGTACAACAGTTAAAAACTAAATTTAAAACAAAATTCTACATATTAAATAGAATTTTGACCGTATATATAATTAAATTTTAATTTAAAAAAAATAATAATAATTAAAAAAATATGTAAAGAGTCAGATCACCATTCACACCATCACAAAATGCCAAAGTCGAATAGCATCGAATAATATCGTATGTTGGTCTCGGTTATCTTTTTTATTTATATCTACAAAGAAAAACTGTATATAAGTCAGTTGAAGACCAGCATTTGGATTCTGAATGTTATCTGTTATGCTGCAAAAAAGTTTGCAGTCAGGCATGTCTCACGCTCTATTGTCCATAATTCAATTATTTCAGTGTTACTGTATATGGAGCCATAAATGTTGCAAGAACCCGTCATGCAAACTACACAACAGCAAAAAATACCATGCTTTAGAATACACAAAGCTGTCTTTGTTAATTGCTTTGACGACGTTGAGTACACTCTATGACTATAACATTTATAGTTAGCAAACCATATTTCCCCCAAAACTTTAATATAAGAAAAATTGACACCTACCTTGCGAATTGCAGAGCCGGTGAAGTTTGCAGTGGACTGCAGCATGCAAGCAGTCTGCAAGCCAGCGCACTTGCTGCACGCACCGCTCACAACTGGGAGCCTGCAGTACACCAGTTGCTGTCATGTCATCCACTTTAACTGTCTGCAAAGCCATCAAAACACAGAGCGAGAGAGAGGAAGGGCGAGAGAGAGAGAGTAAAATTCATGCATTGCATGAGTACGTCTATCGGTGAAAATGAATTAGTTGTTATAGTTGTTACATAATATTATTAATGTGTGTCATACAATGTAAAATTAGAACAGCAAGCAAAATTTGCAAAAGTCGAGTACACGTGGATAATCTGAGGCCAATTCCTCCAATCTCTCCAAGTGATGACTGATGCTGCATGTGATGTGGGGGTGTAAGATATATTTTATATAAATGTTAAATAGAAGAAAAAAAAGATGTATTTAATTATCTATACTCAATAATGTCCTGATAAATGCGTACTCTTGAATGCTAATATTAATATTGGACACAAGTTGAGCTACAGTTAAAAAAAAAAAAAAAAAACCTTTATGCAGACTTAAGTATGGAAGTGTATTGCATTCATTGAAAAAAAAGTCCTGTTTTTCTGACAAATTTTTGGGGGGAGCTTTGTTTTTTTTTAGTATTTTTTTCTGTTTTATTGGATTTTTTTCCCCTGTTTTTTTTTTTTTGGACTAACCACCAGTACATGCCTTTGCCCAGCGCGCCCCCTGGCGGGGCGTTAAGTACACTACACAGCGCTGTTCTTCAAATGGAGCTGCACGGAAAAGAAATACTAAACAGCGTATGATACTTAGAACAGTAGGTCATTAATGATAACACGTAGTCGACTACTACTACAATTAATTGCAGCTCCTTTTTAAGTTAAAATTAATTAACATGAGTTCAACGAAGAGCTTCAAACTTTATGTGCACTTAAGTAGTCCATAAATATGAGATTTAGGGGTTCTTGTTTTGAGCTGACTGACTCTATGGCTAAAAGACAAGTCAAATCATAGGAATATATATATATAAAAAATAATAATAATTGGAACTAAAATATCAAATACTACACGGGAAAATAAGCCAATGAGAGCAGGGGGCGTGTCCACCGTTATTGTGATCGACATCGACTTCCTGCTTCGAGGCGTGAAAGCGTTCGACTGCGGCTTACGATCATGAGAGGATAAACACAACTAAGCAGGTAGCGTACATACATACGACTTGTGTTTATCATTATTATTTTGTAAATGCGCTATTGTGTAAGTGGATTGTGAGCGAGCGGAGAGAACGCGAAACGAGCTGAAGTCAAATGTTTCAGCCCCGGATTCAGCTCACAAGACCGCAGCATGTGATATCGATTACAAAATGTATAACACACATTCGCCTGTTCTTCGATTTTGGTGTGTGCACTGTACATTGTCGACAAAACAAGAGTTAAACATTGTGGTTCTTCATTTCCGCTATGTTTTTTTTTTTGTTTGTTTTTTTGTATTGTAAGAACTGAATGACGACTTTGGTGGATGTGTTCTTACAGGGTGCTCCACCTTGTTTCAATCAATCAGCTGTGAGTCCTAACGGTGGATGAAACATGGTGCACGTGTACAACTGCCATCCTTACGCCTCACAACAGATAGTGCAGGTCAGTTTTGCTCTCCTTTGTCAAGCCATCCGACCTACATGCCGTTTTTCATCAAATATCTCGTGTCCCTGTGACCCAGGTGGAGCAGGAGCCTGGGTTGGTCTGCTGTGGAGGCGGGGCCTTGTTTGTGGTAACAACTGGAGGATGCAAGGTTATTACTATTATTATTATTATTATTTTTTATATATATATAATTGAATGAATGTAGCAGGTGTCTGGGTCAGTTGGGATGAAGTCCATATTGATCACATTTAATTACATTATATTAATTGCTGTACAATTGGTACGCAATGTCTATGCACACCCCTGTTCAAATGCCAGGATTTTGCGATACATAAAAAAAAAATGAGACCAAGATAAGTCACTTTAAAATATGTGAAGGGGTGCCGTCGTGTTTAGAATTAACCAATCACATGGTTCTTGGTTCATAACTCCTGTGACTAACTATGGAACCTGAGTTTGAATTGTGCAGGCTAATCTACACAACATATATGTAACTAATTGGAGTGTGCCCCAAAAATCGATTCTCATTAAGTACGATTCAGAATCGATTTTTAAATGTCCCAAAATCGATTTTATTTCAATTATTTTATACTGTCTTGCCTTTTGTTTGTGTGTGCTTTTATTGGGAGCGCTGTTCATGTTGTACTCGATTTGGCCACTTAGGGGCAGTGTGGTTCTGATACACTGTTAAGTTGTAGCCACATTAGAGAGGAGAAGGAAAAAGTCACAATCAAGTTATTCCAATAAAAGTTTTTTTTTTTCAGTGTGGAGTCGTTCTTTTGAGTGATAAAAGTGCCGGGAGTAGCTCGCTAATTAGCATTAGCGAGTCAGACTGCAGTGGATCATTACAATTCCTTGCGCATCTATAGATTGAAGCAAAAATCATTGTCAATCAAATCATTTTGAATCAAAAATCGTTCTTAATCGAAAATTTGTTCTGAATCGAATCCCAGACCCAAAAATCGGAATCAAATCGAATCGTGAGACATTCAAAGATTCCCAACCCTAGTAACTAATATGTGATATTATAATATTAAGAGTGTTATGGTGTTTTGAAGCTTTCAACAAACAGGAAGGAGAAAGAGGGAGAAGTTGAAAACAGGAAACACGTGTAAAAGTTAACTGCTTTTACCAGTGAATCTAAATGGAAAGATTTAAAACATGCATAAATGAGTAAACATTTTCAAATTTGATTTTGTTTTTTCATGGAGATATGTAATGTTACTTGCAGTATGTTGTGGAAGTGGTGCAGCAGGTGTTTTTTCCCCCTCATTATTGTTTTTATAAATGTTTATTTAAACATATGCAGTTGTGCTTGAATTTATGCAAACGTTGCTTAATGACACAAAAACACTATGAATCGTCACCAAAATTCACACGCACATCTTTACTCATGTCAACTTCAACGTCTGAAAATATCCAAACAATTGCCACAGTGTTTTGGGATTGTATGGCCATTTTTCTCATCATACAGTGCGCTCATAAGTTTACACACCCCTGAGGTCTTCCATCATTAGCGCTGACTCATAGAATGGAGGCGGGATTGTGTTGAATTCAGGTGGAAGCCTACAATCTGGAGCAGGAAGGCTGCCCTCTGATCTGCCGCTTTGCTACCATGGGCACCGTGAAGAGCATCCTGCATAGCGACATCGGTATGCAAATTCATATTTGTTCTTCATCCACTTTCTAGCGAGAGAATACGAAAAAAAAACTTGTTTAATTTCCTGGGTTCTTTTCTTATCCCAATCGCATGTAGGAGACTATCTGGTCACTATTGAGGAAAAGAACAGCGCCACCTACCTGAGAGCCTACACCAACTGGCGTTACCAGGTGACGTAGAAATCCACTTTTGAAATGCTTCTATGTAAATAGTGGTCTGGCGGGAGTGAGAATTTGAAATGAAACATTCAAAGTCCTCATTTGTATGTAGCATCCGTACGATATTTGGTTCACTGCCCGCGTTTGTTCTCCTCGCGACTTCAACAGGCCGAGGAAAAGGCTCGCGTTGGGGTGCGCTTGTTGGGCCACCTGCTTCGTGGGGCGTCTCAGCGGGGCGGAGTCCAGATGGAGATCATCGAGATCCCTTTTTCGGAGCGTCCTGTTGCCGTCGCGTGTTGTTCGGTTACCGGTGACCTCCTCGTTGGATGCGACAAGACTCTGGTTCTGTTTACTTTGAGAAGGCAGAACCATCAAAACATGGTAAGTATAAAACGGTTCTAGTACGCCTTTTTTTTACACTGTTTCATATTGTTTTTTTGGGGGGGGGGCGCCGTTTTTGCTAAACAGTCTGTGAACAATTAGTTTAGCTTCTACTATCAGGGATTTAGTGACCAAACCGACTGCAATGACGCCAGTAGTTTTTGGTGCATAAGGGTTGTAAAGAGCACTTAAGAAAATAACAATCCTTTTCTTTTTCTTTTTTAATACAAGAGCTTCAGATGATGGATAAAAATTAGGGCCTGACCAAACATCAGGCAAAATTATTGTCTAATTGGGCCAATTGGCCAAATATTTTCCCCTTAAAACGTTATCATCGAAGAGAGCCAAAGTTTCCGACGCTGTGAAAGTACCCTGAATGCATCATTTTGCTTGCGTAGCATTAGCAACTAGCAAGTGTGTAGCGTATCTTATGCTGGTTATTCTGTTGTCCCTAAGCGTCCTTTAAGGTGTTTAATGACACCCCAGTCGGAGTTAACTGTAAAACTAAAAACAGGACCATAAGAATTACATCCACCCTATATTTAAATACAAAACATGCTACATTTTTAAAAAATCGCTAGCCTAGCGTTAATGCTAAAAGTGAAGGGAAGATCTCATTCAAATGCTAACAGGAAGTTATCCGATATCATGAATCGTTTCTGCCTGTTTCTCGTTTGAGGATGTAATAATTGAAAAAAAATGCATTGTTCGTGAAAAAAAATCATCATTAATTGAATATCAAATGTGGTATATGATTATTTTTTTTCTCACTTTAGCTCGTTTTGTTTAAAATGTTTGCTTTGTGATTTTCATACCCAGCAGAACATACAACATCCTTCAAACAGCCAGCAAAGCGCCAGTCAGAGTCAAGGTTTGTTTTTGTCAAACTGTTTTGGATTTACAGTAATTGTTAGTTTTTCACTCTGACGTCTCTTGTTTTGCTCCTAGATCAGAGCTCGAACCAAAACGGTTCCTTTCTTGACTTTGAACGCTCTGTCATTCTGCATCTTCCGGGGACTAAACCCAAACAGGTGTCTGGCCTGTGCTTTTTTTTTTTTGGTCATGATTAAATTGATTCTGTTATCTGTTAATGTAATTAAGTAAGTCGCCACCCCTCCAGGTGGCGCTGTGTGCAGGATATGTGGCTGTTCAAGCTGAGCTGGAGGTGCTGGTCCTAAAGCTGTATGCTAATTATGAGCCAAAAGATCCGGTGCTGGAGGAATCGTCTGAAGTACCAAAAGATGGTGATTAAATGCAACGATCTAAAAGCAGCTAAGCTATAAAAAAAAATAGATAATAATAATTATATATTTTTTACATTGCTGCTGTTGCTGCAACATATTAGGCAGCACTCAGTTTTACAGTCTGCTTGTAACCTCGGGGTCACCAACATGGTCGCCCGTAAGGACCAAATGAATATTCTGCGGGACATTGTGATTTCCTAGTATGTTGCCAAACGCGATCTTTTGAAAATGTTTGTTTTGTTTGTTTGTTGTTTAAAAAAAAAAAATCATTAACATGATACTTTAACTTAACATTAAATTGTCACCTGAGAAGTGTGTATCAAACTGGTAGCCCGTCACATTAATCAGTACGGAGGAAATGCCTCTCAGTTCCAGAAACTTATTGACCCGTGTTTTAATCAGTGCAAACTACAACCACAGTAATACAGCATGCATGTTGTCAAATTCAACGCTTCCCCCCCCGGTCAAAAATCAATGTTTTTGCGCACAGATGTAGCTGAGGAGCAGGTTGACTTCCTCTTCCTGCCAAGACACCAAGAGTTGCTGGGTGAGCGAGCGAAAGACTGCGGCATCCCTGTCAGCATCGAGAAAACAGGACTGGACGATAGAGGACAAAACACGTTCAAATATGTTCTCTTCAGGTGTGTGTGTGTGTGTATTGCTCATAAGAATGTTCTAGTAGGTTTTTTTTTAACTAACTGAAGCAACCCCCTTCGCTCCCGGCTGTTTTACTGGATTTTGACAGATTTTTGCAAGGCCCACAGAATAGTCTGTTCTATTGCTATAAAAACATGGAACCTACCAAAAGAAAGATTAGAGTCTAAGTTTCATCATTAGTCACAAACCTGTTGAAAACACTGGGGAAAAGAGCTTGTTGCGACACTGCCCTGGTTGAGCTCTTACTACTCTGCTGCCACCTACTGGCTGTTTTTTGTAATAACTACCATTGCTTTAAGAGACCTCTTCAGGTCAGAGGTTACATGAAAGCCTTCTGTATGCTCTAGCATTAAAAAACAAAACAGGGCAATATTTAAAATAGAACGTTTTTATACGTTTTTGGGAGCAACTGATTTAATAAGATTAAAGTTTGTTTTTTGTTTGTTTGTTTTTTCCTTGTAGGCGTTTCGCTCCAGACTACTTTCAGGGCTGCAGTGTGGAGGAGACGCAGCTTCACTCCCTGAAACTCCAACCATTATTTACAAGTGAGATGAGCCAATGAGATGATGTGTTTACAAATCCCAGAAAAGCCATTCCAATATTCATCCGTTATTTCGACTCCTTGACTCTATATTTGTCCAGGCTGCCAGTCTGCGGTTGAAGAACCGACTTGCGTGGTCTGCTTCTTCTCCCTTCCCACCGCTGGCTACCTGTACAGCCTGAAAGGTGGAGTTGAGCTTCTCTCAACTTATCAGTATCCAGAGAAGGTCTTGGAAGCCGTGTTGACAGACCACCTCTTACATGTCATCACCAAGTGAGTCCCAATTCCTCAGTCACGTCACGTGCTCAGTTTGCTCAGTTCTGTTACATAACCCAAATTTGTATGCGAGTCCGAATGCACCGTTGTCCATCACTAACCTATGAAAACACAATAATGAAGTCATTTGTATGAAAAACTCGGGATAAGCCGATTATCGTGCAGATAGTTGGCATTTTGACGAATATCAGCAAGTCAGAAGGCAAATAAAGCTGTTATATCGCTAAACGGTGAATACTTGCCAACTTAGTGAATTTTGGGTTTTCGGCAGGATTCATAAAATGTTGAAAAAGATGAAAACAGTTTTCTTTTTGAACATGTTCAGACAGTTTTTCACTGTTTGTGAACACCCAACAAATAAACAAATTTGCTATGTTCGCAAGCACTCGTCGCTTAGTGATCTTCAGAGAAAAATAAAAAAAATTGGTTAACTTCAGGGAATTTTTATTTATGAATTTATTTAAAATTCCACTTTATTAGAGATGCTACCGAAACTGGGAACTCCCTGTACTTTTTGTTTTTGTTCAAAATTTAAACTTAAATAAATAAATGTTTCAGTTATGGTTTTGTTAAAATTTTAAAACATAACTATTCTTTATATGGTTAAATTAAAAGAAAGAAATATAAATATAATCAATGGCATTTTAACAAAATTATGTTTTTTTTTTTTTTTTTAATCCTATCAGCACCAAATATCGGTTATCAGCCTCCTTGACTACTAATAATCATTCTCAGCCCTGGAAAAGACATATCGGTCTATCACTATAAAAAACCCTTGTAAGCTAAACATAATAAGTACAGTGGTAACTAAGCCTGCTTTTTTTGTATTCTCTAACATATTATTACGCTGAGGCTCCCCTAGAACGCCTTCTGGAGATAATACTGTGCTGGCATTTGCATTTCTGTCACAGGCACAATCATCAACTTGAAGTGAGATTGAACGATGTCACTATTATCAACTGTTAAGTCACATGAGCACACCTGTCTGATTGTGTTGTTAGGAATGCACTGCAGTGCTTCACGGTGCGTTGCGCAGCAGTCGCGGCCAGATTTGAGGACCCCTACATCGACACCACAATGAGGGTATGAGTCTGATGACAAGAAAAGCTCCCATGGTAACATGAAAACCAAGAACGAATGAATGAGCTGCGTTGGTTACTACTGTCACAGTCACAAGATTAGATGTCAAAAGGACCCAACGGTTCCCAATTGGATGTAAATATACCCCAGCCCCTTAACGCATTCAGTCCCAAAAACGTGTAAAAACATTTTAAAATACTTTGTCCTTCCCTCCCAAAAACGTGTAAAAACGTTTTTTTATGCAAGAGCATACATAAGGATTTGATGCAGCTTCTGACATGAAGAGGTGGCTTAAAGCAAAAGTTGTTATAAAAATAATAAAAAAGGCAGCAAGTATAAGAGATCAACCAGGGCCATTTTTGTCAGTGTTTTCATCAGGAATGTGAATTCTATTGCAAATTGCTGCAAAACGGAAACAAATGCGAATAGACTCTAATTTTTGTTTTGGTAGGTATTATTGTTATTATTATTATTATTATAGTTTTAAAGCAACAGAACACAGTGTCGTGTGGGCCTCGCAAAATCAGTCAAAATCCAGTAAAACAGCCGGGAGCGAAGGGGGTTGCTTCAGTGAAAATGGCTGGGAGTGAATGAGTTAAGCATGCCAGTAAATGCACCTAAATGCATGCGTGTGTTTGCGTGTGTTTCTAGGCGTGTCCACCCTGCAACCTTGAAGTGTGTGCTCTCAGGATGCAGCTGTTTATCGGCCTTCGCTCGTTGTGTGCGTACGGCCGCCACGTCATCCTCTTCTCCACCGCTGACACCGAGACGCCAGAAGAGACGGAACGCAGCGTACAACGCCGAGGCCTGTATGTCACTTTACGGAAAAACACTGCACAAAGATCAATACATGCGCAGTTTTCACATTGTGTTCCAAATGCTGATGTAGTTAGACGGTCATCATCCCTGGAGGTGCAGAAAACGATGGACAAGTTGAGCCTTGTGTGCGTTTAGTGTATCAAACAATTTACTGTGTGTTATGCATTTTATTTAGCATGTTGAAAGAACACACCATGCTGACTGGTATTTTCCTGGCGGTGGGAATCGATCCCACCACCACGCCAGCTCTGGAGAGCCTTCTGTCACGCCCCTTCCTGTAAGATTCACCCCGCCCCTAACAGCCACTCGCTGTCACTTTCAGGCTGAGCTGCAACGCCGAGACCGTTAAAGCGCTCGCAGAGATCATTTCTGATGGACTCAAGTAAACCTTACTTTAAAGGAGAATGACCTGACAGAATTGGAGCCAGCAAATTGCAGTTCACAAAAAGTCACACAAAGGTCATGATTTGTTAACTCATTTGCTCCCAAAAACGTATAAATATGTTCTATTTAAAATATTACCGTGCTTCCAAAGACGTATTTATATGTTTTTTATTTATTTATTATTTTTTAATGTTAGCTCATAGAGAAGGCTTTGATGCCGCCTCTGAACGCTTGAAGCAATGGTAGTTATTACAAAAATGGCCAGCAGGGGGTGGCAGAGTATAAGAGATCAACCAGGGCCATGTTGCAAAAAGCTATTTGCCCTTTTGGATATTCACAGATTTGTGAATAATGGTGAAACTTAGCTATATTCTAATGCTAATTGCTGCAAAACGGAAACAGATAGAAATATACTTTTTTCTGATGAAAGAGAGCGAAGGGGGTTGCTTCAGTGAAAATGTCTGGGAGTGAACGATTTAATTATACACTTGAAACATCATGACCAATTAACACAACTCTAATGTAATGACAAAACAACATAGTTAATCAGACTAGCTGTCTTTGCGATATCAATTTATTTGCATTTCATCCACTTAAAAATGTAAACATTCATATTACTTCAGATATATGTGACCAATGTGGTTTTGATGAGAGTTTATGAGAATTGGTTGGTGCATTTGCATTTTTGTTGATCAACCTTCCTTCAAACAAAATCCAAGCATGACAGCCTTTAAATAAATATGTTAATGTTATGTGGAAATTAATTCCTAATTAAGGACACCCTCAGATGAATTTCAATGCTAATTCTTCCTGGGTCCAATTCTGTCGATATGATTTTGTTTTGGTTGTTACCTTTTTCAAATGTGTCCTAATATGCAAACACAATATTCCAGTTTGACTTTGCAGCTTCGTCTGAAAGTGACAGCAGGTTTTGACGTAGTTCCTAAACCAGTTCACCCTTAACCTACCTAACTGCCCTCAGAGTGTGTGCCTCTGCTCACAGACTAATAGTTTCAACTAAAATTGAATACATATGACACTTTTTGGGTCGACATTAACCTACCACCTAATTTAGCAAATAGCAAATAAACTCGGGGTGCCCAACTTTTTTTTTTTTTCAACAAAATCTACTTTTCAAGTAGCCAAGCTCCTGAGATCAACCAGTTCAGTGTCAACGTTGCAAACCCACACGCCTTTTCTAGTCTGCAGTTACTAACCACACAACATTTTTTTTTTTTTTCTGTCATGAGTCTGAGAACGTTTCGACACGTTTGCCACACCCGTGTGGGGCATGGATTGTCTCGGCAAAGGAGAAGTGCTCACTAACCTATTAAAAGAGATTTGTGAATAATCGAGATCAGCTCATGAAAATTGTTTGTATTTTTGTTCAGGTCTTGTTAATGCCGTGGCTGGCAAGTTCAACTCCCTCAAGTTAACATCTTGACCTTCCGCATCGAAGCCTTTCTTTCAAATTTTTGATATTTTGACCATATACCGGGTCGGCATATTCTATTTGAGTATACTTCCAATATCCTATCTCTGTGACCTTTGAACTCAGGAGCAGAAAGTGGACGATGTCTCCTCCCAAGGAGACCAGCGCTGTCGGACACGGATGGAACCTCTATGTGGTTGATACGGTCCCTCCGCTCACCCTTTACCGAGAGATGGTAACACTGACGACATCATCCAGTTAACATCAACCTTTTCGTCATCAATGTGTTCGCATGTCAGGTCGAATACAGTCAGCATTACGCACAGAACAACCAGCAGGCCCAAAGTCTCGGGCACCTCCTCAGTGAAGCTCACCTCGTCCTGCGCGCGGCCTTGCTCCAGTCTTCACAAATGCAGCGCCGCGACAACGAGCGTCCTGACACAGCAGAGATAGAGGAGGCGTTCAGGGAGAACTGCGCTCAGCTGGGAGACTGTTTCAGCAGGTAACCCGCTCTCAGGTCAGATCATCTCAGATCAAACTATTACAATCCAGAGTATAAGAGATCAACCAGGGCCATGTTGCAACAAGCTCCTTTCCCCAGTGTTTTCAACAGACTTGTGAATAATGATGAAACCGAGCTATATTCTAATTGCTGCAAAACTCAAACAGATAAAAAAAAAATCCTGATGAAAGAAGAGACTCTAATCTCTTTTTTTGGTAGGTTTCATGTTTAATAGCAATAGAACACAATAGTCAAAATCCAGTAAACCAGCTGGGAGCGAAGGGGGTTGCTTCAGTGGAAATGGCTGGGAGTGAATGAGTTAATCAAATTAATAATAATATTTGTTTTTATATCAGATATATTATAGTTTGTTTTGTTTTGTTTGTTTTATTAATTTTTTCCTTTCGGACACATTATTACAGGTTACATCGTTCACACACAAGTTAATGAAAAGTAACAAAAAAGCTATAAAAAAACATTTTGGTTAACAAAATGAATTAAGAAATACTTAAACTTACATCTTATGTAACAAAACTAAAAAAATATATGTATATATTAATTAATTATTAAATAATTAAAATTATTACTATAATTATATACTAAAATTCATAAAAAGTAAACTAAAATGAAACATTTTCAAAAAATAAAATAATATATATTTTTAAACTAAGTCAAAACTAACTATAATGCAAAATTCTAAACTATTATTAGCTTGCTATATGCTTACTTTACATATATGAGTGGCAACAGCCCATTCTATAAAGATTTGACTTAAGGGCGGTGGCCTTGCCAGTTGCAATCTCGAGTGAGCAAATGGTAAAGGGATCTTAAACAAGGCCCCGAACTCCCCGTACCAGTTTTCTCCTGGGATCAGAAATCTTAACAAATTATCGTAAGGACTTCATGATTCTAAACTCTTCTTAATCCTACAGAAAAGCATTTAAATGGTACTCGTGTTTTCTTGTCATAAAAGGGGGAGCCAGAGACACTGTCACCAGGCTTTGCCTTACTACAGGATGTCAGGCCTGTCAGTCATTGATGTCATGGCAAGGAACCGCCCCCTTCCCGACAGCCCACACTCCTACGGTCCAGGCTTTTTGTTTTACCTGAAGCATTATCTTTTAGAAGAGACCGATCAACATCTCAGTCAGGTAACGTCATGTAGACGAGACTCTTACCACAATACTTCACACAGTTCCACAAACCAAACCAGGAAATGCCGTCGACATATACATACAAAGCCCGCCCGGTCAGTACGACTCACTTTTGTCTTGCTAGGAAGCAGCGGATGAGGTCATCGACATTTTCAGCCAATCGGAACCCTGCCAGCTGATCAGCGTGTGCGCCAGCCCAACCATGACAAATGTCAACCCGACCCGCACACTCCAAATCTTGCAACGTCTGGAGGACAGCGCGGGCGTGTCTGTTGCGCTGACAATCACCATGGCAACCATGATGCTGCGCTTGGATGACCTGCCACAGTACACGCAGATGATGGAGAGACATGCTGAGGTTAGAGGGCAGGGGGAGTGTGGCGTGTTTGAGGTTTTTTATCATTTAGCCATATGAGTAAGAAATTCATGTTTTGTCTATAATTAATTTGATAACGTGAAGGTCACATGACCAAACCCAGAAGACAGGTGAGCCGTGATCGGTCGTCACCTGAGCGCCTGTGATGTCATTTTCAGTCGACAGAATGTGGCAAAATTTGTTTTTAAAGGTGTTACTTGTACATGAAGTTTTCAAATTAATTACAGACAAAAATAATGTTAACTTTTTATTGCTGAAAATGGCTAAAGCAGGCAAAGGCAGTACAGTGAAGAGCACTCACAGGCAGCTCAAGATTTAGCTACTGTAAGTAAATAAATTATTACTTAAGGGATTAATAGATACTCTTGTGTTTATGCACATATCTGTTTTAGTTTTTTATTCTATTACTATACTCATGTACTGTTATTATGAGCTGTTTCTATTTTATTTTCTGTGTATTTTCATCAGAGGTAGCAAGTCCAGGTCCAGAAAGTAAAAAAACTTTGGCTTTAGCCCCAGGTGCTAGCTAGCTAGTGCTTGTTTACCTGCTAGGGAGCTAGCTAGCTAGCATCAGGGGCTAAAGCCAATCTGTGGCAGGGTTTTTACTTTCTAGACCTGGATTGCCACCTCTGATTTTCATTTATGCATTTCCATCTATGATGTCATGAAAAGTTTCTTCTTTCAGATGTTGAGTTAAAAAAAAAAGTGAAGCTCATTTTCTATTGGAGTTGTTTCAGAAATGTTTCGGGATACAACCGAGTATTGATTGCTATATGAACCAACATCATTTTTCTGAAGGCCAACATTTTTACATCAGAAATTATTATATATACAGTATAGGATCGCTTTTTTTATTTTTTTCAGATGCTGTTGGTGTACGGCTTCATTGAGGAGCCAAGGCTGTTGCTGCACGGAGGAGGTGGAGGTCAGCACACAAACGTCTGCCCCACAGCGTTGAGCCAACAGATGGCCAAGTCCCAGCCCGGCCTGCTGGTGGCCTCCATGGTTGCTCTCCATGAGAACAACAAAGTTCAACTTGAACAGGTGGACCATGTCTTTCAGGTATGGCCTTCATTAAGTCATTGTAAAGTTGATGATCTGTGTCAGGGTGGTCACTTGATTGAAAAGAGCCCAGTTTAGGATATTTGACCAAGTCCGTAGAGTCCATTTGTATGACAAGCCCTTGTTTGTTAAATGTTCAACACACGAAGCGATTGGTGCCATTCTGATGTGTACGTGTCTGTAGGTGCTGGGCTGCGGGAACAGCTTACAGGTGGATTTTTGGGAGGCGATGCTGATGGCCTCATCGCAAGAAGTCGTCATTCAAGAGCTCCTCTTCCGATTGTCTTCTGTCTACATCGACCGGCTGGTACACACAAGTGCAGACGAACGTCTGCACAAACCTCCAGCTCGCAAGTCACTGAAGAGTGCCGACGATCTGGTAAAGTTGCTCAATTTGTTGTGGTTTTTCCCTCCTATAATAAACTTTATAGATAGAAGAAAAACATGACAATTGGAAAAAAAATGCATTGTAAAAACGTTCAATCCATTATTTTTGCATGTAGCTAAACAGCTATTGCTGCTAAAATCCCTGCACGGTGGATGTGTTTCAGATCAATTCCTGCTCCCATTATGGTGCTTTGTATCCATGGCTTTTTGTTCTCAGTCCACCTCACAGTACCAGCTTTCAACACCAGGAGGCCTTACACAAAATGCAAGTAAGAATTCGGCTCATATACAGTATTACAAGCTGTCACTGTATTAAAGGTACTGTACATTCACCCCATTGTGTATTTTCTGCAGTCGCTCCTATGCGGACCGTCCCTGTCTGCGGGCTCAGTCAGCCCCTTGTTGGAAAGTTTGTCAGACAAAACGTTATGGGGCTTCAGCCTGCACCTCCTGTGTGCCACCAGAAGGGGGCAGTACGATCGCAGCATTGAAGAGCTTCTGGACCGATGCCCGCAGGCTATTATAGCCTATGCAAATCACCACTTGCAAGATCAATACATGGTCGGTACTTGTGTGGAAATGATTTCCATCAGTGGCTTTTTTATATATATATTTTTTTTACCGTCGTGAAAGTTTGTGGACGGTCATGTCAATCTATACGCATGTGCAATGTTGTCTAGCCAGTTCATGAATTTCCCTCTCGGTCCAAACTTTAGGATTTGTGGTGGAAGAAGCTGCTCCCAGAACTCTGCAATCGGACGCGAGCTGCATCGGACAATATTATTCTGTTGGCTGCTCTCAAAGGTAGAAGCTTACCCACAAATTCAGTCTGAATAGACAAACAAAGTAGCCTTCATTCTGTTTATCAGCTGCAATGCATGCTATATCCTGCTTCTCTTTAAAAAAAAAAAAAAGTACTTCATACATAATATGCTAATTTTAGAGTGTTTTATTGCTCTCTGCCGTACCAACAGAGACTCTGGTGGTGGTTGCCATGGAGACAAGTCCTACACAGTTCCTGGAGCTGATACCTGATGACGGAACAGCTTCGTACTTTTTACCTCACTTGTTGACCTGCAGCCAGAGACACTTGTTGGCCTAACACACACACACACACACACACACGAACATACAATGTTGCAGTTGATACCACGATGTGAAAATAGTGAATAGGAAAACTTTTGCCTAATAAGTTAAGAACTGAATTAAAGATTTTTTTGTAGTCGACCTATCATGTGATGAAAGTCAAGTCTCATCCACAACCAGCTCAGCACAGATGCATGAAGACAAAAAAAGTTTTTTTAAACTAACAAAAAACAATTGATTTGGCCTCAATCACAATAACCAATTACTCTATTACATTTTCCAAACATGAGATATTCATAACTCTGAAAAAGATTTTTAAACTAAGTAACAGGAAAGTATTGCTCAGCCATCATTGATTATTTTGTTGATTAATTTTGTTGCCCAATCAGAGATTAACAATGATCCTCCCCCTCTTGTTCACTTGGCCAATCAATTTGTAGTCCACGAGTACAAATGTGGACCAATCAGAGCTGACCGTAGATCTCAGCTGGTCTAATGAGCTTTGGCTTGTTTTTAAAATGGAAAGGTGAAAAGCACCGACTACGAGTCCAAATCTTAAGTGAGGCGTAAACAAAAACTAGATGAGCGCCGGGAACACGAGCAAAAAGCGTAGGAAGCAAAGGAAAGATTTCAAAACAAAACAAGAAAGCAAAACTATTAGCATTTCGCAGGCTAATCAGTCGCAGTTGCTGCAGATTAGAATGAAACCAAATGAAAGGGAGGAAACTTTGTTGGCCATCAAGGAAAACATCGAGATGGAATCGATCTTTCCGGAAGAATCCTGTGAGCTTCTCTCAACGCAAGAGCTGGAGGAAGAGGATTGCTTTTACCGGGTAGGAGCTCACTTTTGACACCTTCAACAATGTGGAAATGCTCACAAATCCATTTTCATGCACTGCTACAGTTGAAACAAGTACATGCGTCTTTAATAGTCAAATGGCCATGAAACATTTTTCATAGCTTTCATAGAGGAGCCGGGTCATTTCAAGCTAAATATGTGTGCAATATCATAACATTGTATTCAATGTTTATTTATTTATTTATTTATTTTGGCAAAAACGTTTAAGTTTGAGTGCAGCTTGTGCGCTTGTGCAGTAGGACGAAAATGTTTAAATATAAAAAATATTAAGACAAATAAAATTCTTTAAAACACTAATTATGCAAGTTCTTTTTGGATGAAAAAAAAATTATTAAATTATTTTAAAATCTAAAAAAGGTGCAAACAACTCAAAAATAAATATTAATAATCTTTCTTTTCCGATTATGCTGATTTTGTAATTGTTTGAGTGTAATAATTGAAATTGTAATTGAATTTCGATTCATTGCACAGCCTTAGCTCAACAATTCTCTTTTTAGAGTGTAGCCTATTTTAGGGGGAATCCAATATTGCGGCTTTCTGGTAAATGCTAAGTGGGTCTAAAACAGAGCTTGTATGTGGCCAGTGGGACACTAATATTGATAATATTTTTTCCCCTCATTTTTTGTGGTGCTTCAGAACTTGGAGCATCCTCTTGTGTGTGTTTGCGATGAAGAGGCAACACTGGAGGTCCAAGCCCAGCAATTTAGACTGCAGAAGGCCAATGCTAAACCCAACACGGTGACGCCTGCCAGTGAAAATAAAAACGGCGAAAGGCAACCCCGTCCCCCTGTCTTCATGGAGGACATCGAGATAGAAATGGAGGTACGTTAGGATACGGTCAGCTCATGATGTAAAAAGAGATCGGCCATATTGTTGTAATTCATCCAATGTTGACTTGCTTTCTTTCTTTCCTGTCTCAGATGTTGCCTCAACACAGGAAGTCTGAGGCTCAGCTTGTGGGGGTCATGACCCCGGTAGCAACTATCTTTTTTTAATTAATTTTTTTATTGATGCTGTTTTTTGAACACTTCCACAATCTTAATGTATTGCACATGCTGATCGCTGATAATCTAATCTAAACCCAAAGGAGCACATGTGATGTAATCAATCACTCAATGCAAATTGGATTTCCACTGCTGTCTGTTTCACATTTTAGTTCAGAGGTGATTAGGAACTCACAGATCTTAAGAGTCCAATTGCATTGTGAAACCAAAATGCAAATAATTCTTTACTTAGATACTCCAAATGGAATTTTATTGTCCCTTTATAAGGCAAAGAACCATATTTGTTCAATGAACTAGAGTCCGACCCATTATTCGGCCAAAACTATCGGCAATTAGGCCAAATGGACGATTATTCTCCCCTTAAAACGTTATCATAGAAGAAAAGCGAAGTTTCAGACGCTGTAAAAGTACCCTGAATGCACCATTTTTCTTGAATAGCATTAGCAACTAGCAAGTGTGTAGCGTATCTTATCCAGGTTATTCTGTTGTCCCTAAGCGTCCTTTAAGGTGTTTAATGACACCCCAGTTGGAGTTAACTATAAAACTAAACACATGACGATAACACTTACTTTCCCTGTATATTTAAATACAAAACATGCTTTGTTTTAAAATATCGCTACCCTAGCGCTAAATGCTAGCAGGAAGTTAGCATCGACTTCGGGAGCCTTTTTCTTTTAAATAACAAATACTCACACACAAATGCTGTCGGAACCCAATTTTATGGGCAATCTGTATTTTTTTTCTGCCAAAAATCGGTGTCGGCATCGGCATCAGCCTAAAAAAAATGCTTATCGGTCAGGCCCTAATACGTACTAGCCACCCTCTGCCTTATTATAAGGTGAGTGATACAAGATAATATTGAAAAAGAATATAATGAAGAAAAATAAGAAGAAAGAAAAAGAATATAATGAAGACAAAATATATATAATGGTATTTTAAAACTGAATACCCAAGTTGCTAAATCAACTTCTGGACTTAAAATGTATATTTGTAATAACTTCACGCCGGTGATATATAGAGTTGAGATAAATTGACGACGTACCAGAAAAGATTCAAAATAATAAAACATCCCAATATGAACTTTTTTTGCCACCAGGATCAAAATTTGTTTCGTACGTGAGAAATGATCAAATTGTTGGTCCCCTTTTGCAGACATTTCACAAAGCAAGCCGAATGAAATGGAAGCGAGTGCCCCAACAGTTAACTAGGCTGGTGGTCA
Organism: Vanacampus margaritifer; assembly: GCF_051991255.1. Classification (NCBI taxonomy): domain Eukaryota; kingdom Metazoa; phylum Chordata; class Actinopteri; order Syngnathiformes; family Syngnathidae; genus Vanacampus; species Vanacampus margaritifer. Next base: position 19,588,773 of record NC_135444.1, read on the forward strand.
AAGATGTGCTCTGTTTACCACGAGGCCGCTACGGCGAAGAAATCCCTGGGTGAGAAGATGAAATCCATCAAATATTCCCTGATAAATAATGCACTTGATGTGTCCATTTTGTGCATTGATTAGTATTTTTTTTCCCATGACCAAATCACATGTATACATATTGTAGTGACTCTAAACTGGGCTCAGTACCCGGTCCTTGCCCCAGAGACAGCTGAGCTCCAAAATTGTAAAAAAAAAACGGATGGATGGATACGGCAGTGTGACTTTTGTGTCTGCGCAGAAACACTGCACCGCAAGGCACAGAGCAAGAAGCTCTTTCAGCCTTGGGACTGACGGCCAGGATCACCATCGATCGGCAATGGTCCGCCAAGCAGATGGAGAGTCGCTTGGTGGCGCTTTTCCAAGGCCGAGTTGCAAAACGGGCCGGACAGAGGTTTTCCTTTACATATTTGCAGGTGTGTGGGGGGGGGGGATTTTGTTCTTCTTTTTAACGCTTCGTTATTATGACAGCTACACTGAACAAAAATAAAGCGTAATACCTCTGTAAGGTTTTTGTTCATTTAAAGTTTATGTATTTATTTATTTTTTACTCATTCACTCTCAGCCATTTTCACTGAAGCAACCCCCTTCACTCCCGGCTGTTTTACTGTATTTTGACTGATTTTTGCAAGGCCCACAGAATATTGTGTTCTGTTGCTATAAAAACACAGAACGTACCAAAAGAAAGATTAGAGTCTCTTCTTTTATCAGGAAAAAAAAAGTATATTTGTATCTGTTTCCGTTTTGCAACGATTAGCATTAGAGTATAGTTATGCTTCATCATTATTCACAAACCTATTGAAAACACTGGCAAAAAGAGCTTGTTGCAACATGGCCCTGGTTGATCTCTTATACTCTGCTGCCACCTGCTGGCCTTTTTTTGTAATACCGACCATTGTTTTAAGTGACCTCTGCAGGTCAGAAGCTGCATCAAAGCCTTCTGTATACTCTAGCATTAAAAAACATAAACACTTAAGTTAGTTTTTGGGAGTGAACGACAAAGTATAAAAATAAAAAAAACATTTATATATATTTTGAATGAGTTAAAAGCGTATGAAGTGGGGGGAGAGAATCACTTGAAAAATCTTCACTTGCAGATACTATACTGAAGGTGTAATATTTTATTACTGACTTGTTTTAGGGGTTTGGCCTCCATTTTTGAAATGGATTAGTGTGGCTGAATATGTTTTGCAGTGCATCCAGCGGGTTTTGTTTGTCCCGGTGGCCCCTGCAGAAGGTTGGGCCGGAGCTCAAATCCTCAGGATCTCAGGACCAGGTGCTCTGTATATCCTCACCCACCATGACCACTTGCAGGCAAACCTGGTTTTTGATTATTCCATTTTCATGTGTTTTGAATTCAATTTTTATAACCATACAGTTTGCTATCCATTATGTGTTCCTCTTTAAAATGTTCGACATGAAATCAAATCAATGCTCTCTTACCAGGTATCAAGTCAGACAGTTGTGGATGACAGGTAAGATTTAGAAAAAAAACTAAACAGATCATCGAGCTCAACTATGGTAGTTTGTTCTTAGGTCTTCTTTGTAACTCCTTATAGGAGAGAATTATGTCTAGAGGAAATTGAAGAGAGCTGCCAAAATGGAGATAATCTGCAGGACAGATGGAACCAGCCGCAAATCTACGAGACCATAGAAAACAATGTGAGATTCAAGATTTTTTATTTTTTTCTACATTTGACAATTATTGGGGGAAATTAACTCTTTCACTCTCACTAAAGCAACTCCCTTCGCTCCCGGCTGGTTCACTGGATTTTGACCGATTTTGCAAGGCCCGCAGAATATTGTGTTCCATTGCTATAAAAACATGGAACCTACCAAAAGAAGTCTCTCCTTTCATCAAAAAAAAAAGTATATTTCTATCTGTTTCCGTTTTGCAGAAATTAGCATTAAGATATGGTTAGGTTTCATCAATATTTACATTCCTGGTAAAAACACTGGCAAAATAAGCCTGGCCCGATCTCATATACTCAGCTGCCACCTGCTGGCCGTTTTTTGTAATAACTACCATTGCTTTAAGCCACCTTTTCATGTCAGAAGCTGCATCAAAGCCTTCTGTATGCTCTTGCATTAAACAAAAACGAGCATAAAAACATTTAAAAAAATGTTTTGGGGAGTGAAAGACAGAGTATTAAACGTATTATTTACACGTTTTTGGGTTTGAATAAGTTGAAGACTTAACACTCACTGAAACATCCTGCTATTCATAAATGTGAAATATGCATTCTAAAACATATTCACTCGCATAAAATGTACCAACATTGAATGGAAATGAATTCAGAGTTCTAGTTGGCATTTGTTGAAATGAAATGTGTGTTACTTGTAGGCTTCTTCTGCGCCTGGATGCACGGATGTTACTTACGGAACTGAAATGTCACACCGCTAATTTATGGGCAATTCCTGTCCATATCTCACCAAGAATGGTTGGTGCAAACTGCTTTTCACATCATCATGGGTTTGTCAAATTATTCCGATGCCGCTCGCTAAATTGATTGTTTCAGCGTTGTTTTTAAATCTAGCTAATATGGATGGATGCTGTCTGCTATTTACGCAACTGCTCTTTCTGGTGCCTTTTGTGAGTGTCGGCAGATGGTTCATTCAAAAACTTTTTTGCACGAAATGGCCCTCAAAAAAGGCAACTGAAAGATGTTTGTGTATCAAGATGATTGAATACAATCAGACAAAAATAATTGGAATTTACTGGGATTTTAAGTTAAAGTACTGCGACTAACCAAAGTTTGGCTTTAAATGTTTTCAATTGTTCTTAATTGTGTTGTAAATTAAACTTTTGAGTTGAACAATAAAATCTGTATTTGGTAATTGATACAATAATGCACAAGTACAATATTACGTTGTTGTTGTTGTTTTTTTCGGGATAAACCAAAAATGCACTAGACTAGAACCTTTACAGGTGAACTTTAATATTTTTTTTAAAATTTACTGTACAATAGTGAACAACAACTTTTTTTTCTCCTCAATAATATGGGTCATAACTACAACGTGTCTGTAGATCTTCAACAATGCTGTCACAGTGGAAGTCTCCAAATGTGAAGATTGTGGGTTTGATCCTCAGCCCATGTGACCATGTCGAAGTGTCCTTGAGCAAGATACGGAACGCCCCCCAGTTGAGTCCTGATGCCGCGTCATCAGGAGGGCAATGAGGATACGGCGTTAAAGCAAAGAGCTATACAAGTGAAAGCCCATTTCCCAATAAACTGTAATGACTATTAATGGCGAAAAACAGTGCTGTCTTGATAGTACAGCCTTGACTTTTACACAATGATATATCAATTGAAAAAACATTTAGGCTGGTTGAGAGTTTTTTTTACAACCACATTAAAAGCTGAGGAACAGTTAAGTCATTCGTTAAGTAAGCCTTGAACCAGGAAACGATACTTGATATTGATAAAAAGAAGTTTATTTATTAACTAAACGGAAGGGGAAGTCATTCGGTTATATGTGAACATACAGTGCAATGTAACATGTTCAAATTAGTAGATTCTCGGTAGCAAAACAAAAACTTTAAAGGCCCGTTCTTTGGACTTGAATAACGTTGATGGTGTAAGACGTTCCATTCAGAAGCTGTTCTCTAAAAAACTGAATCAAAAGGACAAAGTAAAAATGACAACACGTTTTTCACCATTGCATTGATCTGATTTATATTGCGAGAAGCAACACGTGAATTCCACTTACCGCTTCAACTAATTTAATGATGGTGTCATTGCTAATCTCATGAAGCGCTTTTAGCGTCATCTTCAAATGGGCCAGAGACGAGGGGCCTGCTGGGATTAAGGAAAGCAAACAGAATGGTTTTACACAAGTACTAGTAGCCTAGTAACACATTGGATACGCAAATATATCATGAGATCAAAGGAGTCACTTACCATTGGTAGTTGTGGTGTTTGGCAACGTTGGTATGCTAGGTGTTGTGCTAATTGCGGAAATGGTTGTGTTCAAAGGATGTTGGGTTGCGGTAATCACAGGTTTACTTGTCATTGTTTCAGGCGTTTGTGATATGGTTGTGTTTACGTTCAAGTGTTTGGTAGTCAGTATTGTGCTGTGGATGGTCAGAGGTGTGCTTGGTGGTGTTGTGGTCGGGGTAGTTGGCGATGTGGTCTCTACGGGAGGACTTGTCTCCGGGAGGCCTGGCGATGTGGTCTCTACGGGAGGACTTGTCCCCGGGAGGCCTGGCGACGTGGTCTCTACGGGAGGACTTGTCCCCGGGAGGCCTGGCGACGTGGTCTCTACGGGAGGACTTGTCCCTGGGAGGCCTGGCGACGTGGTCTCTACGGGAGGACTTGTCCCCGGGAGGCCTGGCGACGTGGTCTCTACGGGAGGACTTGTCCCCGGGAGGCCTGGCGACGTGGTCTCTACGGGAGGACTTGTCCCTGGGAGGCCTGGCGACGTGGTCTCTACGGGAGGACTTGTCTCCGGGAGGCCTGGCGACGTGGTCTCTACGGGAGGACTTGTCTCGGGGAGGCCTGGCGATGTGGTCTCTACGGGAGGACTTGTCTCCGGGAGGCCTGGCGATGTGGTCTCTACGGGAGGACTTGTCTCCGGGAGGCCTGGCGATGTGGTCTCTACGGGAGGACTTGTCTCCGGGAGGCCTGGCGATGTGGTCTCTACGGGAGGACTTGTCCCCGGGAGGCCTGGCGACGTGGTCTCTACGGGAGGACTTGTCCCCGGGAGGCCTGGCGACGTGGTCTCTACGGGAGGACTTGTCTCCGGGAGGCCTGGCGATGTGGTCTCTACGGGAGGACTTGTCTCTGGGAGGCCTGGCGATGTGGTCTCTACGGGAGGACTTGTCTCGGGGAGGCCTGGCGATGTGGTCTCTACGGGAGGACTTGTCTCCGGGAGGCCTGGCGATGTGGTCTCTACGGGAGGAGTTGTCTCCGGGAGGCCTGGCGATGTGGTCTCTACGGGAGGACTTGTCCCCGGGAGGCCTGGCGACGTGGTCTCTACGGGAGGACTTGTCCCCGGGAGGCCTGGCGACGTGGTCTCTACGGGAGGACTTGTCTCCGGGAGGCCTGGCGACGTGGTCTCTACGGGAGGACTTGTCTCCGGGAGGCCTGGCGACGTGGTCTCTACGGGAGGACTTGTCTCCGGGAGGCCTGGCGATGTGGTCTCTACGGGAGGACTTGTCTCCGGGAGGCCTGGCGATGTGGTCTCTACGGGAGGACTTGTCTCGGGGAGGCCTGGCGATGTGGTCTCTACGGGAGGACTTGTCTCCGGGAGGCCTGGCGATGTGGTCTCTACGGGAGGACTTGTCTCGGGGAGGCCTGGCGATGTGGTCTCTACGGGAGCACTTGTCTCCGGGAGGCCTGGCGATGTGGTCTCTACGGGAGCACTTGTCCCTGGGAGGCCTGGCGATGTGGTCTCTATGCGAGGACTTGTCTCGGGGAGGCCTGGCGATGTGGTCTCTATGGGAGGACTTGTCTCGGGGAGGCCTGGCGATGTGGTCTCTCCGGGAGCAGTTGTCGTCGGGCGGATTGGCCCTGTGGTCTCTCCGGGAGCAGTTGTCGCCGGGCGGATTGGCCCTGTGGTCTCTCCGGGAGCAGTTGTCGTCGGGCGGATTGGCCCTGTGGTCTCTCCGGGCGGAGTTGTCGTCGGGCGGATTGGCCCTGTGGTCTCTCCGGGCTGAGTTGTCGTCGGGCGGATTGGCGATGTGGTCTCTCCGGGAGCAGTTGTCTCTGGGATGCCTGGCGATGTGGTCTCTCCGGATGGACTTGTCATCGGGCGGATTGGCGATATGGTCTCTCCGGGAGGAGTTGTCTCTGGGTGGCCTGGCGATGTGGTCTCTCCGGGAGGAGTTGTCGCCGGGCGGATTGGCGCCGTGGTCGGAAAGCCTGGCGCTGTGGTGTCTCCGGGAAGAGTTGTCGTCGGGCGGATTGGCAAATTGGTCTCTCCGGGCGGAGTTGTCGCGGGTTGGATTGGCGCCGCGGTCTCTCCGGGAGTTGTCTCTGGAAGGCCTGGCGATGTGGTCTCTACGGGAGGACTTGTCTCGGGGAGGCCTGGCGATGTGGTCTCTACGGGAGCACTTGTCTCCGGGAGGCCTGGCGATGTGGTCTCTACGGGAGCACTTGTCCCTGGGAGGCCTGGCGATGTGGTCTCTACGGGAGCACTTGTCTTCGGGAGGCCTGGCGATGTGGTCTCTACGGGAGCACTTGTCTCCGGGAGGCCTGGCGATGTGGTCTCTACGGGAGGACTTGTCTCTGGGAGGCCTGGCGATGTGGTCTCTCCGGGAGCAGTTGTCTCGGGGAGGCCTGGCGATGTGGTCTCTCCGGGAGCAGTTGTCTCGGGGAGGCTTGGCGATGTGGTCTCTCCGGGAGCAGTTGTCGTCGGGCGGATTGACCCTGTGGTCTCTCCGGGAGCAGTTGTCGTCGGGCGGATTGGCCCTGTGGTCTCTCCGGGCTGAGTTGTCGTCGGGCGGATTGGCGATGTGGTCTCTCCGGGAGCAGTTGTCTCTCGGATGCCTGGCGATGTGGTCTCTCCGGATGGACTTGTCATCGGGCGGATTGGCGATATGGTCTCTCCAGGAGGAGTTGTCTCTGGGCGGCCTGGCGCCGTGGTCTCTCCGGGCAGAGTTGTGGTCGGAAAGCCTGGCGCTGTGGTGTCTCCGGGAAGAGTTGTCATCGGGCGGATTGGCAAATTGGTCTCTCCGGGCGGAGTTGTCGCGGGTTGGATTGGCGCCGCGGTCTCTCCGGGAGTTGTCTCTGGGAGGCCTGGCGATGTGGTCTCTCCGGATGGACTTGTCTCTGGGAGGCCTGGCGATGTGGTCTCTACGGGAGGACTTGTCTCTGGGAAGCCTGGCGATGTGGTCTCTATGGGAGGACTTGTCTCGGGGAGGCCTGGCGATGTGGTCTCTACGGGAGGACTTGTCTCGGGGAGGCCTGGCGATGTGGTCTCTACGGGAGGACTTGTCTCCGGGAGGCCTGGCGATGTGGTCTCTACGGGAGGACTTGTCTCGGGGAGGCCTGGCGATGTGGTCTCTACGGGAGGACTTGTCTCCGGGAGGCCTGGCGATGTGGTCTCTACGGGAGCACTTGTCCCTGGGAGGCCTGGCGACGTGGTCTCTACGGGAAGACTTGTCTCCGGGAGGCCTGGCGACGTGGTCTCTACGGGAGGACTTGTCTCGGGGAGTCCTGGCGATGTGGTCTCTACGGGAGGACTTGTCTCGGGGAGGCCTGGCGATGTGGTCTCTACGGGAGGACTTGTCTCCGGGAGGCCTGGCGACGTGGTCTCTACGGGAGGACTTGTCCCTGGGAGGCCTGGCGACGTGGTCTCTACGGGAAGACTTGTCTCCGGGAGGCCTGGCGACGTGGTCTCTACGGGAGGACTTGTCTCCGGGAGTCCTGGCGATGTGGTCTCTACGGGAGGACTTGTCTCGGGGAGGCCTGGCGACGTGGTCTCTACGGGAGGACTTGTCTCCGGGAGGCCTGGCGACGTGGTCTCTACGGGAGGACTTGTCTCCGGGAGGCCTGGCGACGTGGTCTCTACGGGAGGACTTGTCCCTGGGAGGCCTGGCGACGTGGTCTCTACGGGAGGACTTGTCCCTGGGAGGCCTGGCGACGTGGTCTCTACGGGAGGACTTGTCTCCGGGAGGCCTGGCGACGTGGTCTCTACGGGAGGACTTGTCTCGGGGAGGCCTGGCGATGTGGTCTCTACGGGAGCAGTTGTCTCGGGGAGGCCTGGCGATGTGGTCTCTCCGGGAGCAGTTGTCGTCGGGCGGATTGGCCCTGTGGTCTCTCCGGGAGCAGTTGTCGTCGGGCGGATTGGCCCTGTGGTCTCTCCGGGAGCAGTTGTCTCTGGGATGCCTGGCGATGTGGTCTCTCCGGATGGACTTGTCATCGGGCGGATTGGCGATATGGTCTCTCCGGGAGGAGTTGTCTCTGGGCGGCCTGGCGATGTGGTCTCTCTGGGAGGAGTTGTCTCTGGGCGGCCTGGCGATGTGGTCTCTCCAGGCGGACTTGTCATCGGGCGGATTGGCGATGTGGTCTCTCCGGGAGGAGTTGTCTCTGGGCGGACTGGCGCCGTGGTCTCTACGGGCAGAGTTGTGGTCGGAAAGCCTGGCGCTGTGGTGTCTCCGGGAAGAGTTGTTTCCAGGAGTCCTGGCGATGTGGTCTCTCCGGGCGGAGTTGTCGCCGGTTGGATTGGCGCCATGGTCTTTCCAGGATGAGGTGTCGCTGAGTGGATTGGCGCCGTGGTCTCTCCGGGAGGAGTTGTCTCTGGGAGGCCTGCCGATGTGGTCATTCTGGGAGGAGTTGTCTCTGGGAGGCCTGGCGATGTGGTCTCTCCGGGAGGAGTTGTCTCTGGGAGGCCTGGCGCCGTGGTCTCTCCGGGCGGAGTTGTCGCCGGGTGGATTGGCGCCGTGGTCTCTCCGGGCGGAATTGTCGCCGGGCGGATTGGCGTTGTGGTCTCTCCTGGCAGAGTTGTGGTCGGAAAGCCTGGCGCTGTGGTGTCTCCGGGCGAAGTAGTCGCCGGGAGGCCTGGCGCCGTGGTCTCTCCGGGAAGAGTTGTCGTCGGGCGGATTGGCAATTTGGTCTCTCCAGGCGGAGTTGTTTCCAGGAGGCCTGGCGATGTGGTCTCTCCAGGAGGAGCTGTCTCTGGGAGGCCTGGCGATGTGGTCTCTCCGGGAGGAGTTGTCTCTGGGAGGCCTGGCGATGTGGTCATTCTGGGAGGAGTTGTCTCTGGGAGGCCTGGCGATGTAGTCTCTCCGGGCGGAGTTGTCATCGGGCGGATTGGCAATGTGGTCTCTCCGGGAGGACTTGTCTCTGGGAAGCCTGGCGCCGTGGTCTCTCCGGGCTGAGTTGTCGTCGGGCGGATTGGCGCCGTGGTCTCTGTGGGCTGAGTTGTCGTCGGGCGGATTGGTGCCGTGGTCTCTCCGGGCGGAGTTGTCGCCGGGCGGCTTGGCGCCGTGGTCTCTCCGGGCAGAGTTGTGGTCGGAAAGCCTGGCGCTGTGGTGTCTCCGGGCGAAGTAGTCGCCGGGAGGCCTGGCGCCGTGGTCTCTCCGGGAAGAGTTGTCGTCGGGCAGATTGGCAATTTGGTCTCTCCGGGAGGAGTTGTCTCTGGGAGGCCTGGCGATGTGGTCTCTCCAGGATGAGGTGTCGCTGAGTGGATTGGCGCCGTGGTCTCTCCGGTAGGAGTTGTCTCTGGGAGGCCTGGCGATGTGGTCATTCTGGGAGGAGTTGTCTCTGGGAGGCCTGGCGATGTGGTCTCTCCGGGAGGAGCTGTCTCTGGGAGGCCTGGCGATGTGGTCGCTCCGGGAGGAGCTGTCTCTGGGAGGCCTGGCGATGTGGTCTCTCCGGGAGGAGCTGTCTCTGGGAGGCCTGGCGATGTGGTCTCTCCGGGAGGAGCTGTCTCTGGGAGGCCTGGCGATGTGGTCTCTCCGGGAGGAGCTGTCTCTGGGAGGCTTTGCGATGTGGTCTCTCCGGGAGGAGCTGTCTCTGGGAGGCCTGGCGATGTGGTCTCTCCGGGAGGAGCTGTCTCTGGGAGGCCTGGCGATGTGGTCTCTCCGGGAGGAGCTGTCTCTGGGAGGCCTGGCGATGTGGTCTCTCCGGGAGGAGCTGTCTCTGGGAGGCCTGGCGATGTGGTCTCTCCGGGAGGAGCTGTCTCTGGGAGGCCTGGCGATGTGGTCATTCTGGGAGGAGTTGTCTCTGGGAGGCCTGGCGATGTAGTCTCTCCGGGCGGAGTTGTCATCGGGCGGATTGGCAATGTGGTCTCTCCGGGAGGACTTGTCTCTGGGAAGCCTGGCACCGTGGTCTCTCCGGGCTGAGTTGTCGTCGGGCGGATTGGCGCCGTGGTCTCTCCGGGCGGAGTTGTCGCCGGGTGGATTGGTGTCGTGGTCTCTCCGGGCAGAGTTGTGGTCGGAAAGCCTGGCGCTGTGGTGTCTCTGGGCAGAGTTGTCGCAGGGCAAATTGACGCCGTGGTCTCTTCAAGCGGAGGTCTCAGTAAGAGGCCTGGCGCCGTGGTCTCTCCGGGAAGAGTTGTTGTCGGGCGGATTGGCGATGTGGTCTCTCCAGGTGGAGTGGTCTCTGGGAGGCCTGGTGCCGTGGTCTCTCCGGGTTGAGTTGTCGTCGGGCGAATTGGGGTCATTGTTGGCTGAGAATCTGCAACTGTGACAGTTTGACACAGTCATTACAATGTCCATTTGAATGACATCAATACAGCAATACATGTATTGTTAATACAATCATATAATTCTAATAGAAATAACCTTTGCCAAACTTTCACCCATACACCTTTACTAGACAGGCCATGTATTAGCAACATTTTGAATTTTAACAGATATAAGTCAAGAGCAGGTTAAACCACTGTTAATATTTAACCCTGAAAAACATTAAACGTTTTAATATTCTCCACTTCCTGGATTTCACCGCTCTCCAGATGTACTTCCTGCTGCCCTATACAGCAGTGAGATCAGCAGATGTTCTATTCACTCATCCATGTGGCTACCGAGGATCACCTCCTGGCTTCACTTCGAATCATCTTCATCTGGTTTGTCATGAAATTGCATCATTATTGTGTGCTTACATAGAAGTCCTCAACACAACTACAAATCTATTTCGCTCACGGTTTTAAGCAAACAAAAAAAAAAAGTGCTGGCATTCATACGCTTTTGTCTCACTGGCAGAAATCACCAAAGCGGCTCATTGTCATGAAGCCATCAGTGACCGCTCAAACAACACACTAGTCTGTTATCCCCAATACTGTCTTTATCCTATTTCATGTTTGCATGACCTTTCCTTTTAACATTTTGGGAAATGGAGATGAGGACTGAGGGCTTACAGAAATATTCAGGTTTTAATCTAATTGACATGTCTCTACTATATAATATGACCTTAGTTCCTGGCAGCGCTGCTATGCTGATGTATGTGTTGTGTATGAATGAAATTTTGTCGTTGCTTTTCAGCATCATAAATAACGTTGCTGCCATGTGAAAAACACTTATGTCCATTTATCATTTTAAAAAAAAATAGTTTTTCAGTTTCATCCCCGAAACATATAAAAAAAATTTAAAAAATGACAAAAAATTGACATAAGTGTTTTTTCACATAGCAGCGACGATAAGTGATGGAAGTTCTATGGGTTCTACACCTCTTATCTGGAAGAAAGAAAAAAATCAACCAAAAAGTTAAAGCTAGTTACCTTGGAAAGATACATACAAATATCCATACAAATATATCCAAGAAAGGATTTTTCTTTTCATCTTCATGGTGACAACCGGGTTAAGTCTCTCCAGCAAGTATCGGTGTTTAGTACTCGTCTTACTTCCAGGAATGTGTGTTTGTATTTTGCTCTTTCCTTATTCAAGCTCCACCCTTAGTTACTGAGCAAGCAACATGAAGAGGGAGGGTACAGTTCTTTGGCGACTACAGCCTATAAAAATGGTAAAACATCTTCATTGCAATTATGTTTATTAGCAGACGGAAAGATTTTTCTGTATTTTGCTGTGCAATATTTTATTGCAGCAGTCTATCCAAAAAAGTAAATGTATAATGTACATTGCTTTAACATCCTTTCAAGGCCAATTTAATCCTTACCTAATTTATTTATTTTTTAATCATTTAGTTTCTTATAATAGAGATGGTGAGTTTGGCATTTTGATAGCTGTCAGATAATGATGAATTAAAAAGTGTATATATATTTATTAGTCATATGTATATCTTCTTTGCTGTCAACTATACCCAGTCTGTACAGTTAATATAAATACGTTTTCAGTGGAGACGTGTACAATTGAATGTCAATCTATTTTTCTTTTGCAACTACATTGTTGTTCACTATGTTATCCAACAAAACTAAAGAATAAAATAAATTGATTGAAACAACACACACACAAAAAAACTCTTAAGACTTTGTATGAACAGACAATAGCCCTTTTTCATTGACTATCACCAACTGGGTGTTGGTATCAGGTGGCTAGTAATAAGTAGACAATACACTTAACTTAATCAACAAAGAACAAATTCACATTAAGGTTGTCAAACAGGTTTTGAACATAGTGAGGGTTCCATTCACCAGCTCTTCTAGTTTTTACTCTGTAAGATGATAAACTTGAAGTTTTACAGGCATTGAACTTTGTTTTTGTGTTTTTTTTTTAAATTGCTGCTTCTCAACTCAAAATGCATTTCTGACTATACTTGTTTGTGGTTTTACTACAGTAATTTTGGCTTCTTTTGCAATATTCACTCTGTTTCTGAATGCATGATAACGTATTTACTTTTTTATTTGCTTTTGGATTGATTTTTTTAAATAAGCATTTCCCAGCTGCTGGAGTGAAAGGCAAACTACACCACGGATTGGTCACCAGTCAATCAGAGATATTTATAATCGTTATTTAAAATGTATTATATTTGAATCCATACCTCTTACAACCTGGACTCTGGGCAGAGTTACTACATCATCCACACCTAATGTAGCAATAAAATAATTCAAATCCACATTATGATTGTTGTCATTGACTACAAATTCCGCACTTTTGGCCCTTCCAAGACTGCCTTGCACCCAGGACGTTTCATCGAAAAAGGCCTTTATTTAGCATATTTATTTTTTTAATCACACCTGCTCTAAAACAAATATGATGATGATAATATAGCGTAAGATTGATTAATTTAGCTAAGAGTATATTGTTCATGAGCATTTGTGTAAGCCTGCATTTATTGATTTATTTATTATTATTATTATCAACCTATTAATATTTACGACGGCGTATTAGGGCCGCGTATGATAATATTTTTGTAGAGGACGGGGGCAATATAATTTGCCACTTTATAAAGTGGCAAATTTGCGAGAAAAAAACTCGTAAATTTGCGATTTTATAAAGTGGCAAATTTGCGAGTTTTTTTTCTCAGAATATTGCCCCTGCCCTCAAAAAAAAAAATAATTATACGCGGTACTATTACGTCGTCGTAAATATTATTATTATTATTATTATTATTACTACTACTGTACTTATTTATTTACACGTTTAGAGAACTACGGTTCCTAGTAGGGATTTGTTTGACACGTGCATTTTTAGTGCTACACGTTATGCGCATGCTCAGTCTCATGGCTGCGTGTGCGCTCCCTTGACATATGAGCAGAGAGCACTCACCGTAGCAGTGTGGCGCTGGGCAGGGGGAAAATGCATTTAATTGTGGGGTAACCTGTAGTCTAGTCTTGTAAGACGCGTTTATTATCCGAGTGCTCGTACGAACAAACAGAAACAAAATTCATCATTCGGTTCTATTTGCTTGGAAGTTTGCGTTTGCGCTGCTAGTCATCAAGCTAGTTTCAGCTGTTGCTCACTCGAAAATCAGCTGCATAGTTAGCTTCATTAAATGCCGTGCCAGTATCCCGTTTATTTCGCACCGATTATTACATGGTCTGTTTATTTTTCCGAACAAAATAATGTAAGGCCACCTTCCGTGCAGAATGGACAGAGACTTGTTGAGGCAGTGTCTGACGTATCACGGAGAGTCGTTGTTCAACAAATTGAAATGTGAACAGACTGAAAACCCCGACTTTCAAGCGGTGGTGGCTGACCTTTGCAAGGCTCCGTATGAGGGGTAAGTCATTCCAAATAGTTCCAGCATCCTTCTACCAACGTATCCACTGTGCACTCCATCCTCGCCACACCTAAAGAGAAACACCAATACCACTCTCTATAAAAAGCCAGTGTATGAATGTGCTTGTTACGTGTTTATTTATCTACAAATAATTTTGGTACTGCTTTTTGACTGGCGTGTACAGTTTAACCCCTAGGCGTTATTGTGACCATTTTTTTGGGGGCATTTTGTTGGTTCTGACCAAGCCATTTCAAAATAAAATACTGCCCACGGTTTGTACCAATATTTTTCCCCATTATGGCAACAGTGCTGATAAGCATACAGTCAGCAACACAGTCCCACAGCTCTACTTCTATTTATTTATTTAACACAAATGATTTTCCATAGTTTCCTTGCAAAAAATATGCAAGTAAAGTAATTGATGCCCCCACAAAAAGTTTGTAATTTCCTAACAACGCCACAAGATGGCAGCAAAGCATATTTATTCTGTTGGGCAAAGCTATACAAAACATACTTTTTCGATATGACATGTTTGTGCACTTTCACAGAAACGGTGAAGAGCAGAGCAGCCCGCTGGTGGAGCAGTTCATTGCGAGGAAGGCTGACATTCTTTTCAGTCCATCATGGAAGACTGCAACGCCGAAAGAAGAGGAACCTGGAGAGGAGGAGGCTGCAGGTTGTCCACGCTTTGCACGCCGTTGATGTCGAGATGCAACATTGTTGAATGATTTAGCTGTTGATGATGACGGTCCAAGTTATTTGCATCCATCACTACATTTAAACCTCTTTTTTTTTTAAATTAGTCTTAAAATATTATCATAACTTCATGAATGAATTGGCTGACTTCTGAAAGAAATCTATATTATTTGACACTTGATTAGCTGCCATTTAATTTGTAACATAGTCAACATTTTAATTACCTCCCACCCCATGAGTTATTAAATGTCTTTGGGTTCCTTGAAACATGCTACAGTAAATCCAAACCAAATTATTAGCAGATTGTGTGTGTGTAATGTGAATTATTAATTGCACCTGATAGTATTTAGACAAACTTTATAATAATTGTCTTCTAATCTTCATTCCAGAGGCTTATGCTGTCATGCCACCTCTGGAGTTATTCATGGAGGTGCCTTTTGAGGAGAGGCGGGCCATGCTTTACAGGGATTTAGAACGAGGAGACATTGTGGTGGGGAGGATCAACAATATTCGAGAATATGGATTCTTTCTCACGCTCATTTGCATGGCAGGAGGGCTGAACAGAGACATCGAAGACCTGGAGTTATCAGTAAGATAACAGTCTCAATGGATTGTACACACAAGAACCAATCAGTGTTAAGCGCTGTAGTGTCGCCACAACGTCAAGGTGTCACATGACTAGTTAGCCTTAAAGTCACTATGATGTCTCGGAATAACCAACAAGTGTACCAGGCTACATTTGTGGGGATTTGATTTTGCAATGCGCAGTATTATAATGTATACAACATAGCCCTTAATTATTATTTTTTTATACCAGAATTTTTTAACCTTTAAGGGTCTACAATTACTGGAAATGAGAAGACAGCAAAAATTTTGATTTGTAATACTTGTGGAGGCAAGAGCCTTCAAATCAAAACATAAGATTGTTTCAGTTTAATTAAAGCATTTCTCTGATTAATTTCTCTAATCCAATCCTGCCTTTACCTGGCTCAGTTTCAGGTCACCATAAGGGATGGGCATCATAAATCAACGGATTAAGTGTTTGTTGATTCACTTGTTGGTGAATTTTATTTTCTTGACGCAAATGATGAAATGATTCTATATAAACTGGAGCTACTTCCTTGCGATGTCTAAACTCCTCCAGGCTGCATTATTCTCCTCGATGTGACACTGGCATTAAAACAGGAATTTAGAACATTCCCATCGGTTTAATGGTAGTCGAAAGTGGAAATATAATCAAATGCAGATCCCTCATCATCATCATCATTCACATTTGTCTTTAGATCTTTAAAATCTCACTAAACAAATCGAATTTCTTTTGCATCGCAGGCTCTTTGTCACATTAAAGAAATTCCTTCAGCCAGCAGCCATGATGATCCTTTGTCCTACTATCAGATTGGGGACTTAATCAGAGGTGATGATCTTTTTTTTTTTTTTTACATGTTTTTTTTTTTCAATTTTTGAAATGATTGACAGAGCGTTAATGTTTCATTTATCAACCAATTCAATGTTCAACTTCAAATATTTGCTTGTGTCTGTTTGACTCGAAGGATTACAAGGAGACTGGGGGGGGTAACAAATATCACAATAAAAAGAAACACAATAACGAATGCAGTACATGTTGTAACATATTTGTGTTGTTTTGCAGCTGGTGTGAAAGATATTGACCGCTACCAGGAAAAAATAACGGTGTCCCTTCTGCAAGCGTCCATTTCTACCAGATCAGACAGCATCCAGCTAGGAGTCATGACTAGGGAGGAACTACCTTTACACTACGAGTAAGAGCACCAGATGACTATTAAAAAAATAAATAAAAGGCAAACTAACGTAGACAAATACAGTGTGAAGTAAAGTTTGAATAAAATGGTATCCGTTTATTTTTTTAACTCTTTGACTGCCAGACGTTTTCAGAAAAGGGATGCCGTGGGTGCCAGCCGATTTAAGCATTTTTGACTGATCTTTCGAGGGCCACAGAAAATTATGTGTTTGGACTATGGAAACACACATACTACCAAATGAAAGATTGGACTCTCATCTTTCATCAGAAAAAAAAAGTTTCTTTCTACCTTATTCCGTTTTTCAGTAATCAACAATAGAAAATGGTTAGTTTCACCTCTGTTTTGAAAAAAAAACGTCTTTTAACGTCTTTGGCACTACTCCATAGGATTTTAATAAACGTTATATAACGTTTTTGGCAGTCAAAGAGTTAAATAATCAAAATCATTAAAAAAAAAATTATCTTTCTAATTACCTACTGAAACGTTCAAATGTTTACGTTGGGTAGAGACGCAAGTGTTCGTTAATCATGGCGCCCTTGTCTCAGTCGTAGCGTCACTGCGGCCAGTGACTCCACAAAGACGTACGAGCGTATACTGAGTGGTTGCCACGGTTACCACAACCCCTGCGTGGTGGACTACACGCTGGAGAAGATCGGCGTCAGTGACGTCCATCCGCCGTCAATGATGAGAGGACTGCAAAGGTTAAAACGTGTTCTTCACAAAATCTCATTTTGGCTTTCGTCACCAAAATATGATGATCGGTACAATGATGATGTCATGTTTCTCTCCTCTACAGTAAACTGTTTGAAAAAGAAGACTTTGCGTCCGTCATCCGGAAGCAGCAGTCTGCATCCTGGGCATTGAAATGGTACAAAACGCACAATCGTGATAGTTTTGTCTTTGTTGTGGCTCCTGCAAGACACAATGTCTTTTTTTTTTTGTCTTTTTTTTTTCTTGCCCCTCCTTCTTTTCAGCGTTAAGGCGGGTGTGAGCCACTTTAAGCAGGGTCGCCATGTGGAAGCCATGAATGAGTACAACAAAGCTTTGGACATCGACACAAATAACGTGGAAGCCCTGGTAGCACGCGGAGCTCTGTGAGTTCATCTGAATTCGTTGCCTACCTCCACAATGTTGAATTGGGATTTTTGCAAATATTTTGTATATATATTGACTGATGCAATATTTTGTTTTTTCAAGAACAATAAAACAAGATTGTTGATTCATTTGAATTGTTTGGGTTCTGTTTTCAGGTATGCTAATAAAGGCGTCATGGTGAAGGCTATATCAGACTTTGAATTGGCGCTGGAAACCTGTCCAGACCACCGCAATGCTAAAAAGTACCTCTGCCAAACACTGGTTGAGAGGGGGAAACAGTAAGTTGGCCATTTTGGGTTTTTGCTTTAGGTCAGCACTAATATTCGTGAAGAATATTGCTGTGGGAATCGTTCCGATTTTTTTTTCCAGCAACAGGGGAAGACTCACAAGCACACGTGATGTTACACACGTTTGCCTGAGCATCTCTGAGAAGTGAAAACGCTAAACGACTTGGGTTTTTAGCGCTGTCAGAACCGACCAGTGATTCTCAACCTTTTTTGAGAGACGTTCCGCCTGTGAAATATTTATTCAGCCAAGTACCCCCTAACTCGTGCAAAGCATTTCTGATTGGGAAAAACAACAACCACTTGAAACCGAGTGCTGTGCCATCATTGTCTCATTTATGAAACTTTGGAACTCTATTTGTATTTATATGGCCTCTTAAACTTTTTGGAAATAAAAAGATTATTATTAATGATAAATAAAGATTTGTGCACATACAATAAAAAACATAGTGTCATCTTTTGGGATCATCGTAAAGCTGAATTTCAAACTGAATTTTAAATAAAGTTTTCAAGTGATTGACAAATGTTTCAGGTGGCATATGACAAATTGGGTCGAACCATTTTGCTATCGGGGAGATGCGTTTTTAGGACACTGAAATTGAATAGCCTACTGAATATAAAATACATTTTCTGAAACAATTTTTCTGACATATTTACATATACTTTTAAAATATATCTCACGTACCCCCATTAGGGTCTCAATTATAGCCTAAGTTTGAAGCCCAACTGAATTGTTGTGAGAATGTCAGACGTGACGGGAGGACGGCCCAATCGCATGTGCCAGGAATGGAATACTTTCTCGTGCAAATCGTTTCATCTCACCTGAATTGTTTTTCCTCTGCAGACTCGAGGAACAAGAGAAGCTGGTAACGGCCGAAGGAGTGTACCGAAGAGCGCTTTCTCTGGATGATGCGAACCCTGAGGCCCAGGAGGCCTTGAAAAAAATCACAGACACCATACAGGTGGGTGGGCCTCAACACACCACAACTTCCAGGTGTGTGTGCAGGCATGTTCGATTGAGCAATAAGTCCTATATTGAAGTGCGGTGGCTGTCGCAAACAAACACCCACTGAGGTGCTCATAAGTGTGAGTAAGGGTCAGCAAAAAAAGAAATGGCGATATTCGATAATGTACGATTTCCCAGTACTTTATTTTATTTTTTATTTTTATTTTTATTTATTTTTTATTATTATTATTATTATTTTTTATTTTATTTTTTTCTTCTGATTTCCGATTTCCGAGTACTGACATATGAGCGATCTGTCTTATAGCATTTACATTGCTACTTATTTTAAGGGAAGACACTTGGCAAGGTCTTTTCTCTTCCAAGAGTTTATTTTGTGGTTTGTAATACTGATGAGATTTTCGTGTGTGTTTGTGTGTGTGCATGTTTTGGCGAACCTGGGACTTGACCTTCTGACTGACACGGCCTTTGTCACCCGGCGGGGAATTCACTCTGCAAAATGGCTCCTCCTCCTCTGCATACGGTTGCATCGCTCGTCCGTCATCGTCAAATGGTAACATCGTCACCTTTCATATCTGCTGAAACCTGTCTGACTCTCGCCCATTTCTTGGATGGCACCACTTTGTTTTTTTTTTTATGGTAAACACAAACCTGGAATGACTTCCTGTACATACTATTTACATTGCACTGTGCATTACTATTCCTACATAACAAATGGGCAATTAAATGACTGAATTCCATCTTCGGGGCGACCGTTGCATGTGATGGGTCATGGTGATTTTACATCCCTATATGGATCGCCAATGTTGTGCCTCGAATTGTCTCGCCTGGCGGCTGTAAAGAATTCCATTCGCTTGCGGGAAGAAGCGCTGGCGAAAGAAGAGGAAGAGAAAGCTAAAAGCAGCCAAAGCAGTGCTGAGAAATTGCGTAAGATCTTAAAAGAGGAAAAGAGGTGAGTTGTTTCTGTGCCTCTAAATTGGAGGCTTGTTAACTCATTTGCTCCCAAAAAAACATATGAAAACGTTCTATTTTAAATATTACCATTGTCCCAAAAACATATTTATACATTTTTTTTAAGTTTTTTTTTTTTTTTTATGCTAGAGCATAGAGAAGGCTTCCTAACCTGAAGAGGTTGCTCAAAGCAATGGTAGTTATTACAAGAAACGGCCAGCAGGTGGCAGCAGAGTATAAGAGATCAACTAGGGCCATGTTTAAACTAGCTCTTTTCCCCAGTCTTTTGAAAAAGTTTGTGAATAATGATGAAACTTAGCTATATTTTAATGCTAATGGCAACAAAACTGAAACATATAGAAATATACTTTTTTTTCCTGGTGAAAGAAGAGACTCAAATCTTTCTTTTGGTAGGTTCCATGTTTTTATAGCAATAGAACACAATATTGTGTGGGCCTTGCAAAATCAGTCAAAATCCAGGAGCGAAGGGGGGTTGCTTCAGCAAAAATGTCTGGGAGTGAATGAGTTAAGCGTACTGCCACTGAAGAAATAGAAACATCACATGTAAGTATTTCACCAAGTAAAAAGTTCTCAGCGTGTTTCTTTTTTGCCAGGATGAAACGAAAACGAAAGCAATCCACCTCCTCCTCCTCCTCCTCCTCCTCGTCCTCTCCCTCCAGGAAATCTTCCACCTCATCGTCCTCGCGCAGGAGATCCAAAAAAAAGAAGAAGAAGAAAAACAAGTCGGCGCGCGAAAGCAAGCGCCATCGCAGCAGGAAGAGTGACGAGGGTAAGCGTGCGAAAAAGAGGAAGGAAAAAGAGGTGGAGGAGTTGGAGTGGTACCCGGCGCCTCCCAACACCTCTGCCACCTTCCTCAACCAGAAGACGTGGGAGGCTTTCCGAGCCATGGATGAGGAGGAGGAGGAGGAGGCGGGAGAGACGAGCAGGAAGACCAAAGACGGCAACGGCCCGCGGATCTGCGTGTATTCCGTGTCAGAATCCTCAGAGGGTGACGAGTGCGAGTGGCCGTCGCACGGGGGAAGGGAAACAAACAATCGAGAAGAAGGGAGGAGGAAAAGTAGCAGCATCAGTTCAGACAAAGAAGATGGAAGAAGTAAGAACAGTGAAAATCATCGTCATACGAGCAAGGAAAGATGGAGCGAGGATAAGAGGAGGATGAGTTGGCCCGAAAGAAGTAGCCTGGATGAGAGGAAGCGCAACGTTTCCTGCTCGTCGTCCGAGTCGGCGTATTCCAGAAAATCTTTTCAAAGTAAAGATTTTCCCAGACGGAATTCCTTCCGAGGCGATGAAGACCAGACGGAGAACGACGTCGGTGAGGGCAAAACTGATGAGAAGCAAGCAAGTTGCAGCCAGCCAGCGGCAGCTGAAATCCAAGCGGAGTCCGATGACGAGATCGCGCTACCCGACGGAAGGTCGAAGAAAGACCTTCCGCCGAACCTCTTGCAGATCTTTAACCAGATTGCCAAGTTTCAGAAAGAGAAAGGCATCGAACCCAAAAAGTAAACAAGTTCCATTTGAAAACGGAAGAAATAGGAATGTAGCGCAAAACTAAAATGGAAAGAAAGTATGGCGCGTTCTTCTCAACTTGTGTTCAGTTAGTCAAGCACAGACGTAAAAAAAAAAAAGAAAAAAATTATGCATACAATAAATTACCCACAATCTCTTTCAACACTTGCTGGAAGAGAGTTTTGAAGTTAGGGTTGTGTCGTTAAAGGGATACTTTCAGCAGTAAGAACATAATATTTTCTCTAGAACTGTCAGATTTTTTTTTTTTTGTTAACAATTAATACCTTTAAAGGGATACTTGACTTGTTTTCAACAGTAGAAGATATTTTGTTTATAACTGAAGTGATAACTTATTTTTTTATAAATACGGCAGAAGATTAGGGCCAGTAGAGAGAAAATTTTTTTCTCCGAATTCGGACTTTAATCTCAGAATTCGGATTGTAAAGTCAGAATTGTCACAATTCTCACTTTAAAGAGAGAATTCTGACTTTTTTCTATTATATTTATTCTCACTTTAAAGTGGGAATAATAGCACAAATAGTCAGAATTCTGACTTTAAAGTGATAATTCTGACTTTATTTATTTAAGTGAGAAATCTGAGAATAAAGTGAAAATCCTGCCAAACTTTTTTTTTTTTTTCTCTCTCGCTTCACTGGCCCTAATCCTCTTCCGTACATGATTTTTTTTTTTAAATGTTTTTTTTAATTCACTCATTCACACAAACAAACATGGTCTCCCATGCGGGAAAGCGAACCCACGCCAACCTGCATCGTACAGGAACAATTAATACTTTTAAAAACTAATTTTGCCGCTAGCTGTCGATTGAAGATGACATCACCTGTGTCACTGTGTGACAACCAATCATGTATCACCTGTTTTCTGGGTTTAGTCAACAAACTGAGCTCTGATTGGTTGTGATTTTTAAAGGTATTATTATTTCTGAAAATGAATTGAGTGATCACAAAATATTATCTTCTTACTGTTAACAATGGCTCAATGAGTCAAGTATCCCTTTAAAAACTAATTTTGCCACTTTGTGTCTACTGAAGATGACATCACCCGTGCTCAGGAAACAAGTATTGACCAATCATGGCTCAGTTTGCCGACCAAACCCAGAAAGCAGGCGAGCCGTGATTGGTTGTTACCTATTTCCTCCACTACGCGTGAGGTCATCTTCAGTCGACAGCAAGTGGGGAAAAAAGTGTTTTTATGAAAACGAAGGAAGTTATCAAATTAATTTGGGACAAAATATGAACTTTTTACTGCTGAAGAGGGCTCACTGAGCTAAGTATCCCTTTAAAGACAGCAAGCCGTTTTCAATACTTCAGATGGGTCAGTCATTTGTAAATGAAAAATCAAATAAAAAAAGGACATGTGGCGTGACCAATAGTTAAAGTGAATGTCCATAAAAAAACACCAAATCTGAATCTCTACATGACCTTTCCGCATGGATGGTGCCTTCAAGTTGTGCAAAACCACCCACAGTGCCATAGACACCGATTTGAACTTGTGCCTGTGCACACCTTCCAATTTGTAGATGTACAAACAAACGCAAAAAAATGTATTAAGATCTTAATTGACTTTTGTTCTTGAAAGAATGTGAACGCTTGCTTGTGGACGTGTGCCCATGCGATTGTCTAGCGACCAGTCCTGGGTTTTTGCCCATCTCTGGCCCAGTCAGCTGGGATCGACTCCAGCTCATCCGCAACTCAAGCGCAGAATAACAGACGGTACGGAAAATGGCTTGACGGGTTGACATTGTGCATTGAGATGATACAGGTCAGCCATTGTCCACAGGTGTTTATTATCACATTCGTTTTGTTGGTGGAATTTTGGGCTTATGGTTTATTTTCTTCCCTGAGAAAGACCGGACAATATGAATAAAGTCTCACATGAATAATGCAAGAGTTTTCTGCCTTTTTTTTTTAAACTGAAGCAAGCATATGCAGAATAATGCATATTAAAAGCTAGATGTGTTTACCTTACTATTGTAGCTGATAACAAAAAAAAAAATCAGCCCTGGCATTTTTGACTTATGCCCATGTTGGTTCAGTTTGCTGTCTATATTCAAACTGGATTAATGGACTAGTCCCTCTAAATTGTGGATCGGTCTATTGGGGGTAAAATGGAGGAAAATGACTAAAAAGCACTGCATCGGCCCCAAAAGACGCCGGCCCACCGGGCATCTGCCCCAAATACCAGATGGCCGGTCCAGGCCTGCTGATGTTTGCAGTGATGAGTTTTTATTTTCTTCATGTGGTCAAATGTATTTAATAAAAATGCAACCTACTGCAAACCTTAAACAGGTGGTTGGTTAGACTAAAAAGTGAAAATATATAAGCGTTGCATTTTTCAGTGAGGATCGAACACAGTTTCAAATAAAACAAAATCATTTGAAATTCAAATCTTCTGCTCCAAACTAATGAATTCAAATTGTGCAATTTAGGTACACTTTTCAATTAGTCAAGTTGAAAAATAAAATGATTCAAATTCAGTTTCTGCAGCCCACATTTGTCAGCCCACAGTTTTTGTTGTGTTTTTGTGCTGGTGTTGCAGGTGTCCTCACAAGTACGGCACAAAAATGTATCCTTTATTATGTAAAACCTAAACAGTGCGTGGGAGTTTTTTGTTAGCAAGATTGTGAAACAAAAAAAAAAAAAAAACACAAGCATGGAAGTTTGTGAAAGGATCGGCCGTGACGAGGATCCAACTGAAGGTGCAAACACGAAAACTTGCAGTCTTTTCCCCCTCGATGGTGCAAGAGTGGCGAAAACCTGAGTCACGGCGGAACTTCTTTTGAGCGCTCTCAAATTTGACTTGCATTTTCAAGCCGTGTTTTTTCTCCCTTCTGGCTCAGCATGTGCGGACCAATCCTTTTCAGGCACGATATTGATCCTGAACAAGCATGGAAGTGAGACTGTTTGAAGTCCAAGGGGCACCAAATGCATTCTGTGCGTGACAACCTAAAAACGTCCCACAAGACTGGTTTCAAGTGGTGAGAACTGCAAAGGGCAACCAAACACCTCACCCAGTTTGAGTCAATTGAAATGACATCACTTCTGGACTGTTTTAATACCCGGACACAGTCATGCAGATAAGTCTGTAATTATTCCTTGAATTTGTCCTTTCTTTTTTTCCCCTCAGTGGACAGTTTCAGCTATCGGATATCAGTGTGGGTGTGTTCTGAGAAACGAGGACAGATTTCCTGGTCAGGCGTGTCACAATGCAGAGGTAGTATTCAAACTATTTCCCAAACCTTTTTTTACATGAGTCTCGACTATCGGGTTTGAGAGTAACCCCACATAGGCTTTATTGGCTTACTGATTGCCTTAAGCCACTTGGTGTCACATATTTGATTCAATAATCAAACACACAGCGTGTGCGTGCGTGCGTGCGTGTGTGTGTGTGTGTGGCTCAACTGTGTATCACCCTTTGCCAAAGTAGCTTACGTTCAGGCTTAGCTGCCAAACCCGGGATCATTACTGGGCCCATCACGAGAAACGCAGCACAGCGGACGGGTTATGTCTTTCACTATATCTCGTACGGCAGCTTAAGCAGCAAGTTTAATTCCGAATAACTCCGTTTTGTGATTGTTGCTGTTCTGTCACAACCATCTGTCCCTTTTTTTTTTTAATCGTTCTAAGTGCCAACTGTACAGTAGAGCATCTCTGTCGGTTTTATTTGATACATGAACTCGTTCACTGCCATTGACGGCTATAGACGTCAAAAATTCATTTGAACTATTTCTATTAGTTTAACTTTTTTTCCCCCCACTTTTGTTAACAAGAGTGACAACCTAGATTTTTTTTTTTTTTTAGAAATGCAGATGTAAAATGTGTGATTAATCGTGAGTTAACTATTAATTAATTACAATTGAAAATTTTTATCGCCTGACGCAACTTAAAATTTGTGATTAATTGTGAGTTAACTAGTGAAGTCATGCGATTAATTACGATTAAAAAATTTAATCACCAGACACCCCGAATTTTTAATAATCTTTAAATCTGTTCTAAAAGTACAATAAAAAAATATAGGTTTTCATACTCTTCTTGTTAACAAAAGTAGAAAAAATGTTAAACTAATAGAAATAGTTCAAATTAATTTTTGACGTCTACAGCCGTCAATGGCAGTGAATGAGTTAAGTGTAACCAACCTTAAAACTATCGAAAACTACTCTAAGCGTGATAAACAAGCCACTGTGGAGATGAAAAAACAATCCAAGCTGTTTCACATTGTCCATATAACCATTTGAAGATTTCTGTCTTAAAAAAAAAAAAAAAAAAAAAAAAAAAGCTTCACAAGGCACTTAAAATCCATTTCAATTTAAATCCACTGTATTTTAAGCCTATCTATTCCAGAAAGTTGCGTATCTGATAGAAATGCACAGGTGAAAACCGCACCTGAAAATAAAAGCTCCGTGAACGTTTGACATCAAACATTTCACAGCAAAAGTAAGTCATTCACTCTTCCAATGTTTTAGTGGGGAATTTTTGTAAGAGGCCTTCAAACGTTCACTACCAATTGCCATCCTTTGGTGCTGCCGGTCGGTTTGTGGTGCACTTCACAAAAGGGGATGGAATATTGAAGCAAGAGGACAAACAACAAATGCACATGAAACGTTCAAATTGGTGCTGGGATGGATACATCATCCTCAACATTGGACCATTTGGAGATGTAGAAGTACAATTTTTGTGCTTGTGTGTATCGTTACAAAATAGCCATTTTATTTTATTAGGTGGGGATGTAAACAAATGTATGCAGCCCCTTCACATTACCATCACTCCTTACAAATAATAATAATAGTAATATATAAGCAAATTCGAAATTCCACCCTTGTTGACTATTACCAGAGCGCATCAATGACCTCTTGTTGTGCACTTCCAGTTTTGTCCACTGGAGGGCAGTGCAACACTGCGAGAAATCCAGTGTCTTTTTTTTTTTTTTTTTTTTTTGCTAGGGGGACAGCATTACTTCACACAGACACCGAGCATTCTTTCCTTGATTTTGTAAGATGCAAATGTATGTTATCCATGTATGTAAGTATGTACTATATAAATATGTACAGTATATATAACACTATTAGACAAAAAGGTTCAATGAATACGTATAGAAATAACAAATACTTTTAAAACGTTATATGAAGAGCAAGATTAATTTAAATCATAATGTGTAATGGACCCCAAATGACAATATACTGCATTTAGTTTATTAATAAAAAAAAAAAAGGTAAGATCATTCTCAGCATGACATTTTAACCAAAAAAAATTTGAGCAAACATTTGTTATATTTTCTGCAAACTTCAGTTCAATTTGGTACACTTGGAAAATCAGCCAAATCAAAAATAACACATTTAATAAATTGTATTTGTTCTAAAAGAAATTTGCATAATTATAGTATTTCAAAGACATTTATTTGTCATTTATTGTGAATAAATTCAATAAAAATGAATGTATTTTTTTGTCCAGGGTTGCATCCACTGTCGTTCTAGTGCCTGCATTGTGCTCAGGATTTGACATTGGAGGATATTTGCCTTTCCTCTTCCATCTTAATCCCAACAAGCTCACAGAAGAAGTTGTGTACTGCATTCCAACAAGAGTCGATTTCCCAATCCAGGTTCGAATCCTGACCCCGCACCGCAGCAATAAGCCGAGAGTGTAAAAGTGTTGGAGGAAGAAAAGAAAGAGACGGAAGGCCAGAGGGAGGCGGCTTCATATGTGACTGCTGGAGGACGGAGCCAAAAAGAATGAGCGAGCCTTTTTGTCCTTGAAGGTGAGGGTCTCGCCGCTCGTTTGTGAGGTCAGCGGCGGCGGCGGCAGCTGTCCTGCTTGACCGACTCTGATGAAGCTGCAGATTCTAACCTTCGTGAATCATCCTCCCGGGCTCCCACCTGGACGCCTTTTCATAAAGAGGGATTCCTCCTGCTCGGGCTTCTTTCTTCCCCCGTCCAGGCAATCAGACTGTTGAACGCGCGCGAGGAGATGAGACATTTTAAATTAGTGTTAGCGCAGCGTTCTGGTGAGCGAAGGGGAAAATGACATTTTTCATTTTCAACAATGAATGGTACTACATTGAATCCTGCGAGCACGACAATGCGGCCAACGTAAGTAATGGAATAGGATCACACGTGCTGTCGACGTGTTGGGCCATAATGAGGAATTTAAAGGTCTACGGTCGCCCCGTCGCTGTCACTTTTCTTGTCTTCAAGCTGCCAGATTGCCGCAGAAAAGCTTCTCACTTCTTCAGCAGACAATTTCAGGACTAATTCAGCGCTGGCACAAAAGTTGACTTGAGAAGTTCAGACGGACCGTTCAACCAAATCATTGTTGCTTCTTGAACCACTTGTCCAATGGTCTGCTTGAACGGCTCTTGAAAGTTACGTCCTCCTTATTGATTTCTGGTTGGTGACATTTTTTCAAGTTATTTACTTAGCTGAAGTCCCGAAACACAAACGACTCATAAGATCTCACAACTTCTTTTGAGGCTGCTGGTCTAATGCTGCATTCGAGGAAGGTGGAAAGTCGGGCTTTTCCCCCACTTCATAACAGGAAGTGTGTACGGGAACTGACCTTTGAACGCTAAGATCAGAGTTTTGAAGCTAGGGGTAAAAAAAAAAAAGACCCTGAAATCACCGACGTCACTCGACAATGGTGACCCCCTTTTAGAGACAAAGACTGAATGGCAAAACATAATTTACACAATTATAACATATATTTATCTTTTAATATTTGTAACATTAATTTAGTTATCTGAAATAAAGTCACTTTACGTAAGCTAACGTGACTTGGAATGACTGCGTTAACCAGAACAACAAACAATTGATCAGAATCCGCCATCTTTGTTGTTTACATTCACCTCAAACGTAAACAACAAAGATGGCGGATTCCGATAAATTGTTTGAATGCAGCATTAATATTATCACAAGTACTGACCCTAAACTTATTTATCTTTTAATATTTATAACATTAATTTAGTTATTTGAAACAAGTAACTTTGCATAACCTATCGTGAACAACAAAAAATTTATCGGAATCCGCCATCTTTGTAGATGGTGGATTCCGATATATTGTTTGAAAGCACCATGTTTACAAACTGAATTCTAGTATTTTCTCCATTAAACTGTTTTACAGATTTTTTTTTTCTACGGTGGTCCCC
The DNA here is from genome assembly GCF_051991255.1 of Vanacampus margaritifer. Classification (NCBI taxonomy): domain Eukaryota; kingdom Metazoa; phylum Chordata; class Actinopteri; order Syngnathiformes; family Syngnathidae; genus Vanacampus; species Vanacampus margaritifer. The sequence goes on from NC_135444.1 coordinate 19,616,821, forward strand.
TGCTATTGGTTGGGAGTTGGGACCGAGCCCCGCCACCATTACCAAAAATCCTTGTATGTTGACAGACACTCAAAAAACTTTGCAATTGCCTGTAGATGCCACAAGATGGCGGTAAAGCACTTTTTTTTTCTCTATTCGACAAGTCTACAGCTGGACCAAATGAAGCTCCCTACACTCATTTCAACATAGTTCATTGGCCCCTAGATACCACAAGATGGCGCCAAAGCAATATATTTTAATATTAGACATGACTTTGGCCTGAGCACAAAAAACGATTCCCCAATAAATTTGAACGTTCTCAGAGGTGACAAATCCAGGTCCAGAAAGTAAAAACCCTGCCACAGTTTGGCTTTAGCCATTATTGTTAGCTAGCTAGCTCCCTAGCAGGTAAACGAGCACCATGTGAGCTAGCTAGGGAGCTAACTTTATTTATAATCCAGGTCCAGAAAGTAAAAACCCTGCCACAGTTTGTCTTTAGCCCCTGATGCTAGCTATCTAGCTCCCTAGCTAGCTCCCATGGTGCTCGTTTGCCTGCTAGGGAGCTAGTTAGCTAGCATCAGGGGCTAAAGACAAACTGTGGCAGGGTGTTTACTTCCTGGACCTGGATTTGCCACCTCTGAACGTTCCAAAAGAGGACGTGAATGTTAGATTTGTTAGATTTGATCTGCACATTGACAAAATATAGCTTGCAAAGGCGTCAAATCGTGTTAAACGTAAAGACAATAATATGTCTTGAGAGGTTTTGCTCACTCCTCCAACAGTCACGATAGCAGTCGTATAGACGACGTAGCATATAATTTACAAAGACGTACGTGGAGACAAAATGACAATAACGCCACACTAATTTCAACTTCCGCACTCGGGCAGGAAGCAAAACTGTCAAGTACCAGAGGATCCGTTTCCACAACGCAGGAATATGCTTTGCTGTTGCTATTATTAACACCATATTGACTTAATTGCTTCCTTAAAAGGTCATGAAATTCATAGTGAACTACATCACTGGGGAGAGTTTTTTTTTTTTTCTTCAGTGAAGAATCCAAGCAGAAAGGAATGCAAAATGTAACATCGGTAATTAATTGAATTCAGTAAATGTGTTTATTTTATCCATGTGTTTTAAATATTGCTTTAATCATGTCCCAATTAGGATTCCTTTATTTCATGTTTTTCTCTAATCCAAAAGCGGCGCTGTTTATTTATTTTTTTGCCTTTTAATTGAAGGCCGCTGCAAATTCTCTCTGTATATTTATGAGCCGGTTATTTTTTTTATTCATTCCACCATCTTCAATTGTTCCGTTTTATTTCCATCAGACTTCCAATTTGGATGTTGTCATCATATTTCATTGAGGAATCAAAGTTTTCAGGGCCCAAGGCAAAACTGAACAGAATTGGTTGATTTTTGCAAATAGTCAATAGTTCCAATCTGCCTTCTGCTGTGAACTTTTCAAATCCTTTGTTCTCTATCTAAGCCGATGGAAATTGTAGTCACCACTTTTGCTTGATTCCCCCCCCCCATCCCACCTTTAGCATTCCGTTTTTACATCCTCAGCTCCTCTGAGGCGCGCGTCGCATCCTCAAAAGATGTCTCTCTCTTCCCACAACAAAATTAGATACAAAACAAGTGTGCGCTCTCTTTCACAAATCAAATTGAACAGAATGTACCGCGGCGCGCGCACACACGCATTGTCCCGTTGCTACGCTAGTATTAGCGAGTAAATAGACAACCATAGGGACGTTCGCCAAAAGCTTGCAAATTCCATTACTCTATTAAACTCTCCAAAAAAAAGGATTTGGGTTAATTTAGTAAACACTGGGTCATAGCCGCCACAAAAGCTGAGAGGGAGTGAGGCTTGGCTGCATTTGCGTGCGTGCGTGCGTGTGTGTGTGTGTGTGTGTGTACGCAGGCACGTGTGTATGCGAGAGAAACGCTGACTGTGTGAAGCCGAGAGCCTTTGCTGCAGAGGCAGCAGCAGTCTTAAAGCCAGCCACTCTCCCTCCAGAGATAGCGCTTCTTTCTCATTTGCTCGGGCCCTATTTTAATAATAGCTGTGCATAAGTAATTTCTAAAAGGCCAAGCAGGCACACCAGCGCGGGTGGGGGTGGGGTGTGGGGGGGTGTTGGGGGTTGGAAATTAAACTCATTTTATCTGTGAGCAGGTGGATTTCTATTTATCATTAACATGCATAGAATTTGCACAATGTTATTTCTTGCTGCTGCTACTGATGGAACGTCATCCAAATAATGTCGGAGGAGGGTCTGCCCCCCCCACACCCCCGCCCCACCCCCAACCACGTTTGCTTATGCAGGAGTGAAATTCATAGATAAAGTGGTAGGTTTTTTTTGGGGGGGGGGGGGGGGGTTGCAATTTTCTGCAAATGAAAACTAATTCTGGGAAGCTTCTTATTACTGTGCAGGCTCATTTGGTTTGCATTAAAAAGGAACGACGTGAGGATTTGTGCCAGATTTCCGAGAGATGCTCGCACATTTGCTCTGATATCATTAGCGACGCCCCTCCCTCCACTTACAGGGGCCTCGTCCTTCTTTTCGCTGCTCTTAAATATGTGGACTCATTGATGGTCAAATCATACAACGGGAATACATTTCCACTTGCTTCTTTAGATTGTATCCAAAATATTGGAATGTAAAATGTGTCATTTTAAGAAGAGAATATGTAGTAGCCGAACAGGCTAAATTGCCACGCAGTTGGTTTTGCGTCCTGTAGAGGGAGTAAATGAATGAAGAAAAAAAAAAATGCACAATGTGATTTGTTAAACGTGCAAGCAAATTTTGCATCTTCAGACAGCTGGCGTGTTAGCGTGTTCCGCTGACACTTCCGATTCTATCACTTCACGCTGGGGCTGGGCAAAAAAAAAAAAAAAGAATTAATTCGATACATTGTCGTTTTAAAAATCGAATTGTTGAAAATTTGCTAAATCGGGAAATGGTGTTTTGTCATCTGGATTATTAAAAGCTGTTGCTTTTATGTTCCGTTACACCCAAAGCGACAGAATGCTGTATGGGTGGTTTACAACTTAATTGTGGCATTTAATAAGCGCAAACTATGAATGTTAGGTTTATGCTAAAACTGATTTAGAATCAGTATAGATTATTGTCTGAACATTTAATTTTCTATAAATGAAACCTTTAAATAAATGTTTGTTGAGTTCATGAGGTTAAAATGTAATCATAGTTGTCCCGAATGACAGGAAAAAAACGGAGATTTTATTTTTTGGCCATATTGCCCAGCCCCACTTCAAACTTCTTTTTGTGCTTGTAAAACGTTGAAATTCAAGCGCTGTTCGCCACTAGTTGCTAATCTAATCTGTTAGTTTTAACACACAATTCGGCGTCCGCTATTTGGGATCTTGGTAAAAGATCGCAATCTTAATTTAAGATTGCGATCTTTTACCAAGCTCTAATGTTGGCACTCTGGGCCCGGCAAGGTTTACCAGTAGCACATTATTGGCTAATTTTGAAATTAAGCGAAATAGTGACCTCTGGTGGGCCCACCGGGAAACTGCCCGCTGGTCCCACCTTCTCAAGCCGGCCGGGCTTGATCTTCACTAAAGTATGCACAACACGCTCACCAACGGCAATCTTGTCAAAATTGAACACTGAGTTTTAGGAAATTCAATCTCGATCTGAGGAATCAAAGCAACTGAGAAAACTAGGGGTGTCAAAATTAGTGCGTTAATTTAAAGTTCCTTTAACGCCACCATTTTTTTTAACGCATGATTAATGACCGCCCCTTCCTCAGAAAGCCTGCAACTGGGGCAATTCCAGTTGCAACGCAGCTGACACATCCATGTCAAAATTGAGCAGTAATTAATGTAATAATAATGCTTATTATATTTGTGGAGACTGGGGTCAAGTTGTATTTTACAATTTAAAAAAATATATGCAGAATTTCACAAGTTACTTCATGTTAAAGATTAGATAGCTCTTAATATGACAAGAAAATGCACTGAGCTGTCGCCAACATCTAACAAAGGCAGTTATGCCATCTAGTGGCAGAAAAATGACCAACACAAATCAATATCACACTTACAGTACATATTTTTTAATTTTAACTCAATTTTATTGACTAAGAGATGCAGCCATATTTCTATTAGTTTAACATTTTCTCTACTTTTATGTTAAGAGTATGAAAACTTAGAAACAAATATTTTATTGTATATTTCAAACAGACATAAAATTTGCAATTAATCACAAGTTAACTATTGAAGTCATGCGATTAATTACGATTAAAAATGGCAATCGCCTGACACCCCTAATATGAACACATCCGCCCAGTGTCAACCGCAAATCACATTATTGGCTTGAATCGAACCCCGAACGACACTTTTCAATGTCGCCCATTCTCATCGCATCTTCTCACCTCCGCATGCGGATCCACAACGTCCTCTTACAGTTACAACATCACACATTTCAAAGGAGGATCACGCGAGATATGTCTCCAGGCGGGATTAGATGCTCTGTTGACCAGTTTTTTTTTTTTTTTGGGCGCCGGTGTTTACATTGCGAGCGAGATGATGTGTGTGTGTCTCTCCCCCTCGCCAAACATCAGCACGGGCGGCTCATGGCAGCTCCCGTCTCTTGACAGGCAGCCAAGCAAGCAGGCAGGCAGTCAGCCATTGTTTTGTAATGTGTTTCACTCTGCCAGCGCTGATCCTTGCTAAGGTACTTACCACGCCATTGTTGTCTAAGTATGCTATTTTCTGGCTGGGCACCTCCACTATAGAATAGGCGGCTACCCCCCCCCCCCCCTTTCAAAAGAGAGGTTTGTTACAGTGAGTGTCATGCTAATCCTGCTGTGTGATATGTATATGTGTCAACACAGAAAGAGAGAGGGGATCGAGTCTCTGAGCCCAAGCAATAAAGGTCGAGGGATGGCAAAAAAAGACAGCGAGACGAGTCCCGCTCAGTCCTCGCTGTCCTCCCTGACACTAAATTACGATTGATCAAAATAAACAAAACTAAATGAAACAGTTTTTTTTTCTTAAGATGGAAGCCAAGGGCAGCAGGTCCAATGAGAACAGCAGAGGCCCCAAAATTGAACCCTGTGGAACACCATTTATTATAATTGTGATCTATTGAACATATTCATCCGAGCAATTACCTTTTTTTTTTTTTGCTCGACATATGAAGGGATCCACACGACTGTCTAGACCTCCGCTGAACCCCTAGGGTTCAATCAAAGCCAGGTTAAAGGGGAAGTCAACCCCCCCCCTAAAAATTCTTGACAATAATATGTTCTATGCAGCCTAACTAGTCTAAATATGGTATTCTGTTTAATATTGCGTTAGTGGAATATGAGTTAAGCAGCAAAATCCAGCCGTTTTTATCCATCTTAAAGGGGCGGCCATCTTGCCACGTGCTGTCGACTGAAGATGTAACAACCAATCGCAGCTCAGCTTCAGAAAACAGGTGAGCTGTGATTGGTCCTGAGCCCTTAGCAACATTGACGACATCTTCAATCGACAGCAAGTCTTTTTCTTCATAATGTTAGATATTATAACATTTTTAATACTTCATTTTATTTTATTAGCCATTGTTACACATTATTAACATTCCAATTCTTTATATTAACCTTGTCGAGATGTTTTGTGTCCTTAGCAGAGCAGATGGTGTTGATCTCGGTATGGTCTGACCTTAGGCTGGTACACACTGATTGGTCCAAAATTCCTTGTTTTATTTTGTACACGCACATTTCGGTCTTGAAAACAAAATTTGCTTTGAAATAACACACACACACACTCTTTACTTTCTTCATCAGTCACGGCCACCGGAAATTTGGTTCAACTTGTTTGTGAGATTTTGTTGTGGGGAAAAATAGAACCTTCAACTATATAACATATTCAATCCCGAACACACACCCAAATCTGACCTTGTTTACGGCATCTGCTCTGGAAAAGTACTCAGAGATATGTTTTGTCTACAAATAAAAGAGAGGAGGTCCTAAAATTATAAAAGCCGTCCGCCACCCGGAAGAGACACATTTGACGCTCTGAATCCCACGATGTTTAAGCGATGATAGAGGCTGTTATCTGTCCAGAGATCTCTGATTGATTAAAAATCATTTTTGCAAAGGTGTATTTTTCTTACATTAAATCTGTCTTCATTTTTGGAACACGCAAAGAGGACAAAATTCCTTAATTCCTTCAATAACTCATATTTCACAAATGTAATATTAATCAGAATATCACGTTAAGACTAGTGAGTTTGCATAAAAACATGTTATTGTTAAGAAATGCTTTTTAAGAACCACAGTGTTATGCGAAGAGCTGTACGATCTTTTATTTCTCCAACGACTGCGCGCATATTTCGCTCGCCCGTCCTGAAGGTGGGACAGAAAATCTTTAGGCGCATTATTAAGCCCAATATAGAAACATATTTGAACCCTGCTCCTCCACTAAGTAGATTATAAACATTTATTATAGCATGTCATCATAATATCCCGCACACTGCAAAACTTCTGTGGGCCACTTTTTTTTCCTCCCCTGTGCAGTCGAAGATGATAGTTAATTCAGCAGCGGTATGGTAATGTGGAGGTCGCTATCAGCCGCCGCATCACACATACTAACAAGCTTAGGATAAGCCCGGGCTGGAATGGTTTGAGTTTCTGGAACCGGTGCGGTCCCCGCAGCCAAATCTCACTTCAGCAGAAACCGCTCGGGTGATTCCTCTGCTTAAAAAAAAAAATTAGTGCTAGAGCATGTATATTTTTTGCAAGGACAGGAAGTTTGCACCTTAACAGGAAGAAATGCGCTGTATGTAAAAAAAAAAAAAAACATCTCAGGGATGGCAAAAATCATCTGGAGAACGCTAATCAGCTGGCAGCTCTGAAAAGCTTGTAATGTGTATTAGGAGATTTAGCAAGCGCGCCAAGTTAAAGCCTTACAACATTGTTGACTCATTTAAGGATGCTAACATCTCAACTTTGCGCGCAGTTAACAAACGCACGCATGTTAAGATGGTGTACCCGGCACTTCTCCTCTGGCTGTAAATCGCGACGGATCTGCCGTAAGCACGTTATGCCCCGGGGCTCATCAGTCGGCAGCGTGTGATCCCGGGGCCTGGCCTGCCTCTTGTCAGACAACATGCGAAATCCTGTTTGTGTGACTTGGCTGCTCGCAGCTGGAAGACTAATCTAACCAGCAGCCTCGAAAGCCAAGCACCGCTGAGGGGGTCCATTCCAAAAAAAAATGATTTTCAAAACAAAGGTTGCTTGGGATATTCTAGCAAGTATGTGTGCAAATATGACACAGTGGTTGAGTGGATATTGCAATCCGCTTCACACTTCTGAGGGTGATGGTTCAAATGTGTGGTGAGGGCCTTGCTCAAGGGCATCTTGAAAGTGGAAGATTATTTTTTTATTTTCAACATTTAGTAGTGCTTTTTTTTTTTTCTGCAGTGAGACTTGAACCGTCGTCGTGCGGTTCCAAAGCTAAAGTCTGATAGATCGCCATTTTGAAAATTCATGCGTTCATTTAAAGTATCTTTACCATGACTATTTTTTTTTTTTTAACGCACTATTAATGAGCGCCCCCTTACTTGGAAATTTGGGGAATTCCAGCTGCAGACACGCCCACGTCAAAATTTTGCAGTAGTAATAATGCATATATTTGTGGCGACAGGAGTGAAGTTGTATTTTATAGATTAAAAAATGTGCAGAATTTCACAAGTTACTTCGTGTTAAAGATTAGATAGCAAGAAAAATTCACGGAGCTGTCACCAATGTCTTACAAATGCAATGATGCCATCTAGTGGCAGAAAAATGACCTCAACATAAATCAATATCGCACTCGTTTTTTTTTTTTTTTTTTTTACAGTTACAGTACATCTTTTTTTATTCCAACTCAATTTGATCAATTATGAAATTACTGTAGCAATGACTAAAAGATGCAGTCATATTTCTATTAGTTTCACATGTTTTCCCACTTTTATGTTAAGAGTATGAAAACTTAGGAAAAAATATTTTATTGTACATTTAGATCAGATATAAAATTGAGTTAACTATTGAAGTCATGCGATTATAATTACGTTACATTAATTAGTCATGTGATAAATTACGATTAAACATTTAAATCACCTGACACCCCTACTCGTAACATAATCTCGGAATTGTCAATTGATTATTGGTATAGAAAACTACTCGCACTGGTATCGATCTGAAAAAAAAAATTGTATTGAACATCTCTAATTATTACTCATATCATGTTTGTACACTACTAGGTTATTCATATACAGTAATCTTAAAATATACAATTAAAATACTCTCTGAGAATTAACACAAAAGAGGCTATGCTGACAATTTCCGGATTTTCGTTCTTCTTCTTCGCCTCAGTGTAGGTTGTGCGCCACCATCTAGTGTTCAGGAATAGAATTACACTCGAAATAGGTGAGATTTAGAATTGATAAATTATTACCAGTACAAAAGAATACATAAAAAATCTACAAAAAAAGGGGGGGAACCGGCAACTAAAACTTCATTTTGTACCTCCTCAAAGTAACTTTTGTCTTCGCGTCCATCCGTCTCTTCTTGTCGAAATGCTAATTGAGAGCATCAGAGATTGGGCACTTGTAGCAGGCTTGTCGGGAAATTAATTAATATGTACTTCCAAGTGCTATGGAAATTATACGTTTGGAGCTGGTACAGATACAGAGAAAGCAAGTGAGCGAGATGTGAGGATGTTCTGCTCTCATTAAGAGAGCGGGCAGAGTGGAATTAGTCTGAATATAATGACAGGCCACACTATCTCATGTAAAAACAGCCCTGTTTTCCTCTCTCATTCATTGGCACTAGTAATTAGTTTTGGCCCTAAAACTGTCACCCTTTACTCTAGCAAAGGCAGATGTGATTTGAGGTGCAATTTAATCTTGCTTTAATGAAGAACTAATGGACGCATTGCAAATTACTACCCCCCCCCCCCCTCCTCCTCAACCCTGCGTGTGATTGAACAGGAGCTTGGGAAAAAAATATCCATTTCCTGCTTTTGAAAAGATCAAGAGTATCTTTGATAATGGTGAGAGCGTCACCGGCAGCTTCGTCGCATTGAGCCAAAAAGCTCTTTTAGCCAAATCGCAATTCATTGCAAAGACGAGCACAATTAGCGACAAAGCCGAGGGGGCGCTTCAGGGCCCGCCGGAGCAAGCAGAAAGCCTCTCGCTGCTTTGCCGGGCCGGCCGGCACCTTGTTAGAAACAAGCCCTGGAGGTGTCATACAGGAACAATAAGGCCTGATAAATTACCCTATGAAGGGGGGGGAAAAAATGTAACACTAATTTTCAATTACACCTTTCCAATTGGAGGGTGAAATTGAACATGTGTGGAGGAGAATAAACAGCCGGCGGCTCAATACACTTCTGAGGTGTGGGTTGAATTAGCCGCAAATGACATGATGTTTATTCTCGCGCCGTGCTGGTGATTTGACTCGACAAAGAGAGGCAAAATGAATATTGATGTGCCAGATGATGTTTTGCCGTTATGCCGTTTGAATTTGGTCATTTGTATCCTTAAAAGGAGACCCCGACTGTCATGATGACACGTTTTCTTCTATATTATTTATTTGGTTGTGACTAAACATAACTGTGAGATTCATCTTTGAAAAATAATTTCCAGTTGAATGCATTTTGTAGAAATTTTATTCGGACCTACGCCGCATTCCGTGCGCAGTGACGTCGAATGTAGTGAAAACGCCGTTAAAGCAAAACAAGGTAAGCCTCCGTAGCGTTCCTAAAGGAACGGTCAAAACTCTTGAACGTGTCTGGTGAATGACGAGAGCACAGCGTGGGGGGGCGGGGCTCTCCCGATCGCGTGTTGTTTCTTTAGGAACGCTACGACGCTTACCTTGCTTTGCACGGAATGCGTTGCGACGTAACTAACAATGGCGTCCGTACGTCCAAATAAAGTTTCTACAAAATGTATTCAACTGGAAATTATTTTCCAAAAATGAATCTCAAAGTTATGTTAGTAGCAACCAAATAAATAATATAGAGTAAACTTGTCATGACAGTCGAGGTTCCTTTTAAGCCATCCATTCAGCTGATATATATATATATATATATATATATATATATATATATATATTTATATATATATATATGCAAGATTGTGATGTATGCGAGTGTTTATAAGCAATGTTGTCTTTACTGATTGCTTGACTTTAAAAAGTAACTTATTTACGTTACTAATTACTTGACTTTAAAAGTCGCTAAATTAGATTACAAGTTACTTTATTAGTTGCCGAAAACCTGGCTTAACATACGGTTAACAACTGGTTTTGCCAATACTTAATTGAAGTACATTTTTAACAGTGGCTTTTATGAATAATGTTTTTTTTTTAAATTAAACATAAAAAAAAGACACTTTTTTTTTTTTTTTACTTAACAAGTATATTTTAGTGAGTCTATGGATTTCACATGAATTGCTACTTTTAAATAATAATACAAATTTCAGGCAATCTGGCCTGACATGTTTAACAGTTAATATTGTCATGGCAAACATTTATAATTGACATTGTTTTATACTGCTACTGTACTGGTAAGTTTTTTTTTTTCCGTGCCTTCATATTTTCTTCAACTGACACAAACTCAAAATCTCGAAACACGAATCTCTCTGTGACGTGTTCTACTTCTTTATTGTAAAAAATGTGATTCCTTTTTCAAGTATTGTCAAATCTCAATTAGTGCTGCACTTGAGCTGCTTTCATCATTAGTAATTGCCACACAGTAACAAAGTAACTGTAGTCAGATTACTTAACAGAGAATATGTAATCCGTTATGATTACTATAAAAAAAAAAACATCGTTGTGGAGGCGACAGAACGTCAAGGCCAAATGTTAGTCCTTGAAACGGGTGAAACGGGATGCGAGAAGTGCAGCGTTTCAGACGTGCGGAACGTGTGTATCTGTGTTTGCGTGTGCGCGAGGACTTGCGTGCGCGCGCGCGTGTGTGTGTATTGGACTACAGCGAGAGCAATGCAGCAAGCCTAATGGGAGTGAGCTTAACTTCACACGGGCTTGCCACATATCTGATTACTGGGACCAGTAATTTTCTCTCCTCAATAAGGAAGAAATTGGATAGGATGAATGAAATTTGGCTGTCATATTGCAATGATGGTGCAGCAGGGAGATTATGTGTTTCACATAATCGTTCATCATTTCTCAACCAGTGTTCAGGCTTAGCATAATGGAATTTGTAAACTGGTTTAAATCTCAACGTGAGGGCCGACTATCAGGCAGACTGTGAGGGTCTGGAGTAATGTCTTCAGAGCGAGTGGAATATTTTCACCCCGTAGCCACACACATTCACGTACACGCCACACACACACACACACACACACACACACGCTTCATTCCAAACCGGTTGTCCACTCGGGCTCTTCAAAGTCACACTATAACAAAAATGAGGCCCACGAGATGGTATGTATATGTTTGCACGTTGTGTTTTGGGATTCATAAATTGGAGGAAAATACAATGACAAGAACATGTTTTATAATACAAACAAAATAACATGTTTTGACTTCAAAAAAAATTTTTTTTTTCATGTGCCTTTGAAATAACTAAAATAATGATGATGATAATAAGACACTTTATCATAGAAATAAAATGAAGCTAAGGTAAGCATAATAGTGATGTTCAATAATCAATCAAATCAATATCATAAATATTTTATTAATTTAATTTTGCTTCGCTGTCAACTATGTATATATTCTAGTCGACAAGAAAAGCTGTTTGCAAATTTCTTTGCAACAATTTGCGACCTTTAACGAACCGTGACCAAAAAAACAAAACAAAAACATTTGCGCATATTAATTGTGGTATTGTTGTACTTGTCTATTTTTTATCTTTTTTTTGGTGCTGCTTTTCCTGTTCGTGGTCACAGGGCTACCCCAGTTTGGACTAATTGCCAGTCAGTCACACTTATCGTCAATTAGCCTAGCATGGATGCATTTTTTTATTTTATTTTTTATTTAGTAACCGAAAGAAAAGCAACAAGACAAACTACAAACCAGAAGCTGAGAGAGACTTTATTGCTGCTACCTTATTGCTTGTCATTTTGTAGGCCTTTATTCTAAAAATGCTTACCTTCTTCCCATTTTAAGATTTGTTTACATTTTAAGATTGTCTCTTATGAGCTAAATATGGACTAGATCTGCATAATGTCATTAAAATGGGAGAGTCGTATTGCAGCAAGGATGTGGATTTTGTCTCCATTCCGTCCCAGGGGTGGCGAATCAGGATGAACATGACTTTACAGTCCACATCCAGCAAGAGGATTCCCCAGGAGGTTAACTATTGGCCACTAGGTGTCACAGTGGCTGTTTGGAATTCATGAGCTTGTTGGTCTGCATGAGGTTTCCTTTGCCCTTCATTACGACACTCCATTTAGTAAAGAATTACAATGGAATATAAGAATTGCTGCTAAATTTTGTGCCATCTGAATCATTATTAGGAAAAAAAACGTTCTGGATGGTTTAGTTGTGGTATTTCTTTCATATATATAGTGAAGACTTTCTGCTTTAATTTGAAGATATTTACATTCAAATCAGGTGAATGGTGTAGGTAAGTATTATTGTTTTTTGTTTTTTTTGAAGGACCAAAAATAATGGTACAATTGTTTGCAGCGGATGTGTGTAGGTGATTCACTCATTATATCATTTAGAAGGAACAGATAAAAGGTCATTTTTTATTAAAAGTTAATTTCAAGTGTGCTATTTGCAGAATCTATTTTCTGTCAACTTTATAATTATCAGTAAACTGTTGCAAATTCATCGCTTGATGTCAAATAGCATGAATGCACACCCAAACATCATTTTTTGTTTCTAGAATAATCTCGTTACATAAATGACGTCATCACCATAAATAATCTTTCACCAGATTTGTCTCGGTTCATCTCGCTTCATCTCCACGATTCCAGAGTGTCCTGTAAAAAGCGTACGTCAATGTTTAGTATCAGGATCCGAACTTGCCTTCACAATAAGAGCCAGTCTGTTCGTTTACCCATCCTTAGCCTGAAAGCAACTTCCATCTCTCTTACTTTGAAAGGACCAACAGGAATATGCTGTTGGCGGTGACGTAATTTGACAGAGAAACGTCTGGAAGTGTCCAGATTGAAAGCTTGTCAAGTATAAAAGCGACTGTGGGACATCAGAAGACACAAGAAAATCCAGAGAACACATCGAGCACTTTTCTAACTGTAAGTTGATGCTTTCTTTCTACACAATACAAACTTTATTCATACAATCTATATATATTTTGATTGAACTTTTAGGAATGTTGTCATACAGTACATGTTATGTTATGTATGTTTAATGTCTTTCTTGAATGCCGTTCCCCTTACAGACAAGCATTTTGACAGCCAAGCGAGCAAACAAAAATGGTATCAGCGAAAGGCGTGGCCATCGGCATCGACCTGGGCACCACGTACTCCTGCGTGGGCGTTTTCCAGCACGGCAAAGTGGAGATCATCGCCAATGACCAGGGCAACAGAACCACACCCAGCTACGTGGCCTTCACCGACACCGAGAGGCTCATCGGCGACGCCGCCAAGAACCAGGTGGCGTTGAACCCCAGCAACACGGTGTTTGACGCCAAGAGACTGATCGGAAGGCGATTCGACGATCCGGTGGTGCAAGCGGACAGGAAGCACTGGCCCTTCCAGGTGCTTGCCGACGGAGGGAAGGCCAAAATCCAAGTGCAGCACAAAGGGGAGGACAAAACCTTCTACCCAGAGGAGATCTCCTCCATGGTGCTGGTTAAAATGAAGGAGACGGCCGAAGCCTACCTGGGCCAACAGGTGTCCAGCGCCGTGGTAACGGTCCCCGCCTACTTTAACGACTCCCAACGGCAGGCCACCAAAGACGCGGGTGTCATCGCGGGACTGAACATCCTGAGGATCATCAACGAGCCCACAGCCGCCGCCATCGCCTACGGTCTGGACAAAGGCCAGTCGGGGGAACGCAACATCCTCATCTTCGACCTGGGCGGCGGCACCTTCGACGTGTCCATCCTCACCATCGAGGGCGGCATCTTCGAGGTCAAAGCCACCGCCGGGGACACGCATCTGGGCGGAGAGGACTTTGACAACCGCTTAGTGGAGCACTTTGGAGCCGAGTTCAAAAGGAAGCACAAGAAGGACATCGGCCAGAACAAGAGGGCCCTGAGGAGGCTTCGCACCGCCTGCGAGAGGGCCAAGAGGACGCTGTCCTCCAGCTCCCAGGCCAACGTCGAGATCGACTCCCTCTTTGAGGGCGTCGACTTCTACACCTCCATCACCAGGGCTCGCTTTGAGGAGCTGTGCTCCGATCTCTTTAGGGGAACGTTGGAGCCGGTGGAGCAAGCCCTGAGGGACGCCAAGATGGACAAGGGCCAGATCCACGACGTTGTTCTCGTTGGCGGCTCCACGCGGATCCCCAGAATCCAGAAGCTCCTGCAGGACTTTTTCAACGGCAAGGAGCTGAATAAGAGCATCAACCCCGACGAGGCGGTGGCTTACGGCGCCGCCGTCCAGGCCGCCATCCTGACGGGGGACACCTCGGCCAACGTCCAGGACCTGCTGCTGCTCGACGTGGCGCCTCTGTCGCTGGGCATCGAGACCGCCGGAGGAGTCATGACGCCGCTCATCAAACGCAACACCACCATTCCGACCAAGCAGACGCAAGCCTTCAGCACCTACTCCGACAACCAGCCCGGCGTCCTCATCCAGGTGTTGGAGGGCGAGAGAGCCATGACCAAGGACAACAACCTCCTCGGGAAGTTTGAATTGAGCGGAATCCCGCCGGCTCCGCGAGGCGCGCCGCAGATCGAGGTCACCTTCGACGTGGACGCCAACGGCATCTTGAACGTTTCTGCCGTGGACAAAAGCACCGGCAAGGAGAACAAAATCACCATCACCAACGACAAAGGCCGACTGAGCAAAGATGAGATCGAGAAGATGGTGGACGACGCCCAGAA